>NC_064629.1:100293339-100912344 GCF_023864275.1 Schistocerca cancellata | reverse complement strand
TTGCAGCCACACACCGACTTCATGTTCCCAAATAACGATGGAATTCTTATGGATGACAATGCACCATGTCACAGGGCCACAATTGTTCCCGATTGGTTTTGAAGAACGTTCTGGACATTTAGAGACATAATGATATGGTCACCCAGACCTATCGACATGGATCCTATCGGACACTTATGCAACGTATTCGAGAGGTCAGTTCGTGCACAAAATCCTGTACCGGCAACGCTTTCGTAATTATGGACGGCTATAGAGGCAGCATGGCTCGATATTTCTGCAGGGAACTTCCAACGACTTTTTGAGTCCGCACCACGTCGAGTTGCTGCACTATGCCGGGCAAAAGGAGGTCTGACACCATTTTAGGAGGTATTCCATGACTTTTATGACCTCAGTGTGAAGTCTGCAACATAGAAAGGCGTTTCCCTTTGAAAGAACATGGATCATAGTACCGAGAAACAAAAGAAAGCAAACAGTTAGTATTATTCTTATCAATAACGATACATAATGTAACGTTATGGTATTTCCAAAACAAAGTAATAAAATTGCTATGGGCAAGCATTGAAATGTATTCGACAGCACTCGAAACAGTAGCAAAATGACAATGTACGAGTAATGAACTATAATAAATAAATAAATAAATTCACATATAAATGAAAATGAAGACGAAAACGGTAAAAATCTTCTAAAACTACGTTAAAAATCTGATTACTCTCCTGGTAAGAGAACGGCTTATTACAATTCGTACTTAGACTTCATCAGTGATACGATAGCTGCTATTTCGTTGAAATCGTTGAAATATAGGATCTGACTATGCACATATTAGTAACAATTAATTTGAAGAGAACTGCTTCATTTGTACTAATGATTATTCGAATTACGACTGATTTCAGGATCTTAAATCCCATATTCATATCTATAAAACTTTAAGATACAAAGGAGATGAATGAAAAAATAAAATGCAACAGATCTGTAATAAGCAGAAGAGCAAACTACTGAAACAAAACGACTCGCTTATTGCATTTGCTAACGTATAACATGCCGTCGGTTCAGTCAGTGCAAGGGCTCCACATCACTGTATCTTGGAGGAACCAGAAAAAAGAGATTACTTTCAAAATTCTCACTTCACAGTACGTGCACAGTAGCGACAGTAAGCCCATCCAAGGACGAAGCCGAAGGTGGGTCTGCACCCCGCCCCCATTTAACCTGAATGAAATTACACAAGACCTGGTTGCCATGTAGTGAAACTGAAACATATTTTGGTTTTGAATCATACGATATGTAAAACTGATGTTCAGTATCAATATTGAAAAAATTCATCGTTAGATTTAACCCTTAAATCGCGAGGTGCCTTTTCTGTAACGTATACCACGAGTTGGGCTCTCTGGGCCCCCTATGTTTAAAACGAGATTTAAGGCAAAAATAATTTGAAATTTTTGAGTTATGCTACATAACATTTATTTTCACAGTCAGTTAAGTGCTGTTTAAATGCTTTTAGTTTAGTTTATTGTACTAAACAAGGCCTGCAACATTTTAATATTTATCACACAAAAGCACATAATTTTGTGTGGTTCTTTTAAATGGTACACATAAATGGACTGTTAGAGTACTGAAGTTTACATTCTGAAAAATTCTACAATTTCTGTAGCAAATACATTTCCAAATAAAACAAAATTCCAGGGTTTAAATTTGTGCATAAAAATTCTATCCGATAGATACAAAAAGAAGTCTGTCAAATCGACATTCATTGCTGGGAACTACATTTTTCTTATCACCACTCAGAACACATTCGATTGTAACAGATACTTTAAGTATTTCATTGAAGAAACAGACAGATCTCCATCACAACTTTCCTGAAGTTCTTCCTCTGAATGATACTCTTGATCGATAGCAGTACTGTGATCACTGGCTAATGTAAAACGGTCGTCTTTTTCGTTTATTTCTTGATCTATATCATTGACAGCTTCCTCCGTAGTCCGACTAACAATTTCATCAAACTCGGGAAACGTAAAAGTAGCACATTCGTGCGAACACATTTTGAGCTATACGGTACCGTACTGAAGAAAGCAGGTACGTAGTTTACGAGGCGCGGTCTAGGAGACTCCCAACACCTATCAATAATACGTGTCAACAATAAACACAGAGGGCGATAACACAACCGACGACAAAACATCGTAGGCTTGGAAATTTAAGGAGGGTCGGGGGGGAGTATAGAAGCATTCCACCACAACTGGCCTTTGGGAACGAGTTCGAAAATTTTGGCGCGAGACCACACCTCGTGAGTTAAGGGTTAAACTATAGATATGTCGATAGCACTATTGGTTATCGCCCATCCCTACTTTAGTCAAGACCAACTACTGTACGTTGTTGACCTTACTTGAGATCAATTGTTGTTTTGTTAATCAGTCCAGTTCTTACTTGCAGTTGAATTTAGTATAAGCATTACCGTTTATTGTTTTTTACTGCGTGCTGTTGTGATAGTTTCTAATTGTGGATGAATTTGTAACAAGAAAGAAGAGGAGGACCGATTTTGGTTTGTCCACTAGCATTACGGTAAGTTAAAAATATGTGCGCACTACTATGATAGCCTACATACATTAGTAAGAATGTACAGCAGTTTAATGTTAGCACTGAAGTTTTTTTCTGGAGAACTTTCGGGTTGAATTGTTGTAGTATTTCACAAGGGAGTGGAGCAATAAACATTATTACGAATAACATTAATTAAAAATCAGTGCATAAAAATTCACTTGTGTTTGCTTGTGTGAGCAAAAAATAGCTTTGAACAACAAAACTATCACCCAAACGATCATTGTAGCATTTCTTTAAAAACATTTGCTCGAAGTTCTATCATTAGTAGTCCAAATGGCAAAATATATCCCAATCTAGTCACCCGGGCGGTACGCAGTTATGAAACACCCTGTATAAGCTCTCATTGTTACGTGAACCGCTGATTTAACAACGACGCACGGATAAAGATTTTTAAGTTGTGTTCAGTCTCTTTGACAACAGCTTTGTACTGATTAAAGCTAAATTAAATTAATATGTTAATCAACTGGAAACATGACTTGGCTAAAATGGATATAAATGTGAATTCTGAAATCAGAGTTCTCGTAATAACTCGCATATAATACATGAGAACGCAACGTTAATTATGCTTTATTAATACCACAGTGGGACACACACAAATGCACTCTCGCAAAATATACGATTACAGGAACAACACCTGGCGGAATACAAGTGGTAACCCGATCAGAAGTAATTACGGCTAATGAATAAACTGATACACGTAACAGAAGCTACTGAATGGTGTCTGTAAAAGCAATTTCTTTCTGGCTGTATCATGTTCCCGACTTCCATTGTATGTCCGGCACAGGATGCTTTTCACACGTCAAGGATCAAACACATTTTCCTGAGGTGACGTGTCCTTCTTCATGCTTCAACATTCAATCTAAAGGGGCTAATGGCGCGTATGCTATCCGCGATTCGCTTAAACATAGTCACGTGCGTTCCCCAATTTTAGTGACGGTGAATACTGTTTCTGATCTTGATATCAGGAAGTCTCATGTAAGTAGAACAGTTTTTAGATTTCATTTGCCGCTAGCTGTCCGAGACTGATTAGTTTTTAAGCGTATATAGTTCACAGTAAATCAGAATTATTGTAAAATCTATGCTATTAGGACTGTGGAATTTGGTTGTAGTAAAAAAATCTCCACATTAGTTTTTAGCGTAGATTTATAAAAATTGTAAAATATTCTCATCCAGTGCTACTGGAAAAAATGTGAAAATATTTTCAAATAGTGATATAGTTGAGAGAGATCCTATTTGTTCCCTAGTTTTTAGTAATAGCGAGTAAATTAAAAGTATTTCTACATTGAAATATCAGATTCAAATTGTATCTCAAGAACTGAAATGTACCTCAAGAACTGATCTGTACTTCATGAACTGACTTTCACAAAGTATGCTGTATCTCAAAAATCAAATTGTATCTGTGTGAAATGAATAAATGGTAAAATTCGTTAACATATGTCTTTGTTGCTCTTATTTCACAAATCCCTACCCTCAAAAATATATATAAAGAATGTGCATGACACAAATGACATTAGCTTTTCTGACGCTGGGTGCTATTAAGTACGTGAAGTTTAAGACAGAAAATAGCAGAATATATAGAACGGTTGTATCGAATTTCACCCATTGTGTAGCACGAATTAGCTTATAGAACCAGGAGCCACGTGAATATGTCCGCTTATAAATACATACAGAAAACATGTATAAAATTATCTCTCCTGTGCTTGAAGAAAGTAGCAGACATAGTATCTGGGCAAAACTGTATACTATCATAGGGGGAACATGGTGAAATCAGTAAAATGGTTCAAATGGCTCTGAGCACTATGGGACTTAACATCTGAGGTAATCAGTCTGCTGGAACTTAGAACTACTTAAACCTAACTAACCTACGGACATCACACACATCCATGCCCGAGGCAGGATTCGAACCTGCGACCATAGCGGAAGCACGGCTCCAGACTGAAGGGCGTAGAACCGCTCGGCCACACCGGCCGGCGAAATCAGTAAAAAAAGTACACACAATGTGAGGTAAAAAATTCAAATTAAAAGTAATTTTACATTTTCACAAGCAGATACAGCAACATTAGTTTCTCGCATCTTCTTCTTGAGTTGACGGAGACCAGGACACGCATAGAATTCCATGTCCTGAATAGCAGCAAACTGGAAGATTCGACGCATCCATGCGATCTTCTCCTTCACGTAGATGATGGTATCCGTGTGATCGAATAATCGAAGCAACATCGCCATATCCTTATAGGGTATGCCAGGATCATCCCAGTGAACTCCATCGTAGAAACGTTGGAACCACTTTGCACTCTTCCATGTTTTAGCACACTTTACATCCTTGAAAGACCTTGGTGATTCATTGCTCGCTGAGAATGTGTGTATTATTCTGGCATCTCCTGTGTACGCTACAAATGGAACATCTTTAAGTATGAACTGTCTATGCTCGTCATCATAGAAACCCTGAGCGTCCACAATGATTATCACACCTTGAGATACTATTGTGGAAGACTCTGACTATGGTGCAGTGCTTGTTTATTTATACAGCTCATTGCACACTACCAGCGAGTGGGCTATAGACAATCATAGAGTCATGTACAACTTAAGCATACACTGTTCTGGGAAATTTGCCAAAGACTGAAATTCAATTTGTATGTCTATAGGCCGGATTTAATTATCTCATTCTGTTTTGAGTCTGTTACGACGATTGGCGCCAACTCCTTGAATTTCCATGGACTGAGTAGAGATCCATCCTCTTCCTCTTCATAGTACGAAGCACAGAACCTTGCATACATGTCATATGCTAGACTGTGTAAGACGTCATTGTCTCCTGAACTTCATTGCTTACATATTCCGCCCTCACAATCATATTCCACACATCAAGACGCTTCATTCGAACCCAAACTCGATAAGATAAAGTCAACGCTGTATCAATTTATGTAAACAATAAGCAAATAACAAGTAAATCGCAAGTGCGCACTGAGGTTGAAATACTCGAGGCTGGCATACACACACACATTCAAGACACAACGTTCACAAAAGCTTTTAGTTGGGGAGAGGCAAACTGCACGTTAGGAGGCCGGTCCCTTCAGAGGACGAGTCAACCTATCTACGTCGGCTGGCGACTGCCTGTAGAGCAGACAGCATTTGCCCGAGTGAAAGGGAGAACGGCCCCATGTTTGGCTTAAAAGCAAATTCCGTTACATTGTGTGGGAGCGCCCAGCCTACGCATTCTTTACAAACATAGCATGCAGTTTCAGCGGTTTTCACAGGGAGACAGCAAACGCCAAACGCCGATGCTACAGATTTCCGGATTGGTCGCCTTAAACGAAACGTCATTCTCCCGTTTTAGAAGAGCAATGCTGATTGGCAGACGATATTCCTGACGCCTTGAGCTGATGGAGTAATGGAAGAGACCGAAAGATATATCCCTTCACGTCTGGCGTGGAGAGGGGCCGTTCTGTTGCCGCTCTTGGAGCGAGAACACGTAATGAGAGTGTGTGAGCTTGTACTTGTACTCAAAGAGCGAGGAACAAGTCTCTCCTCAGTACTTCACTGGCAGAGCACCTCTGTCGAGAGCGAATCGGAGTGTGACTTCTATATTGAGTCCTTGCGATTAAGCGTTGTTCACTGTGTTGGCCGCCACACTTATTGTGCGGTGTGAACGGACAGAGTTATAGATAAACGCCTGCGGGCGAATTTTTGAGTGGCATCGCGGTGGACTGGTTATCTGACCGGTGTACCACGCCAATAGTTAGACTAGGGGCGAATAGGTGGCCTTGACTTCATCAAGGTGTAGGGAGAGTTTGATTGGTGAAGGTCAATCCTGATAGAACAAGAGTGCAGCAGCGAGCAGCGCAGACAGCAGTCATCGCAGCTTATGGTATTGTGCGCTACAGCTCTTGCGAGCCCTATATTTCCTCCACAACAGTACACTTCGCTGCTTTTCACAGGCGACAGCCTCGACCGTACCTAGCAACATTCTAACGGATAATTATTCAAGTTGAGTAGGTGCGGCTCTCAGCCATTCTGCCAAGTCAGTAACAATCTTCAATTTTGTATAGAAATTTCATTAGCGAATACTATCCTTAAGAGGTAACTTCACATTATGAAAAGAACCCGGAAATAACTTGTTCAGTTCATAACTAAAAGTGCCATTGTGATTTCTCAGAATTTTTGCAAAAAAATAATGATTTTCGTTAGTTTCGTGTTTTTCTTACACTAACTAGCTCTACTCCAGTACCCAAGTATCCCACTAGTTACGTAAGAAATTTTGTGAATTTTTGTGTCCTTTCCTTACAGCGGACGACTCCAGAAGATATTTATTGCTGAAAGTTTTTCAGGCATTTCTCTTTAGAAGGTTAGGAGCGTCTGTCTGACTTCTGTAGTAGTATGGGGTTGGAAATTGCATCTTGCAGGAGCCACAGGGTGAAGGGTACATCTCAGATTAATCCGCTGCGCAGAATGACAGAATACCACCCACACGCTCACAACTGTTACATTTTCATCCCACTGTAGGTATAAACTATCGTAGGGTTGCAATTCGGAATTTAGGTAGAATCTGACATAATTTAACTTGCAATTATCAAAGCTGGTGGAATCATTTGCTATATTTCCTCTTCTATTGCTCTGGAACGCAAGTATGATGAATCTGGGCGTCACCTGCTGAGTGAAAGTTTTATAGACCACTTTTCTCTGCTTGCAGTCAGTAGCACTGGATGCTCGAAAACCTCCCATGGACGGAAAGATAACGGTAGAAATATACTGGCATTCAGAACTCTTAAAAGCTTCAAACGCTGCTCATCCGATATTTTATTGATGGTGATTTCGTTCTCCTCTTGAGCTCCTTGAAGTCCGCAGCTCGTGGTCGTGCGGTAGCGTTCTTGCTTCCCGCGCCCGGGTTCGATTCCCGGCGGGGTCAGGGATTTTCTCTGCCTCGTGATGACTGGGTGTTGTGTGATGTCCTTAGGTTAGTTAGGTTTAAGTAGTTCTAAGTTCTAGTGGGCTGATGACTATAGATGTTAAGTCCCATAGTGCTCAGAGCCATTTTTTTGAGCTCCTTGAATGTATGAGTTGTTATCCGTTGCACTCCAATAAGTTCCTGTTTAGCATTCGAACAATTTGCTGTGTCTTCTCAAAGTATCCCATAAAGAATTTTAAAGGTATACGTACAGTAAATCTCTTGCATTCTTTCAATGTTCTATCCGCTGGCTCGTCAATGAACCATCCAGCATTCTGAAAATCGTTCAAATCCGAGGGAGAAGCAGAGACATATGTTTTAAGAGTTGACGTTATGCCTGCATTGCGTGTACGGTCAGTATCGACCCCGTTAAGTTATATCGTATCTCATGAGGCAAGAAAGCTAAAGCATTATGTGTAAGGTTCGATGGCACTGTAGCAGTATCATCAATTTTTGTAATGATCCACCAAGATGTATGAAACTCTTGCATGGGACTGTTAAAACGTCTTGTTGAATGTGATTGATGCATCAGGTTTATGCGAGAAGTATTTCTGGCGTATAATAAGCTCGTCATATTCCACCGGGCTAGCTATATCGGACGACGTCATTACTTGGCTTCGGAGCAACTGATTTAAGGAACTCGTAGTTTGCACATGTTATCACCTTGCTGTTTAGTTCTGAAGTGCGCGTTGTGCACTTTGTTTTTATACGTTACGTCCATCTTGTCTTCCTTGACAATACTGGGGTTCTGCGATCCCTTACTGATTGAAACCCGCCGCAAACGCTTCCGGTCCGGCAGGTTAGAGGTCATCGATTCTGCCTCCATCAGGTTCCGGCTGGTTGAAGGCCGCCACCACTTCTGGGTCTCTGCATGTGCAAGCTTACTGCTGGTTCCACTTTAGATGTAGCCATATAATGATTCCCTGGCCGCGAAAATCGCCCAGTTAATTATCCTGGTCCACAATACGCAGCTCCAGATAACCCATAGCCTGAACTGTTACTGAGAAGTGAGTAGCGTTGGCAGGGGCCGCAACGATCTTATACCCTGTTCCCACTAATAGGAAGAATCTGTAAATTGTATGACGCAAGTCTTCTGGTCCAGACTGTATACGAATTAGGTTCCTTTCGGAGTATGCTGATGCGTTAGCTCCATACTTAACAATCATATACAACCGTTTGCTCGACGAAAGATCCGTACTCAAAGACTGGAAAATTGCACAAGTCACACCAATATTCAAGAAAGGTAGTAGGAGTATCCACTAAATTACAGGCCCATATCGTTGACGTCGATGCAGTTATGTGACTGGATTTGCGATTTCCTGTCAGAGAGGTCACAATTTGTAGTAATTGACGGAAAGTCATAAAGTAAAACAGAAGTGATTTCTGGTGTTCCCCAAGGCAGTGTTATAGGCACTTTGCTGTTCCTTATCTATATAAACGATTTGGGAGACAATCTGAGCAGCAGTCTTGGGTTGTTTGCAGATGACGCTATTGTTTATCGACTAATAAAGTCATAAGAAGATCAAAACAAACTGAAAAACGATTTAGAAGATATCGGAAGGTGCGAAAAGTGGCAGTTGACCGTAAATAACGAAAAGTGTGAGGTCATCCACATGAGTGGTAAAAGGAACTTGTTAAACTTCGGTTACACGATAAATCAGTTTAATCGAAAAGTCGTAAATTCAACTAAATACCTTGGTATTACAATTACGAACAACGTAAATTGGAAGGAACACGTAAAAAAAAAAGTGTGGGGAAGGCTAACCAAAGACTGTGTTTTGTTCGCAGGACACTTAGAAAATGTAACAGACCTACTAAGGAGACTGCCTACACTACGCTTGTCCGTCCTCTTTTAGAATACTGCTGCGCTGTGTGGGATCCTTACCAGATAGGACTGACGGAGAACATCGAAAAAGTTCAAAGAAAGGCAGCACGTTTTGTATTATCGCGAAATATGGGAGAGAGTGTCACAGAAATGATACAGGATCTGGGCTGGAAATCATTAAAAGAAAGGCGTTTTTCGTTGCGACGGAATCTTCTCACGAAATTCCAATCACCAACTTTCTCCTCTGACTGCGAAAATATTTTGTTGACACCGACCTACATAGGGAGGATCGATCACCGCGATATAATAAGGGAAATCAGAGCTCGTACGGAAAGATATAGGTGTCCATTCTTTCCGCGCGCTATACGAGATTGGAATAATAGAGAATTGTGAAGGTGGTTCGATGAACCCTCTGCCAGGCACTTAAATGTGATTTGCAGAGTGTCCATGTAGATATAGATGTTTGTGACTCAATCCGTTGTTGAGATACGATTTTGTTGTACTGACAGGAAGTATATCGACTGACTGGTCCGACCTGTAGAATTTATTAGGATTTCTCCAAAACCTCCCATTTGTGAAAACCCGTAGCGGTCCTATTGATTCATTCTGGTTAAAGTCTATCGTTGTCTCCGTTTCAGATTTGAGTGAACTGATGGTTGCATGTAGCGCATTCCCTTTCCAAATCGTTTCAAAACTTCGTTTAAATCGTCAGTATCATATGCACCAGGTTGTACTTCCATAATTTATTTTCCTCCATTAATTTCGATGAAATTCATTGCTAGCCTGTGTCATATTCGGAATGCTATTGTAAGTCTCCAGTCCAATCATCGCAATACTCCACTCCCCGTTGCTTACACCAATCGGTGGGAAGTAATTCATGCGTCATACTGACCATCGTTCTTTTAAAGTCAGAGTGTACGACTTCGCATCTGTACCTCGACTGACAGGTGGATGCTTAATGCTTAATGCACATTCTTATACATAGGCTTCTTCGTAAACGTCAGGAACAACATGATGCACAGATGCCCGCATAAGTTGGTATTAAAGTCTTGGAAGCCATGAAAATTGTGGAACACACGTCTTCTGTCGGTTAAGTATCGTTAATAACTCTTCTGGCGGCTGCACGTCTCCAAATGAATCCAAATGGTAAAAGCTATTTGTATTTTTCTTAACACACGCCATCCAGTGGGTTGCTATTCCTCCGGCAACATCTAAATTCACAATTCCACATTCTCCGGATTTCCACGTAGTCTTCGTTAATGAATTTCACGTAAACACACCACGGAATCTTGGAATGCTGAATTTTTTCCTGAGAAGCATGAGCTGATCTGCATTTGTAAGCGCAAAAGCTGAGTAACACCGTGATGTAGTGGATATGATAATAAACTGTTGCATGGAAGGTCGTGAGTTCGAAACTCACCTAGACTGTACAACTCTAATTTCTATATTCGGTTCGAGTGCATTCTAGAAGTATCGACAAATACGAAGAATCACTGTACTGGAATGTTCTGTAGCTGTATATATACTGTATGTGTTCTGGCCGGAGGCAGTTCGCTCCGCGCTCCTTATGTGCAAGTGCTGAATAAACCTTAGTTAAGTGAAATTAGTGTTCGTCATTCATCTAATTACACCTTCTTCTACGTGACATTATTCTGGTCGAGACACTGGTTATTGGAACCTGTGATAGCGCACATTATCGACGACACAGTGGCTCCCATCAGGCCACGACAGAGCCGCCGTTTACGTGGCCAGAAACCCGAGTTCGAGCCATATTCAACACATCGCAACCTATGGGGGACCGTAGAAGAATACGTTAGGATGACAGCAACTGTGTGCCACCACATGAGACATCCTTCCGGGTTCTCTGGTGACGATGGCCAAGATCCAAACAAGTAGCTGAAGGTATATGAGCGTATAGCCTAATTTAACAAATGGGATGACACCGTGTGTTTGGCTAACGTGTTTTCTACTTGGAGGGCACTGCCAAGCAGTGGTATTGGTACAACGAGGAGAAGTTCACAAGCTGGGAAGTATTCCAGGCGAAACTGCGCAAGTATTTCGGGGACACACAACGACAGAAGTGCAAGGCTGAAGATAAATTAAAGTGCAGTGCACAGCGGCCAGGAGAAACTACAGCATCCTACATTCAAGACGTCTTGGAGCTGTGTAAAATAGTGGATCCTAGACTGAAGGAGGAAGATAAGGTTGCACATCCCATGAAGGTTGTTGCTGAGGACATGTATCAAGCACTACTTCTGAAGAAGGTTTCGACAGCAGACGACTTCATAAAATGGTGCTAGTATATCGAGACAATGCATCAAAAAAGAATTACGCACAAGAAGTTTGAACGGCTTCCCAACGTCGTATCGATGTCTGTGATGGAGGAAGCAACTGATTTCACAAGTGTTCTTCGTCAGATAGTGAGAGAGGAAGTTCAGAAGACACTTGGATTGCACGGCGAGCAAAAAACAGAGACGCTTCAAGAGGTCATTAGGGAGGAAGTGGAACAGACATTGAACCCAATCTCTCGTCCGCAATTTCCCTTTAAAACGGTGAAAAAGTCGAGATCCAGGCGGAGTTACGTTCCTAAAATGCCGCATGAGAAACCTGTTTGGGCACCAAGGAAGACTGACGTCTGGGGGACCCAGGATAACCAACCGGTATGTTTCCACAGTGGACGAGCGGGACATGTGTTGCGCTATTGTCGAGAAAGGAGGCGGATATTTGTTGACGCCCGCGTCGAAAGACAGAAGACCAATCTTAGCCGACACAAACTCCGGCACGACGAAGATAAACAAGAAGATGTGGGTGCAGGACCACCGCCGAAAGCTAGCTGCTGGAGATGACGCTCCCCAACAGGTCGATCAAGGTCTCCATCGCCGTTTAGCTCCGAGGCCGCTATAGAGAAAAATCCTCCGCCGTTGATCACTACAAAAATGATAGGAAACTACGTCGATATCCTCATGGATGGCCTACTAGCCTAAGCTCTTGTGGACTCTGGAGCATCATATTCAGTCATTTCGGAGAAGTACCGTCACCAGTTACAGAAAACCATATTCGTCGGCAACAAAACATCTCTGCTGAAGGTGGTTAATGGGAAATTTTATAAGACCTACAGGAATATGTTCCATTCGTGTGGGTATAACTGGCCATACACAGCCCTTAGAGTTCATCGTCTTTCAAGAGTGTAGTCATAACGTCATTCTCAGATGGGGCTTTTTGAAAGCTTCTCGGGCAATTATAGATTGTGGTCGCTCGAAGATTATGCTAGACGAGATGAGATACTGTGGACAGGAAGATGTGCATCCGAGTGTATGGAGACTATATGTGCTGGATGAAGTGATCATTCCGGCAGTCAGCGCTAGAAAGGTAACTTTCACGTGTCATGCCATGCATCAACCCATGGATCTTGTAGTGGAATGTAAGAGAAGCATACCACTGAAGAATAACTTGGTCATCCCAGCCTCTGTCGTCTCGTTTTAGAACCGATTCGGTGAACAGTTAACTAACTGTCTACATCTACATGTACATCTACATTTATACTCCGCAAGCCACCCAACGGTGTGTGGCGGAGGGCACTTTACGTGCCACTGTCATTACGTCCCTTTCCTGTTCCAGTCGCATATGGTTCGCGGGAAGAACGACTGCCGGAAAGCCTCTCTCTCTAATTTTACATTCGTGATCTCCTCGGTAGGTATAAGTAGGGGGAAGCAATATATTCGCCGAGAACCGCAGATCCTTCCAAGACGCATGTGCGTAGCAAACACTGAGCCGCTAATTGAAGAACACCTGAGCGTCATAGAAACCTCCCATGCTAAGTCTGTGGGCGAAATTAGCGCTACCACTATGAGACAAGATCTCTTAGCTCGACTATCACCAGATCTCTCTAAGGAAAAACAGAAGGAGCTACTTGCCATTCTTCAAGAGTTCTCTGAATGCTTCAATCCACAGGTGAAGAGCAAATTAGACAAATCGACAGTGAAACACCGGATTAGCATTGGAGACCATCAACCAATAAGCCAGAGAGCATACCTTGTGTCAGCAACGGAACGTCGAATAATTTGCGACGAGGTAGAGAAAATGATGAATAATGACATCATTCAGCCTTCACAGAGCTTCACCAATGGTCCTCGTCAGGAAGAAGGATGGCAGCTGGCTCTTTTGTGTTGATTACAGGAAGCTTAATAAGTTAACTAAAAAGAATGTTTACCCTCTCCCACGAATTGACGATACACTGGATTGTCTGAAGGGGGCTAAGTTTTTCTCAGACATGGTCATGTACTCAGGATACTGGCAAATCGAAGTAGATGAGGCTGATCGTGAGAAAACTGCATTCATCACTCTTGAGGGCCTGTATGAGTTTAAGGTAATGCCGTTTGCTTTGTGTAATGCACCAGCAACTTTTGAACGAATGATGGATAATCTGCTAAGGCACCTGAAGTGGACGAAGTGTCTTTGTTATTTAGATGACATGATAGTGTTCTCAGAGACGTTTGATGAACATATAAAAAGACTGAGGGCCGTTCTTAAGTGTCTCCAATAAGGCGGACTGAAACTTAATCCAAGAAAGTGTCTCTTTGGAGCAAAAGAAATCAAAATACTTGGACACCTTGCGTCAAACGAAGGTGTGCGGCTAGACCCAGAAAAGGTGAGATCTATAACGGAATTTCCTATTCCTAAAAGTACTGGAGATGTGAGAAGCTTCCTCGGATTATGTTCTTATTATCGTCGTTTTTTCAAAGACTTTTGTGTCAAAGCCAGGCCACTCCAAGAGTTGTTAAAAGCTGAAGCTAAATTTATCTGAGGTGGTGCTGAACAAGATTCTTTCGATGTGCTGCGAAAAGCTCTGACGACTGACCATGTATTTGGTCTGTATGATGAGAGAGCACCTACAGAACTATACACAGATTCCAGCGGGTATGGGATCGGTGCTGTTCTGGTGCAAATTTCTAATGGAAAAGAGAAGGTTATAGCCTATGCTTCTAGGACACTTAAAAAAGCCGAGAGAAACTACTCAACTACAGAAAGAGAATGTCTTCCTGTGATCTGGGCCATGTGCAAATTTCGACAGTATCTCTACAGAAGGCCATTCACTGTTGTTACAGACCATCATTCACTTTGTTGGTTGACAGGTCTCAAGGATCCAACAGGACGACTCGCCATGTGAGCACTACGTCTTCAAGAGTATGACATTACCATAGTGTACAAAAGTGGAAGAAAACACCAAGATGTCGACTGTCTCTCAAGAAACCCTGTGCAGGACCATCAAGACTGATGAAGATAGTGACTGTCTCGCTACTATCCAGGATCTCTTTGCAGGGCAGAAGAAGGACGCCAAGATATCTAAAATTATGCTTGCCTTAAATCGGTCAGAGGATGTGAAAGGACAATTTAACGTAGTTAATGAATTACTTTGCAAGAAAAGCTTTGATTCGTTTGGAAAGAGGTGGCTACCAGTGATTCCTAAACACTTACGCTTAGATGTTCTACAGAAATTCCATGACACACCTGAGGCCGGACATTTAAGATTTATTAAGACATACGATAGAATCCCCAAGAGATTTTTCTGGCCAGGTTTATTTAGGAGTGTCTGTCACTATGTGTTGCACTCTCAAGAGTGCCAGAGGAGAAAGGCAGTTCCTCAGAAACCACCTGGCCGACTCGTACCAATTCCACCAGCCGAAACGCCTTTCCAGCGTGTTGGGGTTGACCTCCTCGGACGATTTCCAACATCTGCTTGTGGCAATAGATGGATTACTGTTTGCACTGATTATGCGACACGCTATGCCATTACAAAAGCCTTGAAAACAGCCGAAACATACGAGGTAGCCAAATTCATAGTGGAAGACATTGAATTAAAACACGGTGCCCCAAGGTCGTTAATTACGGATCGAGGGAAAGTTTTTCAATCGAATCTTGTGACAGAGATAAACCGTCGATGCAACGCTACTCATCACATGACGACTGCCTACCATTCGCAAACTAACGGGCTTACTGAACGCCTTAATAAGACCTCGGCCGACATGCTATCAGTGTTCGTCAATGTTGAGCATAGCATCTGGGATGAGGTGCTACCTTTCGTGACGTTTACCTACAACACCGCCAAACAAGACACCAAAGGATTTACACTTTTTCCTGGTGCATGGGTGTGAGGCGACTACGGCGATGGACACTGTGTCCATTACATCCTGATGACGTGGACGACGACTACATCGGCCCGGTGTTAACCAGAGCTGAGAAAGCTCGGCAGTTAGCTCGACTCCGCACGCTGCAGGCTCAACAAAACGATCGCCGAAGGTATGACGCGAGCCACCGCCCTGTTTGTCTACCCGCCTGGTGATTGGTTCAAATGGCTCGGAGCACTATGGGACTTAACATCTGAGGTCATCAGTCCCCTAGAACTTAGAACTACTTAAACCTAACTAACCTAAGGACATCACACACATCCATGCCCGAGGCAGGATTCGAACCTGCGACCGTAGCAGCAGCGCCGTTCCGGACTGAAGCGCCTAGAACCGCATGGCCACCGCAGCCTGGTGACCTCGTCTAGATGTTCACTCTTGTTCGGAAGGTTGGTGTCTCTGAGAAGCTCCTCAGGCGCTACTTTGGACCTTATAAGGTTGTAAGACAGTTGTCCGATGGTACTTATGAAGTAGAAGATCAGATATACGGTCCACGTACTTCGAATGAAGCCCTATAAGGATTCTGCAGCCCAGGGTAAATTGGAAGCTCCAGCGACAGGCAACAAGAGGAAAGGTGACGAAGAGCGTAGCAGCAAAAGAAGTTCTAAGATCACCGCCAGGGCGAGCATCAGTTATCAGGATCCGGAGTATGCAGGACCGATGACACGTTTCCGGACTTGGACGTAACACCGAGACTCTGTTCTCTTCAGGAGGGAGCAATGTCGGAGCAGAAGCTAAGTAGCACCGTCGTGTAGTGGATATGACGCTGAACTTTTTTGCATGGCGGGTTGTGAGTTCGAAACTGACCTGGGCTGCATAATTTTAATTTCTATATTCGGTTCGAGTACATTCCAGAAGTATCCACAAATGTGAAGGATCATTGTACTGGAATGTTCTGTAGCTGTATGTATACTGTATGTGTTCTGGCTGGAGGTAGTTCACTCTGCGCTCTTGTATGTGCAAGTGCTGAATAAATCTTCGTTAAGTAAAGTTAGTGTTCGTCATTCATCTAATTACACCTTCTTCTACGTGACATTATGTATGAAGAGACATGGTCCTTTCTTCTATGATTTCAGGTATAGTCGTTTCCCGCTGGCTTCTGCTTCCATCATGCGGTTATGTCGTCTTGCCTTCTCTAGATACTCCTGGGATATCTGTGCTTTCTTCACTGTTCTGGAAATAGTTGCCGCACCATCAGCCAGTGAAGCCGTCGCTGAGAGACCTCTGAGGCCAGGAATAAGAGTATAATTCCACCTGATGTCTTGTGGAATTGGCACAACCCAGGGTGCTTTAACCCTTCCTTACGTTTGAGGGCACTTTTAGCTGCATACATCGCTGTCAGGGAACAGTTTTTTAAACAGCCCTGCCCTGGCTCCTTTTTCTTCTTCATCATCATCGTTGTCTTCTTCTGCTTCTTCAGTGCACGACGTGCAGTGTTCATAACTTGCTTGAAATTCACACCCAAGCCCAACTTAATTTTACTAGACATGGTTTTATCAACTACAAATGCTGCATTACGCTGTCCTGTCCTATACATATTGCCTTGGCTTTATCAACTAAAATTCGATCAGCAGCGTGACGGCCTGGGAGATCATTATGTTTTGCGTATGCAATGTCGGGTTCAAAAAATGTTCAAATGTGTGTGAAATTTCATGTGACTTAACTGCTAAGGTTATCAGTCCCTAAGCTTACACACTACTTAACGTAAATTATCCTAAGGACAAACACACACACCCATGCCCGAGGGAGGACTCGAACCTCCGCCGGGACCAGCCGCACAGTCCATGACTGCAGCGCCTAAGACCGCTCGGCTAATCCCGCTCTGCAATGTCGGGTTCCAAACACGCCTCGTCAAGCAGGTTAATTCCTTTATCACCACGAAGCTAACGTTTTTGAAGTTTTGGACCAGGTCACAGTATTTATATTCCAGAATGTGCAGTTCGACGGGAAGTTCGTCGAGATTATCACCACCTCCAACAACGCTTCTCTTATCACGCATGTTATGCTACTGTGCTGGTTGTGTTCTGTGCACCTCACTACATAGCAAATCCTCAATCCAGCTGTTTTGTGTTGCAGGAAAACCGAGCCATTTCAGTAGCATTCTGTTCCGTCGGCGCCTTATGACATGCTCTATGAGAAACTCGTGTGGTTCTGAGCTCTTCTGCATTTCCATAGTGTAAAAGCATCCTGAAATTTCAGTGCCACAGCTATCCTTAAAGATGTATTTTGGGATTTGTTTTCTGCACTTTGGAAACCGTGAATATCTCACTCGACCAGTTTGGGTGGCATGACTTCTCCATTGCGGTCTTGTATTTTGAGATGCGTGCCAAATCACCCACATTAAATTTATGTTTACGTGGATCCAGCATTTTAATACGATTGTATACCGCATCCATGAATCCATTACCACGAACATCGATTGGTCTCATTTTTATTCTGTTATGTTTGGTTCTATTATACTGTGCGATTATTTCTGGGATGATATCTGCCCATCTGTATGAGCCACGAAGATTAAAACGCATTCTCATCTGACCTTTTATTCTTCTGTTCAGACGTTCCACGATACTCGCATTCAGGTGGGTGAATGTTGAGTGGTAATGTATTCCACACCTCTGCATCACAGTCATGAAATATTTATCGTAAAACTCTGCACCATGATCAGTTTGGAGGTTGTTCGGGCATCGATACGTCCTTGTCTGCAAGAAACGCTCTAACGCCTCCGTGAGATTTCTCCAAATTTTTGTTTTAACAGGTAATTCGCAGGCAAATTTGTGGTATGTATCAGTAACCCATAAAATATGTCAGAATTCATTATTCTCAGGCGAATATTCTCTAATATCTACAAGATCAGCCTGCGATAAGTCATGCAAACCTTTATCATAACATGCCTGCGAGAGTAGTTTTGTGTGCTGATTTTTTGCAATTCTCGAACTACTGCCTTCATACTCACTCGATTATACGTATCTCACTAAGCTGTGTCTTTCAAATGAGCGGTGTTGCCTGCAGCGTCTGATGCCATGAGTAGTCTTAGTCGATCTATTACCTCATTGGGGTCATCGCAGTATGTATACCGTGGAGGCTGCCACTTTTGTGCTCAATGTCAATCCCCTCACCACTGCTACATCGATCGACTAATAATAAGGGTTTTATGATGTCTCTATATTTCGCGCTGCGTTCGTTTCCTGCTTTCCTGTGTAAACCGGTCAATTCTAGTATGTCACCATACTTCTTGTCCCCCCCGGTCCCCGGTAGCTGAGTGGTCAGCGCGCCGGAATGTCATGCCAACGCACCCGGGTTCGATTGCCGACTGGGTCGGAGATTTTCTCCGCTCAGGGACTGGGTCTTATGTTGTCCTAATCGTAATCATCTCATCCTCATTTACCAGCAAGTCGCCGAAGTGGCGTCAACTCAAAAGACCTGTACCAGGCGAACAGTCTACCCGACAGGAGGCCCTAGCCACTCGACATTTCATTTCATTTCACCATATTTCTTCAGGTCTTTGGGTGAAAATGTTAGTGTTTTTGAAGGTTTTAGGAAAATGAGGTTCAGTAGACCTGGTGTTCTTTGAAATTCCCTTTCCCCTACCTCTATAGTTTTTTTCATTTAAATTTATAAGCTGTATGCCCAACATGTATGGATTTTCACTACTGTCACCAATGTTTTGTCTAACTTAGCGTCGCTATGATGGTTAGTGACACCGGAAATAGCATCAACGTCGTCTTTGTGTAATTTCACTAAGAGTTCATCGAGAGACTCAGTAACTGGTTTAAACGTTTCTTACAGTGTCTGCTCTCTATCGAAATGTCCTAAACTCAGCAACCGTAACTTCTCTTGAATGGCCTTCCCTGCAGCGATGACATGCTTGGATGACATCTTTCTATACACTAAGCGGACTGCGTCATAGGCTGCACCTAAGCCTTTACGTCCTTTCTTTTCAATTCCATCAACTTTTATTGCTAAGTCATATACTTTCTTTCTCAGACTGATGCTGGTTGAAACGTCCCCTTAGATAAAATTTATGAATTACTTTGCTGATAAACCCCTTACGTTATTTGATTTTCAAACAGCTGAGCAGAACTGAACGTACTCAGACATTTCTCACTTTACTTATTCTGATCATCACTAAAATGACACACAATATTTTTAGCGCAACGCAATCTGACTTTTAATAATCCCTACAAAAGAATGGCCCTGACTAACAATAACCTATACCTTTCATGAATCACTTACCTAACAAAACTCTTCGTTACTCGAACTACTGCAATACAGCGAGCGCCAATACTGCCAGGTAAATAAAAGATTCAAACCACTGAAGGCACTAACTACTGATAGGTATAGTTAGCAAATGAAAGATTTTGATAGAGAAAAAACAATGTATTTACCTTAATAGTGTTGAAAAGTCATAATATATATATATTAGTTCCTGACATCCAGTATTACAAATTTACTGTCTCTGATGGACACACGTCCAGATCGTGCGCTCTCAAAACTCCGCCATCTCTCTCCCCACATTCACCACTGCTGGCGGCTCACCTCCAACCGTGCAACGCTACGCGCTGGTAACAGCCAACTGCCCAACACTACAATAGCAAATTCCAACAATGCAAACCAGCCACATACTGCACACAGCACAGTCAGCGATTTTCATATAGAGCGCTACATGGCGTTACCAACATAAAAACCTAAACAGCCTACTTACAAGGTGTATGTCTCTAGTTCCTTAAACCTAGGATCAAATTCGTTGATCAGTTTCAGAAGGGTGTGGTCATACGTATGTGTGAACTTGTCCATTGCGTGATGTTTACTGACATACTTACCACTCTTGTCATAGCTATATATATATAGAAACTTCTGGAAATTCCATCTATACCCACCGTCATTCAGTTTTCTTGATTTATTGATGAGAAGAAACCTGTACTGTGTGTGATTCCAGCAATATGCATATCTTTACAAAATCATTGAATAAGATGTCGGTTCCTACATTTGCCTGATAATGTGTTTTAGATTTAGGTTGTCTTGTTTGAAAGCTATAATTATATTTGCATTATCTCTCACCAACTGTTTCAGAATTCTGGAATATGTCTCACTCAAATAAAATACGTCGATGCTCATATGACGGCCAAACCAGAAATACCGTAGAGAGAGATCGTCAAATGCGAGCACAGTGTTTGGCTTTGTTTTTTCTGGTTGGTGAATTTGACTGAATGTCGTGTATGTTAAACCATCAACTTCTTGCAGTATATCTTTTGCAATAGCTGGTGCTTGGGCTGAAGCAGCGTTTCTGAAAATACACATACATGCTCAAAGCAGACTCTAACCGGGTGTGACATGAAAACATTTACCTTGCCACATTTAGATGGACATACAATTATCCCTCTTATGTTATCAGGTTGGAGTACCCCATTCTTTTTCTTTTTCTTCTTCTTCTTCGGGTTTTCGTCCACTCTATCACAGGACTAGGCACTTACAACAAAGTCCTAATGCTTCATCCACAAACCCATGATAGTGACATCAGGTTCTGTTGTTCAATGGGCTTTTATAGAAAAATGAACGCTCATAATAAAAGTATATGTGGCCACCATAGCACAGTCATCTTACCGACTGAGCCACAATGGCTACACCTTACATTATGTAATGATGGAGTAGTTAAATAAGAGGAAACAGCAACGTTTGCGATTATATATATTTTAATTACATTTCAGCAATGATCCATAGGCTGCATTACATCAACAACAAAAACAACTGATTCATTTTTTACAGTATTTCCCGCTTAACTGTTTCTTGCATGCAGTAAATTCCACGTGTATTTCTCTCACACTAATGGCAATGCGGCTGAGGACAGGTCCTGACTCTCTCGCGCGTACGCGCGCTTTGAGATGGAATTGAATATGCTGCGATAAGCATTCCTGGAATAACCGGCGCTCGCCTATAGAAAGAGGCGCTTCCGAGCAGGAGCTCATTCGTGTTTTGTCCATGGCAGGTGACACAGTCTCGCGCTAGTGTGTTAGGCTGGCTGAAACTACTCTTTGATGCCTCTCACTGGCATTCCCATCCCTCACTGTCTACTGAGTAGTCTGCTTCCCAACTGCTGTTACCTCTATCCTTTTTCATCCCCAGACCCCTGCCAGCGCCATGAAGCGCCGTGTTGCCTCTGCTGACGACGACGATGTTATCGCTAATAAGCGACCCAGAATCATGTATAACCATACTGGTATGTGGGAATAATTTTTTTTGTTCCTCGTGTGAGTGTGTGCGCGTGTGCGCCCGCTTACGCGTGCGTGCTTTCCCTTATCCGTTGCTATCTGTTGACTTCGTCTGTTGCAGACGTGAGCATCCCATGAACTCTGTTGAGTTCGAGTTAACCTGGGGGATCTCGGCGTTCCAGACTCTTGTGAAAGTAAGTACCAGTTTACTTCTTTCTCTCTTCATGTGTGTGTGCATTTAGCTAATACTAGGCTTTTTTGTTTGTTATTTGTTGTTTGTAGAATTCTTCAGTGCGCTAGAGAACATAAGTATGGACCCACTACCACAGTCGAGTTGGTTCAAATGGCTCTGAGCACTATGGGACTTAACATTTGAGGTCATCAGTCGCCTAGAACTTAGAACTACTTAAACCTAACTAACCTAAGGACATCACGCACATCCATGCCCGAGGCTGGATTCGAACCTGCGACCGTAGCGGTCGCGCGGTTCCAGACTGTAGCGCGTAGAACTGCTCGGCCACCCCGGCTGGCCACAGCCAAGTCCCATGACGATCGACTCGACACCTTCCTCTGGAGCGAGCTCATGTGGAATGGCAGCTGCTGTTGCACATGAGTGTAGTAATTCTATTCTTCTTCTAACACGCACACATACAGTTCAATTTCTAACATTATGTGTTATTGTCTGCATGTAGGTACCCTAGACAATGAGTCACGAGTCACAAGCTGATGTATTGCCCCATTTCTCCAGCATAAGATCATAGGACATGATGCCAGTCATCGAGAAGCGAATAAATGAATTGTAGCTCTTCTCTTTCATCTGACACAACTGCATGCGTCGATTACTAACTTGGTGTTATTTGCCTGTTTCTAAATGCGCACGATGCACAGGTCGAGCTAGACTCGGCTTTCCTGTAGTTGCGTCCAATAAGGCCCCACTAACTCATTCAGAGGAGAATAAATTTGAACGTTAGTGCACTACTGGCCATTAAAATTGCTACACCACGAAGATGACGAGCTACAGACGCGAAATTTAACCGACAGGAAGAAGATGCTGTGATATGCAAATGATTAGCTTTTCAGAGCATTCACACAAGGTTGGCGCCGGTGCCGACACCTACAACGTGCTGACATGACGAAAGTTTCCAACCGATTTCTCATACACAAATAGCAGTTGCCCGGCGTTGCCTGGTGAAACGTTGTTGTGATGCCTCGTGTAAGGAGGACAAATGCGTACCATCACGTTTCCGACTTTGATAAACGTCGGATTGTAGCCTACCGCGATAGCGGTTTATCGTATCGCGACACTGCTGCTCGCGTTGCTCGATATCCAATGACTGTTAGCAGAATATGGAATCGGTGGGTTCAGGAGCGTAATACGGAACGCCGTGCTGGATCCCAACGGCCTCGTATCACTAGCAGTCGAGCTGACAGGCATTTTATCCGCATGGCTGTAACGGATCGTGCAGCCACGTCTCGATTTCTGAGTCAACAACAGATGGGGACGTTTGCAAGACAACAACCATGTGCACGAACAGTTCGACGACGTTTGCAGCAGCATGGACTATCAGCTCGGAGACCGTTACCCTTGACGCTGCATCACAGACAGGAGCGCCTGCGATAGTGTACTCAACGACGAACCTGGGTGCAGGAATGGCAAAACGTCATTTTTTCGGATCAATCCAGGTTCTGTTTACAGCATCATGATGGTCGCATCCGTGTTTGGCGACATCGCGGTGAACGCACATTGGAAGCGTGTATTCGTCATCGCCATACTGGCGTATCACCCGGCGTGATGGTATGGGATGCCATTGGTTACACGTCTCGGTCACCTCTTGTTCGCATTGACGGCACTTTGAACAGTGGACGTTATATTTCAGATGTGTTACGATCCGTGGCTCTACCCTTCATTCGATCCCTGCGAAACCCTACATTTCAGCAGGATAATGCACGACCGCATGTTGCAGGTCCTGTACGGGCCTTTCTGGATACAGAAAATGTTCGACTGCTGCCCTGGCCAGCACATTCTCCAGATCTCTCACCAACTGAAAACGTCTGGTCAATGGTGACCGAGCAACTGGCTCGTCACAATACGCCAGTCACTACTCTTGATGAAGTGTGGTATGGTGTTGAAGCTGCATGGGTAGCTAGCTGTACCTGTACACGCCATCCAAGCTCTGTTTGACTCAATGCCCAGGTGTATCAAGGCCATTATAACGGCCAGGGTTGGTTGTCCTGGGTACTGATTTCTCAGGATGTATGCACCCAAATTTCTCGAAAATGTAATCACATGTCAGTTCTAGTATAATATATTTGTCCAATGCATACCCGTTTATCATCTGCATTTCTTCTTGGTGTAGCAGTTTTAATGGCCAGTAGTGTAGAAACGCAGTATGTACTACATTTTTGTAAATTATGCATGATGCTTAATATTGCTCCTGTTGTCTGTGCTGGTGATACAGAGGCGGTGCTGGGCGTTGACTTGCAGATCCGTCGACGACGGTGCAGCGCGGCCGGAATTGTAGCACCCCTGCGCACCCCCTGTGTTCCTTCCTACAGCTGGCTCAGCCGGCCGAGTTGCAGCCCTGCGCGCCATCCGCGTGCCTACAGACCGCTCCGCCATCCATTTTGACGCAGCCTGTCCCATTAAATAATTTCGAATAATAGTTGAAAAACTATAGATCCATACATACAACTTTATTATTTAATTATACTTGATGTTTAATTTTGTTCCTCCTCCTGTCTGTGCAGGTGAGGCGGTTCTGGACGACAGTCTTGGACCGCCGGCAGCAGCGGGATCTCCCGTGATGTTTCCTAGGTGACTCCGTCAACAGTTGAGATGCAGCCCCAGCCGTTGACGTCTTCGCCCAGCCCATGGCTCGGCAGTACAATTACTGCCCTTTTACCTTGAGCCGGGTAGCGCTATCCGCTCTCTGGATCGTCTCGCGAACGTCGTAACAGGTTGCCACGACACCGCTCTAGGTCCAGCAGCAGCAAGGACCATCAGGTGAATCCTGCAACCGTTTTGAGTTATTCAGTGATCGCTGACGCATTTGGGTACCGAATTTCACTTACAAGATTCGATAACTCGAACGCATGATACCGATCTTCCTGCCACCTTTCTCAGGGTTTGTGAAGCTCTTTTTGAAAGAGAGCTCCCTGGATACGTCAGCGACCCGCGGTTCCACGCTATTAAGTGCAAGGCAGTTATATACTGTGAACTGACACCCCCCTCCCCCAGAAAGACGACGGTACGTTGGTATTGAGGACTGGAGCATCGTCCAAATTGGGGGAGAATTGGTGTGATATCGTGGGGCGAATCGATCGCTGAGTGGTTCGGATCGTTTACTGCGAGCCTCAATCTGGGCCCTTTTTCTGGATGCTGCAGGAAAGGGGGTCCGATAAAGGTGCTCAGTCGTGTAATCCGCCTCGACGTTTACTTGCACGTTTACGATCCACTTAATGGGGAATGTTCAGTTGCGTCCCTATTCCTAGAGATATTGCTGCTAAACACGCACGCATTAATGTCCAGAATCTTGAGGATATTACTTCGAATGGTCGCTTCTGGCTAGCCATAGGAATTACCCTAAACATGCACAACGTACAAGTAAATGCGAAACAGCTGATATCTACGGGCATTATACTTTTCAACGCATCGAATTCTTCGTAAAAATCCAGGATATTCCAGAACTGGAGAGGCAGAACCCCTATTATTCGGCTCACGTATACACCCTGGCAGTTGATGAGCCAGAAGACAATGAAGACGGCCATGAGAACACTGTCCAGAACAGCAAGAGGCCATGCATAAAGTAGTCGGATCCCGCTTCTTATCTTATTAGCCCGTAAACGTCGAAAACACGAAGACCTGTTGCTAATCTCTGAGGACGAGGAGCAACACAACGTTAAGATCAAATACATGTCCCACTTAGTTTCCTTGAAGTTCAGTAAAGAAGAACCTGAACGACATTTTTTGCCGTAGATGTCTCAGTTCTTTTGCCAAGAGAGAATATCTTGAAGGGCACCTTATTGATTACTCAAACCAGAAACCAGTACAAGTTGAAATACCTTCAGAGAGTAAAAAGTTCTTAAAGTTTAAGAACGTCCGCTGCCAGGAGGGATGGCTCTTCGTCGCGTACGCCAATTTAGAATGCATCCTGGGTCACGTGGCGCGTTATGAAGGCAACCCCTCTGTCTCCCATACCACCTCCACAGAACGGCACGTACCGTATGCTGCTGTCTATCAGGTTGTCTGCACATTTGATTCTAGTCGGAACAAATTTGAATCTTACGTCGGGATGATCCTGTGAGATGGTTGCCCTCTGAGCTTGAGAAACATTAGTGACAAATTGATCACGTTGATCGCGACAGCGTCCGCATGATCGACTCGGTGGAGAATGATGCATTGTACAAGCAGGCAGTTGATTATTATATATGTCTGTTACCGTTGCTTAGAGATAGGGAAACTCCCCGTAGAGACCATTGTCATCTAACGGGAAGGTTCTGCGGTGCAGCTGACAACGCATACAACTTGAAGTACCAATTACGACGCCACATACCGGTCTTTTTCCACAATTTGAGCGGTTATGATGTTCACTTTCTAGTTCAGCACTTGGGTGATTTTTGGTTGAAAGATGATAAGGCCAGTGTCATTCCTGACACTACTGAGAAGTACATCTCGTTCTCAAAAAGAATCACAACAAGAATAACCCTCCGTTTCATGGATTCGCTTCGCTTCACACACGGGTCTCTTCAGAAGCTTGGTGAGACGATGCGTCCCGAGGATATGCATATTACCAGAGCCACATATCCCGAGGACGCGAAGTTCCAGTTTGTGACGAAGAAGGGGTCTTCCTATATGAACTCATTGTAGAGACACAATGAAACCACGTTGCCCGACATATCGGCATTTTACAGTAATCTAACAGGTACTGCCATAACGAATGCGGATTATGAGCACGTGGTGGAAGTTTGTCGGGAGTTTGGTATCACCAGTTTAGACGAATATGCCAGATTATACATGAACACTGAAGTCCATCTGCTAGCGGAAATATCTGAGAAATTCAGGAGTGTATACCTGGGCACATACTTTCTGCGTCCTACCATCTATTTCACCGCGCCTAGGCTTTCGTTGGACGCAGTGCTAAGAAGGACGCGTGTCACCATCGAACTATTGATCGATGTTGACATGCTATTCTTTTTCGAACGCGGGATTCGTGTACACAGGTACGCCGAGGTGAATAAGCCGTGAATGAGTGAGGTGCAGTACAGGACTTCTGATGATTTAAGTTACATCCTTTACCAGGATGTAAACAACCTTTATAGGCATGCCATGAAAACAAAGTCTATCATTTTGAGGGTTCCAGTCGCTGTCCAAAAATGAGCTTGACAGATTGATGGAAGGTGCGATCCTTGATATGGCTGAGGATGCCGGTGAGGTATATGTTCTGGAGGTAGAGCTGGAATAACCCACCCATTTGCACGGGGAGCACAGTGACTTGCCTCTATGTCCGTAGCGCATTGTCTCGCGAGACGGTATCATCCCAAAGCTGCTGACAACACTGGGGGAGGTGTGGGGTGGGGAGGGGGGGGGGGAACATCGCTATATCTACATCTACATCTGTCTACATCCATAATCCGGAAGCCACCTGAAGGTGTGTGGCGGAGGGTACTTTGAGTACCTCTATCGGTTCTCCGTTCTATTCCAGTCTCGTATTGTTCCTGGAAAGAAAGATTGTCGGTATGCCTCTGTGTGGGCTCTAATCTCTCTGATTTTATCCTCATGATCTCTTCGCGAGATATACGTAGGAGGGAGCAATATACTGCTTGACTCCTCGGTGAAGGTATGTTCTCGAAACTTCAACAAAAGCCCGTACCGAGCTACAGAAACCTCCAGCAGTGTCTCTGGTTGGGGACGAAACTTGTTAGCATCACCCACGAGATCCCCTTCAAGTAGGACCGCTCGTTGAAGGAGTACATTGATCTGAATACGAAACAGAGGGCTCTTGCGATGTGTGATTTCGAAAAGTAATTCAATTTTCGGGAAAACCATGGAGAACGTTAGAGAGTACAGCGAAGTTCATTTAGTTTACTGTTGGGATAGGCGTTATGGCGCAAGAGATTACAACGCCAGGCCAAATTTCCAACGGGTCACCAGGACTAGTAGCTGTGGGGATGAGCAAGGTTTCAGTGCAGTTCACGAGTTCACGAAATCTGTCTAAATCGTTATGTGTGTTCTCAACCCCCCCCCCCCCCCCCCCCAAACTCCATATGTACTGCTTTCACTACGACTCTGCGAAGCCAAAATTCTGCTATCCCTGTTTACTTTATATGGCTACAGATAGTTTCATCTACTGGGTGAATGGCTGCGATCCATAAAAAGTAATTAGATACAATCAGAAAGAATTCGACATGTCTGGCTATGAAGCCGATAATCCTTTTGGTATAACACCTCAGAACAGAAAGGTTATCGGCCTGATGAAAGACGAGGCGAATGGTTCGCAGAACGTGGAGTTTGTTGGACTCAGATCCAAGATGTATGCTTACTGTTAGGTGTAGATTCCAGTCAGAGGCAGCTAAGAGTGTGCATCGTGCGACATCAAAGACTCTCATGACCGAAGATTGCAAGAGATGTCTTCTCGAAACCTTTGGCGCAGCTCCACAAATGATGCACCAGGTAATCTTTGTTTCGAGAGTTCATGAGATTCATACTACACTGCAACTGAAAGAAGAACTGTCTCCTCATGACAACAAACGGTTCATCTATGGGGGATCGGGATCGGAACGCTCCTGGAGTGACTGTGTGGCAGTGTGTAAATAATTGGTGTGTATGTGCGAGATTGTTTGATGAGCCGTTTGTATGGTGCGAGAGAGAGTACGAATTAATCATTGCACACTATGTGTGCGTATATACACCGATGAGCAAAATATGATGACCATCTGTTTAATAGCGTGTTGATACACTATTTGAACACAATAAAGCAGAGCTTCTGCTTGGAATGGTTTCTACAGGTCCTTGATAGGTTTCCAGAAGTATATGGCACCAGATGTATACTCACAGGACACTATATTCCAGCAAATTACGAAACTGTGGTTTGTGGACACACAGCTGGCGCCCGATATGTGTTCCAATGTGTACAGATCATGTGCATTTGCTGGCTAAGACATTAGTGTGAGTTCATTATCACGCTCCTCAAGCCCTGTAGTGCGATTGTGGGATTGTATAGCGGAGTTTTATCCTGCTGGAAGATGTCATTGCCATCAGAGAAAGGATTGATGTGGTCCTCAACTATGCTCACGTAGTTCACTGCTGTCTTCTACCATAGGTCCCATAGAAGCCCAACTCAATGTACCCCTTAGCATAATTGCGCTCTCACCAGCCTGCGTCTGATGCGCGGTGTACGTTTCAAGCAGCCATTCGCCTGGATGACGGCGTGTAAAGACCAAACCATCTACCTGATGTAACAAGAAATGCGCTTCAGTCGACCAGGGACACGTTGCCATTGATCCACGTTGTCAACTCCGTGATACTGTGCCCACTGCAACCGTAACTGATGTTGTTGGATCAACACAGGAACACGTAGGGGTCGTGTGATGGAGAGCTCCATGTTCAACAACGGCATTTGAACGGTCTGCTCCGAAACACCTGTGACTGCACCAGCATTGTACTCTGACGATCTGCCACAGATCGCCGCCTATCCTGGATTATACTGCGCGGGGGGGGAGGGGGGGGGGGGTCCTCCGACCTCTACGTATTGTGGTGAGACGTGGACTTCCAGTACCATACGACCTGTTCGTTATTCCACCACTCTTCAACCACTTTCCATAGGTGCTCACGACAGTAGTGCGCCGAGAGCCGACAAGCTTCGGCGTTTTAGACATTCTCGGTTCCAGCAGCAGTGCCACAGCAATGTACCCTTTGTCAAAACCGCTTATATCAGTGGATTTCCGCATTTCAGACCCGTACCTACGCTGTAATGACTGCCCATTCGTCTCTCTTCCACTTACATATCTCCCTTACTGCGTCACGTGCCCGCAACACTAGCAGGAGGCATTCAACCTCGCGGTGGGCAGTGGTAATAATGTTTGGGTCATCAGTGCATTTTCTGCACACTATGTAAAATCATATTGTGTATATTTGAGTGTATGTGTGGTTTCTCCTTCACCTGCTGCTGCTAGTCACCGTTCCCCGTATATATAAACAAGAAACCATTGACGTAAATTGAAAGAACCGTATATGTTGCAAATAGAATGATCGGAAAAAATGTAACTATTGAATAAAAGTGTTTACAGAATCAAAATGGGAAACGTCGTATTTAAGTTCTTGTACCAGCTAGTCGTGTGCTCAGAAAAAAAAAGAAAACTGAAAATTGTTGTAGATAAAAGAAAAAGCTGTTTAATAAATAGGAAATAAATTGTTAAAAATTTTTGTAATTAAAAATTACAGAGTGTGTAATAAAAAATTAATAACAAATGATTGTAATTAAATTATTGTAAATAAAAGCAAAAATTGTTAACGAAAAAGATTGTCAGTAAACCATAAGTTATTTTTTATATCATAGAGAAAATTATTGCTATCGTTTATAACAACCGTGCACCTCTCCCCACGAGGCTCAGACCTCGAATGAAGAGCCCACTTACAGTTGAGCTGGTTATAAAAGATAATTAGGAGATGAGGAGGAGGAGAAGGGGAGTGAGGTTCCCGCCATTTTATACCATGTGACGCAATTGTCTTGGTGATTCCCCTTGATCAACTTTCAGTGGTTCCCCGGCGAAGAAGGAGTGAAGGAAGCAAGGGGCCCAAGTTTGTATAACGTGATACCGGACGTGTAATATGAAACTGGTTACGATAAGATCGTTATCTCAGCAAGAACCCGCAGTATATTCCTACTTCTAATGTTCGCTCTGGTTGAGATTGAACTGGTTCAAATGGGTCTGAGCACTATGGGACTTAACATCTGAGGTCATCAGTCCCCTAGAACTTCGAACTACTTATACCTAACTAACCTGAGGACATCACACACATCCACACCCGAGGCAGGATTCGAACCTGCGATCGTAGCGGTCGCGCGGTTCCAGACTGAAGCGCCGAGAACCGCTCGGCCACATCGGCCGGCAAATCGGGCTTCTTCATTCACGTCCAAGCATATCTACTTCCTTTCACTCTTTCATGTTTCTTATGTATCTTATTTCGCTTATTCCATATAATGCACTGGCACACATTCACATACAGCTAAGACTTGACCTGCGCTGGAGGGTACACAACCAAATGGTACCAGTGCTATACCATCTACAGCACTCCAAAGTTAGCAGTGTTGTCGTTTTAAGGGCTCACTGCTGTTTTGTCCGGTGAGCTTATAAATGATCAGTTGGATACGGTTCGAATCTCTGTGAAGCTGTTATCGGGCAAAGTTGTAGTTCATAAGGAGGCTGCAATGCCAGAAGACTGCGGCGAGATGCGAGAAGACCGACAGAGGGTGGACAGTTGATGCAAGGACTGACATTTGGCGCTGAACGTAACTACGAGAGCCTGCTAAAAACTAACGCTCCGAATATCTTATGTGAAAACTGTGAAAGCTTTTTAAACGCTACGAGCTTTATTAGCGTTGTAAATCTTTTGTCTTCATGTTTGCATATTTATTTCTCAACATAGACACCCTGGCAAAGAAAACATTTCTTCCAACGAGAGACCTGTTCGTCGCTACCGTTACTGTAGAATGTTTGACTCCGTTCACGGAGCCACAACCTCACCTCTGCTTGCACCGCTTCATCACTAGCACAGTGAAGTCGTCGAAGGTGTTCTTTAAGTTTTGGAAACAGATGAAAATCGGCTGGGGCCAAGTCGGGACTGTATGGAGGATGACCGGTGACATTAGGCCCAGGTCGTTGGATTGTTGCAGATGTCGCAGCACTCGTCTGTGGTCTGGCGTTGTCATGCTAAAGGAGAGGTGCTCCATGTATGGATAAACTCTTTGAATTCAAGCTTTCCGTTTTCTGTGGGATTACAGACGCTGATTGCCGCCCACCGACATAGTTACGTTACAGACCGCCATTTTACACGCTACGATTCGGAGCCCTCTAGCTCCAGACGGTTGCAACCTGCATCACAGTAGCGGGAAAGTCGACTGCAAATTACGTAGAAGCGACCGTCCTGAACGATGTACAATGCGACGGTCACGTAAAAAAGGTTGTAGGAATATCAGATGTCAGTCTGAGAATCGCTGGAAAAACCGTCAGCAAATGAATCTATGCAAGAAAGATGTTGATTAAAAACAGTCTTTCGACTGATTCCTGAGTAGTGCCAGTCAATGTGGGTTGCTTACCAGCTCGGATTAATAGAAGAGAGAGGAGATCCAACGGAGAGCGACGCGTTTCGTCACGAGTCCCTTTAATATGTGCCAGAGCGTTACATGCGAGAAGACCGACAGAGGATGGACAGTTGATGCAAGGACCGACATTTGGCGCTGAAAAGTAACAACCCTGCACCTCTCCCCATGAGGCTCGGACCTCGAATGAAGAGACCCACTTACAGTTCAAAAAAATGTGTGTAAAATCTTATGGGACTTAACTGCTAAGGTCATCAGTCCCTAAGCTTACACACTGCATAACCTAAATTATCCCAAGGACAAATACACACACCCATGTCCGAGGGAGGACTCGAACCGCCGCCGGGACCAGCCGCACAGTCCATGACTGCAGCGCCTTAGACCGCTCGGCTAATCCCGCGCGGCCCACTTACAGTTGAGCTGGTTATAAAAGATAATTAGGAGATGAGGAGGAGGAGAAGGGGGTGAGGTTCCCGCTATTTCTATACCATGTGACGCAGTTGTCTTGGTGATTCCCCTTGATCAACTTTCGGTGGTTCCCCGGGGAAGAAGGAGTGAAGGAAGCAAGGAGCCCAAGTTTCTGTTGAAATTCTGAGAGTGTACGTTCCAAGTAGAGAAGAGGTACTTCCTCCCACATCCATTTGTTGAAATGACCAAGAAGAGGAAGTCAGAGGAATGAGATCTCATATTGAGGCTTACTGAAATGTTCCCACGCATCAATCTGGAATAGAATGGGAAAGGGGCGAAGTGGTAGTGGTATAACAAGCGTCAAACGAAAAAACTACAAAGAACGAAACTCGTCTAGCTTGAACGGGGAAACCAGATGGCGCTATGGTTGGCCCGCTAGATGGCGCTGCCATAGAGCAAACGGATATCAACTGCGTTTTTTTAAATAGGGATCCCCATTTTTTATTACATATTGGTGTAGTACGTAAAGAAATATGAATGTTTTAATTGGACCACTTTTTACGCATTGTGATAGATGGTGCTGTAATAGTCACACACATGTGGCTCACAGTTTTAGACGAACAGTTGGTAACAGGTAGGTTTTTTAAATTAAAATACGGAACGTAGGTGCGTTTGAACATTTTATTTCGGTTATTCCAATGTGATACATGTACCTTTGTGAACTAATCATTTCTGAGAACGCAAGCTGTTACAACGTGATTACCTGTAAATAACACATTAATGCGATAAATGCTCAAAACGATGTCCGTCAACCTCAATGCATTTGGCAATACGTGTAACGACATACCTCTCAACAGCGAGTAGTTCGCCTTCCGTTATGTTCGCACATGCATTGACAATGCGCTGACGCATGTTGTCAGGCGTTGTCGGTGGATCACGATAGCAAATATCCTTCAACTTCCCCCACAGAAAGAAATCCGGGGACGTCAGATCCGGGGAACGTGCGGGCCATGGTATGGTGCTTCGACGACCAATCCACCTATCATGAAATATACTAGTGAATACCGCTTCAACCACACGCGAGCTACGTGCCGGACATCCATCATGTTGGAAGTACATCGCCATTCTGTCATGCAGTGAAACAGCTTGTAGTAACATCGGTAGAACATTACGTAGGAAATAAGCATACATTGCACCATTTAGATTGCCATCGATAAAATGGGGGCCAATTATCCTTCCTTCCATAATGCCGCACCATACATTAACCCGCCAAGGTCGCTGATGTTCCACTTGTGGCAGCCATCGTGGATATTCCGTTACCCAATAGTGCATATTATGCCGGTTTACGTTACCGCTGTTGGTGAATGACGTCACTAAATAGAACGCGTGCAAAAAATCTGTCATCGTCCCGTAATTTCTCTTGTGCCCCGTAGCAGAACTGTACAAGACGTTCAAAGTCGTCGCCAAGCAATTCCTGGTGCATAGAAATATGGTATGGTTGCAGTCGATGTTGATGTAGCTTTCTCAACACCGACGTTTTTGAGAATCCCGATTCTCGCGCAATTTCTCTGCTACTGATGTGCGGATTAGCCGCGACAGCGGCAAAAACACCTACTTGGGCATCATCATTTGTTGCAGGTCGTGGTTGACGTTTCATATGTGGCTGAACACTTCCTATTTCCTTAAATGACGTAACTATCCGGCGAACGGTCAGGACACTTGGATGATGTCGTCCAGGATACCGAGCTGCGTACATAGCACACGCCCGTTGGGCATTTTGATTACAATAGCCATACATCAACAAGATATCGACCTTTTATGCAATCGGTAAACGGTCCATTTTAACATGGGTAATGTGTCACGAAGCAAGTACCATCCGCACTGGCGGAATGTTACGTGATACCACGTACTTATACGTTTGTGACTATTACGGCGCCATCTATCACAAAGCGAAAAAAGTGGTGCAAATAAAACATTCATATTTCTTTACATACTACACGAAAATATAATAAAAAATGGGGGTCCCTATTTTTAAAAAAACGGAGTTGATATCCGTTTGACTTATGGCAGCGTCATCTAGCGGGCCAACCATAGCGCCATCTGGTTTCCCCCTTCAAGCTAGACGAGTTTCGTTCTTTGTAGTTTTTTCGTTCGATGCTTATTTGGTGAGGTATTTGGCCCAGTCACTATCAATGGACCACCCTGTAAATGTGTGGTGTGCGTACTGTAAGACCTTCGGTACACACACCATCAGATTATTTGACTTGTCGCTCTAACGAACTAGGCGAGTGTCAGCAATATGTCTCGTGGTCTTATCGTGGCGTGTTTATCTTCTGCCGTTAGGTCAGACGATAGAAATGCCACTTGCACGCTTAGAGTAGCAGATTGACGGTGACCAGCTTTAAACAGAACTTTATTAATTTTCACACACATTTATTAAAATAATAAAAAGCATAGACATTACGTAACTTGATTCTGGATGCTGTTTACAATTGACAATCTGAAGTTCCTTTGGTCTTGGTACGTTAATCTTATTCTCACATATCTCTGATACTTGACAAAGTGTCTATACATTTCTCTTCATGGCTATGTACAGGAATATGATAATCTTATTACGCGCAGACTGAAACTTGACTATAGACTGGTACAGACTAATGCAGACTGGTACAGACTAAGGCAGACAAATGCAGACTGACTAATCGGAGGTCTGTACACTCGTTATAATACGTCGCACATTCAGGTATCACTGCGCGAGTGTGATCCGCAAGGAGAAAAGGTTCTACGTTAGCAGCGATCTCATTGGCTGCGTTAGATATTAATACGCGGATCGGCGGAAGCAGAATTTGGTCCGTCTCTATGACAGCGCCATCTCGTAGTGCGGAGACAGACGAGCGCTGCGCCTGCGCTGTTGTGCTTAGCGGGGCGCGTTCTAGTGGGAAAGTTGTGTACGCGCTGACTACGCGGAACTATGTACACAACAAAATGTAAGTATGGAACTTCCTTCCTTTAAAAAACACACCCAGGACGCACGCAGACCAGCGACTGTTAATGTGCGTGGATTTCGTACTTGTGTTGATCGGCTCACTGTCTCATAAGCTTACTTTCCACACATTGCTCCATACAAGAATATCTTTGAAAACAATCTAATTTCAAATCATCCTGAGTTTCATTAATTTTCTGTAGTGACCATCCTCCACTACGTTGGCTCGTTGAGTGCACTAAAAGCTTTAAGACAGAGTTACGTCGCGGAGAGTACGGAGAGCGAGCAGCGGGTAGTCGCAGGGAGTCGAGCGGAGCGGCGTCCGTCTTTGTTCTTCTGCCTGTCGAGCGCATGAACACTCGCAGCGCAAGAAGTGCAGCGTGGTCCACAGCTGTGCGAAATGCCGGCTCCTGAGCGGCGTTTTCGCTTAGCGAATCTGGACTCATTTAATTTGCAATGAAAAGGCTGCGTACGGCGCATTAGAGGCGAGTGGTTCGCCGTGCTGTCCGTGAATCATCGGCAACGCGCACTCGCAGAACTGCACACCCCTTCCCTTCCACCAGCGAAACTGAAAGCACGCGTGGCGTGGTTAATTTGTAGACTTTCCGCAGAAGCGCGAGAATTTTCTCGATACTGATGTGATTAAATTAAAGACGAGTAGCGTCAGTATAGGGATGAACCAACAACATATCGGCTTTAGGGGAAAAGTAAGTGACAATTTATAATCCGTTTAAAGATGAGCAGTATTAGAGTTTAACATACCGACGACACGAAAATCAGCAGAGAACGAGCACTAAGCTGGACTGGAATGTGGAAATAATTCGGGTGCAGACATGCTGAGGGAAGTACCCCTGGATTTCATGAATTGATTTGGGGAAACGACGACCAACTTTTGTCTGGATAGGTGGTCATTGTTTTCAACTCTGCTCCTCCGAAATACTAGAACAGAATTTCTTTTTGCAAATCACAATTGGCCGACATTCGGGACGACTGCGCTCAAACAATCGTTTGGCGATCCTAATTTGGTTTTCCATGGTTTCCCTGAATATCTTAAGACGAATACGGCGATGCTTCCTTCGGAAAAAAACACACCTAGTTCCATTCACAATCCTACATATATCCGAGATAGAATTCCGTCTCGTATGAGCTTTTAGTCAACAGAATATTAAATCCTCTTCGTCCTTTTTTCACAGTAAATTACCAAGTGTATGTGTCAAAAATTTAGTTTCAACTGGATGTTCATATTGCGAATTTCCATCTCTTTTTACACAAACGATTGGAAAGAAAACTTGGTTTTGGAGATTCTTCCACACAATGATTGGTTTGTTAAAGCCATTCGGGAGTAGAAAAACTCAAATCACCGTCCGCTCATCCAGGTTTACGTATTCTGTTGTTCACCTAAATCTATTAAAGTGAGTGTCGGAATGGTTACTTTCAAACAGATATCTGTTTACTTCCCTGTCCGATTTTCAGCCTCATATCATATTGACCTTTTTGTCAGTGGGACGTTGAATGTTAATCTACAACCATTCCTTCCATTACTCAAAACACGCATCTACAACCAACCAAACAGAGTATTTTAAATGTAGCCTTCCTCACTCTGCCCTCCTTCTCTCTCTCTCTCTCTCTCTCTCTCTCTCTCACACACACACACACACACACACACACACACAAGAAACGTGTACACAGACATGAAAGTGTGGCAGTCCATACAGTACAAGACAATCAGAAACTAACTGTAATTGAAGTGTTAACTGTTTAAGAGTCGCAAAAGAAACTGTCTTTTGTGTTAGGAAGAGTTTTAAGACTTAAAGAAGAAAAATTAACAATGGGTAGGAAAACATCAAAACGTGTGTCGAACATATTTGCTAATCCTTATAAGCACAAATAAAATGTTGCCCATTTTAAAAAATAGTGTATTCCGCTTAATTCATGATCATTCTTCTAATTATTGTTGAATTGTCAGACTGTAATGCAAAAACTAAACGATGATAGCACATAGAATGTTGAAAGATTTATAGATAAAGTAAAACTAAATAAATATGTCTTTCATAAAATGGTACAACGTTTGATGCAAGATTCAGAGTCATTAATAGTGACAAAATTCAGCGTCTAAAATTTCGCTCATGCAGTTTCATCTTGAATCAGAGATATGGTGTCCTTGGTAATGTCAATATACCTAGTTATAGTTTCATCTATACTCATAGCTCCGTCATCCTTATTATCTCAAACATTAACGTACTGTGTAAAGACTGCAGAGCTAAATAATAACAGCTTGTTTTGTCACTTTAATTTCTACAACAGAGCTGTTCTTATGATGCGATTTCCAATTAAAGCTACGTTTCTTGTTTTCCTTTTCTGATATTGACCAATCATAGTATGTATTAATACAACATATAAACTACGTACCATTCTGTATACATTATACTGTATAGTACCGTCGGCTTATGGACAACAATTTAACACAGTGTGTGAGTGTGTGTATGTGTGTGTGTGTGTGTGGTTTGTTTGTATCTCTAAATGTTCCTCGTATCCAAACGCTATTGCCTCTACAGATGTTAACATTAGTGAACGAAATGTTGTAGCTGTGAATGATGCCTTTGTCTTGTTACAGTATATTGTTTCAAGCTGCCATTACGTGTGGAGATTTAGTTTACTGCACTTGCAGAAACAAAAATCTTCTATTCAACACAATCATACTGGAGTGTATTCATTTATTCCAGTCACAAATGCTTTTACTGCAGTAAATGAAATCTACTTTCTGAAGTACTCCGGGGAGTTCCTCTTTCGGAAACGGGGAGCTTGACGGGAGCATAACCTGTTACTAATTTCGTATGTCGATGTTATCGTTGTTCGTGATTTATTGTAAAGAACGTAAATATTTAGTAATAAAGTTTACTTTTTCGTTCGAGATACAATGTCTTTGCTAAATGTGGTTACTCCACTTGTAGCTACGAGCTCACACTTCTTCTGAAGAAAACCTATCGGACTTTTTATTTAATGAGCAAAGAATTCCACGAAAGAAATGTATTAATATTTCTGGCTTAATAATCCATTAAGTATTCACTAGAATGTTTGTTTACAAGTAAGTTTTGAGTTCTGTTTTGCTTTTTTATCGTTATCCGCATCTGTTTCCTAAGTAAATAATGCTTTTATCAGGAGAATATCTCGTTCTTTCCAGCTGCTTCACCTAATACTTGATACCAAGGCGTTAAAGATTTGCTGTGAAGAGTACCAGGAAACGATATGAGCCTACAGTTTCATTTGTCAAAAATATTAACTCAGATATCATGTATATTCACATAAATATCAGTTGTTCACTACTGGTTGCTGTGATTTATAAGACCAACCACAGGAACGTAGAATTTACGAAAAATGTAGAAAATGAAATTTTGATTTGATGAATTATGTTCCGTTTAGTTGAAATTAGAACATATACTCCTTTTCTAGACGACTTTATTTGCGCATTAAAAAGAAATAACTCTAAACACTGTTTAATTTTAAACCGCTAAATGTGACAAAAAAATTATGTAGGGCTATGAACTTTGTGTGATTCCTTAAGCACATATTGAGTAAGTTACACCAATGTGAAACTGTGTAGCCTGAGATTTACTGTACAAGTGACACTTACAGAGGCGCTCTCACGCTCAGTTACTTTCAGAGCAGAAAACGAACGATGGCGTTTAGAAAAATGGATCCGGAGTCGTAACTTTCGGTTTGCGTCTTTGCCGAGCCACTAGTATAATTAGAAGCTGCCACGTAACAAATAGTCTGAGCGATAATGGACTACTTAACAACGTTTACAGTCGCACTTTGAAAATGAAATTCACAAGCCCTCCATAAAGTGACTGGCAATGTATGGGCCTCGTTCGTTTTTATTTCTCACCGGGAGGAATCAAGGGCGACCCCTTGCTGCTGTAGCTGGTGCGTAACTGTTGCTCGCAAGTGTGTGTGTGTGTGTGTGTGTGTGTGTGTGTGTGTGTATGCGGGCGACCGCCTGGCGCCGACCGTCGCTCGCTCCCTGGAGCGCTATGGCACGCGTTAAATTTTATGAGCACGTTCCACTGAGCCGGGCTCAGGCTTCATCCTTCATTGATCCCCTCCAGCGGCGCGTGTCCGGCTATGGTTTATCGTACCGCAGCCCTTTCCCTCTTTGTTCAATCACCTGTCCTTTCGCTACTCGGCAGCTAAGTGGAAGTTCTACTGTATTTTCTTTGCCTAGAATGAAAGAAATATTTTGTGAATGACCAATGTATCGCTTAATGCGATATGTAAATCACTTCATGGCGCGATAGTGGATTTGATGCGATCGTAACCAAGACATCAGTTATGAAGTAGGCCGAATTGTCGGAGGGGAGTGTGTGTGTGTGTGTGTGTGTGTGTGAGAGAGAGAGAGAGAGAGAGAGAGAGAGAGAGAGAGGGAGAGAGATTGCCTGAGAATTACTTCACATGATTTAAGAAAACAATAAGTAAAAGTTCTTGGTTACAAATAGATCATTTTAATATAGTCATTCAGTGTTGCTCGGGATATATTCAGAGAATAGGAACGGGATCTTCTGCCATGCATCAATTAACGAGAAAAACAACAATGCTATACTTATAGATACAATTGTATTAAAATAAGAGGGACCATTCACTATGACTGCCAAATAATTCTGCACTGCCGGCCGAAGTGGCCGCGCGGTTCTGGCGCTGCAGTCTGGAACCGCGAGACCGGTACGGTCGCAGGTTCGAATCCTGCCTCGGGCATGGATGTTTGTGATGTCCTTAGGTTAGTTAGGTTTAACTAGTTCTAAGTTCTAGGGGACTAATGACCTCAGTAGTTGAGTCCCATAGTGCTCAGAGCCATTTGAACCATTTAATTCTACACTATATATAACTCTTTGTTCTTATGGAGACTGTGCAGAAAATTATGTGAATGATTTCGACGGAGGCGTCAGACAGGTGAAGGAAACAATATTCTACCGAGCTCTCTTGATCAACAGGCAAGCTCTAGCTCGATGCAGAGACGCACGATAATATGTATGCTCCTTTTCAAAATTACAAAGGACTGGGTTCAATCCACGGAGTCTCAACATATTTACATGTCGTTCTGGAGGTGATGAGAATTAATATACGAATCATGTAAATATATTGTCATATAGCCGGCCGAAGTGGCCGAGCGGTTCTAGGCGCTACAGTCTGGAGCCGCGCGACCGCTACGGTCGCAGGTTCGAATCCTGCCTCGGGCATGGATGTGTGTGATGTCCTTAGGTTATTTAGGTTTAAGTAGTTCTAAGTTCTAGGGGACTGATGACCTCAGATGTTAAGTCCCATAAGTGCTCAGAGCCATTTCAACCATTTATTGTCATATCCAATTAAAGTCCTGAAAATATGACGTTAAATATGTACGTCATCAGGCGAGATAAAAAATTACACTATACATTACACCTACGGTGTGGTGTTTCAGATGGTATTCTAGAAAACTTAAGATCAAAAATGGTTCAAATGGCTCTGAGCACTATGGGACTTAGCATCTATGGTCATCAGTCCCCTAGAACAGAACTACTTAAACCTAACTAACCTAAGGGCATCACACAACACCCAGTCATCACGAGGCAGAGGAAATCGAAAACTTAAGTTTTAGCCACGATAGTTCTCTGTATAATTCTTTTTGGCTGAAAATATTTGCATTTCACCTTTTGTGAGAATAATTTATAGTAGTTTCCATAAGTTGAAACAGAACCACAAACAAGAGCTTGACTTGTAGTGCGCAAAACACTTGAGATGGAATAAGTGAAATAGGAACATGTAGTGTCGGTGAAGGAACTTACATTCAGACGTCAGCAATTTCGAAATGTACAACCGAGCGAGGCGGTGCAGTGGTTTACACAATGGACTCGCATTCGAGATGACGACGGCTCAAACCAGCGTCCGGCCGTCCTGATTTAGGTTCTCCGTGATTTCCCTAAACCCCCTTCTGGCAAATGCCGGGATGGTTCCTTTGAAAGTGTACGACCGACTTCCTTCCCCATCTTCTGCTAATCTTACGGGACCGAAGAGGTCGCTCTTTGATCCACTCCTGTCAAATCAACCAACCAAATATACAAAACAAATATCCCCATTTAACTGAGGGCGCCCAATGTCAGTGCGGAGATTGACCGCGCGTGACATTGACGCAACATTCAGCGATTTGTGGTGCTGTTAACGCTATTTGCCAGAAGATCCGTAGTAAGTGAATAGCAGTCATCTCGTAAAGTGTCTCTCAATGCAACATGGGTCTGGTGAGGAGAAGTATGAGAATCAACACGCCCCCCCAATAGACGTCCGCAACACATCCTACGATATTCGGATCGAAATATCGAGGCGATCAGTCCACAGCCTATTGTTTTGGTGGTTATAAAGTTAAATCACCACACTCTCGCATTGGAATTATCTATCAGAATCAGGGATTTATAGATGGAAGGAGAAAGGATGATTTCAGTCAAGTCAATCTCGAAGCCATCAGATAAGGAACACAATCTGGGATAGAACAAGATTGGGGATGGAAATCTATCTTGGTATTCAAATAAGGTCCTTGGGATTGCATTTGGTTGAGCTCGACAATAATGTGCGACGTTTCGATGAGTGTTACTCCAACTATCTGGCGAAGATCATGGGACTTTGCCAGAAAGTCATGGCAGTGACAGTCATCGAGACGTCACAACCTCTCGCCGAGCTCTCGCAGCTGTTTGTATTTATGTAATGGTCATTTCTGTTCTGGTTTTTAAGGACCACGCTGGCAACCACCAGGATGCTGCTCTTCAGCCTGTGATTGTTATAAACGAAAGTGATGAAAATATAAATTTTATTGGTATGAAACAGCGATGAACTCTTGACATTATGTTAATGATGTTAGTTCCTGAGGGAGATAATGCTGGTGGCTTCTAGTAGTAATATGAGGGAGGATTGGATAAGGTTGTGGGACTGAAGAAGGTGCAGCAGGAAAGTTTTTGATTTATATATACGAAGAAACAAATGAGTGGAATACAGGAGATGAGATTTAGATTCTATTGTCACTAGCCATAGGAAAAAATGGGCCAGAACCTCCAATTAGGGCGGAAGAAGTGGCGTATATTATGGCCGGTAGGAAGGGTAGATCTCGGGGAAATAATTCAAGGCCTGGGAGGTTAATCGGGGAACAGGTATGGCATGTTTGGGTCCGGGATTCTAGAGGATGACCGAGTGGGGTAATACAGGACAGGCTGAAAACACAAGAACTTTATACTAGTTTAACCCACCATGAAGAAATAACTAGATCATTCAGTGTCATTGTTTGACGAACCGTAATAACATTTATCTAAAGCGATTTATGGAAACCGTCTAAAAACTAAATTTGGAGGTCTGGATAGGTATTTGAATCCTGCTCCTCCGGAATAAAGTGCAGTCGCTTAATCTCACCGTATCGCACTTTATCAAGTAACTCGTCTGTACAGATCTACGCAACCAAAATTTCATGCAGGACCACATAGGCATCTGCGTGTTTAGCAAAAGATGTGCTTCGCCCCACACAGACACTGCCTCGTCTGAAGACAGTCTGCCAATAGTATTCGGAAGACGACAAATAGATCCGGTTTTTCATCAAATCAGAACACCTCTGTTGTCTCTATGAAAGTTGAACCAGGACTTGTTCCTCAAGTCAGCGATACTACGCTGACTTTCATCCAGGGTACAGGTTAGTATGCGCTATGGAAACAGTCATTGACATGACGATCGATGAGCAGTACAAATGTGACAGCAATTGGTGCTGGAAGTAGCCTTTGGCCACGTCTGATAGACCTTCTAGACGCCAACTTTGGGATCAGAAATCGTTGTCTCACTTGTCAGTCTGTGAACACACAAGGTGTAATGTGCAGCCGCCTAATCACCTTTTTCTGAATCTGAGCCACCTTCAAACTTTCAGTCTTCTCCATACTGCTTTTCGTCTTGTAAATGATGCAACTCGAACGCGTTTGCTACCTCATTTACGTACTCTCTCTCTCTCTCTCTCTCTCTCTCTCTCTCTCTCTCTCACACACACACACACACACACACACACACAGACAGACACACACGCCACTAACTGAGGTCCTACACACAAATGTGTAGTTATCTGCTATGGCAGGTGTTTCCAAGTTGATAGTATACGTTTTAGGGAATGGTGGAGGAGAGCAGAAGTGTCCATTTGTATTAGGGAACCATCCTCACAAACGGATGTGTTGACACCTATGAGGAAATAAGAAAATTTCAGATATATTATGGTTCGCCGATGACATTCACAAATGAAAGTAGACACACTTTTATAGTAATTTTATTTATTTCAACAACTTGTAAAAGATGCTTCATTCACAACCGTTGATCAAAGTGGCGTCTACTACCTTTCATACAGGCATGACATCCATCTGCAAATTTCTGTTCTACTCGTTTGATCACTTCTGGTATTGTTTGAATCATGTCACAGACAGCGAGATTTTATGACGGATGATCGTCTTCTATCAAGACAGGTTTCTGGTACATAAAGCTTAACATGACTCCACAAAGAAATATCATGTGGGATCCCTCAGGCGAGTGAGCTGGCAGCCTTCCTCTGTCCACGTTACAAGGGATGTCTAACGGCAACCAGAGACAATGGAAATGCGTTTGTGAGTTGCGTTTGTGTGAGTGTGTGTGTATGTTGTGTAATTCGCAGGAAGGCCTTTTGGCTGAAAGATAACCTGTTTAACAGTCTTTTCGTTGGGCCTGTCTACGACTTAACATCTCCGCTATATGGTGAGTAGCAATCTATCCTTTTCATAATACTGTCATTATCCCATCCTGGACTTTCTAATGTTAGACGTTGTACACCGTTTTATTGGCTTTCCGAATGTCTCTAGTGTGCCCAGAATGAGATTTTCACTCTGCAGCGGAGTGTGCGCTGATATGAAACTTCCTGGCAGATTAAAACTGTGTGCCCGACCGAGACTCGAACTCGGGACCTTTGCCTTTCGCGGGCAAGTGCTCTACCATCTGAGCTACCGAAGCACGACTCACGTCCGGTACTCACAGCTTTACTTCTGCCAGTGTGTCTTACGACAGCTTCGCTCTTCCAGCAATAAATCCGAGATGAACAATGTCCTATCCAGAACCAGCAGACGCTGTTGTCGATCGACTTTGGGTGTGTGCACCCAGGAAATCTAAACCAAGTGTGATTTTGTAGATATTATTACCTTCCACCACTTGGAATCCCAGCATTGCCAGGCCGAGTGAATGAATATTACCCCCAAATAAATCACTTAATCGGCCGCTGTGGCCGAGCGGTTGTAGGAGCTTCAGTCCGGAGCCGCGATGCTGCTACAGTCGCAGGTTTGAATCCTGCCTCGGGCGTGGCGGTGTGTGATGTCCTTAGGATAGTTAGGTTTAAGAAGTTCTAAGTCTAGGTGACTGATGACCTCAGATGTTAAGTCCAATAGTCCTTAGAGCCATTTGAACCATTTTTTCCATTAGACTCGCCACAGCCACAGCCAGAAAACGTTCATTAGACGAAGTGTTTCTTAAGCTAGCTAGTAATGGGAATGCACGCACTTCTAAAACGCGGTGGCATTAATTCTGGGATCTGAATTACCACGTGTATAGGCAAATGGATTTTATTTGCATTTCTGTAAACGTGACTTGGATCGAAAGCGTAGATACGTTTTCTCAGAAGCGGTCGAGTGTATGCAAATAAGCTGTTTCACTGAGCGAAGTTTCAGCAAGCTCGGGGTATGACACTTGGCGGGTCCCCTCGTAAGTAGCCTGCCGTATATGCAAAACATAAACATTTCATTTCATGTAATATTTATCAGGATAAGACATGGCAAGAGCGGACCAGTCCCTTCTGAGAAAAATTACAGATTCTAAGTTGCTCCACTATGTAATGACACGGGTACGGGCTTTCGATCTCTCGTTTATGCCATCGATTTCCGTGTTGCACATACTTGGCCACTGCGTTGTGGCTGCGGTCGTGGAGGAGGCAGTCTGTTTCCTACTAGCGCTGTTTTCGCAGCAGATATTAACCGCGACGAATCATTCAGTCAACGCTAAATGGCCCATCTGGTTCAGGCAGACAAGAGCGCTATAATAGCACTCCATGCAGAGGAATTTTCAAATGGTTATATAGCAAGAACTATGAGTCTTCACAGGTCGACAGTAGCCAGGTGGATTAGACGAAAGGAAGAGGGTGGTAACCTGAATGGAAGGTCTCATGGCCGTCGCCGCAAAACAATAGCAGCTCTGGATCGGAAGGTACGCCGTTTCAGTGAGAACCAACGCACGACAAATCCAGCAGAGTTTGGGTCTCAATGATAGCTGTAAGACCGTAACTCGTCGTCTAAGGGAAGGTGGGCTGAGAGCAAGAAGCGCTGCTGTGAAAGAAACATTGACTGTTTCCCACAGAGAAGCCCGCCTTGCTTTTGCTGCTGAAAATGTCGACAAACCTCTCCTGGTTTGGAGGCGAATGATTTTCACGGACGAAAAAGTTTTCTCTATGGCATCAAACAGGAAAGTACTTGTTTACCGGCCAAAAGGTGCTAGATATAATCAAAAATATATTTACAGTTGCCGAAGGAGTGGCAGGGAGTCGGTAATGATATGGGCATGGATATCGGGGGAAGGATGTGGGATCCTGTGGGAAGTGGAAGGAAGACTCGATGAGCGCAATTACATATCAGTTCTGGAGAACGTGATGTTGTCTTCTGTGACAGCAAGATTTGGCGAAGATCAGATCATGTTCCAACAAGATCGCTCGCCTATTCATATGGCACGTGTGTTTAAACGGTGGTTCGACGACCATAGTAATATTACTGCAATGGAATGGCCACCTAAAGGAGCTGACATGAATCCCATTGAGAATATTTGGGCAGAAATGGTCAGAGCAACACGGGAAAAGAGAAAGTCACCGTTGACTCGCCGACAACTTTCTGATGTCATTCATGACACCTGGAATGACAAGAGGAATAATAAAATTATCGGAATCAATATAGAGAATTCAAGTGTCCAGTGGATTCAAAAGTTTGATATGATGGCGAATAATTGCTTTCACCGACTCCTTCATGCCTACGTTTTCTCAGTCAGACAATGTTTGAAACTAAGACTAGTAAGGTAAAACATTTTTCCACAAACTGTCAAATTGGAAGTCGAAGAGCAAGTTACATAAATTACGATGACAACAAAAGTTTTTCAAGTAGACTGATCTCTGTAGACATCCAACGCTATCATTGTATTTCACATGCGCAATATGTAAACTGGCAGCGCCACCAAAACACAATACCACTAAGCTATGAAACAACTGTAGCAAAACAGAGCATTCTCGTTGTCCATGTGATGGATAAGACTACTAATTCGCAACATAAATGCCAATGTAAGTAGCAATTTCTATTGGAACGTGCTTCCTGGACCAAATAACATATATTTCCTACGGCATCAGTGCGAATCATTTAGCAAATGTTACTTAAAGGACATAAAAATATCGAGTGGATTTACTAACATAATTATGAACCACTCAAGAACGTAAATCTATGGTCACATGGTTGCCAAACGTATTCTACGGTATTGCCATTGTCCATTAGACAAGCAGCAGGAAGAAAGCGTTCGCTCAGCTGATCTGCTGAGATAGCTACTAGCACTGACGAAGCTCGCACTTCGAAGACGCCACAGTATCGTCTGCCACCACTTTGTGGGTAACGAAATACCTCAAGTGCTGTATTCGCATATCTGTGCCTATGATTTGGCGTTAAAGTGTGGTTATGAATAGTACGTATGCTCAGATTGCGAATCTAACATCATAAATAAAGACAAGGGTAAATGAATTAGGCGTCCTTCCTCTTCCGTAACATCAAATATATTTTAGTTATTCTATCTTAAATGAACTGCGCAGAAAATCATTCACCATAAGTGTATAACTTTTTAGCAACACCAGATGATATTAACAGCTTGCCAGTGCGGGTTAGCCGTGGGTTCAACGGCGTCATGTCGCGGACCGCGCGGCTGCTTGCACCGTAAGTTCGAATCCTTCCCCGGGTATGGATGTGAGGTAGGTTTAAGTAGTTCTAGGCCTAGGGCACTGATGACCTAAGCAGTTTGGTCGCATAGTTCTTAGAGCCATTTTTTGACCTTTCGCGTAAATTTTCTTTACATAAACGGTCGCATCTTTAGATTGCATTGCCAGAGAAGCTCACTTTCATACACCACCAAGGAACCGTATACCACAGGAAGTGCGATACATCTCCTTTAATTATGTCTATCCGTCCTCCCCATGAACCATGGACCTTGCCGTTGGTGGGGAGGATTGCGTGCCTCAGCGATACAGATAAACGTACCGTAGTTGCAACCACAACGAAGGGGTATCTGTTGAGAGGCCAGACAAACGTGTGGTTCCTGAAAAGGGGCAACAGCTTTTCAGTAGTTGCAGGGGTAACAGTCTGGATGATTGACTGATCTGGCCTTGTAACACTAACCAAAACGGCCTTTCTGTGATGGTACTGCGAACGGCTGAAAGCAAGGGAAACTACAGCCGTAATTTTTCCCGAGGGCATGCAGCTTTGCTGTATGGTTAAATGATGATGGCATCCGCTTGGGTAAAATATTCCGGAGGTAAAACAGTCCCCCATTCGGATCTCCGGGCGGGGACTACTCCGGAGGACATTGTTATCAGGAGAAAGAAAACTGGCGTTCTACGGATCGGAGCGTGGAATGTCAGATCCCTTAATCGGGCAGGTAAGTCAGAACATTTAAAAAGGGAGATGGATAGGTTACAGTTAGACATAGTGGGAATTAGTGAAGTTCGATGGCAGCAGGAACAAGACTTCTGGTCAGGTGAATACAGGTTTATAAATACAAAATCAAATAGGGGTAATGCAGGAGTAGGTTTAATAATGAATAGAAAAATAGAGATGCGGGTAAGCTACTACAAACAGCATAGTGAACGCATTATTGTGGCCAAGATAGATACGAAGCCAACGCCTACCACAGTAGTACAAGTTTATATGCGAACTAACTCCACAGATGACGAAGAGATTGATGAAATGTATGATGAGATAAAAGAAATTATTCAGATTATGAAGGGAGACGAAAATTTAATAGTCATGGGTGACTGGAACTCGATAGTAGGAAAAGGAAGAGAAGGAAACGTAGTAGGTGAATATGGAATGGGAGTAAGGAATGAAAGAGGAAGCCGTTGGTAGAATTCTGTACAGAGCATAAATGAAACATAGCTAACACTTGGTTCAAGAAGACAGAGAGTCAGGAACCAGGTTTTAAATTGTAAGACATTTCCAGTGGCAGATGTGGACTCTGACCACAATCTATTGGTTATGAACTATAGATTAAAACTGGAGAAACTGCAAAAAGGTGGGAATTTGAGGAGATGGGACCTGGATAAACTGAAAGAACAAAAGGTTGTAGAGAGCTTCAGGAGAGCATTAGGGAACGATTGACAAGAATGGGGGAAAGAAATACAGTAGAAGAAGAATGGGTGGCCTTGAGAGATGAAATAGTGAAGGTAGCAGAGGTTCAAGAAGGTAAAAAGGACGAAGGCTAATAGAAATCCTTGGGTAACAGAAGAGATATCGACTTTATTTGATGAAAAGAGAAAATATAAAAATGCAGTAAATAAAGCAGGCAAAAAGGACTACAAACGTCTCAAAAATGACATCGACAGGAAGTGCAAAATGGCTAGGCAGGGATGGCTAGAGGACAAATGTAAGGATGTAGAGGCGCATTTGACAAGGGGTAAGATACACTCCTGGAAATTTAAATAAGAACACCGTGAATTCATTGTCCCAGGAAGGGGAAACTTTATTGACACATTCCTGGGGTCAGATACATCACATGATCACACTGACAGAACCACAGGCACATAGACACAGGCAACAGAGCATGCACAATGTCGGCACTAGTACAGTGTATATCCACCTTTCGCAGCAATGCAGGCTGCTATTCTCCCATGGAGACGATCGTAGAGATGCTGGATGTAGTCCTGTGGAACGGCTTGCCATGCCATTTCCACCTGGCGCCTCAGCTGGACCAACGTTCGTGCTGGACGTGCAGACCGCGTGAGACGACGCTTCGTCCAGTCCCAAACATGCTCAATGGGGGACAGATCCGGAGATCTTGCTGGCCAGGGTAGTTGACTTACACCTTCTAGAGCACGTTGGGTGGCACGGGATACATGCGGACGTGCATTGTCCTGTTGGAACAGCAAGTTCCCTTGCCGGTCTAGGAATGGTAGAACGATGGGTTCGATGACGGTTTGGATGTACCGTGCACTATTCAGTGTCCCCTCGACGATCACCAGTGGTGTACGGCCAGTGTAGGAGATCGCTCCCCACACCATGATGCCGGGTGTTGGCCCTCTGTGCCTCGGTCGTATGCAGTCCTGATTGTGGCGCTCACCTGCACGGTGCCAAACACGCATACGACCATCATTGGCACCAAGGCAGAAGCGACTCTCATCGCTGGAGACGACACGTCTCCATTCGTCCCTCCATTCACGCCTGTCGCGACACCACTGGAGGCGGGCTGCACGATGTTGGGGCGTGAGCGGAAGACGGCCTAACGGTGTGCGGGACCGTAGCCCAGCTTCATGGAGACGATTGCGAATGGTCCTCGCCGATACCCCAGGAGCAACAGTGTCCCTAATTTGCTGGGAAGTGGCGGTGCGGTCCCCTACGGCACTGCGTAGGATCCTACGGTATTGGCGTGCATCCGTGCGTCGCTGCGGTCCGGTCCCAGGTCGACGGGCACGTGCACCTTCCGCCGACCACTGGCGACAACATCGATGTACTGTGGAGACCTCACGCCCCACGTGTTAAGCGATTCGGCGGTATGTCCACCCGGCCTCCCGCATGCCCACTATACGCCCTCGCTCAAAGTCCGTCAACTGCACATACGGTTCACGTCCACGCTGTCGCGGCATGCTACCAGTGTTAAAGACTGCGATGGAGCTGCGTATGCCACGGCAAACTGGCTGACACTGACGGCGGCGGTGCACAAATGCTGCGCAGCCAGCGCCATTCGACGGCCAACACCGCGGTTCCTGGTGTGTCCGCTGTGCCGTGCGTGTGATCATTGCTTGTACAGCCCTCTCGCAGTGTCCGGAGCAAGTATGGTGGGTCTGACACACCGGTGTCAATGTGTTCTTTTTTCCATTTCCAGGAGTGTAGATACTGCCTACAGACCTTTGGAGAAAAGAGAACCACTTGCATGAATATCGAGAGCTCAGATTTAAACCCAGTTCTAAGCAAAGAAGGGAAAGCAGAAAGGTGGAAGGAGTATATAGGGGGTCTATACAAGGGCGATGTTCTTGAGGACAATATTATAGAAATGGAAGAGAATGTAGATGAAGATGAAATAGGAGATATGATACTTCGTGAAGGGTGTGACAGAGCACTGAAAGACCTAAGTCGAAACAAGGCCCCGGGAGTAGACAACATCCCATTAGAACTATTGACAGCTTTGGGGGAGCCAGGCCTGACAAAACTCAACCATCTAGTGAGCAAGATGTATGAGACAGGCGAAATACCCTCAGACTTCAAGAAGAATATAATAATTCGAATCCCAAAGAAAGCAGGTGTTGACAGATGTGAAAATTACCGAACTATCAGTTTAATAAGCCACGGCTTCAAAATACTAACACGAATTCTTTACAGACAAATGGAAAAACTGGTAGAAGCGCCAACCTCGGGGAACATCAGTTTGGATTCCGTAGAGGCAATACTGACCCTACGACTTATCTTAGAAAATAGATTAAGGAAAGGCAATCCTATGTTTCTAGCATTTGTAGACCTAGAGAAAGCTTTTGGCAGTGTTGACTGGAATACTCTCTTTCACATTCTGAAGGTGGCAGGGGTAAAATACAGGGAGCGAAAGGCTATTTACAATTTGTACAGAAACCAGATGGCAATTATAAGAGTCGAGGGACATGAAAGAGAAGCAGTGGTTGGGAAGGGAGTGAGGCAGGGTTGTAGCCTCTCCCCGATGTTATTCAATGTGTACATCGAGCAAAAAATTTGGAGTAGGAATTAAAATCCATGGAGGAGAAATGAAAACTTTGAGGTTCGCCGATGACATTGTAATTCTGTCAGAGACAGCAAAGGACCTGGAAGAGCAGCTGAATGGAATGGACAGTGTCTTGAAAAGAGGATATAAGATGAACATCAACAAAAGCAAAACGACGATAATGGAATGTAGTCTAATTAAATCTGGTGATGCTGAGGGAATTAGATTAGGAAAAGAGAGGCCTAAAGCAGTAAATGAGTTTTGCTATTTGGGTAGCAAAATAATTGATGATGGTCGAAGTAGAGAAGATATAAAATGTAGACTGGCAATGGCAAGAAAGGCGATTCTGAAGAAGAGAAATTTGTATCGAGCATCGATTTAAGTGTCAGGAAGCCGTTTCTGAAAGTATTTGTATGGAGTATAGCCGTGTATGGAAGTGAAACGTGGATGAAAAAAAAATGGTTCAAATGGCTCTGAGAACTATGGGACTTAACATCTGTGGTCATCAGTCCCCTAGAACTTAGAACTACTTAAACCTAACCAACCTAAGGACATCACACACATCCATGCCCGAGGCAGGATTCGAACCTGCGACCGCAGCAGTCGCGCGGTTCCGGACTCAGCGCCTAGAACCGCTAGACCACCGCGGCCGGCGAAACGTGGATGAAAAATAGTTTAGACAAGAAGAGAATAGAAGCTTTCGAAATGTGGTGCTAAAGAAGAATGTTGAATATTAGATGGGTAGATCACATAACTAATGAGGAGGTACTGAACAGAATTGGAGAGAAGAGAAATTTGTGACACAACTTGACTAGAAGAAGGGATCGGCTGGTAGGGCATATTCTGAGGCGTCAAGGGATCACCAATTTAGTATTGGAGGACAGCGTGGAAGGTAAAAATCCTAGAGGGAGACCAAGAGATGAATACACTAAACAGATTCAGAAGGATATAGGTTGCAGTAGGTACTGGGAGATGAAGAAGCTTGCACAGGATAGAGTAGCATGGAGAGGTGCATCAAACCAGTCTCTGTACTGAAGACCTCAACAACAACATGTCTTCCCGTACTCAAGGTAAACGGGTTTTAAGGGTTGGGTAGACAGATAGACGGTCAAGAAAGTGAGACTCGGCCGGCCGGAGTGGCCGAGCGGTTAAAGGCGCTACAGTCTGGAACCGCACGACCGCTACGGTCGCAGGTTCGCATCCTGCCTCGGGCATGGATGTGTGTGATGTCCTTAGGTTAGTTAGGTTTAAGTAGTTCTAAGTTCTAGGGGACTTATGTCCACAGCAGTTGAGTCCCGTAGTGCTCAGAGCCATTTGAACCATTTGAACCAAAGTGAGACTCGTAGGCTTCCATTTTTACCGATTTAGGTGACGAAATCCTTACAACGAAAATAGCTACGACAGTTACTGAAGATGAGTGCCGTATAAATAATAACCCGTACTCTTTATTCGAGATGTTCTAGTTGCAGTCGATACATCAGCATATTAATCGTAACAACGTTTTCGATCCAAATCACGTTTACAGGAATGCAAATAAAGCCCATTTACCTATACACGTGCTCATTCAGAGCCCAGTATTAATGCCACAGTGTTTTAGAAGTGCGAGCATTCGCATTGATAGTTAGCTTAAGAAACACTTAGGCTAATGAACGTTTTCTGGCTGCGGCGAGTTTAATGGAGAATTGGAAACATTGGTGAATACGTTTGGCAGATATGTCGCCGTTTATTTCTTAGGGTGGTGCAGAATTATCCTGCTAAATTTACTCGCTAATAACAGTATTTTGTTATTTCGATAAACATGGTGTGGGTTCCTGTAGTCATGTCCTAGTTCATGAACCACGGGCAACGTATGAGTGGCCAAGTAAGTGGTTCCGACAGTCGGGATACCAGTTACTTTGGAATAAGGCTGGGCATCTCGGACATATTCTGAGTCGTGGTCACCTTTGTACTCATACGGCAAAGACTACCAAATCCACCGGTTAGTCCCTCAGCCGTTAGGGGTAAAACCCAATGGGACTCGGGGCAAGTAAGGCTAGCAACCTGCTTCCCTGGTACTCTAAATATGATGCTGGCAATAATCAGAGCAAAATGCCTCGGACCTTTGGAGGTGACGGAGTCCCATCTCTAACTGACAAACCAGGGACTCCTAAGATACGACTTGGCAAACAAATGGTAATGAGATGGGGAGCTATTAATATCAATGGGGGCTACTCTGAGAAGAAGGTAGAGCTGGCAGAGGCTGCAAGTAAGATGGGGCTGGACGTTTTAGCTGTTAGTGACATTCGGGTAAGGTGTGAGAAAGAAGAGGAAGTGGGAGAATACAAGGTCTACCTGTCAGGCGTCAAAGCAGGAATAGCACAATGGGGTGTAGGGCTTTACATCAGGAAAGAAATGGAACCCAGCGTAGTTGCAATAAGGTATGTAAACGAACGACTGATGTGGATAGATTTGACAGTGTCTAACAAGAAAATTAGGATTGTGTCAGTATATTCGCATTGTGAAGGGACAGATCAAGATAAGATGGATAGTTTTTATGAGGCACTCAGTGATGTAGTTGTTAGAGTAAAGGACAAGGACAGTGTTCTGCTCATGGGTGATTTTAACGCCAGGATTGGAAATCGAACAGAAGGGTATGAAAAGGTTATGGGTAAATTTGGAGAGGATACGGAGGCCAACAGGAACGGGAAACAACTCTTGGATTTCTGTGCCAGTATGGGCTTAGTAATCACAAACTCCTTTTTTAAACATAAGAACATTCACCGGTATACTTGGGAAGGCAGGGGAACCAGATCTGTCATTGACTATGTAATAACAGATCAGGAATTCAGGAAGGCTGTGAGGGACACACGTGTATTCAAGGGATTCTTTGATGACACTGATCATTATTTAATCTGCAGTGAAATTGGGATTGTGAGGCCTAAAGTGCAGGAGGTCAGGTCCATATGTAGGGGGATAAGAGTGGAGAAACTTCAGAATAAGGAAATCAGGCACAAGTACATAACAGCGATCTCAGAAAGGTACCAGTTAGTTGAATGTAGTCAATTACAGTCATTGGAAAAGGAATGGACAAGGTACAGGGACACAGTACTAGAAGTGGCTAAAGAATGTCTTGGAACAGTAGTGTGTAAAAGTAGGATGAAGCAAACAGCTTGGTGGAATGATACAGTCAAGGCAGTCTGTAAAAGGAAAAAGAAGGCGTATCAAAAATGGCTACATACCAGAACCCAGGTAGACAGAGAAAGTTATGTTGAAGAAAGAAACAAAGCCAAACAGATAATTGCAGCATCCAAGAAGAAATCGTGGGAAGACTTTGGAAACAGGTTGGAGACTATGGGTCAAGCTGCTGGAAAACCATTCTGGAGTGTAATTAGCAGTCTTCGAAAGGGATGTAAGAAGGAAATGACAAGTATTTTGGACAGGTCAGGAAAACTGCTGGTGAATCCTGTGCATGCCTTGGGCAGATGGAGGGAATATTTTGAAGAGTTGCTCAATGTAGGTGAAAATGCGATCAGTAATGTTTCAGATTTCGAGGTAGAATGGGATAGGAATGATGATGGAAATAGGATCACATTTGAGGAAGTGGAAAAAATGGTCAATAGATTGCAGTGCAATAAAGCGGCTGGGGTGGATGAAATTAAGTCGGAACTCATCAAATACAGTGGAATGTCAGGTCTTAAATGGCTACACAGGATAATTGAAATGGCCTGGGAGTCGGGACAGGTTCCATCAGACTGGACAAAAGCAGTAATCACACCAATCTTTAAACATGGAAACAGAAAAGATTGTAACAACTACAGAGGTATCTCTTTAATCAGCGTTGTGGGTAAAATCTTCGCAGGTATTGTTGAAAGGAAAGTGCGAGTATTAGTTGAGGACCAATTGGATGAAAATCAGTGTGGGTTTAGGCCTCTTAGAGGTTGTCAGGACCAGATCTTTAGCTTACGGCAAATAATGGAGAAGTGTTATGAGTGGAACAGGGAATTGTATCTATGCTTTATAGATCTAGAAAAGGCATATGACCGGGTTCCTAGGAGGAAGTTATTGTCTGTTCTACAAGATTATGGAATAGGAGGTAAACTTTTGCAAGCAATTAAGGGTCTTTACATGGATAGTCAGGCAGCAGTTAGAGTTGACGGTAAATTGAGTTCATGGTTCAGAGTAGTTTCAGGGGTAAGACAAGGCTGCAACCTGTCTCCACTGTTGTTCATATTATTTATGGATCATATGTTGAAAACAATAGACTGGTTGGGTGAGATTAAGATATGTGAACACAAAATAAGCAGTCTTGCATATGCGGATGACTTAGTTGTGATGGCAGATTCGATTGAAAGTTTGCAAAGTAATATTTCAGAGCTAGATCAGAAATGTAAGGACTATGGTATGAAGATTAGCATCTCCAAAACGAAAGCAATGTCAGTGGGAAAGAAATATAAACGGATTGAGTGCCAAATAGGAGGAACAAAGTTAGAACAGGTGGACGGTTTCAAGTACTTAGGATGCATATTCTCACAGGATGGCAACATAGTGAAAGAACTGGAAGCGAGGTGTAGCAAAGCTAATGCAGTGAGCGCTCAGCTACGATCTACTCTCTTCTGCAAGAAGGAAGTCAGTACCAAGACTAAGTTATCTGTGCACCGTTCAATCTTTCGACCAACTTTGTTGTATGGGAGCGAAAGCTGGGTGGATTCAGGTTACCTTATCAACAAGGTTGAGGTTACGGATATGAAAGTAGCTAGGATGATTGCAGGTACTAGTAGATGGGAACAATGGCAGGAGGGTGTCCACAATGAGGAAATCAAAGAAAAACTGGGAATGAACTCTATAGATGTAGCAGTCAGGGCGAACAGGCTTAGATGGTGGGGTCATGTTACACGCATGGGAGAAGCAATGTTACCCAAGAGACTCATGGATTCAGCAGTAGAGGGTAGGAGGATTCGGGGAAGACCGAGGAGAAGGTACCTGGATTCGGTTAAGAATGATTTTGAAGTAATAGGTTTAACATCAGAAGAGGCACCAATGTTAGCACTGAATAGGGGATCATGGAGGAACTGTATAAGGGGGGCTATGCTCCAGACTGAACGCTGAAAGGCATAATCAGTCTTAAATGATGATGATGATGATGATGATGATGATGATGATGATGATGATGATGATAAACATCCCGAATGATTGTCACATAAGCGGTGACATAAAGGTAGAAAATTCATTTTTTTGAGTCCAGAAAGCTCTATGCAACAGAAACTGCAGATCATTTTGCCATTTTCATTGCGAAATTGCCGGCTTATTCATGTCTGGGATAATATTAGAGGGCTGTTTGCGTGAGTTGTCTGCTAGCGTAGTGACAGGAGTTTACTACTCCAAGGACGGACTGGTTTGTTTTCGGTTCTAATCCTGATGAAGGCAGATAGACTATCAGTAAAGAAATTTTAAGAAATTCTCGCGTCTCCAATATATTTTATTGCTACCTTTATTCTGTACCGGCCCCTTGTGGATGTCAATATGAAACTTTTGTAGAAATTCATACTTGTTACTGCCTACTTTTTCCGCTTCTGTCAATAATTGAATTGACTTAAGTGTGGCACTGTATGATTTATAACTGAATTTCGTTATGAATCTTCATGCATTGCTAAATTTGCACACTTTCATGGTAGGTCAGCAACGGTGATCCGGTATGACTGGTCTGAACGTTGACACAGACCGTTTCACGGCCGAATGCGCATAATATTTTGCTAATTCGTAACGATCTGGGGTACTTTGTCATACTAAAACAGTTATGGTATCTCGATATGCTGAAATTAATTTTTACTAGTACAGTTCATGCTAATTAGCGTTTCTTCTTTCATTTATATCGTATATTTACGTGTTGTGTTTAACATATTAATCAGCATTAATATAGTCTTACACATGATTGAAAGCAGTCTGACAAAGTTCGGATTGTTTTTCAATTTCACGCCTGTGCATAGTATGTTGGTAGCACTTCGTCGTCTTGACTTATGTTGCGTAGTACACTTTAAAGCTGTGCGGATCAGCATAACGAAAAGGTGAGGGGTCTCTCTCGTTTTGTCCACGACTGTACATCAATCAAATGCAGTACTTCACGGTACATTTCCCTACCATTAACGGAATAATTTATGGGTTTTTTCGTGGGTCTCACGAAAATAATATTCCTTACACCAGGTGTTCTCTCAAAGCACCTATCACCAATCTGCATTGTGCCCTCAGTTACTTTTATAGGCTGTGTGTCCAACATGTACAGTCTTCCCCTGCTAACACCGAATGTCCTATGTATTTGGCCAGAGGTGTGACAGATAATGAATTCGTCAGTAGCGACACCATTATTATCGTGTGGTTTCGTTTTCGCTGAGAGGTGCCTGAGAGATTCAGTAACTGGTTTAAAGGTCCTTCTTTGCGTTTGCTGTCGATCCATATGCCCTAACCTTAGCAAGAGTAATTTCTCTCTGTCAGCTTTCCGCACCTGAATGACTTTCTGCTTCGTTGACATCTCGGTGTATACTAATCAGAAGTGTCTGCAGCGTCAGGCTTTGTATATCCACTATTCTTCCTCTTATTATGTGACATCTCCACCTTCTCAACAACAAGGACCTCTACATACCTCTACATCTATTTTCCCCTCAATAGACTCGACCTTTTAGTTAAATCGGTTACTTTCTTACCAATTTCATAAATTAACTCATTTAATGAGGTGATCATTCTCAGAAGAATCTGGTAATACATCTCTAGCTCCCTGCACATACCTCCAACTTTATGTTCGATAGCCTGAATTTTCGCATCCATGTACAAGCGAATGTTCTGTCTATGTACACCCATTCTCTTGGGTTGAGAGCTAGACATGTCCCGAATTTGTCTATGGTGGAGCATATACTGATGTACTCACCTTTCTTGCGGGGCTATATATACAGAAATTCTTGGAAGTTTCGCCTGTACCTACCACAATTAAGTTTTATTGTTTTATCAATAACGAGAAACACATACCGTGAATGATTCCAGTAATCAGCACATATCTTTACAAAATCATTGAACGACATGCAGGTTCCTACATGTGCATGGTAATCGTTTTTAAATTTAGATTTTCTTGTTTGAAGGATATAATGAGGTTTACATTATCCCTAACCAACTGTTTCGGGATTCTGGAATATGTTTCGCTTAGGTAAAATACATAAGAACCCTAATTACAACCGAAACAGAAATATTTTCGAATTTTCCACGGCAAAATCGTCAAATATGAAGAGAATATATACAGAGAATTCAGCCATATATTCTACCCAGAAAGAGTAACTTCAGCATTAATTTCATCAATGACTCCTGAGGAGTTGTTTGAGGCAATTGTCTGCTGCTGCATGATTATAGGTGCTGCATTGAAAATAATGATATTAATAAGTGTAACACTTGGTCTATAATGACAAAGGTATGAAATAAAACACACACACACAGTTTGAAATTATATATACACTCACATTATTTATTTAAATATCATACATCAGATGCAGTATTTCAAAAATATCGTCGGCCTCTTTCTTTATGTTCTTCTTCGCACCTGTACAGTACTTCCCAAACAAAGCTTTTCGATATGCAATTCATTCCGTCCGTATCTCGTTCAGACCAATTGGCACCTCTCAATACTTGTGTTTTTCACAAGCACATTTGACCTGTTTCTGTTTTGGTTCTGCATTCATGTGCAAACAAAGGTGCTGCTCCAAATCATCAATATGTACACTATGTACATGTAGAAAGTTTACAACATCACTGTGTACAGTATCTATGCTCGGCAACCAACAGTCTCTCCAATGCGAGGCATAGCACAGTATCCACATCGTATAAATTCTTAACTGAGGCGTGCTGTAGATAAACACACTTGTCACTCAATTTCACACATTCATCATACGCTGTTGTAATAGATAGTGTCACACCAGTAAGGCGAATGTCGGGAGGGGGGGGGGGCGGTAAGAGTTGGTTAATACTGTGCAGTCATCTGCTGATTGATGTAGCGCTCTGCACGACATATTTCGTCCCAGTCAAACTTGGAAATAGGCAGTTTAAAACCCTTTGAGGTATCTTCAGTTTATATTCTCACATGCAAATCTCAGTCATGAAGTGCTTCTATACCCACGTTTACACGTTTCATTCCACTAGGAGTTAAATTGTATGTAGAACTGAAAAGCATGCGTACAACTGATACCTTTTTATCTACGACATCTGCACTCTGTACCTGCACTAGCACAGGGATGTTCTGCTGGGATGGGTTTATGTTGGTGACCAGTACTGTCCTCCATCTTGCTGTTTTTTAGGACCACCAGCAGCATTCGATGTGTTGGGAGCAGACTGCACATTCTCATCAAACAAATCGATGTGTGGGACAGAAAATAACAGATCTGTGTCCTGCTCCAGCAAGTGGCCTATGTGCACTACAGGATCCCACGTCACTGCTACAGGTTCAGACATACCGTAGGCCATTGTTGCTGCCACAGGTCCAGAGGTCGGTGCAGGTCTCGACAAGATAGTGGCTGAGGGTGCTGCAAATATGGCCATGGTAGAAGTCCACATGTTGGCACTCGACCCTGCAGACTTGGAAGTGTTGAAGGCTCCTGGTAAACAAAGAGGAGGAAGCATTAGATACAGACCAATAATAATAATAAGACTAATGCTAACTACAGTCAGACAAAGATGTGATATCGTACACTTACTTTTCAGTTTCTTCCTGTTGTGCAGAGCTATGCTGGATCGCGACTGCTGTTGATGCTTCATGTTTCTTCTTCTTCTTCTGCTTCTGCTGCTGCTGGTGTTGGCTAACTGTGTGAGACAGAGGTCGCAGAGCTACCGAACCTGCCCTGTATCCTCTCCAATGACATCACCAGATACTGCCATCCTATTGGCTGAAGCCTATCCCGTGACCTGATTCCAGGTTCCAGTTGGTGTCTGCCCTTTTTTTTCTGGACTGTCACCTTAGACTACATCACAGGAGGGAAGCGGTGGAGGGCCGACAGTGCACTCTGGTGGCGGTGTTGTGAACTAGGCCTGTTGGTCTCCAAACCTCAAGGTGAACACCTATGCTTCATTCTGGAATAGGGCAAAGTTGATGTAGGGTGTTAGGCAATTTCAAAAAAGATAGGCAGTTCCAGCACGAGCATCTATCTGCGTGAGTACTGAAATACATGTTCACCCCATCCCGCTGTATTGCCATTATTTGTCGAAAAGTATTCGCAACACATTTTTCAATTATCTTTTCTTTCCATGCAGTGTGTAGGAGGCTATGGATACAGTCCTTAGCTGAGTGCTTGCATGCAGTATACATATTAAATTCATCCTTGCTAATCACCAGCATTTTCTCAATCATATACATGGATGCTTGTACCAGAGTGGGTGAATGTCTTGCCTCTTGCTCTTCAGAAGACTGACTGAGTGGACTTTATCGAATGATTGACAGTTAAGAGTACATATTTATCAGTATGGGTTGCAAAGTGTAACTTAAGCCCATCTTCATTATTTCATGAAGCATATTAATCTTCACCAGATATCATTGCTATCGACACAGTCCTCAGATGCATGATTACAGCTAATATCCTCCTCCTTCTCCAGCACAGACATCTCATTCACTGAACACAGTAAACAATTATGTCCATCCTCCCAGTCCTATCCCCACAATTTGTCCCCAGGCTGGCATCTTGGATTAGATCATAGGAGGGGAGAGGGGAAGGGACGTCAGCGCCCTCTGGTGGTGGTGTTGTGAATTATGTAAGTTGGACTCCAGACTTTGTGGTGAACACACTGGATGGAGCTACTTCCTATGCAACTAAAATTGTTTAAATAAACAATGCACACAAAATAAAGACATATCCATCCTATCCAGTAGTCCAGTACAGACTGGGCCGTTTTCCTGCCAATTTCCTAATTGGGGAGAGAAGGGGAGGGGAGCAATGCATGCAAAATGAAGACTTATGTCCATCCTATCCTGCAGCCCAGCACACACTGTGTACTTTTCCCACCAATTTCCCTATGGAGGGGAAGGGGAGGGAAGGGTGGAGGGGAGTGGGCTAGGTTAGTGGATGTAGTCCAATTGACCTATTTTTCTACCAAAATTTGAACTTCCTGCTATGACATAACTGCGACATTGCCACATCTAGGGCCGCCATTTTGGATACACCATGTTAGATAAATTTGGCTACAGTGCAACGTGGGGTGACATTGTCTTTGTCCTACTACTATTCTAAATCGGTGCATCTCAGGCCATACATGACAGATGTGAATGAAGGCTGTAGAGATGTGCACAGGAGAATAGGCGTGGAACTGTTGAACAACCAATCGCCTAGATGAATCAGGGGGCTACTAACAGTGTCTTTTCAACTACTGTTCAGTAAATGTTGCTGCATATGGGCTTCTGCAGCAGGCGCCTGGTTCGTACACCTTTGCTGATTGCTGTTCATCTGTAATGAAGGCTTGAATCTGCACACTAATACCGAAACTGGACGTCCACCGAGTGGCGACAGGTGGGCTTTTTAGCTGAACCACGTTGTATGTTACGTCAGACACAGCTTGTTGGCGCGTATGGCTCAGCAACAATCGTCGGAAGGCCCAAGTTAGGGGGTGGAAGCTTTACAATCCGGTTAGTATTTTCGTGGCATTTTCTGGGTAATCTCGTCATTCTGGAAGGCACAATCGGTCAACACACGTATGCGTCTATCCTTGAGGACCATGTCCACACCTACATGCAGTTTGTTTTTCCTCAGCACGAAGGCATCTACCAGCAGTACACTGCAACGCGTCACACAGTTCGCAGTCTACGTGAGTGGTTCGAATAGCATCAGGATGAGTATACCGTACTCCCCTGTCCACCAAAGCTCCGGGATTTAAGTTCAATCGCCGGCCGCAGTGGTCTAGCGGTTCTAGGCGCTCAGTCCGGAACCGCGGGACTGCTACGGTCGCAGGTTCGAATCCTGCATCGGGCATGGATGTGTGTGATGTCCTTAGGTTAGTTAGGTTTAAGTAGTTCTAAGTTCTGGGGACTGATGACCACAGATGTTAAGTCCCATAGTGCTCAGAGCCATTTGAACCATTTTTTTAAGTTCAATCGAGAATTTTTGGGACCACATTAACCGTGTTGTTCGCGCCATAGATATTGAACCGTGAAACCTATCGCAGCTGTCAACGGCAATGGAGTCGGCATGGTTCCACATCCCTGTCGGTACCTTCCAGGACTTCACTGACTCTCTTCCTGCACGTCCGCGTTTCAAAAGGTGGGTATCCAGGAGGTCACATTAATGTGATCGGACAGTATATTTCCGAGAACAGGAGAGAGAAAGATCTTTGGAAAAGTTTTGTTAGAAGAACAGATGTCTAGAATGTATAAACTACGCCGGCCGGAGTGGCCGAGCGGTTCTAGGCGCTACAGTCTGGAACCGCGCGACCGCTACGGTCGCAGGTTCGAATCCTGCCTCGGGCATGGATGTGTGTGATGTCCTTAGGTTAGTTAGGTTTAAGCAGTTCTAAGTTCTAGGGGACTCATGATCTCAGATGTTAAGTCTCATAGTACTCAGAGCCATTTGTATAAACTACGTTGTAGTGGTCGAGCTTAAAGCGTGTAGGAGAAGACAGCAACTGGATTACGTATCATTGAAGGTAGAGAGGTCGACACATATGCTCCACAATCCACTATACATGCTGTGGTATCGACAGCTAGGATTCCACGGTGTAGCTGCCAGTTAAGTTGGGACTACGACAGACAACGACAGCGCCCTCTGGCAGGCGCTGTTCAGCTCTACTGGCACCACTGTAGATTCGCCCATTTTGATCAAGAGCCGGAACACTTCTCTTCAGCTTCGCACCTCAGGGCAAAGTTATGTATCACTCTTGTTGCTAAAGTAAAGGTGATTTTAATTCAAACTGCAGTACCGAGAGATTTTCACCTTTTCCTGCTCTTACCCACGCGCCGCCTTCCAGGCGGGATACAAAACATGTACTTCGTAAAAATATTTGCCATCTTTTACTCTATTCGATTTGCGTAATGAGCCAGAGAAAATGCCTGTCTAGATGCCTCTTAGGCACCTTGATCTTTCCTATCTTGTTTTCATGACATACAGGAGGGCAGTGGCATAATGGTTGCACAGTCTTCCTCTAAAACAGGTTCTCTGAATGTACCGAAAGGTTTCGTGCGAACAACATTGCCTTTCTTCGAAAGATTCCCATTTAGTTTCCCCGACCATTTCTGTTACGAGCTCTGCCGATCTGTTACGATCCTAATGACACGCCTCTGAATTTGTTCGATTTGTTCGACGTCTCTTGTCATGTCTACTTGATAACAACTCCGAAGTCTTTAACAGTACTCTAAAATTGGTGCATTAGCATCTGTGTGAGGTTTTCGTTGCATATATAATGCACCTTCCCAAAACTTTTCTAAGAAATCTACCTAAGTGTACACGGTTCTATGTACACACTCACGCAATGTATCTGAACGGCACGCATTAAGTAGAAATTCGTTGTCTGAGATCTTATTAAAAATAATATCCCAATTATGTACGTTCTTTGGACAGAAGACTGTGAAAACTTGAACAGCTGAAGAGTTGGTGGTGGATATTCTACTTCGTTTTCGGGCCAATATATTAGCTTTCGCATTTGTACTGTCTGTTTCCACGAACTTACCCTTTAGTTAAGAGAAGTACGTAACGATTGCCATCAATTATTTGTCGAGTTTAAAATATTATTTTTTCCCTTAGCAAAAACAACGTTTAAGTGGAAAATATGGCTGACTGAAAATCTAGGGGATAAACACTAACGTCGGCGATGATTCACTCAATATCAGTTGTTAACATTGCAAAAAGAGAAAAAAACACTTTCATATTTGAACGGGAACCTATTTCGCCACTGTTTTCACAGAGTAGCATGCTGCGACGGAACACTGACAGACAAGATGAAAATTTCAAAGCAAAAAGGACTCCAACAGGGCTGGTTCTTACCTCTACAGTATTTCTTTTCCGATTGTAAGTTTTATGTGTACCAAATTTGACTGAAATCTGGCCAGGGGTTTACGATGAACTTTTTACCTGTGGCTTTGCTCACGTATGCACATATCACATATATTTCACTCATATTTAGCGTATTTCACGCGAATTTTTATACACATTTGTCCTTTATGTCTAGCGAATTTCGCTTTGCAGTTTCATTTTCACGCAACTTAATGTTTATTACAGTGTATCTCCTAAACTATGTGCTGTACAATGATATAATTTTGCAGATGCATCGTGTGGTATATGTACCTACTGTGTGTGCCATGTATTGTAAATAGAATTAATAGTGAATAAGTAAAAAAATTAAAACATCATGCGTGATGCGGTAATTTCTCCAGCAGCTCAGTCTTTATGACGTCATCTCTCCTGAACAATGTGTCATAAAACGATATATTTTTCTAGGTACATTCAGCGGTATATGTGGATGTTGTGTACGAAACGTGTTGCGAATAGAGTTAGTAGCAAAGAAGTAATAAATTAAAACGTTATGCATAATGCAGAAGTTTTTCCTCTCATTTCAGTATTTTACGCCGTATCTCGTACATTATGTGTCGTGCAATGATACATTTTTGTAAGTCCATTCAGCGGCAAATGTGGATACTGTCTGCGAAAACTGTTGCGAATAGAGTTAGTAGCAACGACGTAATTAATTTTAACGTCTTCCACCATGCGGTAGGTTTCCTCGCATTCAGTGTTTATGACGTCGTACCACCTGAACTAAGCGTCGTACAATGAAGTATTTTTTGTGGTATATTCAGTGGTATATGTTAATAAATGTTTCACGAATGCAGTTAGTAATAAGAAAGTAATACATTAAAATGTCATGCTTCATGTGTCAGTTTTACTACATGAACAGCGAAATGTAATAAGCAACAGACTTTTTCCTTTCATCATTTTGTGGACGTCGTCAGCGAGAAAATGTTTCGTAAGGGTTTGAAATTATGTTAAAGTTTGTTGTAAGTCTCTAATTGCTCTCATTCTCAATTATTGGACAACAGAAATGTGGTTATTCTCCCGTCGTGGGCTACACTGCTTTCACTGCTTTTCATCCCCAACCCCTGGCGCTTGATACGGGTGGGTCCTTACCCACCAAAAAATTGGTTCAAATGGCTCTGAGCACTATGGGACTTAACTTCTGAGGTCATCAGTCCCCTATAACTTGGAACTACTTAAACCTAACTAACCTGAGGACATCACACACATCCATTCCCGAGGCAGGATTCGAACCTTACCCCCACAGTGATTCTTTCCAGACAGTGACTGTTATGTGTACCACGTTTGGTGGAAATTGGTCGAGTGCTTTTGGAGATGTGGAACATACATACGTACAACAATTTTATAATTTGTATGGACACGGATATAGTTAACATTAAATTGCAAAGCATCAACGACTTGATATTAATTACAATATAACTAAGAATTAGGTGATCCCTGCTGGATGTATTTTTAGTGTTTCATTAAATTCTTCGTTATGAGCTTCTCGTACAGCATCACGCGTAAGCTACTGTATTGGGCGGGGGGGGGGGGGGAGGAGGGGGGGTCAGGCGTATTAATGACTGTGAGCAGATGCCTTGCCACCCTAAGTCCGGTTCATAGGCTTCTTTTCAAGCTCGTTTAGGAAAATGCTGGGCTCGTCCCCTAATTCCGCCTCAGAGAATACGATAAAAGAAAGCTAAAATATAGCAACACATAGAGAGCAAACTTCCTGGCAGATTAAAATTGTGTGCCGGACCGAGCATGACTCACGCCCCGTTCTCACAGCTTTAATTCCGGCAGTACCTCGTCTCCTACCTTGCAAACTTCCCAGAAGCTCTCCTGCGAACCTTGCAGAACTAGCACTCCTGGAAGAAAGGACATTGCGGAGACATGGTTTAGCCACAGCCTGGGGGGATGTTTCTAGGATGAAATTTTCACTCTACAGCGGAGTGTGCGCTGATATGAAACTTCCTGGCAGATTAAAACTGTGTGCTCAGTTGGTAGAGCACTTGCCCGCGAAAGGCAAAGGTTGGTTGGTTGGTTGTTTTGAGGAAGGAGACCAGACAGCGAGGTCATCGGTCTCATCGGATTAGAGAAGGACGGGGAAGGAAGTCGGCCGTGCCCTTTGAAAGGAACCATCCCGGCATTTGCCTGGAGCGATTTAGGGAAATCACGGAACTAAATCAGGATGGCCGGACGCGGGATTGAACCGTCGTCCTCCCGAATGCAAGTCCAGTGTCTAACCACTGCGCCACCTCGCTCGGTTGAAAGGCAAAGGTCCCGAGTTCGAGTCTCCGTCCGGCACACAGTTTTAATCTGCCAGGAAGTTTCATATCAGCGCACACTCCGCTGTAGAGGGAAAATTTCATTCTACATAGAGAACAGTTTACACTTCATTCCCATAGGCTACTTTGACGACTGTGACATAAGACTGGGCATCCAGCCACAAAAGGAAAAATGATATAAAATCTGCCAAACCCTGAAAAAGTGGACCTTGTATTATATGGGATAACCGCTAAGGAAAAGAATACAGTTGGAAAGGAGATTAAATTCTTCATTACGACGTGTGTTGCTTCGTTAGCAGAGCTTGGGGATCTGAACCTCATTCATCTGACGACTCGCTTGTTTGGGTATTGCAACACTACTCATTCCACGCATACGACATATAAGAATGCTTAGGTGCTGGACTGGAGAGAGTGCGTGGGGGCGCGCCGGCGTGAAGCGGGGGCCGCGACATCAGCTCACGAGTGGCGCGTTGACACAGCGCGCCGCCGACGATCGAAGGCATTAGGCGGGCAGTAACTCGCCCACCCCTCAGCATCTGCCGGAGAGCCGCGCATCGCGCTCCGTGTGCCAGCAGTGCTCAGGAACGAAACGACCTGTGCTTATCGTAAAGCAAGTTCCCCACCGTGCCTGCCTCCAATATTGCTCACCGCGGTGTAATTTGCTGTGCATTGAGGAATTGCTGCCCGGACGGCGTCGCAGGCAGACGAATACGTACGCTGCACGGGGACCGTGTTCACACTCTCTCTAAGTGAGTGTTTCACTATTCAAAAGATATACTGCTATGGTATCGCTTTTTCTCGACCCAGACTGTGAGTCCTGCATAAAGACTGCTGCTTCGCTCCGTTCTTTGCAAGAATAATTGTCACTGTCGCGCGTTTGAATATTTCCGGTAGAGAAGTCTTCGGCACAAAGGAAGTCCATCAAGGTAATAGAGAGGAACGGCGTTTCTGATTTTTCAGGAACGACTCCGCTGTATAGTGCTTGTGAGAAGAATGATGTCAGGCTGGCAGAACAGTGATGCTAGGTAATTCGTTGTAGGAGATGATGATGATATTGTTGACGACAGTTACTGAAGGTATCTAAAGGAGTAACCTAACACAAAAGCGACATACATACTATCTCAGAAAAATTCTGCGTCACTTGTCAACCTACACTACTGGCCATTAAAATTGCTACACCAAGAAGAAATGCATATGGTAAACGGGTATTCATTGGACAAATATATTGTACTAGAACTGACACGTGATTACATTTTCACGCAATTTGGGTGCATAGATCCTGAGAAATCAGTACTCAGAACAACCACCCCTGGCCGTAATAACGGCCTTGATACGCCTGGGCATTGAGTCAAACAGAGCTTGGATGGCGTGTACAGGTACAGCTGCCCATGCAGCTTCAACACGATACCACAGTTCATCAAGAGTAGTGACTGGCGTATTGTGGCGAGCCAGTTGCTCGGCCACCATTGACCAGACGTTTTCAATTGGTGAGAGATCTGGAGAATGTGCTGGCTAGGGCCGCAGTTGAACATTTTCTGTATCCAGAAAGGCCCGTACAGGAACTGCAACATGCGGTCGTGCATTATCATGCTGAAATGTACGGTTTCGCAGGGATCGAATGAAGGGTAGAGCCACGGGTCGTAACATATCTGTAATGTAACGTCCACTGTTCACAGTTCCGTCAATGCGAACAAGAGGTGACCGAGACGTGTAACCAATGGCACCCCATACCATCAGGCCAGGTGATACGCCAGTATGGCGATGACGAATAAACCCTTCCAATGTGCGTTCACCGCGATGTCGCCAAACATGGATGCGACCATCATAATGCTGTAAACAGAACCTGGATTCATCCGAAAAAATGACGTTTTGCCATTCGTGCACCCAGGTTCGTCGTTGAGTACACCATCGCAGGCGCTCCTGTCTGTGATGCAGCGTCGGTGGTTACCGCAGTCATGGTCTCCGAGCTGATAGTCCATGCTGCTGCAAACGTCGTCGAACTGTTCGTGCAGATGGTTGTTGTCTTGCAAACGTCCCCATCTTTTGACTCAGGAATCGAGACGTGGCTGCACGATCCGTTACAGCCATGCGGATAAGGTGCCTGTCATCTCGACTGCTAGTGATACGAGGCCGTTGGGATCCAGCACGGCGTTCCGTATTACCCTCCTGAACCTACCGATTCCATATTTTGCTAACAGTCATTGGATCTCGACCAACGCGAGCAGCAATGTCGCGATACGATACACCGCAATCGCGATAGGCTACAATCCGACCTTTATCAAAGTCGGAAACGTGATGGTACGCATTTGTCCTCCTTACTCGAGGCATCACAACAACGTTTTACCAGGCAAAGACGGTCAACTGCTGTTCGTGTATGAGAAATTGGTTGGAAACTCTCCTCATGTCAGCACGTTGTAAGTGTCGCCAACGGCGCCAACCTTGTGTGAATGCTCTGAATAGCTAATCATTTGCATATCACAGCATCATCTTCCTGTCGGTTATATTTCGCGTCTGTAGCACGTCATCTTCGTGGTGTAACGATTTTAATGGCCACTAGTGTATTTATGCTCATTTTTGGCATTATGTGTGTGTAATATAGACTACAACAGTCGTTTTTATGAAATGTCACTCACGGTTTTAAGGTACAACTGACTTTCTTTCCTCAGTTGTGGCATGCTTTTGCTTCGAAACCTCTCTTCCTCTTCCATACTCTCATCTTGATCTATGCATAATATTTGTATGTCATAGACTCAACTTTGTTGGTGCAGTCGAGATAAACGAAATGTATGTCTCGTGATGGAAACAGTGCTACACTGAAGAGCCAAAGAAACTGGTACATCTGCCTATATCGTGTATGTCCCCGCTAGCACGCAGAAGTGCCGCAAAATGACGTGGCATGGACTCGACTAATCTCTGAAGTTGTACTGGAGGGAATTGACTCCATGAATCCTGCAGAGCGGTCCGTAAACCAGTAAGAGTATGAGGGGATGGAGATCTCTTCTGAACAGGACGTTTCAAGACATCCCAGATATGCTCAATAATGATCACCTCTGGAGAGTTTGGTGGACAATGGAAGTGATTAAACTCAGAAGAGTGTTCCTAGAGCCACTGTGTAGCAGTTCAGGACGTGCGGGGTGTCGCATTGTCCTGCTGGAATTGCCAAAGTCTGTCGAAATGCACAATGGACATGAATGGATGCAGGTGGTCATATAGGATGCTTACGTACGGGTCACCTTTCAGAGTCGTATCTAGACGTATCAGGGGTCCCATATCACTCTAACTGCACAAGCTCCACACCATTACAGAGCCTCCACCAGCTTGAATAGTCTCCTGCTGACATGCAGGATCCATGGATTCATGAGGCTGTCTCCATACCCGTACACGTCCATTCGCTCGATACAATTTAAAACGAGACTCGTCCGACCAGGCAACATGTTTCAGTGGTCATCAGTCCAATGTCGGTGTTGACGGGCCCAAGCGAAGCGTAAAGTTTTGTGTCGTGCAGTCATAAAGCATACCGGAGTGGGGCTTAGGCTCCGAAAGCCCATATCGATGATGTTTGGTTGAATGGTTGGCACGTTGACTCTTGTCGATAGCCCAGCATTGAAATGTGCAGGGATTTGCCGAAAGGGTACACTACTGTGACATTGAACGATTCTTTTCAGTCATCGTTGGTTCTGTTCGTGTAGGATCTTTTCCCAGCCGCAGCGATGTCGCATATTTGATGTTTTACCGGATTCCTGATATTCATGGTACACTCGTGAAATGGTCGTACGGGAAAATTTCCACTTCGTCGCCGCCTCGGCAATGCTGTGTCCCATCGCTTGTGCGTCGAATACAGCACCACATTGAAGGTCACTGAAATCTTGATAACGTGCCATTGTAGCAACAATAACCGATCTAACAACTGCGCTAGACACGCTGTCTTACATAGGCGTTGCCGATCGCAGTATCGTATTCTGCGTGTATACATACCTCTGTATTTGAATACGCACGCCTGTGCCCGTTTCTTTGGCGCTTCAGTGTGTAATATTGTGTGAATTCCAAAGAAACATTTTTACAAGTTTATTTCACTGTCCAGAGGCTAAACTTTAGCCACGAGAAAGGAAAACTGAAAGAGTCGGAGTAAATAATCATTATAAAAGATCGCACTGGGAATTCTGCGATCGTTCATTAAGTAAAATATGGCGTTTCAGTCTTCGATCGCTATTCTTTATTTCCAATTACCGGTTTCGGGCTAGCTGCCCATCTTCAGATCATATGTTGTAGTTACAGAGTAACTTGTCCGTACAGAACACACAGTTCACTGTCATAAGTAAAGTAAATTACTTTACTTATGACAGTGAACTGTGTGTTCTGTACGGACAAGTTACTCTGTAACTACAACATATGATCTGAAGATGGGCAGCTAGCCCGAAACCGGTAATTGGAAATAAAGAATAGCGATCGAAGACTGAAACGCCATATTTTATATAAAAGATCGCCATGGTCTCCCCACTAACCGAAACCTTAACATCTGTATAGGGACTGAACACTTCCTTCTTCGAATAGGCACGTGACCGCAAGTTTGCTAAAACTAGTGAAGTATACATCTACATCTACATCCATACTCCGCAAGCCACCTGACGGTGTGTGGCGGAGGGTACCTTGACTATCTCTATTGGTTCTCCCTTCTATTCCAGTCTCGTATTGTTCGTGGAAAGAAGGATTGTCGGTATGCTTCTGTGTGGGCTCTAATCTCTCTGATTTTATCCTCATGGTCTCTTCGCGAGATATACGTAGGAGGGAGCAATATACTGCTTGACTCTTCGGTGAAGGTATGTTCTCGAAACTTTAACAAAAGCCCGTACCGAGCTACTGAGCGTCTCTCCTGCAGAGTCTTCCACTGGAATTTATCCATCATCTCCGTAACGCTTTCGCGATTACTAAATGATCCTATAACGAAGCGCGCTGCTCTGCGTTGGATCTTCTCTACCTCTTCTATCAATCCTATCTGGTACGGATCCCACACTGGTGAGCAGTATTCAAGCAGTGGGCGAACAAGCGTATTGCAACCTACTTCCTCTGTTTTCGGATTGCATTTCCTTAGGATTCTTCCAATGAATCTCAGTCTGGCATCTGCTTTACCGACCATCAACTTTAAATGATCATTCCATTTTAAATCACTCCTAATGCGTACTCCCAGATAATTTATGGAATTAACTGCTTCCTGTTGCTGACCTGCTATTTTGTAGCTAAATGATAAGGGATCTATCTTTCTATGTATTCGCAGCACATTACACTTCTCTACATTGAGATTCAATTGGCATTCCCTGCACCATGCGTCATCTCTGACGCGGCCCCAACTTGCAACAAAAAACCAACTTAATATTATGGCTCCCGTTGTCCCATGCAACATTTGTCCCACAAACGTTTCAGCTACTATCATACTTTCTGAGTCATTCTAAGTGGCAGTAGTTAGTGACTCAACCTGTAGATATGAATAACATCTCCAACTTCAGAAGATAGTTAATGACATATCTGCTAAAGCAACAATAATGATTACCACATCCCTGTTCGTACTTGTTACCCTTGTAGGCCTACATCCTTCTTTCCAACCAGATAGTCTTCGTTTCCCAGTATTTTTAGCTGGGGCAGACTCCTTAAATTTCCTTTCCCCGGAACTCGCTTTATTAGAAAACATCTATTTTGTGCACCTATGAATTATTTTCACATCTACCACTATCATTATTATTATTATTATTATTGTCAATATTATTATCTTTATGTTATTACTACTATTATCACCATTAGTGGCAGCAGCATTAGTGGCAGCAGCAGCAGCAGCAGTAGTAGTAGTACAAGTACTGTCAGTATTAACTTTATTAGTTTACAGTTAGTATTATTTGCTGACATTTTCATTATAGATACCGAAAGCATGTTAATACCACACAGTCGTAAAACGTTAGTACACCTGGAAAGACGACTCGATTTTGATCCGATGACAGCATCTGCCACCTCGGGGATAGTAAAATTACTACGAGTAATAATGGTTTCAACGTAGTCCGCCAACAGGTAGCGTAGTGATACAGCTACCAGAGTGCCATCTGTGTCTATCCTTTAATAGGGAATGCTCAGAGACAGACGGCTCAGTGCGGTGCAAAAATGTGAAGCAAGAAGTCAAACATGACACGGAGATACACTCGTGCTTCCCACAACCAACTGAGCGACTTTTAAAGGGGTCAAACTACGGCCTTCCGAGTGACGGGGTGGTCCTTTCGGAGAACATGTAGAGCACTTGCCCGCGAAAGGCAAGGGTCCCGAGTTCGAGCCTCGGTCGGGCACACAGTTTTAATCTGCCAGGAAGTTTCATATCAGCGCACACTCCGCTGCAGAGTGAAAATCTCATTCTGGAAACAGTATCTGTGTCTGCGAAGGTAGCACTGTGGAATCATAGAAACTTTGACTGCCAGTGGTGGGTAGCTATCGTGTGCAGCAGGCGGAGTTTTGCATTGAGTTTACAGTGTAATGTAACGACGCTTTTTTGGAACTATGTGAGTTGCAAGTTTATTACGAGGAGAAATGGTGACTCACAACAAAGGTTTGATAGCATAAGGACACAAAAAGGTTTTGAAATGAAGAACAAGGTATTATTAGATGAGGTAAAAAGTTTATTTTTATTTTTGTAGACTTGTATTGTTGGCTCGCTTCACCCTCGCCACAGTCGAGTTTTTGATAATTATTCTATTCTTTGATCTCCTAAGTTAATTTAAGTTAATTCACTGTACCATGGAGGAAGTTAACAGATTAAATGAATTTTCATATTAGAGTCAATAACTTTTTTTTATTTTTTAGAAGTTCCTTCCTAACTACACTATTCGCCATTAAAATTGCTACACCAAGAAGAAATGCAGATGATAAACGGTTATGCATTGGACAAATATATTATACTAGAACTGACATGTGATTGTATTTTCATGCAATTTGGGTGCATTGATTCTGAGAAATCAGTACCCAGAACAACCAGCTCTGGCCGTAATAACGGCCTCGATACTCCTGGGCATTGAGTCAAACAGAGCTTGGATGGCGTGTACAGGTACAACTGCCCATGCAGCTTCAACATGGTACCACAGTTCATCAAGAGTAGTGACGGCGTATTGTGACGAGCCACTTGCTCGGACACCATTGACCAGACGTTTTCAATTGGTGAGGGATCTGGAGAATGTGCTGGCAATGGCAGCAGTCGAACACTTTCTGTATCCAGAAAGGCCCGTACAGGACCTGCCACGTGAGGTCGTGCATTATCCTGCTCAAATGTAGGGTTTCGCAGGGATCGAATGAAGGGTAGAGCCACGGGTCGTATCGCATCTGAAATATAACGTCCACTGTTCAAAGTTCCGTCAATGCGAACAAGAGGTGACCGAGACTTGTAACCAATGGCACCCCATACCATCACGCCGGGTGATACGCCAGCATGGCGATGACGAATACACGCTTCCAATGTGCGTTCACCGCGATGTCGCCAAACACGTATGCGACCATCATGATGCTGTAAACAGAACCTGGATTCATACGAAAAAATGACGTTTTGCCATTCGTGCACCCAGGTTCGTCGTTGAGTACACCATCGCAGGCGGTCCTGTCTGTGATGCAGCGTCAATGGTAACCGCAGCCATGGTCTCCGAGCTGATAGTCCATGCTGCTGCAAACGTCGTCGAACTGTTCGTGCAGGTGGTTGTTGTCTTGCAAACGTCCCCATCTGCTGACTCAGGGATCGAGACGTGGCTGCACGATCCGTTACAGCCATGCGGATAAGATGCCTGTTGTGGTGTCACCGCCAGACACCACACTTGCTAGGTGGTAGCCTTTAAATCGGCCGCGGACCGTTAGTATACGTCGGACCCGCGTGTCGCCACTATCAGTGATTGCAGACCGAGCGCCGCCACACGGCTGGTCTAGTCTAGAGAGACTCCCTACCACTCGCCCCAGTTGTACAGTCGACTTTGCTAGCGATGGTTCACTGTCTACATACGCTCTCATTTGCAGAGACGACAGTTTAGCATAGCCTTCGGCTACGTCATTTGCTACGACCTAGCAAGGCGCCATATTCAGTTACTATAAGTATTCTGAACCGATAATATTGAGAATCATGTACCGTCAAGAGCGACGTTCATCACTAATGGATTAAAGTTAAGTATCAAACTAATTACGTCCGCTTTCTAAATTCTAATTCCTTGTCATGTTCCAGACCTCACGTCAGTATATTCCTTCCCTCCTCACGCCAGCCTGCTTGAGCTAAAACGCGTGCATTTCGGCCTCCACTAGTAACACGGTGTTGGCTCTTCTGCCAACACCACACCTGTCATCTCTACTGCTAGTGATACGAGGCTGTTGGGATCCAGCACGGTGTTCCGTATTACCCTCCTGAACCCACCGATTGCATATTCTGCTAACAGTCTTTGGATTTCGACCAACGCGTCCAGCAATGTCGCGATACGATAAACCGCAATCGCGATGGGCTACAATCCGATCTTCATCAAAGTCGGAAACGTGATGGTACGCATTTCTCCTCCTTACACGAGGCATCACAACAAAGTTTCGCCAGGCAACGCCGGTCAACTGCTGTTTGTGTATAAGAAATCGGTTGGAAACGTTCCTTATGTCAGCACGTTGTAGGTGTCGCCACCAATATTTATTTTCGTTTGACATCGCCACTGCAAATGTGAGCTAATTTAGATGTGTAAATGTCCAACTGTTGCCAGTCATTAGATTACAGTCGTTTTCAACGAAAGGAATTCTAAACAGGAAACAAGAGAGCTTCATACATCGAAAATACTGCTGAGCTTAAACTTTTTTAAACGTGCACATTTGAAAAGATAAATATTCCCCTCTTTCAAATGAAAGGAGAAACTTTATAAGATAAAAAAATTTTATTTGATAAAACAAGTATCTCTCTTTTGCCTCTTCTTCTGTCCCCCACCCCCTCCCCCATCGTGTACAATCGCAAGATATTTCAGTAACATTCAGTGCTCCTCACCCCATAGTCAACGAAGATACCTAAACAAGAGCACTAATATGTTCACAGTTTCTTGTAAAAGCAACCCAGTACAAACGTAACTTCCTCAGATTTACAAATAAGGTGAAGAAACACGAATTCTGTTGCTGCTGGACAATGAAGTTGTTTTTGTATGTCAGTCCCTAAAACAGGTGGAAATTTAAGTTCAGGAGTACACTATTTGTTAAGAAGTGTAATGAACTGCACAATTAATTGATTACAGAAATCTCTCAGAACAATGTGTGTTGGTCAACCACCGCCAATAGTTTCACATTTTCCTGTGTCAGGGAGGAAGACACTACCATTATGAGTATACCTGCAACAGATCTGGCGTTCGCCGTGCCTAGCTGACGTGACGTCACGAACAAGCGCCGAGGCCTTCCTTTGAGTCGGTGTTGCCTAGACACACTGACCCCACCCCAGTCCGGTCTGTGGTGCGATAAGCCACAACCCTCATTCACCCACTTTGGTGTTTCTGTAGGGGACGCTAACTAGGATTCAGTGTGTGCAGAATGTTGTTAGCCTCGTTCTATTGCAGTTCATGCAACAGGAAGGTGATGTGTTGTTCCAACAGGGTAATGCTCGCCCACACTCTGTCCATGAAACTCAACGTGTTCTGAAAGACGTGCAACAACTTCCCTAGCCAGCACTATCTCCGTACTCGTCTCCAATCGAGCACATGTGGGATGTGATGAGACGAGAAGTGACTCATGTTACTTGTCAACCAACAATTCTTACAGAAATACGTGAACAGATCGAGCAGACGTGGCACAAAGTATCCCAGGACAGTATTTGTCATCTGTGCGATCGACTGGATGCCAGAGCCAGCGACTGCATTCCCACCCGTAAAGGTTGCTCCATGTACTGATATGAATATTTCAGCATGGGTTGGTATCCGATATCTCAGAACCGCTTGTAATCATTTGTTGTACTCCAATTGCACTGTTGCGACAATAACTCTTGAGTGAATTGGAAACCTCTAAAACGGTGTACAACTTTTTTTCCGTCATTGTATCTGTCATATTAAAATTGTTATTTCTTATCGACTGTGATGTAAAAGAGGCACTGTATGTGTGTAATACTGATACGATGTAAGGAAGGGAATCATGTCCCTAAACAGATCACGGTTAATAAATAAATAAAATAAAAATATCTCTTATAACAGTTCTGTTGTTATCCAAGAGATTCATTGGAGTAGGTCATTTTTAGTCTGTATTTTAATATATTTATTTACTATATCATATTTTGACCACTATCGTAAGCTATATGCTGGAATGTGCCCATCAGTTCTTTTCATATATCTTGACTTAATGTGTCACTTGCGCTTCATGTTTGTTGCGCCGTTATTGAGTCTACCACTCTGAATTCTACCTAGAAAGACTGCAGTAAGTTTCTGGAGACAAAATGGACCAAGTTAAGTGTTTTATCTAATTTATTGCTATGAATGCTTTTTAAATTTCCTTTACTCCCTATTCAATCAGTGACTGTCATTTGATAATTGTGTAGGTGTTTGATAATTAACGTAGCACAGAGACAGACAAGGGAATGGGCGATAATCTGCACGGATGCGCGGGAAAAGAGAGTTTTTTCGCAATTTCAAACTAAACTAATCTCCCCCACCCCACCCCCTCCCCTCCACTTTTTAAAACAGAATAACCGTTCGCTAGTCACGTCGTTTTGGACACGACAGAGAAAGAAGCAGGCAGTGAGAAGGATAAAAACGTGACGACTGGAATGAGAGAGTGGTTGGACATTTCGGACCCAAAGAAACCCTCCCCTACACTTTCTGGACAGTGGAACCATCCTCATGCAGTGCGTGAGTAGACACAACAGAGAAGGAGACAGGCTCGGACAAGGATACAACAGTCAGATCGGGAGCGAGAGATTTTGGTCGGTGGTTTGGCATGTTTGTCCTGTGTATCTGCAGTGAATACGAGAGAGTAATATTTTTCCTTTATCACAAACAGTACCTCCTCACTGAGTGCATCTTTCACATTTTACGTGAACCCTAAAGTATGGAATGTTGGGCGACCACTCTATGTTGTTTAAAATGTGCCGATCTTGGCTATAAATGGGTGTTGAACCATTTGACCTTGTTTTAAGAAATAAAATATTATCGTTGTAAATTATGGAAGCATTTCACCGTTTATACAGAAAGCTTCAGAGCATTTCCGAGAGTTTTCCACCTGCAGTTTGTATAATGAGATAGGAGAGGCTGTATAGTAAAGCGTTTCAGTATTTCATCATTTGGGAATAGTATCACGTGCAACTTGTCCTAGTGCTATCCGAATGCTACATGCGCTCCACCAAGTCACTTTCCAGTACCTGTTTGCTTAGAAGTTACTCTGTTGTGCGATATTAGATTACCGTTTTCGTGTGGCCGCCATTTACAGTAGTTTTTTCGTTCTAATCACCAAAGCAACAGGCAAGGAAGCTGACGTGAAGGAGGAAAGAAAAAGCGAAGAGATAGTTGCAGGTTACCAAAAGTGTTTCGTTCAGCGACTTCCTTCCAGGATAGCAGCAATAACTTAACATTTAAATTTCATTTGGCAATCTCATGCCAAGATAATAAACGTAACAGGCAACTTTCAGTGTCTTGTGATTAGCGTTGTTCTTGTTCCATTACAATTTTGGCATCCTAAGTAGAAAATATCCTGTCGTTTCTTGAATATTCTTTAGTACAACAAATATTTAGCTGCATTTCAGTCGCAGGATCGATGTCTCTCTCCAATCGCTGAAAATTATGAAATCTACCTTGCCATTCTCGCACAGAAGCTGAACTATTACCCAAGGCTAAATGACAAAAACATCAAAAGGCAAGTTTTAAAAATTCTATACTTATGATCTTTGTTGTAATAACGGTGACAAACATACACAACTCCAAATAACATTGGATCATTGAAAAACGAAGAATATATGGGCATGTAAATGTGATCTCAACAATTTCATACGTTCTGAGCTCCTGCCTGATCACAGCAATACACAACAAACGTAAGAACAGACATGATGTTACGCATCAAGAGCTGGAGAGAAACATGTAATGACAAGCTTTCAAAAGAATCATACACAAGCATATAAACAGAATACACCAATATACGACGAATACGTAGTACACGCACCTCGTTGCACACAAATGAACACATAAATACAATAAATAAACGAAAACAGATAAGATATAAATAAAGGCACTGAAACAGGAAATATTCGAGTATTCATAACATAGGAACACTGCTGTATATATACTGGTCGGTGTCGTACATTATTTACCTCAAAGAAACAACAGTAACCGACAGTAAGGTAGCAGTGCACATTCTGGCTCAGATCGCTGACTTAGCATCTGTCAGCACTTTTTGCATCCAGTGTCTATGAGAGCTGATGCAGTTGTGCATGTCATATTCAAGGTCACCACCTACCCTCCTCTCACCTACTCTATCACCTCCCCCTCCCCCTTCCTGCCTCTCCACTCCTGCTTTCCTCTCGACCAGTAGGGATCATTTGTGATCTGTGCTCTGTAGTGAAAGGATCATCATAAAGTACTGCCAGCAGAGATCGGCCACTACCTCTATAAATCAGAAGAATATGGAAAGTAAGTAGATATCCATCAGTTATTAATAGTTAGTTGTATACTCTGTTATCCTTACGTTGTCTCTTCCCAGCAGCACAACAGGCTCCTGATCTGGTAGTAGTTGGTATGCAGCAGCCCACAGAAAGTTTTCTGGATTTATGGCATATGCTGTTGTTCAACTATTCTTTACCACTGTCACAGCCCCCTAAGCTTCCTCAACTAGCTGAGCCTGAGATAAGTCCCGGTAAAATACCGTAATTTGCCAATACATATAATTTGGCTACTAGTTGATCTAAATGGATTAATGTTGACCTACCATCCAAAAGTGATTTTAATCTAGCAATGTGTTGGGGCTAGAATGCAGCTCTCGTAGTACAAATTGGACTCTTTGTGCAGCATGAAGGAGTACACAGACAAGAAGATAACAAGTATGACCATCTCAGACACCAGTTGACATCCGTATGGTTGTGAGGAAGATTTAAATAGTCGATATGTATAGAGACACTGTGCTTGAATTAAATTCAGGGGATATGTGCATTTACATAACACATTCGAGTATTGTGAATATGGATGATCTACAATGTGTGTTAGCAATCGCTAAAGATCGACTAAGTCACTGGCGTCCTTATGTTAGAGATGCATACTATGATTTTGTGAACTGTTCATATGAGAAAAGCATAAATATGAATCAATTACAGCAGTGTATAAATGAATGTATTTCGCTTGCTCCAAAGTGTATAGATATGTACAGTATAAGTATCAAGTTTATTGAAATTCACAGATGGTATACAGGATGAAAGGTATGTAGAAAGCAGATGTTCACTAAATATTGCAGAACTGAATGGTTGTAACGATGGATATATATAAGTAAAGAAATAATCCGAAAAGTGTTCTTATTTTCCCAATGCCCATCCTATGCTCCAAATGGACATAACAATTACTATTTACTGATGGTCAAAATTCACGGGCAAGTCATCACTGCTGATAAGCAGTGAGGTTGTGCATTCCTGCATGTAGTGCATTAAATGGGTAGTACTAACTGACTCCCTCCCCTCCCCCACCATTCCCCCCCCCCCCAGTCACTGTAAAATATTCGACTTTGTTGACGCAGCAACAGCTTGAACTGTTTCATCATTTTTAAAGTGAGGTCATCAAATGTGTTATTTATGTTTTGGAAGCAGATGCAAATCAGATGGGACCAAATCGGAACTCTATGGAGGATATTCGATGACAGTGAACCCCAGGTGTCGGATTGTTGCAGCATTCGTGTGTGGTCTGGCATTGTCATGCTGAGAGAGGAGGTGCTCTATGAATGGATGAACTCTTTGAATTCTAAACTCGATTACAGTATGCTGTTTCTCATACACCGACATAGTTACCTGACACACCGCCACATTACGCACTAGAATCTGTGGCGCTCTAGTGGCAGAGGGCTGCAAATAGATAGGCATGAAGAATAAAGATCTAGAATGTCAATAATGTTTGTTCTATTTAAAAAGCTTGAAGAGTTTCCATATAAAAAATTCGGAGGCACTACTTTTCAGTAGGCCCTCTTCATTCAGAGTGTTACAGGTAAAAACTAGTACATTCAAGGAGTGGCAGAAGCAGAGGATGTAACTGTGAACTGTGTTGGATAAATTGGTGTGGAAATTGCCCCATATATCTGCATGAGATGCAGAGCATCTGAAACTTTAACGTGTGTTGAATGTAGGTGTTCAGTTACCACTAACTTTCCGTTCATGGGAATTTTACGAGTATCCATTGCTTACAGAGGCATCGAGACAGAGTTAGACGACGAAAACCTCAGTTCAACTGGAAATGCCTCTATTTATTATTCAGGTGCTGTAAACAGAGAGGAAAGGTAATCTGAGAACGGATTTGTGTGTATTTGACAATGTAAGCTAACCAGTGCTAGAGTGTACATAAATAGCGAGTTTTTTTCCATATAAAAATTACAGCTTGACTGGGACAATAGCATGGTTGGTGTACTGTATGCTATGTATGCAAGGTTTCGTACTTCTAACTAAGGGGTCGATGAACTGGAATGCGCGATCAGTCTTAAGAGGTTTTAAGAAGTAGCTCTCACAGTGGTGATAGATTGTTCAAATCAAATGAGGCCATAAAATCCGAAGTACACAGTGAATTTGAATCATCATACAGGTACTGCTGCATATACATTATTCTTACATAACTATCTGGTAAACTGTTCACCTCTCACTGGATTCGTACAATTTGTAATATAAATGTCGAGACATTGCATAACATGCAAAACATTTCATTATGATGTCTTAGAGTGCAAACATCACTGCGGAAATCCGTGTTATATCATAAGTGTGGACAACTTGTGTTTAAGATTGTTGCATTCAATGGATTCTACAAAGCTGGACAAGTATTAAGCCTTTCACGGCTACAGGTAAACATGGATGCCCAGCAGGTACTACGCCCAGACGATTAATGATTTACATGTACGCCCAACTAGTAGAATGTCCAGACGGCTATGGTCGTTCATTTACACCAGGCACGTACGGATACCTGATGGCTGAGGACATTCCGGTACGCCGGGGTACAGGAGGAGGTAAACAAACGCAACAGAACGGCGACTCGCTGTTGTCCACATTTAAACTTTCCTGCCACTGCTGTCGTTATCTACTCTTCTTGGTAACGTTGGAAAGCACTACAGCTTTTACCGGCTCCTGGGACCTTTCCGCTTATGAGTCATGTACTGGACCAGTCGTTTTTTTGCAACTGGTTAGACAATGTTTGCCTATATTGCCTTTGCGATGTAGGGACGTAATTTATCGGACAAGGAAATCATGTAAATCCTCATGAATGGTAGAAAAGAGGATGGTAGTCCTACTTGGGATCTTCCTTCGGACGAAGATCCTGATGTGTCTGGATGTACTACTGATTCTTAAACACCACGAGGAACTTTTTCCGAAGATTTTTCTTCTCAAGAAGAGAAATACGATGAATTAGTAAGCGCAACTTTCTCACGAAAAAGAACGTATGTTAGTCGGATAATCATCCTGTGACGAAACGACACCACTTCGTGACTACAATTAGGGATATAAGAATAGACTCCGATGATTCATCAGATCACTTATACTTTTTTTGTAATTTTGTCGTTTGAATTTGTTTCTGTCATTTGTAAGGGGATAAATAATTATTACACATTTCCTACGAAAGAAACGACTACAGTACCCAGCTGGTTAGCGCGATGGAAGCATATAGAGCAAGGAGAATTTTATTGCTTTTTGGTGTATTTCCTGCTTATGCCAAGAATTGAAAAGTTAGAAGTGAATGAATATTGGTCAGCTTCAAACATCAATATTTTCACACTTAATGTCCAGTGACCAGTGTAAATTGATTCTACGTTTATTACACTTTAGTGACAATTCGGTAGTATCTCAAGACGTTCTTGTGAAAATACGGCTAACTGTAGAGCACACAATGACGAACTTCCATGACGCCACAGCCCCTTTCAAAAATTTAGTAATAGATGAAAGTTTGTTACTCTTCAAAGGAAGGGTGAGATTTAAGCAGACGTTTAGGTATTAAAATTTTCGTTCTTTGCGATGTACAAAGTAATTCTATTCTAGATTATATTGTCTACACTGGTGCTGCCACGAAAATAGAATCCGGAAATGCTGAATGGGGAAAATCAGGCGATATTGTTGTGAGTTTGTTATTGTCATACCTCAACAAAGGTCATTCCATTTTTGTAGACAAGTTGTATTCAAGCCCCCAATTATTCCTATGGCCTCATGAGAAATGTACAAATGCCATTGGAACAGTACAAATGCCATTGGAACACTGCGCAAAAACAGTAAATATTTGCCACCGCTCCCTGACAGCCTCAAAGAAGGGGAATACCATTTGTGTCTTGTGTAATACTGTTGGTTCTAAAAATAATGGACAACAAAAAAGTCTGGATGCTTTAAACCGTAAATGTAGCAGATTTTGTTGAAATCGAGAAGAAAGAACATCAAACGAAGCAAAATAAACTAAAAGCGGCTTGTGTAGTGAGCTACAGTAAGTCAGTGGGTGCTGTTGATAAGACAGACGTGATGTTAAGTTCTGTACAGTGTATTGGAAAGACAGTGAAGCGATACGAGAAGATATTTTTCCATTTGATTTACATTTGTGTGCTGAATGCAAAAACAGTTTTTGAAATAAAAAAGAAATAGGAAACGCCACTGGCGAAATTCGTTTTCGAACTAATCCGCCCGTTGCTGGATAAATTTCAAGGAACAGCATGTAAGACTCAGATTCCAAGGAAAGCAAAGCAAGGAACTCCATTTCGACTTTCCGTCTGCTTAGCTATGTGCCTACCATGCAGCGGGCCCTGGTTCGATTCCTGGCCCGGTTGGAGATTTTGCGTTCTCGTAGACTGGGTGTTGTGTCGTCCTCATCATTATTTCATAATCACCGAGATGCAAGTTGCCCAGTGTGGCGTGACATTGCAACTCGGTGGCCGAACTTCCCCGACCAACAATGCCACACGATAATTTCATTATTGTCCATTTAGACCGACAAAATAGAGGACGTTAGCCAGGATTTCTTGCAGCAACGGAGAAAAAAGAAATTCCCCAGAGACACTGTGTAGTGTGTACGCCTAATTCAGAGCGAAAAATGACACGCATAAGCTGCAAAAAATGTAATATTGCCCTTCGAATGGTACCATGTTTTGAAAAATATCACACACTAAGGGAATATTAAGCGCTTTCAATAAGCATGTGTGTTTGAAAGAAAGGAAAGTGAAAAGAGTAAAAATAAAAAAAGGAAAAAGGGAAAAAAATGTTTTAACTCAGCCTGTGGCAGTCCAAAGCCTGCGTCAAAAATGAGGATGGAAAACCATGAAACTAAATCAGACTGAACGTGACAAATGGAAAGAGAAAACAGCGAGCAGTAAGCAGCTAGAAACTTATTGTCGAATTTTTATTGGAGAACCGAGCTTAGGCTTTAATTACAAAAGAGCCAATAGGCTTATGGAAAATTGATTTATTTGAAAATTTTCATTGTTTAACTCTGCGTCAGACTATAAGAGACAATTTCCTTTTAAAGTTCAATAGCCATTATTTATGATTAGAGTAAGAAATATTTGTCCGAGCTTTGGGCGTCTTCGCCAGAAACTGCTCACTTATAAAACTATACATCTTGAAACGTGTTTGGTCGATGTCAATGAAATTGTATTGGGTTATAGACAGATATATTTGTAGCGCGAATATAAAGTTACAGAATTTTTCAGTAACAAATACAGAAGTGTTTATCATTTTTCTAAGGTACTATTTTCTCAGCTCAGGATAAACGTATAACAAAGAGTGATTAGTTTTTATGTTCTCTTTCGTGGTATCAGAAACTGCTACCACAGTGACCTTACAGTGTGATACTAATTTTATAAACCGTATTGTTGAAGAGTGGCTCTAAACGCTCTGGAATGTTCGATTAGCCGACAGTGGCGTGTTCCCTGCCGTAGCCCGCAGCGGTCGCCGGCTGAGTTGCCGCTCGCCGGCGAGGCGCGCAACACGTTCGCTCGGTTAGCCGGTCGGCCTTGCAGGACGCTCGGCCCTTGTAGCCGCGAAAGAGTTAATGAGGTGTTCCACAATCGTCAGTTTACCCAAATTGTTGAACACAGTACACTGTGCTAAGTCTCGGCGAATTGTGGCACGGTTGACTCACTTCCATCATGGAAAATGCTGGGATGATGAAAGAGCCTCGTAGGACAAATGGTGTTATCACTTCAAACCTGTGATCGTAGAGACAGCTCAGTTTACATCAAGAGCCATGAAAAACAGTTGTGGCCACCTGAAGTCTTCAAAGAGTGAAAATTTTCGGAAAACCGTGTTTACTAAAATGGTTCAAATGGCTCTGAGCACTATGGGACTTAACATCTGAGGTCATCAGTCCCCTAGACTTGGAACTACTTAAACCTAACTAACCTAAGGACATCACACATATCCATGCCCGAGGCAGGATTCGAACCTGCGACCGTAGCGGTTGCGCGGTTCTGGATTGAAGCGCCTAGAACCGCTCTGCCACAACGGCCAGCGTACCGTGTTTAGTAACTCTGCATTAGTGGCAATGTCATGAGTAACATCACTATTGTTATACCGCAGTGTGGCTATTGATTGAATCTTGCTCCTAGTGTACATTATATATGTGTCCGGAATCTCTTTAGGTTTCTGCCAGATTTCGGGACACTATTAAAAGCATCTCACATTGAAATTGCGCTAAATTTCGAGCTTCAGTAATACTTTGCCAGTCTTGGAGATTTGCGTTCTTTTAAATTTGACAATCTGAGGTGTGGGGTTGATCTGTTATTCTGTTATTCTGCGCAATGGATTAATCTGAGATGTACCCTTTACCCTGTGGCTCATGCAAGATGCGATTTCCACCCCCATACTACTACAGAAGTCAGGTAGACGCTCCTAACGTTCTACAGAGAAATGCCTGAAAAACTTTCAGCAATGAATATCTTCTGGAGTCGTCCACTATAAGGAAATGACACAAAAATTCACAAAATTTCTTACATAACTAGTGGGATACTTGGGTACTGGGGGAGTGCTAGTTAGTGTATGAAAAACGTGAAACTAACGAAAGTTATTATTTATTTTGCAAAAACTCTGAGAAATCACAATGACACTTTTAGTTATGAATTGAACAAGTTATATCCTGGTTCTTTTCGGAATGTGAAGTTACCTTTCAAGGATAGGATTCGCTAATGAAATTTCTACACAAAGTTTAAGATGGTAGTTAACTTGGCAGAATGGCTGAGAGGCACGCCTACTCAACTTGAATAGTCATCCTTTAGAATGTTGCTAGACACGGTCGAGGCTGTCGCGTGTGAAATGCAGTGAAGTGTACTGTTGTGGAGGAAATATGGGGCTCGCAGTAGCTGTAGCGCACAATACCGTAAGCTGCGATGACTGCTGTCTGTGCCGCTCGCTGCTGACAAATAAGATAACTCTCCTTCTATCTGGATTGACCTTCGCCAATCAAACTCTCCCTATGCCTTGATGAAGTCAAGGATTCTTATTCGCCCTTAGACTAAATATTGGCGTGATACACCGGTCAGATAACCAGTCCACCGCGATGCCACTCAAAATTCGCTCGCAGGCGTTTAACTATAACTCTGTCCGTTCACACCGCACAATAAGTGTGCCGGCCAACACAGTGAACAACGCTTAATCGCAAGGACTCAATATAGAGTCGCTCTTTGATTCGCTCTCGACAGAGGTGCTCTCCCAGTGAAGTACTGAGGGGAGACTTGTTCTTCGCTCTTTCGAGTACACGTACGAGCGCGCGCGCTCTCGTTACGTGTTCTCGCTCCAAGAGCGACAACGGAATGGCGCCTCTCCACGCCAAACGTGAACGTGTATATCTTTCGGTCTCTTCCATTATTCCTTCAGCTCAAGGCGTGAAAATCAGCATTGCCCTTCTAAAACGGGAGAATGTCGTTTTGTTTAAGGCGACCAATCCAGAAGCTTGTAGCTTTGGCGTTTGTCGTTTGCTATCTCCCTGTGAAAAATCTCTGAAACTGCGTGCTATGTGTAAAGAACGCGTAGGCTGGCCACTCCCACACAATGTAGCGGAATTTGCTTTTAAGCCGAACATGGGGTTCTTCCCCCCCCCCCCCCCCTACCACTAGGACCCACGCTGTCCACTACGGCCGGTCACCGGCCGACATGGGCTGGGTCGTCGTCTGAAGGGCCTGGCGTCCCGTTGTGCGGCCTCTCTCCCGAACTAAAAGCCTCTGTGACCGTCGTGTCTGGAATGTATGTGTGCACGCCAGCCTCGAGTATTTCAACCACTGTGCGCTCACTTGTCAATTACATATCGTTTACATGAATTCATACGACATTGACTTTATCTTATCGAGTTTGGGTTCGAATGAAGAGTCTTGATGTGCGGAATATGATTGTGACGGCGGAACATGTAAGGAATGAAGGTCAGGAGACTGCGACGTCTTACAACAAGCTTTTTTCGTTTCTTCAGCGCCAGTGTTGTGACCCGTTTTGTGTACCATGGAGAATCAGTACCATCTCTTATTAATTTATTTGGTATATATCTCTCAATTTCCGTCAATAATATTTCTTTGAATTTAAACCACATCTGGTCTGCGCTTGCATTGTCAGACTGGAAGGCATAGAGAGTGTCTCTTAGGAAGGCGTCAAGAGAATTTTTATCTGCTTTTTTTTTAAATAGATGTATTTTGCGTTTGTATTCCTGTGCATACACCTCTTGTTTGCTGGGTAATCTGAATAAAGTACCATATGCTCTTGCGTCGTCATGTCTTCTCATTCTTAATGTGGATGACTCTGAATACATTACTCTAATGCATTTATACAGTAAATACAATTGTTAAAGTTACAGAATGAGTGCCTTGTCAGTTGGATGTATAAGACCCAGAGACCTGGCACTCAGAAAGAGAATCCTGAAGACATTTCACTTTAATGTACATACCTCAAATGAGGGCAGGTGCACATTTATAATTAAAAAATATGGAGAGTTTCCAATTGCCCAGGAGCAACAGCGTATCATTGATATTCATCATAGGCGGCACTGTGACTAGCTCTTGCCCAGCAGCATCATAACTGAACTGGCTGACCTTGGCTTTCCTCCCTTCTCCTCCTTCCCCTCTTCTCCCTCCTCCTAGGGTCAACACTGAATATGACAAGCAAAGTTACATCAGCTGTAATATGACACCAGATGCAAAAAGTGCTGGCGGATACTGAATCAGCGATATGAGATAGAACGTATATACACTATGTGATCAGAAGTATCCGGACATCTGGCTGAAAATGACTTACAAGTTCGTGGCGACCTCCATCGGTAATGCCGGAGTTCATTACGGCGTTGGTCCACCCTCAGCCTTGATGACAACTTCCACTCTCTCAGGGATACGTTGAATCAGGTGCTGGAAAGATTCTTGGGGAGTGGCAGCCCATTCTTCACGGAGTGCTGTACTGAGGAGAGGTATCGAAGTCGGTCGGTGAGACCTGGCACGAAATCGGCGTACCGAAACATCCCAAAGGTATTCTATAGGATTTAGGTCAGGGATATTATTGTCGTGTAATCACTCCGCCACAGTCCGTGCATTATGAACAGGTGCTCCATCGTGTTGAAAGACGCAATCGCCATCGCCTAATTGCTCTTCAACAATGGGAAGCAAGAAGGTGCTTAAAACATCAATGTAGGCCTGTGCTGTGATAGTGCAACGCAAAACAACAAGGGGTGCAAGCCCCTTCCATGAAAAGCACGACCATACCATAACAGTACCGCCTTCGAATTTTACTGTTGGCACTACACACGCTGGCAGATGACGTTCACTGGGAATTCGCTATACCCACAACCTGCCATCGGATCACCACATTGTGTACCGTGATTCGTCACTCTACACAACGTTCTTCCACTGTTCAATCGTCCAATGTTTACGCTCCTTACACCAAGCGAGGCATCGTTTGGCATTTACCCGTGTGATGTGTTGCTTATGAGCAGCTGCTCGACCATGAAATCCAAGTTTTCTCACCTCCCACCTAACTGTCATAGTACTTGCAGTGGATCCTGATGCAGTTTGGAATTGCTGTATGATGGTCTGGATAGATGTCTGCCTATTAGACATTACGACCCTCTTCAATTATCGGTGGTCTCTGTCATTCACCACACGAGGTCGGCCTGTACGCTTTTGTGTTGTACGTGTCCCTTCACGTTTCCACTTCGCTATCTCACCGGAAACAGTGGACCTAGGCATGTTTAGGAGTGCTGAAATCTCGCGTAGAGACGTATGACACAAATGACACCCAATTATCTGACCACGTTCGAAGTCCGTGAGTTCCATGGAGCTCCCCATTGTGCTCTCTCATGATGTCTAATGACTACTGAGGTCGCTGATACGGAGTACCTGGCAGTAGGTGGCAGCACAATGCACTTAATATGAAAAAAGTATGTTTTGGGGGATGTCCGGATACTTTTGATTACATAGTGTAGCTACCCTACTAGCGATAATTCGACCATGGTTCTGACACTGTCCATGTGAATACAGCAACGGCAAAGATAGAGTAAAAAATCGACTGACAGGATGTGATACGGCTGCATAAGAATTAAACTGACGATGCGCATTCTTGTGAACTGTTTTCTGTTTAGGTAAAATTATGTAATTGAGCCTTCACAAACTTTACAGTAGACTACAGCTGACGACAACTTGAAACAAAAAGCAAAATGCGTGCACTTATTAATGAAATGCAACATAAGCAAGTACTTGCAAACGTTATTATTAACCTCATATAGTGGACATTGACTGTCGAAGATGGATGCAAAGACAGAGACTTTTTGTGTATTCTTAATTATTGTTTTAGATTAGACCTCTTCCCCGAAAGCGTTTCATTTATTTAACAAGAACTTTTTAAGTAAAACTAACCTCATTTTTAAACTTTTAAGGCCTTAATTAATTGAGAATTAGCTGCAACTGAGATTTAGTTTAAAATCACAAAAGTGAGAGGAAAAATGAAAATGAATAGGGTGAGGAGGGCGAGAAGAAGCATAGGGCTACAGGATATTTAGAAGCACGCTGATAATAATAATATTGACAGAAACTAGTCTCCTCTGTGACTTAGAGTAGGAAGTAAGAAGTGGAATCTGAAATTCCGTAATAGTCGCAACAGAGGAAGTACATCAGTGAAAATGTAAGTGTGAAAATGACTCAGGTTGACAGGTATGAGGTTTGTCGAATATGCTCCATACCACTGATCTTATAATGTCAGGCTGGTCAATACTGCTGAAAAATTATATTCTGAAGAGGCGAGTAAGAAGTGTCATAACTCCGATGGCAGTCCTTTGAGTTCCGTCAAGTAGTACAAATCCATGCTTTTCGTAGTATGACATCAACTTTGTACGGCTGATAGGTACATACTGATCAAATTTTTCACGGTTAACAAGTTCGACATTGTTATGTGGCAGCTGGATAAAATGTCTAACCTTATTACTGATGAGTCAGTCCCATGAATTGCGAATGTCGGTGAGAAGGTGGGTCAGAAGAAAGAGAAATGTAGGAAACAGAGTGTAGAGAAAGTTCGTATATTTCAGTGAAATCTGAGGTCGTACCTACCTTAATTGGTGCCCTAGAATCAGAATCGGGCAGCCTAAAAATAACTTTTCTTAAAATTCCAGGATCTGTAAAGACAATGACATATTGGAAATATTACTTTTTAAAACCTCAAGTATCCTGTGAAAGGTGTTGGGAAATTCCTTAGAAATCTGCAGTTGACCTAGCCTGGTTCTCAGTACCTAAAAATGAAATAATACTTTCGGAAAATATAGCTATTATTATTAATACACAATTACTGATCACGTTCTTTTTTTAAAAAATAGTCTCATCGTTGGAGAGCTTCCTAAAGGAAAAATATGATATCAAGCGCCACTTAGCAAGAGAAGTGGAAGTTTCTTTAAGCAACAGCATTCCTACCAGGCGAAGAAACGAACAATATTGTCTCTTAATCAACAACTACCCCAGCCTTTCGCCCCTTCTACCACTTTTCTGCAAGTCAGATTGTCAGATTAAAGCCGTCACTTTGCTCGCTACGTTGATAATCACATTGTCGCTGGTTAAACCGAACAAATTTATACTTGAAAGAAAAAAATTCAGAAACTATATTTTGTAACCAATAATGAAGAGTTAATAACTGATAATAAGGTCAAATCTAAGCTATGTCATACCTGTCAGGTATAATTGGTTATGTCGCATATTTGCGACAATAGAAATTTGAGAAATTGAGTTCTTATAACGCTTGATTTAGTAAAAGGTTTTTTTTAACATTTTGACAATACATTGTTAGGATTTACACGATTAAAAATTGAAATTATATGGTGGCATACATCTTAAGTAATTACATAATATACAATATAGCATTATTAGTGAAATTCTCGGAAACACATTTTCTCTTATTTAGACGCAGATGAACGCTACACTTGCTAGGCATGAACACTTTCTTCCTACTCCATGGCGTATATGGTACAACAACCGTAGGTAGTATTTTGAAAGAAAGACAGTTTTGATTGCAATGGAAACAATGCTTTTACTGACGTGTTTTGCCCTTCGGGGGCATATTAGAAAATTTTAAAGTAATGCAAAATTTGCATTCGTCACATCTGTGTGGACCGTTGTGTGCACTAGAAACACACCGGAGATGGTCGAAAAAGCAGTGCCGCCATAGAGAACATTTACAGGATTTGAAGCCGCGTAGCATGGTCTGTACACTGAGCAATAACTCGTCGAACTATCTTCCTGTGCTGATTCCAGGGAATCGGCTGGCACATGTCACTTCATTGCCATGACATACGTCAGTGCTGGACGGTCACATGTGCAACTGGTTCCAGTTTCACAACATCTACACCACTCCAAAGCAACCAACGTGTTCTTTTAAGTGTACTACCAACATTTTGTTGAGTGAGCTTATATGATGCAGAATTGCCGTACTTGCATGTGTCACCGATACGATGCGGAAAAGACAGTTATTCAAAGTGATGTTTTGCGTATTCCGTAGGAACGATGTATTGCGTTTTAAACGTCCATAACAGCGGTATTTGACTTTCAGAAATGGTTGTGGGTAATTTGGATCATTGTTTAGGATTAGTTTACATCGTAGACAAGCGAGGGCAGCTCATACCAGCCCAACTCTAGAGGTTGCCTGTAATTCAGGAAGATGTTGTTGTGAACCTGTGATAGGCTGCTTAGCCTTTCCGCAAAAATACGCAATCTTTCAAATGTAAGGCACCAGCTGTGTATCTGTGTCGTTACCGGTAGTCCAAAAAAGGGAAACATGTTAGTCTACAGGCTTTCGTGGCCGTTGTCACTGAAGTTAAAATCTTCTGGGTTATTAGGTCGCATCATGTTTCTTCTAAAATTATCGACGTTTCGAACCCTCTGCTGGGATCTTCCTCAGGATCTTCTGTTGTCCACTACAGCTAGAACACACATCAGTGTTCTAGTAGTAGTGGACACTTATTATCAGTTATGAACACTTCATTATTGGTTACAAAATATGGTTTCTGAATTTTTTTTCTTTCAAGTATAAATTTGTTCGGTTTAACCAGCGACAATGTGATTATCAACGTACCGGACCGCAGCAGCATACAGATTTACGTCTGGGCACCCGCACCACAGGGAACACTATCACGCGGCATCAGAATCACAAACGATCAATGTTTTGCGAAACCTCAGAAACTGTTTGCTGGAAGATGAGCTTCAAGCAAGGATTACCAGCAGTCCTCATCAAAATGCAGATGATGTAAGGAACGACCTACCTATTAAGAGGGATGAAGTCGAAAAGTTGTTTAATGATAACCTTGTTGCCATTGATGGTGTTTTACTACTGCAGTATGGACCAGATGAGCGGTAACTGTCGGTGAATGTAAGACATCGTTATACAGCAGTTTTGGGAATAATTATATGAGGTGCCGTAGTCTGCAGTGACCAATCCCCTTCTTTTCCCCGTTCATACGCCAAGTTGATATAAACTTCCAAGAGAACAAGAAACTTGTACTCATATCTTGCATTACCCAACATATTCCCCAAAATATTCGACACTTGCCTGGCCAGTACGATTATCAAACCAACCCTACATTGAGCATTTATCGAACATAAAGGATCGGCGTCTGGTTTGATATGCATTAGTGGTTGAATTTCCTGACCAACCGTACCAGAGGATGGAAGCAGCGTGAAACAATACCTCTCAAGATTAAATCTGATACCACTATAATCTATCGATTTGCAACAGCGGAGTACACAGGGTGATTCCGTGATGGCGTCATCAACTTTCAGGAATGTTGGAGAATGGTAAATGCATCAATCCGAGGTAAGAGACCTAGAGCCGAAAACGACTGAGAGAATGTTATCAGCGAAAATCTTTCTGATACCTCTGACAGTGGAATACAGGATGCGGCAAATAAAACTGGGCAGGTGGGGTCCCCGTGATCGACATGATTTCCTGGTCTCTTGCGACAGGCGTCGGGTTGATTTGACAGGACTCTGAAGAGTTTTCTGGTGAACTGCAGACACATATTCTGCTGTTCGGGCACGTTTCGGAATGTTTTTTGACTTGTTCGAGACAGACCTGTCTGTGTTTAAGACAGACCCTGTCTGACGCCATTTTCCAACTAAGCCCTGCATGGCAATCTTTGCTGGCACGTTGACATCATTATACTTCTCAGCAAACAACTGAGCACACCGTTTCCGCGACATTGTTGTCACGTCACTTTCTGTAACCAACACCTGCTGCACCACTGTGAGTACCGAAGTCCCCTTTGCACTGCTCCATTCACACTGGCACAGCCCATACTACGCTCTGAACCGGCGTGGATCACCTGGCGGTCGCACACGTGGTGTGCACGCTACGGGGTCTTGTTATACGCATACATTCATGTCCAGTCGTATCCACTCGTCCGGACCACTTTTATTTGCCCCACTCTGTACATGTACCGGTACTATTGTTGCTATGGTTGTTCAGTAGGGAAACTGAACGAGTGCTCATAGCTCTTAAGATAAGCATTTAGAGTCTATATTTACTAGATATTTTTTCTTGTTTTGGTCCATACTACCCTACAATCTTAGCAACAACAGTAACGGTACATATATTCCACTGCCAGAGGCATCAGAACGATTTTGGCTTATAACATTCGACTCGATCGTTTCAGGACCAGGGTCCCTTACCTCAAATTAATACATTTGCCCTTCTCCATCATTCCTGAAAGACTGTTACACTATCACAGAATCACCCAGTATGAAAATCTTGCCCTACGTAGACATATTGCTATACATTTATGATCGTATACAGTATTATGTCTGTAGGTGAACGAGGTGTCACAGATACATCGCCGGTCTAAGTGGCCGTGCGGTTCTAGGCGCTGCAGTCTGGAACCGTGAGACCGCTACGGTCGCAGGTTCGAATCCTGCCTCGGGCATGGATGTGTGTGATGTCCTTAGGTTAGTTAGGTTTAACTAGTTCTAAGTTCTAGGGGACTAATGACCTCAGAAGTTGAGTCCCATAGTGCTCAGAGCCATTTGAACCATTTTGAACAGATACATCAACATTTGTCAAATGGTTAAAACATTATTTATTTACACCATTTAAAGTACATATAGACTAATAAAATAAATACATAACTTTGTCATCCTTGGGTGTAACTGTTCCAAACTCTCACAGTTCTCTTATAATGTGGATGAATGGTTGGAGTCCTTGTTCAATCATTTTCCGAGTTTTTTCAGATTAGTGGCTCTGAGCACTATGGGACTTAACTGTTGAGGTCATCAGTCCCCTAGAACTTAGACCTACTTAAACCTAACTGACCTAAGGACATCACACACATCCATGCCCGCGGCAGGATTCGAACCTGCGACCGTAGCGGTCGCTCGGTTCCAGACTGTAGCGTCTAGAACCGCTCGGCCACCCCGGCCGGCTCAGATTAGTGGTGTCATGCTAGGTCCATTTATTCTCATTGCCAGACTTCTGAGATCTGCCCAGAGGACGGTGTGCGGCGACTTAAAAAGACATGCGGAGGGTTAAATTTGGTTGCAGTGCGTTTAAGTGGCATTGGTTCTGCTATTATAGAATCTTCACTCACCGGACGGAATCTAAGTGGAATGCACTGGTGACAAGGACTACCATAACAAACTCAGTGTCGTGTCCTTCTGTGAATATAGATATATCAACAAGCGAAAAATTTCATGCTTCCTCCAACTGAAATTCATGCATCATATTGTCATTAAATATGAATAAACCTCTAGTAAGTTCACTGGCTGAGGGATCGCAAAGCTTAAGACAGTGAATTTGTAACCAGGATTGTGCTCAAATTCACATTTGGCCATGTTACGGCGTAAAGTCAACGCCGGCACGCTAGTCGGGAACGACAGAGAAGAGACGGTTGTGAGAAGAGGTCAGCCAATCGCACGCTGACCGACCTCCCTTCAGGACAACAACGCGACAGCAGCGGTCCCTATGCGAAGAGGACATAAGCTCCGCGCCCGACTCGTGGCAGCTCACTTCGACAGCAGCTTCAACGTTAGCCAGTTCGTTAGCCGACGCATCGTAGCATCCATCATAAGTACTATCTACGTAACACAGACTTGTGTTTGTCTATTCTGAAGAAGACTGTTCATTTTGTATGTAGCCTTTTGCTTGCGACACATCTATCAAAGTTAAGTATTGTATTGTCTTGTTGTAATAAAACTCAATAATACGCGTCGTTTGATTGCTTGTCTAGCAGACCGAGTATGCAGGATTCATAGACACAGCAGGCCATCGAGATGGACGTGCTCCAATGCTCCACTACTTCTCTAAATCACTTCAGGCAAATTCTGGAATCGTAAATTGATAGAGCTCTCTACCTATTTTCTGCCCCTTTCTTATTCTGTCCGGGTTTATGCTTCATCTGCAACAACGTAGACGTCGAAGGACGATGGAGCACAAATTTCCCACATTTATTTTCACAAGAGTCTTTCATTTTTGGAAAATTTCCCTTCTTTTGTTCATTTACAAGTACTCTGATCTAGTTTTCAGTTGAAATTATATTAAATTCAGAAACTCATGACTTCAATGTCGAATCAGCTGTTAAATATTTAACTGATCACAAATCATCAACATGAATGTAATGTCTACCAATTTTTGTTCACCACATATGAAAGACTAGCCTTGAGTCAGGTCTACCAAGTAATATGTTATAACGAACCTGTGAAGCGGAATAATGTCGATCTTCTAGTAAGACAGACTTGTGACAGTGATAGCAATAATTAAATGTGAGTTTTAAACGTGAACAATCCTTCGTGGCAGTAGTATCTCAAATATCGGGATAAACGATTTGAAAGACAGGTTTTGAACACCAAGTCTTCTTTTTTTATATTTGCTTTGGTTTACAAGTGCCTGTAATGTAGGTGTACCCAACAATTTTCTTTTTCTTACGCATTTTTCCCGCATTGGCGCAGGATAAGCTTGGTTATGAACGGATTTTATATGATAATTTTAAGGGGTGGCTGGATGCCCTTCCTGTCGCTATGTCGTTACTCTCTGGGACGGAATATGTGAACCCTAAGTGCTGCTTGTGTTCTTCATGTGAAAGTAACCGACAGTTTTCTAAACGTTTGCGAATCGTGTAATTGAGGTGGCACTTGGGTACCAGCCCACTATTCGCCATGTGGGACGTGGAAAACCACCTAAAATCCACATCCATACTGGCCGGTGCACCGACCCACGTCGTTAATCCGCTGGGTAGTTCGATCCGGGGCCGACATAACTCGATGTCCAGGAAGAGGTGTTGTAACACACAAGGCTGTCTGGGCAGGTAAGTACACTGGCCAGCTAGAGCATTATGGCCATCTACCAAGTATCCGGTACGTCCACCTTTGGCACAGATCACAGCGGCGACGCGTCGTGGCATTGAAGCAACGAGGTCTTGGTAGGTCGCTGGAGAGCGCTGGCACCACACCTACACACAAAAGTCACCTAATTCTCGAAAATTCTAGGGAGGGTGGCGATGAGCTTTGGCGCCACGTTCAATCACATTCCAGATGAATTCGACAGGGAACCGATCTGGTGAGATGGGGAGGCAGCACATCAATTGAAAGTCGCCTCTGTCGTCCTCGAACCACTCTATCACACTCCAGGCATTGTGACATGGCGCATTATCTTGTTGAAAAATGCCAGTGCCACTGGGAAACATGATCGTCACTAAGGGCTATACGTGGTGTGCAACCAGTGGAAGGTACTCCTTGGCCGTCATTGTGCCTTGCACGAGCTCCACTGGACCCATGGATGCCCACGTGATCGTTTTCAGAGCATAATGGAGCCGTGACAAGCTTGTTTGCGTCCTGTTACACAGCTGTCAAAGAGCTGTTCCACTGGAAGACGACGGATTCACGCCCTCCCATTGGCATGATGGAGAAGGTATCGGATTCATCAGACCATGCAACTCTCTGCCACCGCGCCAACGTCCAGTGCCGAAGGTCACGTGCCCATTTCAGTCGTAGTTGCCCAAGTCGTGGTGTTAACATTGGCAAATCCATGAGTCGTAGGCTGCGGAGGCCCATCCTTAGGTGTGTTCGATGCACTATGTGTTCAGACGCACTTGTATTCTGTCCAGCATTAAAGTCTGATATTAGTTTCGACACAGTCCACCGCCTGTCCTATTTTACCGGTCTGCCCACCCGACATTTGTAATTAGGGGTGGCCGCTCATCAAAAAAATTCAAATGTGTGTGAAATCTTATGGGACTTAACTGCTAAGCTCATCAGTCCCCAACCTTACACACTACTTAATCTAAATTATCCTAGGGACAAACACACACACCCAGGGAGGACTCGAAGTTCCGCTGGAACCAGTCCATGACTGCAGCGCCTCAGGCCGCTCTGCTAATCCCGCGTGGCTGGCCGCTCATCCCCACCACTTCTAGACGTGGTTTCACCTTCATTTCGACACGTGTTGAAGACACTCTTCGAACATCCGACAAGTCGTGTGGTTTTCGATAGGGTCGTGCTGAGCCTCTGGGCCATCACAATCTGCCCTCGATCAAACTCAGATGGATCGCGTGCCTTCCCCATTCTACACACGGAAAGCACGCCGACTGATACTGTATGCACCGTGCGTTTGTCTTACTAACAGTTATTCCTCGCCAGGTGAAGCTACTATCGCCTGGATGGGTTTATATTGATAGTAGGTCGGTGGCCATAATGTTCTGGCTGACCAGTCTATATGAAACATTGTACTGATATAAAGCTCATACAATAATAACAACGGTGATAATAGCAAGAACTGTTTCTAGTGTGCTTCCAACACAAAGAGAACAAAGAGGAGAAACGTTATTATATAGGGAAGTGGGCTATAGAGTCCAGACGTATGACGAGCTCGTGGGTTAAACGTTTACTTGTCTTCACTCATCTCAACAGGAATGCATCTTTCGGGCATTCAAAAACTTCTGTGTCATGTAGCAGTAGGTCAAAATTTGTACAAATATTGCAGATTTTGTCAAAAAACTGTAAAGTTTATTTACATCTTTGGAGCATAATTACTTTCTTACGTTTTAATTGTCCTAGAAAACATTACAATATTTTAGTGTACTTTCAATACGGCACCAATAAACATGAACTACTACAATCGATGAACAACACAGTTACAAGAATCACTAGCAGCTGATATCGAAGAAAAAGCAGAATCACACGAAAACTATTGAAAATAATAATGCTAGAAAATGGTGAAGATAAGAAAGAAACTCGCGAGTATCCTTAATCAATAGCAGATATATTAAGAACATTTAAAGGTTAAAGGTTTGCCCTTTTATAACATATTCAAACAACTATATTTTTTGCAATGTGAGTCCAATTCTTATGCCAATGAATTGTTACCAAAAACATTTAAAATGCTATACACGACACAGTGAACTTTCTGTTGCATGGTTACCTATAGATTTGAAAGTAACCTGTGATGAAAGGCTACGAACTTCTGAGATTTGAAAATATTACATGCTTCCTCTAAAGCCCAGGAAGCATACCAGTAACAGGATATCGCCAATATCTCCCTTTCTTATACAACAGGCAGAAGCTGTGTTTTCGTTTCAGATTTCTGGCTGATTGATCAAAATGACAGAGGCATTTCCTGGCAACAGAATTATGGCTGCTCTCGAGACGTCGCGTGTCCTGGGCTGACAAGTAATTGCGTTGTTTCGCGGATCGCTCCCTTGATATTGCGCTTTTCCTGCCCTTACGCGGAAAGAAAGCGGGTAAAGAAACTGCGGGAACCGGAGACACAAGGGGGGGTGCGCCGAGAAGGCGGGAGGGCCAACAGGAAGGGGGATGGGGAGTAATCCCCAAGTCCTTTTGTTAACAAATAGGCTTACTAACTTACAGATGCGCCCTTTATTTGTTCAGCTTCCTTGATTTTTATTTATCTCGGATTCTGTCTAAAGGAAGTCACTGGTTCATAAGTCTTTCTGAGAGAGAGGCACGGAAGAAACGGTTTTTAGCTGCAGGAAGTAATAATGCTGCAGTCCTGTGCTAGGTTATACATGATACCAAGTACTATTTATACCTTGTTATGTTATTTAATCATTTTCTGTAACATAGAGAATAACAGACCAGAGAAATAAAGTGTCGGATTTTGCAGCATGAAGTGCGATGCGAAGAAGAGTCACTTCATGATATAACTAACGTTCTGATGATTAAGTGTCGTTTGAACTTAGACAGGAATAAAAACTAAAAACTTACAATTCATAACAGATGTGAAACAGGAGGTCTAGATGCGCTTAAGGAACGATCTGAAAGATGCCTTAGGTCGAACACGTGGCCTCTTGCAAAACATTATACAACAGTACTGCATTCTCTATATATAAAAGGAAATGTTCTGACTGATTCACTGACTTACCATCACCCAGTCCAGACCACTAAGGATAGAAACCTGAAATTTGGAGAGGATGTTGATATTATACTGCAGGCATCGTTTAAGAAGGAATTTTTCGAAATTACACCCGTAAGAGAGTGAAATAGGGGATGAAAAGGTTTTTTTGAAATGTGTCGTTATTAAGGTAACTTTGAAGCTAGAACTACGAAAAATTGAATTTGATTTATAGGTCAGAAATAAAAATAATACGTGTTTCAGCATCTTTTGAAATTGAAACCCTGAGGGGATTAAATAATGGGAAAAAGTTTTTTTCAAAATAAACCATTATTAAAGAACTGTTAAAGTATTTTTAAAGCTACATCTACGAAAATTGGTTTTTGGCTTCTCGGTCAGAAATAAGAAATATGTGTGTTAATATTTTTAAAGTCAAAAGTATGGGAACTGATATATGACGTCTCGATTAGAAATGAAGAAATGTTTGTTGGGGATGAAAGTTTCTATGGAAATATTGTCACAAGAACTCAAATGGTGGAATTAACAAAATCCTACGACTGCAGCTACCAGAATCACTTTTTGATCAGAAGTACATTCGGAAAAGTCTGCACTTCTATTTTTCCAAGTAGCGTGAAAAGTTTAGAAGGTATTGCAATTTGTGAACCAAATCAAACAAAGATATTCAGTAGTCACCACGACAAACAGGCTTTGTCAGAATTGCGTAGAAAAAGAATCAGCTCCATACATTAATTTTTCAGTAGGCTCAATATATGTTTATAAAATCGCTTTTGTTGTAATTACTACGAAAAATTTTGATTAATGATGACAAAAGAGATACCACGTTTAAATAAGATTTCATGAACAGGAACATCCGTTCGAGAGGAGTGAATTCGTACCAGGTGTTAGACTGGCACCAATAACCATGGAACCACTTACCTAATTTGTCTCTTTCTTTTTTTCTCGCTGTATGAAATTATATTAAACCCATTGGAACACTTTAATCATGCAAAGACTCGCAGCCATGAAAAGGGTCAGTAACTCCTTTGTAGCGAGTAGTTTCTTTGGTTTGCACAAGGTAATAGACCATGCAGTCTATGCGAGGGACGCAGCGGAGTCATGTGAAGCTGGTACCCGACTTTCGAGAAATATATTTTTTTTCGCAGTTCTTGATAGGTATGCCACAGTTCTAGAGATATCTGCGCAAAATTTGAGTAGTTTTACAGAATTACGCGAAAAACAATAATACTTGGGAAAATTTTAATCTTGTACAAAATAATTAATTACCAGATTTGCGAAAAAAATTAATAATCACAATTTTGAATAGCTCCCGAAGAGTTCTACAGAACATCCTAATGATATTTTTTTGTACAGAATTCATTTTTAACAATGAAACTGTTTATAAATGGATCAGCTCTATCTCTGTGTCACTGGGAATATGCATTACAGTTTTCTCACTAACTGAGAATGGATTTAAAACTCGTGGAAACGACTTTAGAATAACTCTTCCTATATTTACTAAAAATTTCGTTTTATAACTTACAGATGATTAGTTTTAATATAATTCTAAATGGATTGTTGCTTTTGCTTTTAAATTTAGGCTTTGAGATGGCAACCAACATCAACTGATGATGAAGTCCCATACTCCTTGACAGAGCGTAGGGGACGATGCGGGAGACACGCACCGCCGTACTGGGCAAGGTCCTAGTGTTTTCCCATTGCCTTTCTCCGACCGTAATGGGGATGAATGATGATAATGAAGACGACACAACAACACCCAGTCATCTCGAGGCAGGTGATATTCCCTGACCCCGCCGGGAATCGAACCCGAGACCCAGTGTTCGGGAAGTGAGAACGCTACCGCGAGACCGCGAGCTGCGGATAAAAATAACAAAACAAACTGCTAATTGTCATGTCATAGGGTTTTCTTTGGGTGGTGTATTTCCTTGTTCTACAGTTATAAACCGAATTTTTCAAGCTCCAAAATGTATTCAGAAACTTTCTTTTAGAAATACAGCGCCTCATAATGTAGCTAAGTTCGTCGTACGCGAAATACAACGATTCACAGTAGCCTCAGAATTCTCGTGTAGTTAACGCCGTCGCTCTATGTTTACCCAGACATTTCAGAACCGGTGTCATAACATGCTGCTTGTATAAGATATTAAGGATTTTCCACAAAGAGAATCTTGGTGTATGATGCAGTAATACTTTAGTACAGGATAATTTAAAACGTTTTCGAACTGCATTGCTGTGTCATTGATTCTGCTTCCCATTGGCGGCTCTTCGTCAGCACACACATTGTTGACTTTACTATAATCTCCTTTTAAGGTTTGTAAGTATAAGTTTTCTTTTTCAAATATTTCTGGTCCTCTTGTTTTAACATGCAATATCTCAAGACTGACAAGATCTTCGAGGACATTGAAATTAACACCAATTCCAGTTATAAAAATGGCAAACTGGCCAACATCGCATACGTCCATTGATCCATCCAAAGTCAGAAAAAAGAAAGTACAAGAAAGTACAGTTGCTGAGATACGTCCTGAGAGAGTTCCTTTTTTTTCATAACTGACTGCCTTCATATAGCCGTTTTTTTTCGCTTTCATTTCAATATCAAGATAGTGTAACAAATATCTGGGGACAAAGTATTAACAGTACTTTCCCCATCAGAAAGAAGTTTATGTCGAGGATTTGCAGAAAATAAATGCGTGGTGTAATGACTGGCAGTTATCTCTCAGTATTAGTAACTGTAACCTAGTGCGTATAACAAAGCGAAAATCCCCATTAATGTATGAGTACAAAATAAATGCCCAGTCTTTGGAAGCGGTAACATCCGTCAAGTATATGGGTGTGACTATTCGAAATGATCTCAAATGGAACGATCAGATTACGCAAGTAAAGGGTAAGGCGAACTCTAGACTGCGGTTTATTGATAGAATCCTGAAGCGATGCAGTCCTTCAACAAAGGAAACTGCTTATAATACTTTAGTTCGCCCAGTCTTAGAGTATTGTTCTTCTGTATGGGACCCTTACTAGTTTGGTCTGATTCAAGAGATTGAGAAGCTCCAAAGAAGAGCGGCGAGATTCGTGACTAGTACATTTGGCCATCGTGAGAGCGTTATAAATCTCATAGAACGTATGAAGTGGGACACACTTGCAGATAGACGACGCGCTAAACGGAAGGGTTTGCTCACTGAATTCCAAAACCCGGTCTTCGCCGAGGATGTAGAGCATATACAGGGTGAGTCACCTAACGTTACCGCTGGATATATTTCGTAAACCACATCAAATACTGACGAACCGATTCCACAGACTGAAACGTGAGGAGAGGGGCTAGTGTAATTGTTTAATACAAACCATACAAAAATGCACGGAAGTATGTTTTTTAACACAAACCTACGTTTTTTTAAATGGAACCACGTTAGTTTTGTTAGCACATCTGAACGTATAAACAAATACGTAATCAGTGCCGTTTGTTGCACTGTAAAATGTTAATTACATCCGGAGATATTGTAACCTAAAGTTGACGCTTGAAACCTCCGACGTTCAGTTTCGTGTTGTAACAAACACGGGCCACGGTCTGCGAGCAGCATCTGCAGGGACATGTTTACGATGACGACCGTGTTTACGAGTGTGGCTGTAGTGCACTGTTGTGGTTTGGTCTAGCTGTCGCAGTGTCCGCATGTAGCGCTTGCTGCTATTGTTATTCTGCATTCGTCTCCGCACGCAGACCAACTGTAGTACACCGTGTTACCAGACGTCTGTGATAGTGTAGTGTTGTAGGAACTGTGACCATGGTGTATTCGAACTCTGAAAAGGCGGAGATGATACTCATCTGTGGCGAGTGTCGACGAAATGCAGCTGAAGCCTGCAGGGTGTATGCAGAACGGTACCCGGACAGAGAACATCCAACGTGCCGCACATTGCAAAACATCTACCACCAACTGTATGCAACAGGTATGGTCGTAGCACGCAAACGGGTCCGTAACAGGCCCGTTACAGGAGAAGCGGCTGCAGTTGGTGTGTTTGCTGCTGTTGCCATGAACCCACACATGAGTACACGGGACATTGCGAGAGCCGGTGGACTGAGTCAAAGTAGTGTCATGCGCATACTGCATCGTCACCGCTTTCACCCGTTTCATGTGTCGCTACATCAGCAATTACATGGTGATGACTTTAATCATCGAGTACAATTCTGTCAATGGGCATTAACAGAGAATGCGTTGCAGTTCTACCTATTTACCGATGAAGCGGGTTTCACAAACCACGGGGCAGTGAATCTACGGAACATGCATTACTGGTCCGTGGACAATCCTCGCTGGCTCAGACAGGTAGAGCGACAGCGACCGTGGGCCGTAAATGTATGGTGCAGAATCATTGGCGATCACCTCATTGGTCCTCACTTCATTGCAGGGGCCCAAACAGCTGCAACATACATCGCGTTTCTACAGAATGATCTGCCAACGTTGCTCGAAAATGTCCCACTGGAAACGCGTCGACGTATGTGGTATCAGCATGATGGTGCACCTGCACATTCCGCAATTAACACTAGGCTGTCCCTTGACAGGATGTTCGACGGGCGTTTCATAGGACGTGGAGGACGCATAAATTGGCCAGCCCGTTCTCCTGATCTTACACCTCTGGACTTCTTTCAGTGGGGTACGTTAAAGGAGAATGTGTAGCGTGATGTGCCTACAACCACAGAGGATATGCAACAACGTATTGTGGCAGCCTGCGGCGACATTACACCAGATGTACTGCGGCGTGTACGACATTCATTACGCCAGAGATTGCAATTGTGTGCAGCAAATGATGGCCACCACGTTGAATATCTATTGGCCTGACATGTCGGGACACACTCTATTCCACTCCATAATTGAAAACGGAAACCACGTGTGTACGTGTACCTCACGCCTCATGGTAATGTACATGTGCGTCAGTGAAAAAGACCAATAAAAAGGTGTTAGCATGTGGACGTAATGTGCTCTTCCAGTCTATTCTGTACCTAAGGTCCATCACCGTTCCCTTTGGATCCCTACGTAATTCGGTGCTCTCCGATACACACGATCGAACAGCGGAGTGGTACTCAAGCGTCAACTTTAGGTTACAATATCTCCGGATGTTATTAACATTTTACAATGCAACAAACGGCACTGATTACGTATTTGTTCATATGTTCAGATGTGCTACCAAAACTAACGTGGTTCCATTTAAAAAAAACGTAGGTTTGTGTTAAAAAACGTACTTCCGTGCATTTTTTTTGTGGTTTGTATTAACCAATTACACTAGCCCCTCTCCTCACGTTCGGTCTGTGGAATCTATTCGTCAGTATTTGATGTGGTTTACGAAATATATCCAGCGGTAATGTTAGGTGACTCACCCTGTATTGTTACCACCAACTTTCATATCGCGCAATGATCACCATTCAAAGATAAGGGAAATTAGAGCTCGTACTGAGGCGTTCAGACAGTCGTTTTTCCCTCGCGCGATCCGCGAGTGGAACAAAGGGGGGGGGGGGGGGGATATGACTTTGGCGCGAATAGTGCCCTCCGCCACACACCGCTTGGTATGTGTAGATATAGGTGTAGATCTTATTTCACTAATACTAAAGAAGAGTCATATGGCTCGTATTTCATCGCCAACTCTTCGCAACTTCCTTTTAGCAAATGTAATTCGTGTTACTCTGGCTTCTTCTTTTTTCTAAGTCACATATTCTTTCCGTATGTCAGATCCAAGTGCAAGCTTCATTTCTTACTTGTTAGTCTGATTTTGTGCTTTTTAGTGTCTGTCAAAGTCATGTCGCCTATTACGTGAACAGTATTTCAGCAGTCCACGCAGAAGTCTGTTGCTCAACGATGTGGTAAAAAATAAAAAAAAAACAAAAAAAAAACTATGAAGTGAAGTCCTCGAAAAATTCTGACATTTTTAATTTCTGGCGTGCATTTCGCAATGAATATTTCATAGAGCTAAGGACCTTTGAACGAAGTTCATTCGTACCTAGCTGTCTCTCTCTCTCTCTCTCACACACACACACACACACACACACACACACACAGTTTTTGCATCCAGAAACCTGGCCCAGAGTTTTCTTCGCCAAACGACACTCTCCGGCAGCTGTAGCACCATATGCGGATCCCACGATAGCACTCATCCTCTCATCGGGCAGAGGATTTCCGACTATTGATGATTGGTGCTCCAATGAGCTTTCGAACTGACGTAAACTGATCGATGTAACTGCATGAGTCAGCTGTTCCTTTACCTCCTGGAAGTGAGCAAGATCCTACCCCTAGCCCTGTTTTCCAGCCCCGACAGTGAATGTATAAAGGTACAAAAGGTGCTTGGATTGTATGGTGCATACGAACTCCACTCTGAAAAAAATTGCGTATGTCTAAATGTTGGGAAATCCTACTATCTATCGAACACTGAAGTTACAGGAGTTCATGAAAGCACATTATAGAGACAGCCATCTTTAAATCCGGTACTTAATTGTAGCAAAGAGTATCAAATTAAATTAAAGTTGTTATAATACAACACAATAAGTAGACCAGAAATGACAACTACCTTTAGATTGCTGAGGTTGTCAGCAGTCTAGTACGTAACGACAGCAGTGCCCGCATGTACCTACATGCACCGATCACAACTGGAGCAGCGACGCTCAGCTTCCGATCGAAAATCTATATGGTAGTGAAGTGGATCACACATTATAACAATTACAAATATCTTCACAAGGAATTATATTAGGTTTTTCGGTAAAACTGTTGGTGTTCTTTCCAGAACTATGATCGGAACTGTCATCAGAACTCCAGTGAGATTTCGCATATTTTCAGTCGTAAAATAGATCCCTCATTATTGCATATATCTCATTAACCATTACTTGCTCAAAAAAATCAAGGTTTTCTGTAGAACGCTTGGGAATCTCTTTAGAATTATGATCACAATTTTATTTTCGCAAATCGGAAAATAATTTCTTTCCAACATTAAAATGTTCTCGATTACTAGTGTTTTTTTTATTAAAATTCTGCAGAACTATTCAAATTTAGTACAGAGAACTCTAGAACTATAGCATGTCTGCCGAGAACTCTGAAAAAAAATGTATATTTCTCGAAAGTCGGGTCCCAACTTCACAGCTAGTCAGGTAACCATAAATGTGACCATAGTTTATTCGCAAAATGCTACAAAACTATTAAAATTTTTAACAGGGAACTCAAGAACCATAGCATAAATATAAAGAATTCTGAAAAAATGTATATTTCTCGAAAACCGGGTGCCAACTTCACATTACTGTGGAAGTGATTCTCTTGTTATTGCAGTTATCTCATAAACTGTTATCTGCACAAAAAATATCATTAGGGTTTTCTGTAGAACTCTTCGGGAGCTATTCGGAACTGTGATTGTTAATTTTGTCACAAATCTGGTAATTAATTTTTTTTGTGCAAGATTCAATTTTCCTAAGTAACGTTTTCTATCCGAAATTATATACTTATTCAAGTTTTGCCCGGAGGATTCTAGATCTATGGCATACCTGTCAAGAACTCCGAAAAAAAAATATTTATCTCGAAAGTCGGGTGCCAACTTCACCAGACTAAGCAGCAGGCGTTAAACTACTCACATACAGCTTGTAAAGGATATAAGTGCAGATATTTTTATGTGTGGCGCCTTAATACGTACACACAGCAGTGCGCTCGTTGTTTTTTCTCTGTGTCCAACAGCCTTCCCACAAACATGTCACAAACTTTACGAACTGGATGTTTTCTACACGGTTGTAACTGCGCTACTAAATAGGTACGCCTGTCAGTATAGACTAACCGTTTGCATCCACACACCACACATCAATAACTGGCCTGCTGCCGACAGAAAAATACACAACGTGATCAAAAGTATCCGGACATCCCCCAAAAAATAGGTTTTTCATATTAGGTGCATTATGCTGCCACCTACTGTCAGATACCCCATATCAGCGACATCAGTAGTTGTTAGACATCGTGATAAAGCAGAGTGGGGCGCTCCACGGAACTCGCAGACTTCGAACGTGGTCAGCTGATTGGGTGTCACTTGTGTCATACGTCTGTACGCGAAATTTCCACACTCTTAAACATCCCTAGGTCCACTGTTTGCGACGTGATAGTGAAGTGAAAATGTGAAGGGACATGTGCAGCACAAAAGTCTACAGGCCGATCTCGTCTGTTGACGGCCGGGGTGGCTGGGCGGTTCTAAGCGCCTCAGTCTGGAACCGCGCGACCGCTACGGTCGCAGGTTCGAATCCTGCCTCGGGCATCGATGTGTGTGATGTCCTTAGGTTAGTTAGGTTTAAGTAGTTCTAAGTTCAAGGGGACTGATGACCTTAGAAGTTAAGTCCCATAGTGCTTAGAGCCATTTGAACCATTTTTGACTAACTGAGACCTCCGACAATTGAAGAGGGTCGTAATGTGTAATAGGCTGACATCTATCCAGATCATCACGTAGGAATTCCAAATTGCATTAGGATCCACTGTAAGAACTATGACAGTTTGGCGGGAGGTGGGAAAACTTGGATTTCATGGTCGAGCGGCTGCTCATAAGCCACACATCACGCCGGTAAGTACGAAACGACGCCTCGCTTGGTGTAAGGAGCTAACATTGGACGATTGAACAGTGGAAAAACGTTGTGTGGAGTGACGAATCACGGAACACTATGTGGCGATACGATGACAGGGTGTGGGTATGGCGAATGCGTCTGTAGTGCCAACGGTAAAATTCGAAGGCGTTGGTATTATGGTGTGGTCGTGTTTTTCATGGAGCGGGCTTGCACCCCTTGTTGTTTTGCGTGGCATTATCACAGCACAGTCCTACATTAATGTTTTAAGCACCTTCTTGCTTCCTACTGTTGAAGAGCAATTCAGGGATGGCGATTGCCTCTTTCAACACGATTGAGCACTTGTTCATAATGAACGGCCTGTGGCGGAGTGGTTACCCGACAGTAACATCCCTGGCCTGCACAGAGTTCTGAGCTGAATCCTATAAAACAGTTTTGGGATGTTTTGGAACGCCGACTTCGTGACAGGCCTCACCGACCGATACCGACACCACTCCTCAGGGCAGCACTCCGTGAAGAATGGGCTACCATTCCCCAAGAAACCTTCCAGCACCTGATTGAACGTGTGCCTGCGAGAGTGGAAGCTGTCATCAAGGCTAAGGGTGGGCCAACACCATACTGAATTCCAGCATTATCGATGGATGGCGCCACGAACTTGTAAGTAATTTTCAGCCAGGTGTCCGGAAACTTTTGATCACATAGTGAGGGTATTAATGGTTTGCTCTGGCCACATGTACTTACATGTACTAATCAACTTAAAAACATATTATTGGTAATAGCTATAATTATAAGTCTGGAAATGAAGATTATGCTGATGTAATGTTGTTCAGTACAGTGTCCTCAGTCACAACAGAGATATCTGCATTTGTACACATTACTCCCTGTATAAAAGGAAATAGCTCCAGAAAAAGGGGAGAGGTGTGCTTAGCATGAACATCTATCTAGGAATGAATTACAGGAACGTCTTGCACAAAGGTAAACCGCCGTAAACCGTCATTGTTTAACTTGTTTTTAATTTCTACGATGCATATTGGAGAAAAATCTCAAGCTTCAGGTGACACAGTTTAAATTATTTCACTTTATCTTATATTTGCCACATTACATCTGTATAAATTCTACGTATTTAGTTACTTGATCCACTGATAAAATTCTCTAGTACCACGTTTCCTTTGCACGTATAGAAATTATAGCTTGTTTTATATCTATGGATTGATTGTTTCACTCAAGTTAATCGATAAATGCCGACAGATACTGCGTGATACTGAAGAAGCTTCACCGGGCCATTCGAAACAAGAGGGCGACTGTTTAAGGGAGATTGTTTGTTACACGATGATTCAGGTCGCAAAACAGCAAGAAATACGTTTTAACTTTTCAATGGTTTTAGTGGATATATTCCAAACCTCCCTGTCCATATTCCAGATCTAGTATCTCTGTTCACCAATCTGAAGGAGAATACGGACGGAAAACGATTTCCAACGGAGTCGGAGATGAAGGATGCTGCTGCGTATGAACTGCCAAAGAAGTTGGCCACAGAAAAGCAAAATACAAAAGTAAATGTCCCACCTCAAGCAGTTCTTGGAACATAGTGGGGATTTCAGTAAGCATTTTTCAAAGTGTGAAACATGTTGTAGCCTTCCTACACTAACACTCCATTTTTTAAGGTGTAGGTTCTGATATGTAGTGCTGGAGGATCATGTCGAAGAAACTCACAGGTCAATTTCATTCAGCTACATGCAACAGATACACGTTGAGACACAACTCTCTCACTCCGAGAGGAAAACGACCATTCAGTGTGGGGAAAGAAAAGTCTTCCATTTCAGTGGCTGAATCTGTCACACGGTGTCTCTCGAGCAACAATGCCGCAAGCTTTCTCTCTTCCTCTCTTTCTGCACGTAATGAACGATGAACTATTAAGAATCAGCAAATATGAGAAAAAAAGCACTACGTCTTCAGACCACGAGTGGCCTACCGGGACCATCCGACCGCCGTCTCATCCTACGTGGACGATGCGGATAGGAGGGGTGTGGGGTCAGCACACCGCTCTCCCGGTCGTTATGATGTATTCTTGACCGAAGCCGCTACTATTTGGTCGAGTAGCTCCTCAATTGGCATCACGAGGCTGGGTGCACCCCCAAAAATGGCAACAGCGCATGGCGGCCTGGATGGTCACCCATCAAAGTGCCGACTTCGCCCGACAGCGCTTAATTTCGGTGATCCCACGGGAACCGGTGTATCCACTGTGGTAAGGCCGTTGCCCAGCAAATATGAGAGGCTCCTGATATAAACTCTCACGAACAGTTAATCTCCTTTTTTGGAGTAATAGCGGAAGGCATTGACAGGAATGGCAAGACAAAAACGAACGAGATGAGGGGCATGGGAGGGCAATCCACTCCCTTCCCCCCCCCCTCCCCAGAAAAGAACTTCACTAACCAAACTTGGAGGTGGCGCAATGGTTAGCACACTGGACTCGCATTCGGGAGGACGAGGGTTCAATCCCCTCTCCGGCCATCCTGATTTAGGTTTTCCGTGATTTCCCTAAATCTCTTCAGGCAAATGCCGGGATGGTTCCTTTGACAGGGCACGGCCGATTTCCTTCCCCATCCTTTCCTCACCCGAGCTTGCGCTCCGTCTCTAATGACATCGTTGTCGACGGGACGTTAAACACTAATCTCCTCCTCCTCCTCCTCCTCCTAATAGACTGATGTATCTTTTCAGCTTCAGCTAGAAGAGAACCAGAAAACGTAGTAGATATTGACTAACAGCATATGGATGAAGAGCTGCCATGGAATCTTGAAACTATTTCACTATTCACCGAACAGCTAACATGAGCTGTCCTCCTTCCTAGCTTCAACCCTGGGGAGGCTCTTGGACGAAATCAGGAAAGGGCGTAAACAAAGTGACGTGAGAGAGGAAGGAAGAAGCAAAGAAAGGAATTTTAGGCATAGAATAATTTGGATTAAGTCAAAGACGAGGAATTATATGCGGAGACTGCGAATAGGCTGCAGGTGCGGACTGTGTGTTGTACTGCGACCGCGGGCCCTCTGGGCATCGACTGTTGCTGCCGCAAACGAGACGTAACGCGGCCCTGAGCAGCGCTGTTACTGCCACACATAATAAGCGGCCGACGTCATTTGCGAAGACGCACTTCGGAAAGCCGGTTACTACCCACTCGGGATCCTCGGCAATTACTCCCGGTAGTTACGGCATACAATTAAATATGGCTGCGTTTATAGCGAATAAACCGAGTATGGGCGACCCTCTCGCGAACAATAACACCACAAACATCTCTTTCAGCCGCAAATGTGACGTGTATTGTGCCGAAGGCAGGGTGGAGCAAAAGAACAAGAGCTCTATAGATTATTGGCTGCAATATTCTTTATAATAAACTTTATTTATTTCAATCTACCAAAACATAATTCCTAAACATAGTAAAGGGTAAATCGTAAGTTGTGTGGATGGCGGATAGTCGTCTTCGGTTCATTGGTAGAATTTTGGGAAGATGTGTTTCATCTGTAAAAGAGACCGCTTATAAAACACTAATACGACCTATTCTTGAGTACTGCTCGAGCGCTTGGGATCCCTATCAGGTCGGATTGAGGGAGGACATAGAAGCAATTCAGAGGCGGGCTGCTAGATTTGTTACTGGTAGGTTTGATCATCAAGCGAGTATTACGGAAATGCTTCAGGAACTCGGGTGGCTGGAGGAAAGGAGGCGTTCTTTTCGTGAGTCGCTACTGAGGAAATTTAGAGAACCAGCATTTGAGGCTGACTGCAGTACAATTTTACTGCCGCCAAGTTGTATTTCGCGGAAAGACCACAAAGATAAGATAAGAGAGATGAGGGCTCGTACAGAGCCATATAGACAGTCATTTTTCCCTCGTTCTCTTTGGGAGTGGAACAGGGAGAGAAGATGCTAGTTGTGGTACGAGGTACCCTTCGCCACGCACCGTATTGTGGATTGTGGAGAATGTATGTAGATGTAGCGAATACTCAAGTCAGATTTTTGATGAAACGTTCCAATTCGCTGGGAGATTTAAGTACAGCGTGATTATAATTAAACTTTCCCTACTTGAGCCTGTGCAAACAGAAAACTATTTACTGTATGGGTACCCAACTTCATAGGAATAATGTTCAGACTGTTCCCTGCAGGGTTTCCGTTCCTAGTGATGTCAGTTGTCGTTCGGTGCCGGTACTGGTACGGCGACGTAGGGTTGAAACATAAGTATCAGCGTGCGTTAGAGCTGCAGGCAGTTAATATGGGTCTGGACAAGCTGAGCAGAGCTTTACTCGTAAAGCTGCTTTATCAAAACAACAGCCATAGTGCTGCTACTCATCGCGAGTATTGACGCATTAAAGGAATACAGTGAAGTACACTTTTCTCAGCGAGTTTGAAGAACATTATTCGGTAGTTAGAATTAACAGGATATTTGGAAACTGCTCCTGGGAGAGGCCAATTGTGCCACAAATTATACACTGAAGAGCCAAAGAAACTGGTACACCTGCCTAATATCGTGTAGGGCCCCCGCGAGCACCCAGAAGTGTCGCAACACGACGTGGCATGGACTCAAATAATATCTGAAGTAGGGCTGGAGGAAACTGACACCATGAATCCTGCAGGGCTGGGAGATATCACTCCAAGTGCACGCACCCCACATCATTCCAGCTTGAACAGTTCCCTGCTGACATGCAGGGTCCATGGATTCATGAGGTTGTCTGCATACCCGTACACGTCCATCCGCTCGATACAATTTGAAACGAGACTCGTCCGAGAAGGCAACATGTTTCGAGTTATCAACAGTCCAATGGCAGTGTTGACGGACCCAGGCGAGACGTAAAGCTTTGTGTCGTGCAATCATCGAGGGTACATCAGTGGGCCTTCGGATCCGAAAACCCATATCGGTGATGTGTCCTTGAATGGTTCGCACGCTGACATTCATTGAGGGCCCAGTACTGAAATCTGCAGCAATTTGCGGAAGGGTTGCACTTCTGCTACGTTGAACGATTAACTTCAGTAGTCGTTGGTCCCGTTCTTGCAGGATCTTTTTCAGGCCGCAGCGATGTCGGAGATTTGATGTTTTACCGGGTTTCTGATATTCACGGTACATTCTTGAATTGGTTGTACGGGAAAATCCCCACTTCATCGCTACCTCGGAGATGCTGTGTCCCATCGCTCGTGCGCCGACTATAACACTACATTCACACTCACTTAAATCTTGATAACATGCCGTTGTAGCAACAATAACCGATCGAACAACTGCGCCAGACACTTGTTGTCTTATGCAGGCGTTGCCGACCGCAGCGCCGTATTCTGCTTGTTTACATATCTCTGTATTTGAATATACATGCCTATACCAGTTTCTTTTGCGCTTCAGTGTAGAAAAAGTTAATGTTGCCATTGATGAGATTGCTGGACGCAGTCTGCGATCTTGACGCAGTGCACAAGCTGTGTTACGACAGCTGAACATGTCATGGTCCACCTGAGATGATTCGGGCAGCAGTCAAGGCCCACGAGAAAGACTGGCCGCGACGCGTACGTCACGAAGGGAGGCCTGAACTCACTCGCTCGCTCAGCTCGGCAGACAAAATGCGTTTCTAAACCTGCTAACTCGCAGCTGGGCATGTAAGTACTAACGAGAATTACATCTTCCACTGGAATCTGCTATTATGAAGTCTTACTGCTTAATAGTATTACAACAAAATTTAATTTAAGCTCAATACTCGATTTAAATGGTATAACGGCTTTTTTATAGCATTTAATCTCTCCTGCTTAACAGTCCTCCTTTCTACATGAAGTGGTGGCTTGTGCAACTGATAATCATTTTTGTATCATTTTAATTTTGTTGTACCCCAGTAAAGCCGTAACATATTATAAGTAGGCCAATGGACTTCCGATCATTATAGGACTAATAACAGTAAGATTCCACAAGAGCTGATTCCTGTAGAAGGTGCAATCCTCGTTTGTACGTAGACACCTAGTTACGAGTTAACAGGTGTAGAAACGTAGTTTGTATGTCGAGTTGAGCGAGCGAGCGAGCGCAGACCTACCTTCGCGACGTACGCGCCGCAGCCTGTCTTTCTCGTTGGCTTTGGGCAGCAGTTGAGCATCGTCTAGTATGGTTCAAGGCTGTCGCGCTGGCAGATGGTCGTCACATTGAGCAAAGAGTGTAAGTTGGAGGCCGGCCGCGGTGGTCTAGCGGTTCTAGGCGCTCAGTCCGGAGCCGCGCGACTGCTACGGTCGCAGGTTCGAATCCTGCCTCGGGCATGGATGTGTGTGATGTCCTTAGGTTACTTAGGTTTAAGTAGTTCTAAGTTCTAGGGGACTGATGACCATAGATGTTAAGTCCCATAGTGCTCGGAGCCATTTGAACCATTTTGTAAGTTGGAACGTAAACATGGTATACAATTAACTAATGTTACCCTCTCATGTGGAAATTAAAATGTGTTTCTTTCAGTGGTTTATACGTTCTTTCTCTTTCGCATGTCCTTAAAAATGTGTCCACAAAGGTTCTTTGTCCTACTCGTTTTTCGAGGGGATCTTCTCAAGTATCGAAAGGTTAATTGTAACTACCCTGTGTTCTGACAGAAGTCTACCAATGCTTCATTTTCTTATTGGACTTCTTGTATAGAGCTGCAGCTGTTCATATTGTAGGTGCAACTCCATTTATACAATTCTACCTTTGCACTACAATCTCACTGATCAAAAGCATAATTTATGGGGTTCCTGACGTCAGTTGGTAAAAACAGAATCCTTATAGGATCACTTTGTTGTCTATCTGTGCGAATGTTAAGACCCCTTTTTCCCAGGAACAGGTAGAGATCATGTTGAAATTTACGACACATACTAAGGTCTATAGTCCATTGTCGGTGTGAAATACACTGACGGAAGAAAACCGCATCACCAAAAAATAATTAACGTGGTGTAATGAAATTTCAGGAATACACTTGTCTAGGTAACTTATTTAAGTGACTAACATTGCAAGATCACGGGTTAACGTAAGCACGAGATAAGACACTGCAAATGTGAAATGCTGGTATATTAATAATGGGCGTAACAGCCACAATGTTGAAGGCAAGCATGCAAACATCCATGCATTGGGTGCTGCAGGTCTCAGTTTGCGGGATGCAATTCCACGCCTGTAACACCTGTAGCACTTGGTCGGTTAATACAGGGACGATTAATTCTGTTTGTGGATGACTCTGGAGCCGTCGTACGATTTTGTTCCATATGCGCTCGATTGGAGACAGATCTAGTGACCAAACAGGCCAAGGCAGCAAGTTGCGCTACAACGTCGGTATGTGGGCGAACATTAACCTGTTGGGAAACACCCCCTGCAATGCTGTTCGTGAATGGCAGCACAACTGGCCGTATCACCAAACTTGTAAGTAGGCTGTTTATGTTATCTTTATGTAAGTAGGCTGTTTATGTTTTCTTATTGGCAACGTTACGTAGCGCTCTGTACGAAAATCACTGGCTGTGCTGTGTGCAGTCTTTGGCTAGTTTGCATTGTTGTCAGCCATTGTAGTGTTGGGCAGCGGCAGCTGGATGTAAACAGCACGTAGCGTTGCGCAGTTGGAGGTGAGCCGCCAGCAGTGGTGGATGTGGGGAGAGAATGGCGGAGTTTTGATATTTGTAAGAATGGATGTTATGAACTGATATATATATTATAACTATTAAGGTAAATACATTGTTTGTTCTCTATTAAAATCTTTAATTTGCTAACTATCCCTATTAGTAGTTAGTGCCTTCCGTAGTTTGAATCTGTTATTTAGCTGGCAGTAGTGGCGCTCGCTGTATTGCTGTAGCTTGAGTAACAAAGATTTTTCTGAGGTAAGTGATTTGTGAAAGGTATAGCTTAATGTTAGTCAGGGCCATTCTTTTGTAGGGATTTTTGAAAGTCAGATTGCGTTGCGCTAAAAAAATATTGTGTGTCAGTTTAAGCACAGTCTCGTGTATAATTGTTCTAAGGGGACGTTTCAAACTAACGTACAAATTTGCAGTTACTGTGCGTGGTATAACCACGATAGTGCTCCTTTTGTCATACGAAAACCGCACCCCCGACCATAACTGCAGTTGTAGGGCCTGTGTGTCTTACATGCAGACAGGTTTGTTTGCAGGCCCTCAACTGGCCTCCTTCTAACCAACACATGGCTATCACTGGCACCGAGGCAGAACCCGCTTTCATCAGAAAACTCAACAGACCTCCACACTGACCTCTAGTGAGCTCTCGCTTGACACCACAGAGTTCGCAAATGGCAATGGTTTGGGGACAGTGCGTCTGGCGTCAGCGCTACAATGCCTCTGGCTCGGAGCTGTCCTTGAAGTACACTACTGGCCATATTATACTAGAACTGACATGTGATAACATTTTCACGCAATTTGGGTGTATAGATCCTGAGAAATCACTACCCAGAACAACCACCTCTGGCCGTAATAACGGCCTTGATACGCCTGGGCATTGAGTCAAACAGAGCTTGGATGGCGTGTACAGGTACAGCTGCAAATGCAGCTTCGACACGATACCACAGTTCATCAAGAGTAGTGACTGACGTATTGTGACGAGCCAGTTGCTCGGCCACCATTGACCATACGTTTTCAGTTGGTGAGAGATCTGCAGAATGTGCTGGCCAGGGCAGCAGTCGAACATTTTCTGTATCCAGAAAGGCCTGTACAGGACCTGCAACATGCGGTCGTGCATTATCCTGCTGAAATGTAGGGTTTCGCAGGGATCGAATGAAGGGTCGAGCCACGGGTCGTAACACATGTGAAATGTAACGTCCACTGTTCAAAGTACCGTCAATGCGAACAAGAGGTGACTGAGACGTGTAACCAATGGCACCCCATACCATCACGCCGGGTGATACGCCAGTATGGCGATGACGAATACACGCTTCCAATGTGCGTTCACCGCGATGTCGCCAAACACGGATGCGACCATCATGATGCTGTAAACAGAACCTGGATTCATACGAAAAAATGACGTTTTGCAATTAGTGCACCCAGGTTTGTCGTTGAGTACACCATCGCAGGTGCTCCTGTCTGTGATGCAGCGTCAAGGGTAACCGCAGCCATGGTCTCCGAGCTGATGGTCCATGCTGCTACAAACGTCGTCGAACTGTTCGTGCAGATGGTTGTTGTCTTGCAAACGTCCCCATCTGTTGACTCAGGGATTGAGACGTGGCTGCACGATCCGTTACAGTCATACGGATAAGATGCCTGTCATCTCGACTACTAGTGATGCGAAGCCGTTGGGATCCAGCACGGCGTTCCGTATTACCCTCCTGAACCCACCGATTCCACATTCTGCTAACACTTATTGGATCTCGACCAACGCGAGCAGCAGTGTCGCGATACGATAAACCGCAATCGCGATAGGCTACAATCCGACCTTTATCTAAGCCGGAAACGTGATGGTACGCATTTCTCCTCCTTACACGAGGTTCAAATGGTTCAAATGGCTCTGAGCACTATGGGACTTAACATCTGTGGTCATCAGTCCCCTAGAACTTAGGACTACTTAAACCTAACTAACCTAAGAACATCACACACATCCATGCCCGAAGCATGATTCGAACCTGCGACCGTAACGGTCACGCGGTTCCAGACTGAAGAGCCTAGAACCTCACGCCCACACCGGCCGGCCCTTACAGGAGGCATCACAACAACGTTTCACCAGGCAGCATCGGTCAACTGCTGTTTGTGTATGAGAAATCGGTTGGAAACTTTCCTCATGTCAGCATGTTGTAGGTGTCGCCACCGGCGCCATCCTTGTGTGAATGCTCTGAAAAGCTAATCATTTGCATTGTCGGCTATATTTCGCGTCTGTAGCACGTTATCTTCGTGGTGTAGCAATTTTAATGGCCAGTAAACTATAGTTCTTTGTGTCACTGTAGTGCTAACTGCTGCTCAAATTGCTACTGCAGAGGCAGTACGATGGGCCATAGCCATACGCTGAACACGATGGCCTTCCCTCTCGGTAACGCAAAATTGTCGTAAGGAGCTCAATCTCCTTGTGAGCTGTCATTCTCGTGACCGCCGCTGCCAGCAGTCATGTACAGTGGCTACCTTCCTGCCAAGCATTTCTACAATATCTCTGAAGCAACATCCAGCTTCTTGTAGACCTTTACACGACCTCGTTCAGTCTAGCGGTTCTAGGCGCTCAGTCCGGAACCGCGCGACTTCTACGGTCGCAGGTTCGAATCCTGCCTCAGGCATGGATGTCTGTGATGTCCTTAGGTTAGTTAGGTTTAAGTAGTTCTAAGTTCTAGGGGACTGATGACCATAGATGTTAAGTCCCATAGTGCTCAGAGCCATTTGAACTATCGACCTCGTTCAATGCAAGGAGGTGTTGATAATGGGATCTTTGTCGCCGTAGAGGCACTTTTGATTAACATCAACTCACCATATCCATTCTGAAATGTAACTAACGCTCGCGATCGTTACAGCGTGTATTTAAAGCAAACCTGATTTGCATACTCATAGTGGCGCTACTAGCGCCACTCTTAGGCGACTGTCACTAAATTTGAATGGACATCATCTTTCAGACATTTTATTGTATTGTATTGTATTGTTATGTTAACTGGGGGCCTAGAAACGACTGAGAGGCTCTGTCCCCATCGCAGCCGCAGTGGTCCACAACTCCACGACGACTACCGCAGTCCACTTCACCCCTTCGCCGCCCCTCACCGAACCACTCTTTCAGGGTTAATGTGCGGTTCGGCCCCCGCTGGAACCCCCTGCCCCCCCCCCTCCCCCCCACCCAGGGAACGTCTCACACCAGACGAGTGTAACCCCTATGTGGTAGAGTAATGGTGGTGTACACGTGCGTGGAGAACTTGTTTGCGCAGCAATCGTCCACATAGTGTAGCTGAGGCGGAATAAGGGGAACCAGCCCGCATTCGCCGAGGCAGATAGAAAACTGCCTAAAAACCATCCACATACTGGCCGGCTCACCGGGCCTCGACACAAGTCCGCCGTGCGGCTTCGTGCTGGGGACCAGGCGCTCCTTCCCAATCCGGAAAGCCGTGTGTGGTGTCACTGCCAGACACCACACTTGCTAGGTGGTAGCCTTTAAATCGGCCGCGGTCCGTTAGTATACGTCGGACCCGCGTGTCGCCACTATCAGTGATTGCAGACCGAGCGCCGCCACACGGCAGGTCTAGAGAGACTTCCTAGCACTCGCCCCAGTTGTACAGCCGACTTTGCTAGCGATGGTTCACTGACAAAATACGCTCTCATTTGCCGAGACGATAGTTAGCATAGCCTTCAGCTACGTCATTTTCTACGACCTAGCAAGGCGCCATTACCAGTTACTATCGAGATTATGAATAATGTACCGTCAAGAGCGATGTTCACCATTTATGGATTAAAGTTAAGTATTCCACAGCTACGTCCTTTTTTGCTAGTCTAATTTCCTTGACCTCTTCCAGACCTCACGCCAGCCTGCGTGAGCTAAAACGCGTGCCTTTCGGCTTCCTCTCATACCGGGTTGGCTCTCTTGCCAATCCACAACACCGTGTACTAGACCACACGGCTAACCGGACGGGCTATCTTACACACATAGAAACACGCCTCCCAACTTTCGTTTACGCCACACAACTCCTTCTTGGTTTTGCAGTTTTTTCCGTCAGAGTATTTAAGCTCCTGACGCAATGCAGTCAAAACAGAGGGCCTTATGTGTCACATATACTGATACTAGCAAACTTAATAATCAGAAAAAAGCGCGTGCCAGGGTACAGACAGGTCGAGTGATCGAATCGCGGTCAGACAACGGTTTTTTCAGTCCTAGTTTTAAGCGAGCCTTCACCTTACAACGATGTGAGGAGTCGCCAATAATAACACGTGGTTCAGATACGACGTTAAACTGCAGGCCCCATTTCCCCAGTTGGATAACTGGGATAGGTTAGGGCCACGCAAGTCGCTGAAGTGGCTTCCAATAGGAAGACTTGCACCAGGTCGTTCAGCCGCACTAAACCATTATTATTAGCTATACACATAACTGAGTTTGTACGGAACCCTCAGAGTGCGAGTCCTCCTCCTACATGTCCAGCTATCTCTATGCTTTTTAGCAGCAGATTTTCCCTGATAACGCGAGTTTTAAAAATCGATAATTGCTTATACGAATCTCAGGACATAGAGACAAGTACAGGCGCCACGTCGGCTCTGGCATGAATTGACCACTCCATTACGTCCTATAAATGTTCGACGGGACTCTTGTTGGGCGATCTGGGTGGCGAAATGATTCTATCGAATTGACTAGAATGTCCTTCAAACCTATCGCGAATAATTGTGGCTTGGTGACATAGCACATTGTCATCCATAAAAAGTTCCATCGTTGTTTGCGAACATGACGTCCATGAATCATTTAAAACGATAAAGGCACCGTGAGAGTAATACTTTTAGAATGTTCACATCGAATCTAAAATCGGCATCTGACGTATCAGAACATTCAATTGGTATCAAATCTTGACTTTTTTTGCCATTTACTGCTTATAAGTACGTAATGCAACACGATTAAACATGTTGTTATGATGACGACGAACGAGTCGTCGCCAATGTTGACTGGTGGCCAATGCTAAATAGAAACATATAAATCACAGCAGGTTTGTCAGTAAAGTCGATAAGGTGCTGGCTGCATGGTATGAATCTGCAACGACTAAAATAATTAGAAGTCATTGGTAAAAAATAATATATATATTGTACTTAACTGGTTGTACAGGATTATTCTTGGCTGCATACATATAATTATAAACAGATAGCTATTGAGGCCTCAATTAGGCCATACGTTCCTGTCAGCTGAAGGCTATGCTACTTTACTACTTGACGTGCTAGGCCAGAGTGGACGAGAGCTCGATAGAGACTTGACAAACCGCGGAGCGGCGCTGGTCGCGACTCGCGGGTCCAATTATACTAATCCGGACCGCGGACAATAACTGAAACCCCTAACAAGTGTGGTATCGAACGTTGATACCACACATGTAACAGTGCTGAGACGGTTCAAAAACAAATTTTGATGTGGTGGTATGTGCTTCTGTAGTTCCCAGCGTCACTGCACCGATCAGGCACAATATTCGAGACGTGTCCTGAATCGGGAAGTAGGGGACAACAGAGGATAATATAGAGTTACGTTTTTCGTTCGACAGCTGCCGAGTTATAAATACTGGAAGATGTCTGTGGTATGCGTCCTGTAAGACCTTCGGTACACACACCATCAGATTATCTGACTTGTCGCTCTAAAGAAGTAGGCGAGTGTCAGCAATATGTCTCGTGGTCTTATCGTGCGTGTTTATCTTCTACCGTTAGGTCAGACGATAGAAATGCCACTTGCACGCTTAGAGTAGAAGATTGACGGTGACCAACTTTAAACAGAACTTGATTAATTTTCACACACATTTATTAAAATAATAAAAAGCATTAAAATAACTTAACTTGGTTCTGGATGCTATTTACAACTGACAATCTGAAGTTCCTTTGGTCTTGGTACGTTAATCTTATTCTCGCATATCTCTGATACTTGACAAAGTGTCTATACATTTCTCTTCATGGCTATGTACAGGAATATGATAATCTTATTAGGTGCAGACTGAAACTTGACCATAGACTAATGCAGACTAATGCAGACTGACTAATCGGAGGTCTGTACACTCATTATAATATCTCGAGCGTTCAGGTATCACTGCGCGAGTGTGATCCGCGAGGAGAAAAGGTTCTACGTTAGCAGCAATCTCATTGGCTGCGTTACATATTAATACGCGGATCGGCGGAAGCAGAATTTGGTCTGTCTCTAAGACAGCGCCATCTCGTAGTGTGGAGACGGACGAGCGCTGCGCCTGCGCTGTTGTGCTTAGCGGGGCGCGCTCTAGTGGAAAAGTTGTGTACGCGCTGACTACGCGGAACTATGTACACAACAATGTCAGAAGGAAGAAATATTTTAACTGTCCCATGAAGTTGGCTGCTCGATCATGTACAGTCCTAAAGCATCGACTGCACACCGACCAACGCAGTGCCGCGTAACGGCATCAAGAAGGTGCGGACCCGGGCACCAATGGAAAGAGCGGGCAGCGCCATACCTCCAGGAAGACGGAGTTCAGCGCCCCCTGTCAACGCCTATTTAACCAGGCGCCCATCGCTAGTAGGCCGCAGTTCGGTCGCAGACTTAGAGAGCATCAGTACTGAGAATTAGGAAGTTGATAGCCTGCGCACTGCAAATAGTAATAGATTGACAAAGTATTTGTTTGTAGGAGGCACAAGAAGCTCAAGAATCAGGAGAAGTTAAGTTTATTTTCTTTTTAGAAATGTTTTGTGTAGATGATTTGGATTCCTGCCAGGGGCCATCGCAACTGCTCTCCTTTCTTGTTTGACTCCCACAGTAGTCGACATGACAGATAACAAGCTCATGATATTGTCTTCTGCCACCCTTAGGCAAGGTACAGGGCGTTGTTATAGGTACAGACGAGTAGAGGACGATGAAACAAGCAAATAATCCTAATAAACATACATCGGGAAACCGTTGGTTCCCCAATACGACGTACGCACAAGTGCAGTGTTGGTAACGTTACAATACTGTTAATGTCTAATGCTACCTTTATTTCGAAACACTGCAAGTGAGGCGTAAACTACAAAGTGATGAACTGCATTTGTTTGTTTTTAGCATCATTCCGGATACCTAAGTGTAGGTAAATAGCGTTTCGACAACAAGGGCATCGGCTAATATCACGGTCTCCCCGGGCCCACGACTTGAACCTGTTTGAATTTTTGGGTGGGGCTAAATAAAACCTTTGGTGTATTTCAGCCCTGTTGATAGTGACGATGAACTCAGGGAATGCATTTTGGCAGATTGTTAATGTGTTCGGAACACGGCTGGGATTTTTGAACGTGTAAGGTATCAGTGAGGGGCTGTGCTGAAGACTGCGTTTGCATGAACGATGACCATATTGAACACTTGTTGTAACGTGTTTGTCGTCAGTTGCATATCTGCAGTTTAGATCCTCCAGGCTTTTGTTACTATGTGTTCATGTACTCAGTCGTAACACATACTATCGCCGGCCGAAGTGGCCGACCGGTTAAAGGCGCTACAATCTGGAACCGCACGATCGCTTCGGTCGCAGGTTCGAATCCTGCCTCGGGCATGGATGTGTGTGATGTCCTTAGGTTAGTTAGCTTTAAGTAGTTCTAAGTTCTAGGGGATTTATGACCACAGCAGTTGAGTCCCATAGTGCTCAGAGCCATTTGAACCATTTAACACATCCTATCGGGAAAACCATTGGTTTCCAGACGTATGTTTATTGAGATTATTCATTTTCCTCTATTCACCTTTCTCGCTTCTACCTATAATATGAAACAACCTGGACGGATAAATTTGTTCAGTTTCTATGAAATTCGGTGAAAGTTTGTTAACTGGTAAAACTATTGATAAGCGTAAAACATCTTTGTACAGACTTTCCAACAGATGCAACTCGTATTTGTTCGGTGTCATCCTGCATAAGTGGTCGATGTGGCACAAGTCGCAGTAATGGATGAAGACGTGAAGACTGCATTCATAAAGCATATTTATGTAAAGAAATTGACTGTGTTTGAGATGAAATCTTACTCGAGGCAGTTCGTGAAAACCCTTAACAGCTACGAAGACCATCTGTTATTAGGTAAGTAAATTTAAAAGTAGTGAGACGAACAAAGCAAATTTGGGACTTTCCGAAAATTGTTTCAGGTCTCCTCTGAAGAAATAGTTGATGAAATTTATGGTCTTGTGATAGAAGACCATTCATTAGGATTCGTGAAACTGTAGACGTGACGTATGAATATGTGCATAAAATTGTGAACGAAGTTTTGTGCATAAAATATGTGAATTACTCATTCGATGATTCGAGACCAGTAATGCTGAAGGGTACTTCAAAACCGGGTTCTGAAAAGTTGAAGCACAACCTGAATGGGATCAGGTGTCGTTGTATGAGTGCAGACGAAATATGAATCCAGTACTACAATCCTGCGTACAAAATTTCACTGAAAACAGTGGGCTCCAGAGGTGAACGCACATTGAACACTGTTTTGTCGGTGGGAAAAATGGTGACTAGATTTTTACGGCTTGTGAGGAACCGACATGATTGACTATTTACAATAAAAACAGTCACTTGCTGTTATACAATGTTTCCGGATCGTATGGCTAAGTTGTAGCTAGTTATCCCTAACGCACACCTGACGTTTCCTGTGGTTGTAGTTCTTATTAAGGAGTCAGATGTTCTACAGAAACACAATTGAACTACATGTACAGCATTTCAGAAACAAGTGAGTTGTTTTCTGAGGTATATAGGAAAATTTTAATTATATATTATGTGGCGTTATTACTGTTCTTGTAATTATTCACGTTAAATTATCAAGTTCGCCTCAGCGTTTATTGTTTCTGTTTCTGGATCATTTCCGTCATTCGTTTTGAACTCAGCATCATGAAGTAGAAAGTTGTTACTTTATTTTCCACGTGTCGCCAAGGTTGTTTCGACTACACTGCAGAAATTTCGCTGGGAATCCCTTACACATTCTGCATACAGTCCTGGTCTCTCCCAGTGCGACTTTCATATTTTTGGAGCCTTGAAGAAAGATATTCGTGGCCATCGATTTGCTTCGGACCGAGAGATGCACGCCTGGGTCCAATGGTTCCGTAGGCAACCGCAAACATTTCTGCATGTCGGTACGAACCGTCTTATCTCACAGTGGGCTAAATGTAGTGTTATGGCTATTACTTTTGAAATAATAAACAGTTTACTTACTCTGTTCAGTCTGTCTCTTTTTTATTTTACTACTCCTTATATCTATTGAAAGGTTGAAAAAAGTGCTACCAGTCACTATTTAGGATAATTTTATTTTGCCTTTACTAGTTTCAGGCTGTTTTTCCATCTTCAGATGAGGTCTAAACTAGATTGGAGCGTGGCGGTTTGCTTGTGAGTTGGCGAGGCCACTTCGTGTGAAAGCAAAAAACTACCTGAAGTGTCTTGGTCTCCACAGAACTGTCAACATATTCCATCTCTGCACATCTGTCACAAACTCGTTTGAAGATCGGATCACTTTAAAATTTCCCGGTTCACAGTACACACACAGTAGGCACAATGAACTCTAAAAGCTATGTGCTCTACAGGAGCTCATGGCATACGCGACGAAGTACGTCCTCCTCAAAGCTGAAATTGCGACGCGTCCGTGGAGCACTAGAGCCAGCCCTCGAAGTTGCGAGCGTACCAGTTTCTCTCAGCCGTGGTTGCAGTCGGACGGTAATAGTGGGAAACAGCCTACAATCCGCTTCCAGGCTGGCTAACTGAATGTTCGATTCGCGGCGACAGCACCTCGATGCCAATAAATATGGTGCGTAGAGGCTATAGAACGTCTAAGAAAGTGCTTACAAGAGGTAACTACTTGCCATTAAGGTTAACTAAGAGTGAAAGGCCAGTTTTAACAACAACTATTCTATTTTCTAAAGCCGCTCATACTCGTCTTTTGCAACTTGAAATTATAGCTTCCCACTTTTAGGAACGGTTAAATCCACAAAATTATCTTCTACGGGCATATGAAGTCACGTGTTCAAAGAGACTAGTCTAACACCTGTTCCTCGTGGCGTAGTGGACATTAGAGTGAAACGGTAACGTGAAGGTGCAGAGTTCAGAGCTACGTGTCCTCCTCTTAAATTATGAAATCGAGTGTGAGCGAAATTAAACAGCTGCCATTACTACATATCAGCTTCATTATAATTCACATAATTTTCTTCAGGTAGCTTAAGTCGCGAAATATATGGTATCTTACGGTGGGGAAAATATCCAACCGCAAAAGCAACATTTGTAGAGCTGTTCTTACACGATAGAATGGAACATTACCGATTCAATGTAATAAATGTTATAAATTAGTACATCTACACGTAATACTTACCATCCCTAACTGTTTAAAGCAGCAGTTACAATTTACTAATAAATTAATGACAGATTACTTCGACCAAGAGCGAACGCGCAAGGATGTAACGAGTACTTATGCGCCTACATACAGCCATCAAAGCTCTCATCAATGGAAAGTGTTATCAAATTAGTAACACCACGCTACTGGATCACCTAACTGTCAGAAAATATTAACTGTAATCTAGTAAGTCTGTTACGGACTATTAGAAAAGAAGTATGTCCACAGTTAAAAGCCTTCAGTGAAGTTGAAACTCAGACGTTCGCATCTCGAGTAGCGACACATGTGTAATTAATGGGTTTTAAGCTCGGTATTATTCGTTGAACACAAATCAAACATCGCGGTAGAGAATGAAAACTGTAATATTCGTGTTCTGCCTAGTTAAGCAAAATGTTGCATCACAGTGCTCGAATATACCAACAAATCTCATCCATAACAGCTGCCGAGCTATTGCTTCACTTTCTATTACTGTGCTTGTGTACGATCCAGCACAATGTCGACTCTGCGAAATACAGCTCCACAAACTTCCCTAGGGCTAAAAAGTCTGGAATTGCTTCACGGGGTTTACAGTGTTATTCAGGTTTTCGTCATACACGATTTATGTCTTAAACACGATTTCTGGGACACTGCATATCGAGTGGATGCCCCTGCTGTTATTTACAAATTAATAACAAACCAGCTGCCCCAAAAAGGAACGGCGAGATGGGGAAGACGAGGAAGACGATGGCGAGGTGAGCTGCAATCTTGTGATGGGCCATCATGGTTTAACTGCTAGAAACAAATATAATAAATAAATATAAATAAACAAACGAATACACCAACGAATATCATTACTCATGCCGTGGGTTCAACTCGAACTGTTGACCTCTTCTTAACTACAATATGCTCGCGGTGCTGATTGTAAATGGATGACTGTAATTGAGGTGGTTTCGAAGGTGTTTATGACTTATGTTAGACGTAGCATACTGAAACGGTGTTGATTTATCTCTCTTGCCGTGCTGATGATGTCGAAGACGTGTAATGAAATTTCTTTCTTCCAAAGGAAGCCTAGCTGCAGCTGCATGGAATTCAGCAAATATCTGCAGTATGAAGATGACTTGACTAACCATCAACGCGTGTCACATAGCTGGCACATTCATGAGGTTTTAGGTATCCAGCATTCATACGACAACTGTTAAGCGGCAGTAACATGCATTGTTAAAGCTACACAAATTCTCATCAAGGATGGCTGTGCTAATGGAAGTTGCCTGTGTACTGGGAACTGTGGATTAAATATCAACTCATGTGATGAATGGAACCTTGGAATGTCTAAAGTCTATCCCGATCTCTGGAATCAGTAAACGCGTGGTATTCAGGACAAACCAACATATATGTGTCTGCAGTAGCTATTTCCAGTACAGCTGACTCCTGTTATATATAAAGCAAAAGGAACAGGAGTCAGCTGTACTGGAAATAGCTATATATAGCTAGGAATTCATCCCTGCAGTCCCGCAGTTTGTTGGTTTTATTAGTGTATATATATATATATATATATATATATATATATATATATATATATATATATATATATACAAGGGAAGAATGTAAGATTATATATACGAGGTGATACAAAAGTCCGTCGACATTTTGGGGAAACACATGTTTATTCACAAAATGGAAGTTAAAACTTCATTACACACCGAACGATGATTGCAAAGTGCGGAGGAGCGTCATCTTGTTGGGAAACAACACAGTCTTTTCTCCCATCCTGATCCAGTTATGGTTCAAGATACTGTTGTGAATGTCTAGGTAAATTAGTCCCGTAATTGTTTTTCCGCCAAACATGAAAGCTCCGTATCCCATTGTTTTGGTCACTCTCATCCACACATTCACTTTAGGTGTATCACCATGCTAATCCTGAAATGCATTTGACTGTTCATCCGCCGAAACGCGACGGTTGTGGCTAATCACCTTGCTACGATTGTAAAATGTGGATTCATCACTGAACAGAACGTTTTCCAGTATAAGACATAATGAAAATGAATGCTCCAAAAGTAGCTATAATCGGGTAATATATTTTTTAAATATCTTACACGACAGTCCTGTTTCGGCTTATTCCGATTATCAAGTGACGTCTAGTTGGAAGTGACGACCAAATAGCACCTATAGTAACTTTTTTATGTCATGTTTTGGCAATTATATTACTTTTTATATTTACGAAACGTAAAAATATGTTTTTTCATATATTTTAACAGTTTAATTTTGATAGTTATCTACTACGATGCATAGTTGTTTACTACGATTCTATGTAAAGAACTGTCAAAATTGAGCTCTAACTTCCAACCAGACGTCACTTGATAATGTCAATAAGCTGAAACAGGCCCGTCGTGTAAAATATTTAAAAAAAATTGTTACCTTATTGCAGCTACTTTGGGAGCATTGGTTTTCGTAATGTCTTATACTGACGTATACTATGCTGCTGGCCCAACGGAACGTAAGAAAAAGAACGTTCTCCATTAGATTTTCCTCCTCGATTGCTTGTAGCGGGTCTGCACACATTGCAGTGTCTTCAGGGTCAAGGTGGTGCGTAGTCTAGAGGTGGTATTCACATTTATTCCACGTGAATCTCAGTCACCGCCATACAGACTTTTTCGGAACATTTAGTTCCCTATTGAGCAGTCGTGTTGAGGCGGTTGGACTGCGGTTGAAAGCATTCTGTTTGGCGTCTATGGACTCCGGTGATGCTACTGGCCTTCCAGAACGTATTCCATCAACAGCACCTCCTGTTCTTTTGAATTTATTCACTAAATCCCTGGTAGCTTGCCTAGATGGTTGGTTGGTTGATTGGTTTAAAGGCGGGAGAAGGGACCAAACTACGTGGTCATCGGTCCCGTGTTCCTAATAAAACACTGCCACAAGTTTTAGAATAAAACGGACGAAACATATAACACGAAACGGAAAGAAAGGATAAGCCACAAGAACGAAGGGAAAGCAACGAACACAAAAAGGAACAAAAGAGGACAAGAAAACAGAGAGACGCTAGAAACAGAAGAGAGTAAAGTATGAAAGCAGATCACAGTGGCAGGCCAACCACGAGAATAAAAAGGGAAAGCCACCCACTCTGCAAGACATTAAAACCTCCACTTTAAAAGCACTAGGGTGGAAGACAGAGGGACAAAAGGACATGCGCTATAACCTACAGGGTGTTTCAAAAATGACCGGTATATTTGAAATGGCAATAAAAACTAAACGAGCAGCGATAGAAATACACCGTTTCTTGCAATATGCTTGGGACAACAGCACATTTTCAGGCAGACAAACTTTCGAAATTACAGTAGTTACAATTTTCAACAACAGATGGCGCTGCGGTCTGGGAAACTCTATAGTACGATATTTTCCACATATCCACCATGCGTAGTCTCTGAATGAAATTACCCGAAACCTTTGACAACGTGTCTGGCGGAATGGCTTCACATGCAGACGAGATGTACTGCTTCAGCTGTTCAATTGTTTCTGGATTCTGGCGGTACACCTGGTCTTTCAAGTGTCCCCACAGAAAGAAGTCACAGGGGTTCATGTCTGGCGAATAGGGAGGCCAATCCACGCCGCCTCCTGTATGTTTCGGATAGCCCAAAGCAATCACACGATCATCGAAATATTCATTCAGGAAATTAAAGACGTCGGCCGTGCGATGTGGCCGGGCACCATCTTGCATAAACCACGAGGTGTTCGCAGTGTCGTCTAAGGCAGTTTGTACCGCCACAAATTCACGAAGAATGTCCAGATAGCGTGATGCAGTAATCGTTTCGGATCTGAAAAATGGGCCAATGATTCCTTTGGAAGAAATGGCGGCCCAGACCAGTACTTTTTGAGGATGCAGGGACGATGGGACTGCAACATGGGGCTTTTCGGTTCCCCATATGCGCCAGTTCTGTTTATTGACGAAGCCGTCCAGGTAAAAATAAGCTTCGTCAGTAAACCAAATGCTGCCCACATGCGTATCGCCGTCATCAATCCTGTGCACTATATCGTTAGCGAATGTCTCTCGTGCAGCAATGGTAGCGGCGCTGAGGAGTTGCCGCGTTTGAATTTTGTATGGATAGAGGTGTAAACTCTGGCGCATGAGACGATACGTGGACGTTGGCGTCATTTGGACCGCAGCTGCAACACGGCGAACGGAAACCCGAGGCCGCTGTCGGATCACCTGCTGCACTAGCTGCGCGTTGCCCTCTGTGGTTGCCGTACGCGGTCGCCCTACCTTTCCAGCACGTTCATCCATCACGTTCCCAGTCCGTTGAAATTTTTCAAACAGATCCTTTATTGTATCGCTTTTCGGTCCTTTGGTTACATTAAACCTCCGTTGAAAACTTCGTCTTGTTGCAACAACACTGTGTTCTAGGCGGTGGAATTCCAACACCAGAAAAATCCTCTGTTCTAAAGAATAAACCATGTTGTCTACAGCACACTTGCACGTTGTGAACAGCACACGCTTACAGCAGAAAGACCACGTACAGAATGGCGCACCCACAGACTGCGTTGTCTTCTATATCTTTCACATCACTTGCAGCGCCATCTGTTGTTGAAAATTGTAACTACTGTAATTTCGAAAGTTTGTCCGCTTGAAAATGTACTGTTGTCCCAAGCATATTGCAACAAACGGTGTATTTCTATCGCTGCTCGTTTAGTTTTTATTGCCGTTTCAAATATACCGGTCATTTATGAAACAGCCTGTATATAGCAATAAAAAACCCACTCTCACGGATAAAACGTAGAACTAAAGCTGCTGTGGAGGCATTGTCGCCCAACACCGAAGGCAGGTTGCTGGGAAAGTTAAAAGACTGACGCAGAGCGGCTAAAAGTGGACAGTTCAGCAAGAGTTGGACGACTGTCATTTGGGAGCCTCAGCGACACTGAGGTGGGTCCTCGCGACGGAGTAGGTATCCATGCGTTAGCCACGTATGGCCAATGCGGAGCCGGCAGAGAACAACTGATTCCTTGCGACAGGCCAACATGGAAGACTTCCACACATTCATAGTCTCCCTAACGACACGCAGTTTGTTGTGCGTGCTGTTATGCCATTCCGTCTCCCAAAGTCGGAAAACCCTGCGGTGTAAGACAGAACGCAGGTCAGCTCCTGTCGGCAAGTTCGTTGCCAGGGATTCCGACGTGTCCTGGGGTCCACACAAACACCACGGAACGGCGGGACTGTTCCAGGGCATAGAGGGACTCCTGAATGGACGCTACCAGAGGGTGGCGAGGGTAGCACTGGTCGATAGCTTGTAGGCTGCTCAGTGAGTCAGTACACAGCAGAAATGACTCGCCAGGGCATGAGCGGATGTACTCAAGAGCACGAGATATGGCCGCCAGCTCTGCAGTAAAAACCCCGTAGCCAATTGGCGAGTAGTGCTACTCAATATGTCCTCCATGAACATATGCGAAGCCTACGTGACCATCAGCCATTGAGCCGTCGGTGTAAACCACTTCAGAGCCCTGGAACATGTCAAGAATTGAGAGGAAGTAACAGCGGAGAGCGGCGGGGTTAACGGAGTCCTTAGGGCCATGAAAAAGGTCCAGACGAAGCTGCAGCCGAGGCGTACACCATGGAGGCGTATGTGAACGGGCCGCAAGCAGAGGTGGTAAAGGGAAGGACTCTAGTTCGGAGAGAAGGGACTGCACGCGAACAGCAATCGTTAGCCCCGATCTGGGTCACCGATGCGGGAAATGGACTGCCACGGGCAGGAAAAGGAGACGGTTATTCGGATGCGCACGGGAACGATGAATGTGTGGTGCGTAACTGGCGAGCAGTTGCGCACGTCTGATCTGTAGTGGAGGGACGCCAGCCTCCACCAGTACGCAGGTCACCGGACTCGTGCTGAAAGCTCCTGTCGCTAATCGAACCCCACAGTGGCGCACAGGGTCGAGTAAATGCAATGCTGAAGGCACTGCCGAACCATAAACCACACTCCCATAGCCAATTCGGGATTGGAGAAGGGCTCTGTAGAGCTGCAGCAGCGTGCAGCGATCTGCACCCCAAATGGTGTTGCTCAGTCAACGGAGCGTATTGAGGTGCTGCCAACCCTTCTGCTTAAGCTGACGAAGATGAGGGAGCCAAGTCAATCGAGTGTCGAAAACCAGTCCTAGAAATTTATGTGTCTCCACTACAGAGAGTGGATCATCATTAAGGTAAAGTGTGGGTTCCGGATGAACGGTACGACGCCGACAGAAGTGCACAACACACGACTTTGCGGTTGAAAACTGGAAGCCGTGGGCTAGAGCCCATGACTGCGCCTTGTGGATGGCTCCCTGGAGGCGCCGCTAACAACAGTACTAGAGCAGCAGTATGAAATGCAGAAGTCGTCTGCATACAGAGAAGGTGAGACGGAAGGCCCGACTGCTGCTGCTAGACCGTTAATGGCCACTAAAAATAGACACTCAATACAGAGCCCTGCGGGACTCCATTCTCCTGGATATGGATGGAACTATGGGAGTCACCAACTTGGACACGGAAAGTACGGAGCGACAGGAAGTTTTGGATAAAAATCGGGAGTGGTCCCCAGAGACCCCACTCATATAATGTGGCAAGGATATAATTTCGCCAAGTCGTGTCGTATTCTTCCCGTAAGTAAAAAAATACAGCAACCAGGTGTTGCCATCTGGAAAAGGCTGTTCGGATGGCAGACTCGATAGTCACAAGATTATCAGTGGTAGAGCGACCCTGGCGGAAGCTGCCCTGACATGGAGCCAGCAAGCCACGTGACTCCAGGACCCAGCGCAAACACCGACATACCATCTGTTCCAGCAGCTTACAAAGAACGTTGGTGAGGCTGATGGGCCGATGGCTATCCACATAAAGGGGGTTTTTACCTGGGTGGAAAGACGCCATCGCACCACATCCAGTTGAAGATGACGAGACTATACCGCTTGTAGTCAGATGAGAGATGTTTTATCATCTGGATGTGGATGCGATCAGGCCCAGGAGCTGTATCGGGGCAATGTGCAAGGGCACTAAGGAGCTCCCACTCTGTAAATGGGGCGTGCAGCGTGTAGTGAATGAGAGGACGTTCCGTTCCAGCCGCCGTTTGAGTGTGCGAAAGCCTGAGGGGTAATTCTCCGACTCAGAGGCTCGAGCAAAGTGCCTAGGTTTCCGAAATGCATTCGACACGGTACCCAACCGTAAACTGTTAACGGAGGTACGTGCATATGGAATAGGCTCCCAGATATTGCGACTGGGAAGACGCAACTGGTGTTCGGCAATCGCGTTGACGTCGGTACATAACTCGTCATTTATGGTAACACCGGGGACAGCTGTTGGAGCCTGGTAGCCGGAAAGACGTTTGATCTTTGCCCAGACTTCGGAAGGTGCCGTGTGGCACCTAATGGTGGAGACGTATCTCTCCCAACATTCCTTCTTCCGTTGTTTGATAAGATAGCGAGCACGGGCACGGAGCCGTTTAAAGGCTATGAGGTCCTCCAGGTAAGGGTGCCGCTTATGCCGCTGTAGAGCTCGCCAACTCTCCTTAATTGCTTCAGGGACTTCCGGTGACCACCAAGGGACTGCCTTAAGCCTTCGGCACTGTAAAGAGAGAGGGATCGCATTTTCTGCAGCAGAAACAACTGTGCTAGTCACCTGCTCAACCATCACATCGATGTTACCGTGTGAGGGAGATTTTGCGGTGACAGCAGAGGTGAAAGTTCCCAAGTCCACATTGTTCAAAGCCAATCTGGGCATACGTCCGTGTGCCTCACGCTGGGGCAGTGACAGGAAGATGGGGAAGTGGTCACCACCACACAGGTCGTCATGTGCTCTCCAGTGGATAGATGGGAGAAGTCCTGGGCTGCAAATTGATAAATCAATGGCCGAGTAACTACCATGAGTCACACTGAAATGTGTGGCGGCCCCAGTATTTAAGAGGCAGAGATCGAAATGCGACAGTAAAGTTTCGACATGTCTGCCTCGGCCAGTAAGCACGGTGCTACCCCACAAGGGGTTATGGGCGTTAAAATCTTCCAAAATTAGGAAAGGCTTAGGGAGTTGATCAATCAGTGCAGTTAATACATTCAGGGATACTGCACCACCTGGAGGAAGATATACATTGCAGACAGTAATTTCCTGCGTCGTCCTTATTCTGACAGCCACAGCTTCAAGAGGGGTTTGAAGGGGTACATGTTCATTACAAACCGAGTTTAGGACATAAACGCAAACTCCACTTGACACTCTATTATAGACGCTACAGTTCCTGTAATATCCCTTATAGCCGCGGATGGCAGGGGTCCGCATTGCTGGGAACCAGGTTTCTTGGAGGGCGGGCAATGCAGATAGCAGGTGTAAAGCTTAACAGTTGCTGCAGCTCAGCCAGGCGGTGGAAGAAACCGCCGCAATTCCACTGGAGGATCACATCGTAACACTGGGAAGGCAGGGAACATTCAATGAGGCAGTTTACGCCTCAGAGTCACCTGCTGCCACCGATTTATTGCCTTAGCAGTCTATATCCATTATGTCTCAGGGTCTGGGGAGATCTAGGTCCTCAGCGGTCGCCAAAATCTCCAACCCATCCTTAGTCGCAGAGCTTGTAGGTAGCGGTGGTGTGAGTGCCACCGCCGCAATTTCCTTGGTCTTAGGGGTTTTCTTTATGGATTGCTCTCGCTGTTCCTTGGGTTTCCCTGGCTGGGAGGACTTCACAGGCTCAGTCTCCGGGACTGAGGATGAGCGTGAAGCTGTACGACCAGCTGCTTTTGGGCTCTTCAGCCACTGGTGGGTGTCGTCTTTCCCACTAGAAGAAACCTGGGAAGGGAGTGACCCAAGGGACCCCTTCCTAGCGAGAGAAGCCAAAGAAGACTTACGCTTCTCCAGCTTAGAAGTGGGGACGGATGTCCCCGATGGTTGGGGGAGGCGTTGCTCCTGAAGTAGGTGGTGCACGAGCAACAGGGAGGGAAATTCCCCCCACCATCAAGGTGGCAGGTGTAGTCTTCCGGCTCTGAGAGGTGACCTGAGTTGGCGGAGCTGATGGTGCCAGAACTGTTGTAGCAGCGGCGTAAGACGATGTCATACGCACAGGATGCAGGCGTTCAAATTTTCTCTTAGCCACCGTGTAGGTCAGTCTGTCCAGGGTTTTGTATTCCATGATTTTCCTTTCTTTCTGGAGAATCCTGCAGTCAGGCGAGGAAAGCGAATGGTGCTCTCCGCAGTAGACACAGATGAGAGGCAGGGCACATGGAGTATTGGGATGTAATGGGCGTCCGTAATCTCGGCATGTGACGCTGGAAGTACAGCAGGAATACATACGGCGGAACTTCCAGCATTTAAAGCACCACATCGGGGGAGGAATATAGGGCCATACATCACACCAGTAGACCATCACCTTGACCTTCTTGGGTAATGTATCACCTTCAAAGCCCAAGATGAAGGCACCGGTGGTAACCTGATCATTCTTCGGACCCCGGTGGACACGTCGGACGAAATGTACATTTCGCCGCTCTAAATTGACGCGCAGCTCATCGTCGGACTGCAAAAGAAGGTCTCTACGAAATATGATACCCTGGACCATATTTAAGCTCTTATGGGTTACGATGGTTACAGAAATATCCCCCATCTTGTCACAAGCGAGTAACTCCCGTGATTGGGCAGAGGATGCTGTTTTGATCAAGACTGACACAGATCTCATTTTGGACAAGCCCTCCACCTCCCCGAACTTGTCCTCTAAATGCTCAACAAAAAACTGTGGCTTCATTGTCATGAAAGATTCCCCATCAGCTCTCGAACATACAAGGTACCAGGGCGAATAACATCCGCTGCCATCCTTAGCCTGACGTTCCTCCCATGGTGTGGCCAGGGAGGGAAACGATTTGGGGTCATACTTCTGTGCATTGAACTGAGCTCGTGATCGCTTAGAGACTGTTGGTATTTCACCACCAACAAGAGATGATGGACTACGCTTCATCGCGTGTCATCCGCCCTGATGCCACCCACTCTCACCAGGGGCCCTCCCCATGGGCGCCACCCAGCCGCAGCAAAGACCACCTGGCAAGATGGCCTTTGCCAGCAGTCCTGATGCCCCAGGGGGATGGGCATCTACCCCTTGGCATACGTGGGGAGTTAACGGCGCAGGCATCAGCAGAGCGATCCCTGTGTGGTCAGGCGGCTACAACCAATAGGGTACATGGCGGCCCCACCACAACGGACTGGCTACTGTGCTGGATATCAGGTGCAAAGAAGTCCACCGTCATCGTGTCGACGCAGAAATCGGCACTGCATAGTGCATGCTGGGAAACACACCCAGGAAGGTGCCCTCGCCCAAGAGATGGAGAAAGGGCAGGACTGCAATGGGACGTTGAGAAACAGGGCTAAAGATCTCAATGCAAGATTGACACGACGCGCTTTTTAAGGCGCCCTTCCCCAATTGGCTCGCTCTTCGGGAAAGTTTTGAAGAATGGAGGTCAAACTCTACACGGGACCGTCACATAAAGGCCGAAACGTATGAAACTCCTTTTAGTCGCCTCGTACGACAGGCAGGAATGCGTCGGGCCTATTCTAACCCCTGGACCCGCAGGGGGGCTTGTCTAGATGGACCTGGCTTTCTAAACTTCCCCAGGAAATCCTGTTGGAGCTCTTGGTAGGTCATTCCTCTTAGTCGAACCCAAGCAACTTCTATTCTTTCTGCAACTGTAAGCATTCTTATGGCGTATCTGCAAAATAATAAGAGACATTGATAAGCGACTTCAGGGAAATTTCAAGGAGCTACTGAATTGAATCAGCTTGAATATAAAAGCATACATAAACTTAAGACAGAATCGTCCATGTCGTGGGCGGGATTAGAATCCACGACCCCTAAAAAAGCGTCTGTTTTGACATACGCGGCATCCATAGGCTGGAGCCACATACATTTACGGGCAGACTTAAAGCCTCAAGTCTGTCACCACTGCAACTCCGTTAGACAGCAACAATTTTACTTCCTCTCTAGTGGTCAGCATAAGAGCGGCAAGCAGATGCAGTATCGCAGGCAGTCGGTTGAAGTGGCTTATTGGGAGCGTTCAGTTCGAGACAGAGTCGTCGTTCTGGTTGAGGAAGGTAAATTATCGGAGATGCTGGCACTACCGCAAAGAGATGGTGGAAGAATCATGTTGAAAGAGACACTACCAGCAGAATTCATGGCTCTGGCAGGAAGAGACTGAGCACAAAGTGCGACACAGAGCTTTTGCATAAGAGCCGACAGCTTCCTATCCTAAACGAGAAGCAGTTGTGGCGAGAAACCAACTTCTCCGGTTCCAGTGACACATTTCGCCGTAGGCTTGAGAGAAGCTGGACGTACGCACGGAGATCCGTTGTAAAACAGGAACTCCGCGAGGAAAATGTGTTATACCGACTGGCATTCGCAGAGGTCCATGTGGCGTGTGAAAACATATGAAACGAAAAGATCGTATGGCATTGTTGGCCGGGAGGCCCCATACGGGGGAGTTCGGCCGCCGTATTGCAAGTCCTTTTTAGTTGACGCCACTTCGGCGACTTGCAAGTCAATGATGATGAAGAACACACAGCACCCAGTCATCTTGAGGCAGAGACAATGCCTGCATTTTCACGCCGGGCACTGGCCACAAGTAGGCGAAACGTGCTGTGTTTTTATAATCTGTCAGAGGGAAGCTGCCTTCCAGGAAGAACGGCGGTACTGAATGACTATGGGCCGGTCGGTGTGGCCGAGCGGTTCTAGGCGCTTCAGCCTGGACCCGCACGAACGTTACGTTCGCAGGTTCGAATCCTGCCTCGGGAATGGATGTGTGTGATGTCCTTAGGTTAGTTAGGTTTCAGTAGTTCTAAGTCTAGGGGACTGATGACCTCAGATGTTAAGTCCCATGGTGCTCAGAGCCATTTGAACCATTTTAGTAAACACGGTTTTCCGAAAATTTTCACCAAAGAAGACAAAGTAAATATTCTAGGATTCGAGTCAAGAACAACTGCCAACTTTAGTAACTTAGAAGTTTTAAGTTCTGGGGGACTGATGACCTCAGATGTTAAGTCCCACAGTGCTCAGAGCCATTTGAACCATTTGAATGACTAAGAATCTGTTAAATCTATAGCAAGTGCAGCAAGCAATCGGTGATTTACCCAAATTCTGTTCGCGTGCATTTTTTCAGTATTTACATTAGCTAGAAATTTCCGTATTTCGCACAGTGTAACTCGTTTAGTGTAAAATTACTTAAGCAGCTTGCAGTGCAACACTACGAATGCTGTATATGATATTGTATTGAACAAGGTGAATAAGAATCTTTTGTTGCATCTTTGAGCTTTAATTATATTTTGTAAATTCTTTGGGTTTACGTATTTTTAATATTATACACTAATATTAATTAACATAGTTTTTAAGCAATCTGATAATGATTAGAAAATACAAAGTTAAATATACCTTATAGTAACTGCGAGTATTCCTTTTAGAAGTTTCGTCTCTGACCATTCTCAAAAGCATTTCAAATGAGACAACCTATAGTTCGAAAAACTTGTCTGGATTTGCATTCTGTTTTCTGTGTAGAAGCACAAACTTTCCCTTTGTTGATCTCTCGCTTAATATCCGACGAATCCAGTTTTTTTTCTCATTTGGTCGTTTCCGACGCCTGTGGACAAGTATTGCAGCACATAGTGTAAGGACCACATTCTTATTTAATGAAATTCCACTCATAGTTGTAACTGCAGACAGAAGATGTTACCGCACCTTTCACCGACGCACTACTGATGGAATTTCCCTTGATTTATCGTTGCGTGAGAAAAGCTTCAGTGTGGCCAGCACTGACCAATGCCTTGCCTGATGCATGAACTGCGTCACAGACGCGTGTGAGAAACGTGCTCGTGCGATCGTAGCCTGATACGTCTTATAATTCATATTGAAAATTAAGGTGTGAAAATTTGGTTCAAATGGCTCTGAGCACTATGCGACTTAACTTCTGAGGTCATCAGTCACCTAGAACTTAGAACTAATTAAACCTAACTAACCTAAGGACATCATAGACATCCATGCCCGAGGCAGGATTCGAACCTGCGACCGTAGCGCCTAGAACCGCACGGCCACTCCGGCCGGCTGAAAATTTGGAGTAACGCTCTTTCCAATACACAATGCCTTTCTTGTAGCGTCTCCCAGTGGAATTTGTAAAACATTTCCATGGGGCTAACTGAAGTTCACAGTTCTTCTTTGAATCTTCTCTATAACTCCCGTTGATACAGCTGAGTAAGGGTCCGACATCGACCAACAAACGATGTTCTTTATGAATGCTTTACGCGTCCTTAAAATTTGTTGTGAATGTAGTAACTGAATGCTACTACACTGAAGCGCCAAAGAAACTGGTATAGGCATGCGTATTTAAATACAGAGATATGTAAACAGGAAGAATACTGCACTGTGGTCGGCAACGCCTATATAAGACAAGTGTATGGCGCAGTTGTTAGATCGGTTACTGATGTAAACAATGGCAGGTTATCAAGATTTAAGTGAATTTGAATTTCGTGTTACAGTTGGCGCAGGACACAGCATTTTCGAGGTAGCGATGAAGTGGGGATTTTCCCGTACGACCATTTGCGAGCAGTGTTAGGCTCGATGCACGCGGGCGAAAAACAGCCACGCGCTGTCGCAGCGTCAAAACTATTCCAGTGTACACACGGCGTCATCGCAGCGATAATCGCGCAACGGAGAGTGAAATTTCAAGTCATCCGATTTGCGTCAAAAAATTGTTTTATATAAATGAAGCAAAACTACACCCATATCTGTACTTAGTTTCTCATTAAAACTTTTACTTTTCGCGTAAAAAAATAACAACCACTTTTTAAAAATTGCGTACGTTCTCTGCTGTACAGTCTTTCTCACTCGACTCTGAGAAAACTATTAGGTAAAACGAAGTGATTTTTTCGTATGTTATAGCCAGAAATCTCAACTTGACAATGAACTGGTTTTCTTCTCGTTATTTCTCGTAGTTACTGTGATACTCCAAACCAAATTGCAACACCGCGCATATTTTGAAAATTTTGCAGTGAAAAATGTAGTGGCTCACCAGTTTGCGTTTGGTGCATTTTACGGCATGTAATGCTGCATAAGAAATATAGCTTACATATCCAAATAGTTTTTAACGATGGAAGGAAAGCCGTACCTGTTTCCAGTCTCGACGAATTACGACACGCCATACTCGACGCTATGACTACGCGCTGCACTGTTCCGCAGCAGTACTAGATTGGGAGCCAACCAGTATGAACGTACGCAGAAGAAAGCAGGCAGTGTTTGCTCATTTCGTTTACAAATACATCAAGCAAAGCAACAGGAGGTTTTGGGTTCACCCGCTCGCTAGTTCACGGCTGCTGGAAGGAACGTTCGTGACTCTGTTTACAGATTTACGAGAAGATGAAAGTAAATTCCTTAATTATTTTCTAATGACTGTACAGTCGTTTGATGAAACTGCAGTCAATCATCAAAAGCATAGAGTCTGCGATGTGGCTTCCAGTTTCACCTCAAGAAATGTTGGCTGTGACTTCGAGGTAAGCAGAGAGTATTTAAGTATTCACACCATGTTAATTATTTTAATCAAAAGCTAAAATATAGTGAACTGTATTATAACTGTAAATGGTATTCTCATATCAACGATATTCTGTTGTCGTATTACTGAGTATGAGATTTTACTGGCCGGCCGTTGTGGCCGAGCGGTTCTAGGCGCTTCACTCTCGAACCGCGCTGCTGCTACGGTCGCAGGTTCGAATCCTGCCTCGGGCATGGATGTGTCTGATGTCCTTAGGTTAGTTAGGTTTAAGTAGTTCTAAGTCTAGGGGACTGATGACCTCAGATGTTAAGTCCCATTGTGCTTAGAGCCATTTGAACCATCTGGGATTTTACTAATGTATTTTGATATAAAGCATCATAACTAACATCAGTAGATTATGAGTAGTCGAAGTATTTTGCTTATATAGTTGTAAACTAATTAAACAATGTTGTGCAGAAACTTCCATGCAATACAAGAATATGTAAAGGGCGGTCGAACAACAGACACACATTTCAAAACAAAATATTATTCGAAATGTAATTACAAACACACTTAGATATACCGTTCTTTTCTATACTTGTTGAGTATGGATATCAAAAATGTTCACAGAGTCCTCACTCTCTGTTGTCACACTGCTGTAGGACGAAGGGCTAGCCGTGGTGTAGTGGTGTTGCTGGGAACTGGCATGTGCGTGAGTCTGGGTAGGCGAATCACGAGGCAACACACTCGCTTGATTGTTGCAGTGTGCAAAACGATCAATAGATTGCCTTTGTTGAGGACATTGCGGAGCACTAAGTTGGAAAGTCTCATTCATGTTTCTGAACTTTTGCAATAATTTCATCACCTCGCATCTAAACTCCAATTTAACGTCCAAAGGCAACGTTTTAGCTGCAGGAACCAGTGACCCAATAATTTGTCATCGTCCAGTGCTTCGGGCGAAGCTGACGGTACTGGAGTATTCCTGAATTTTAATAAAGAATCTTCCATTATCCTGCGTCGTATGGCAGCAGATGCATTATCCAAATTTTTCAAAGGCTCACTCTGTGCAGGTGATGATGTTTCTGCTGTCAATTCATCGGCAGTTTCACTACCAACCACTCCATCATCATCGACACTAGTTTGCGTGGGACCTGGATCTATTGTTTTCGCAAGGAACGACAGTTGACGGACGTTATATACCTTCTAGACGAAATCGCTCCTTGCCCTGATTTTGTGCGTTTCCTTTCACATTTAATGAAGGAATCTTTAATACACTTCTACCTTTTCATGAATTCTGAACCTGTGACGAAACACAAACTTTAGTGTACAGAGGTGGTACTAAAGTCTCAGTATTATTATTATTATTATTATTATTATTATTATTATTACTAAGTTAATATTGATCTTTTGCAGATACCTGGGTGGTGGCTGCAATCTAATTGACCTACATTATCAATACAGAATCGGTCACACAACACTGTGCAAAATAGTAATGAAAGTTTGCAAAGCTGTGTGGGAAGCCTTGCGTGAAGAGTGTATACCAAAATTTACAGAAGAAAGGTGGCTGAAAAATGCCAAGAGATTTGAAAAGCATGCAGACTTCCCGTACTGCTTAGGTGCCTTAGATGGCAAGCACGCGAGAATAGTTAAACCACATTTCAGTGGTTCTCAGTTCTACAACTATAAGAAATTCCATTCTGTACTTCCGTTCGTAGTTGCAGATGCAAACTTTTTCATGTTGAAGTTGGATCTCTTGGTAGAGAATCGGATAGCACTATCTTCGAAAACTCTAAGGCTGTATAAACTGCTAGAAAGTGGCCAAGCAAGCCTACCAAAAGGATAACCTCTACCAGGAATTACAGAACCTTCTGTGCCCTTTACGTTATTGGGGGATGAAGCGTTTTCTCTGCCTAATTTCGTCATGAGACCGTACACCGGAACTTTCCTTTCCTACAAGAAACGCATCTGTAACTATCGTTTAAGTCGTGCTCGGAGCTATGTGGAGTGCGCATTTGCTATTCTGACAAGTAAATGCCGAATATTTCACAGACCTATCAATGATAAGCTGAACTTCACGCTTAGCATCATCAAATGTTGCTGTGTCCTTCACAACTACTGTCGTTCCAGAGATGGCTTTAACTTTGAAGCCGGCCGGGGTGGCCGAGCGGTTCTAGGCGCTACAGTCTGGAACCACGCGACCGCTACGGTCGCAGGTTCGACTCTTGCCTCGGGCATGGATGTGTGTGACGTCCCTAGGTTAGTTAGGTTTAAGTAGTTCTACGTTCTAGGGGACTGATGACCTCAGATGTTAAGTCCCATAGTTCTCAGAACCATTTTTTTTAACATTGAAGACATTTTAAGTATACAGGGCCTATGCGATCTGGGCAGTGAAGTTCCAACAACCCAAGGAAAAGTACTATGGCAAGACAAACGTATTTAAATCTGGTCGGTACCAATCATAGTGAACAGTGAAGCAATGTATTGTCGAATGAGAAAGATGATTTCATTTATATCACTATTGAAATGTGTGTAATTATGTAGTTTGTGGCTGCAATACAATAAAGCTGAAGTTACAAAATTTATTTTAAACTTCCATTATTAACTGGAGATTTGTTCATTGAGATGATGGGCTCTTGCCAGGGAGCACAAAGCATTTGTTGCTTAACGCTATTTTAAGTTTTGAATGCCCACATTCTAGCAAAAGCGCCACCACTAGAACACAAACACAAAATAGTTTGACGATGATAACTATATCATTTTATTCCTGATCCGGTTTCTCAGAAAAACCCTCACAAAACTCTTCACACACTTGAAACCAAGTAGTTCTCTTCTTAACTCGATCGTGATACTCCTTGCGAGAAGTATCCTATATTTCTGGGTATTTTTTCACCTCTTCAATCAACAATTCGACGTCGAAACCGGTTGCATCCATGGCAGGCTGACTGCAGCTGTTGGTGTGGTTGCGAACACGTGTGTGCTGCCCCATTCACATGCAACGACAGCTGCTCCGCGACGACCGGCGAGATAGCTGCGACGCAGCAGTGGCTGGCGAGCGCAATTCGCTCGCCGCGATCTCGCTACTATTTCGCATCGCTACTGCCGTATTGTGCGCCGCTCCATTGTTTCACAAGCACTGCTAAAACGCGCGAGGAACTGACGCTGCGATCTCGCGATAACAAATCGCTCGTGTGCATCGAGCTTTACGGCGTAAAGTCAGCGCCTGCACGTCAGTCGGAAACGACAGTGAAGAGAAGGCTATGAGATGCAGTCAGCCAATCGCACGCTGACCGACCTCCCTTTCAGGACGACAACGCGACAGCAGCGGCCCCTACGTGAAGACGACATAAGCGCCGCGCCCTACTGGTGACGGCCACTTCGATAGCAGCGTCAACGTTAGACACTTGGATAGCAGCGTCTACTATAGCAACTTCGTTAGGAATCTCTATGTAGTACAGACTTGTATTTGTCTATTCTGAAGAACACTGATTACTTTGTATGTCGCCCTTTGCTTGCGACACATTTATCAAAGCTTTGTATTGTATCTTATCTTATTGTAATAAAACTTACTAATATGAGTTCTTTGATTGTTTGTCTAGCGGACCGAGGAGGCAGGATTCCTAGACATAACAATCAGGAATCTGGTAAAACATCAAATCTCCGCCGTCGCTGCGACCGGAAGAAGATCCTGCAAGAACGGGACCAACGACGACTGAAGAGACTTGTTCAACGTGACGGAAGTGCAGCCCTTCCGCAAATTGCTGCAGATTTCAACGCTGGACCATCAACAAGTGTCAGCGTGCGAACCGTTGAAGGAAACATCATCGATAGGGGCTTTCGGAGCCGAAGGCCCACTCGTGTACCCATGATGTCTGCACGACAAAAAGCTTTACGCCTCGCTTGGACCCGTCAACACTGACATTGGACTGTTGACGACTGGAATCGTGTTGCCTGGTCGGACGAGTCTCGTTTCAAATTGTATCGAGCGGATGGACGTGTTCGGGTATGGAGACAACCTCATGAATCCATTCACCCTGCATGTCAGCAGGGGACTGTTCAAGCTGGTGGAGGTTGGAATGATATGGGACCTCTGATATGTCTAGATACGACTCTGAGAGGTGACACGTAAGTAAGCATCCTGTCTGGTCACCAGCATCCATTCATGTCCATTGTGCATTCCGATAGACAATTCCAGCAGGACAATGTGACACTCCACACGTCCAGAATTAGTACAGAGTGACTCCAGGAACACTTTTGTGAGTTTAAACATTTCCGCTTGCCACCAGGCTCCCCAGAAACGAACATTATTGAGCATATCTGCGATGCCTTGCAATGTGATGTTCAGAAGAGATCTCCACCTTGTCGTACTCTTAGGGATCCGTGCAGGATTCATGGTGTCAGTCCTTTCAGACATTAGTAGAGTCAATACCACGTAATGTTGCTGCACTCCTGCGCGCTCGCGGAGTCCCTACACGGTATTAGGTAGGTATACCAGTTTCTTTGGCCCTTCAGTGTATTAATTCATCCCAAACATCCACAGCAGTAGGAAATGCTTCAAATGGCTCTGAGCACTATGGGACTTAACATCTAAGGTCATCAGTCCCCTAGAACTCAGAACTACTTAAACCTAACTAACCTAAGGACATCAGACACATCCATGCCCGAGGCAGGATTCGAACCTGCGACCGTAGCGGTCGCGCGGTTCCAGACTGAAGCGCCTAGAGCCGCTAGGCCACTCCGGCCGGCCCAGGAAATGGAAATGACACTCTTGGTACATAGCACATGTTCGATAGGGCAGCGCTATAGCAGAAATGGGACAACACAATAAGAAATAACAAATAACATTTATTAAGAGTATGTTACAAGTTGTGCTTAACTATGCCACAGTTTTGTGGTGGCACTCGATGTCCTAAAATTAATACAGTACAATGTAAATAATTTTGCCGTTTCTTGCCAGTCTTTGAGGTTGTCACTATGTTGCAGGCACTCTTTGCAATCCAATTACTTTGGAAATAGCGACTGCTAAGTCGGAAGGTAGTCTTCAGGGCGCTTTAGCGAGCGGGATGCAGGGACTGATCTGCGTCTGTAGCTACATCTACATAGATAGTCCGCAAGCCCCCGTATGGTGCGTGGCAGAGCGTACCTTCCCTGTTCCTCTCGCAAATAAAGCAAGGGAAAGAAGACTCTCTGTAAGCCTTCATGCGAGCCCTAATTTCTCTCATCTTATCTTCGCCATCATTACTCGAAGAGAACGTTGGTGGTAGTAGAATCAATGTGCAGGCGGCCAAAAATACTGGTTCTCTAAATTTCCGCAATAGTGTCTCGGGAAAAAGAGCGCCGTCTTCTCTCCAGGATTCCCATCTGACTTCATCTTCGTAATACCTGCGTAATGATCGAACCTACCGGTAACAAATCTAGCAGCACGCCTCTGAATTGCTTCGATGTCTTCCTTTAATCTGACCCAGTGATCCCACACGCTCGAACGGCACTCAAGAACGAGTCGCACTAGCGTTCTAAACGCCGTCTCCTTTATAGATGAGCTGTACTTTCCCAAAGTTCTCCCCACATAACGAAGTCAAGCAGTCGCCTTCCTGATGTGCTCGTTCCATTTCATATCGCCTTGCAATGTTACGACCAGATATTTGATCGATGTGAGTGTCAAGCAGCACATTATTAATGCTGTATTCGAACGTTGAAGGATTATTTTTCCTACTCACGTGCATTAACTGCCATTTTTCTACATTTCTAGCAAACTGATATTCACCACACGAACTAGAGATTTTGTAAAAGTTACGTTGTATTACCCTACTGTCACTTACGGACGATACCCTCCCGTACATCACAGCATCATCAGCAAATATCCGTAAATTGCTGTGCACTCTGTCCGCCAGATCATTTGCGTATAAAAGCAGTCCTATCACGCTTCCCTGGTGCGTTGCTGGCGATACATACCCCTGCCTTTGACGAACACTCGCCGTCGAAGACAACTTACTGGGTTAGAAAGTCTTCGAGCCCCTCACGTATTTGGGAACCTAAACAGTATGCTCGGAGCTTCGTCAACAGTCTGCAGTGGGGCACCATGTCATATACCTTCCGAAAATCTAGAAATATAGAGTCTGCCTGGTGCCCTCTGTCCATGATTTGGAAGTTGTCATGTGAGCAAAGGCCAGCCTGAGTTTTGCACGAGCTTTGATTTCTAAATCTGTTGACATTTTTTCTGTCTCAAGGAAATTTATTGTATTCGAAGTTAGTATGTGTTCAAGAATTCTACAGTATTAGCCTTTACTTATGCGGGTCCGTTCTTTTACATTTCTTATATCCAGGAGTCACCTCCATTCTTTTCCTGTCACTTGGGACTTCACGCTGGGCGAGAAATTCGCGATAACTGCGATATAAGTAAGAGGCCAGCGATGCAGAGTACTATCCGTAAAACCAAATTGGGATTCCATCTGCGGCTGGCGATTTCTTAGTTTTCAACTTTTTCAGTTGCCTGTTTCTACGTCCTCCACTCTGGAGTCTGTGAGACAGTTAAACGACGGTATGTTTGTACGGCACTCCTACTTGAATGATTTCTTAAACGCGAAATTTAGAACTTAAGCTTTCTATTTGCTGTCTTGTATTGCTACACCAGACTGGTCAACGAGTGACCGGATAGACGCCTTTGATCCGCTTAGCGATTTTACGTACGACCGAAATTTTTTGGGGCCTCAGCAAGATCTTTCACTAAGATATGGCGGTGGAAGTTCTGTATGCTTCGCGCACTGATCTCATTAGGGAAACATGAATTTCTACTAACTTTTGCCAATCGACATTTGGCTTGAATCGAAAGTGCTACAAACTTGTTTCCTTAGCATTTTCAAAATCTGATTATTAAACAACGGTGGGTCTTTTGCATCCTTAATGCACTTACTTGGCACATACAACTCGAGAGTGCAATTAACAAACTTTGCCCATGAGTCCTCTACGTCCGAAGTATTGGAATTAACAAGGGAAAATCCCCATTACACCCCTCTCAGATGTAGTGGTAAGAGAGACCGGTGGACAGCCTTTCAAAGACTGAATAAAATAGAGCGTGAAAACAAGAAGAAGGTGTACTGAACTGTGAAAAAAAAAGCAAAATAGAAAGAGTGAACGCTTCCGGGAAAATAAGTTCAATGTTAGAAGAAGTGGTTATGATATTCGACTGCCAAACGGACGAGCTGAGTTCAGAACTGCATTTTGCCGTTTTTTTTTAAATTTTTCACAACATTATGAACTGTCTGTCGAATCATTGCAATGTTTCTTCTCTTTCTGTAGTCTTGGCAGCTGTCATACTATACACTGGTTATGGAATATTAATCATGGTTTAGAAATACTTTATCGTCGCAAGTAAACATGATGAATAGTGAGAGCAGGCGTGACACCACATAGACGTCTCACAGAAATGAAAACAACAAAAAACTGGTGTGTACTATGTTATAACAGAGGAATTCAAGAGTCAAAACTTCCAAAACGGAACGTAGTTATTATAGGTCCCTGCCTTACACCTCGCTGTTCAAATGGCTCTGAGCACTATGCGACTTAGCTTCTGAGGTCATCAGTCGCCTAGAACTTAGAACTAATTAAACCTAACTAACCTAAGGACATCACACACATCCATGCCCGAGGCAGGATTCGAACCTGCGACCGTAGCGGTCACGCGGATCCAGACTGAAGCGCCTTTAACCGCACGGCCACACCGGCCGGCACACCTCACTGTTGCAAACAGGCATTACACCATGAAACAAATACAAATTTGAATACAGTAAACAGCGAAAAAAGAAAACATTATCACAATTGTGAATTTAACACTGCTCGCCCGCATGGCAGTCCAACACCATTATGACTTTCCAGTCCTCTGACCCAACACGTTTTTTTTTTTAAAAAAAAAGGGGACAGTGGACCAGTGGGGTATCGGGGGCAAAGTGGGCAGAGGTCAAAACCCGACGCCTAAAAAATGGTTCAAATGGCTCTGAGCACTATGGGACTTAACATCTGTGGTCATCAGTCCCCTAGAACTTAGAACTACTTAAACCTAACTAACCTAAGGACAGCACACACATCCATGTTCGAGGCAGGATTCGAACCTGCGACCGTAGCGGTCACGCGGTTCCAGACTGTAGCGCCTAGAACCGCACGGCCACACCGGCCGGCAAACCCGAGGCCTGGCCACAGTGTCCCCTCACCGCCACCGAGCCCTTGGAGCATATGGAAGTGGCAGACACAGGAATCGACAGAAGGGGAAGTCGTTGTTGTATATTTATTTGCATTTTGTTTTTGTAATATTCACTATTGTTATGAAATTACGTGGAACATACAACAGTGACAGAGAAAATATATATAAATGCTGGGTGAAAAAAGAGAAAAGGAAAAGAACAAGGAAATAAAATCTGCGCAATCTACGACTCGCACTCCCATCCGTGGAGGTCAGAGGTAGAATCGATCATAGGCGTCTTAAACTCAGACACCGCCGGAAAGGGGGGTGGGGAGGGGTGGAATTGTCCTCCGCTCCAGGCACCCCCAACTTAGTGGAGGTCTAACAAAGACTCCTCGAAGATAGTTAGCAAAAAATGTTCGGTAACGTGGCGTGTTTTCGAGAGCACCATGGGCTGTTCGTAAACAGGTCCAGAAGTCGAGGCGGAATTTAGGTCCCTCATGAAAGAGATAAGCTACCACATTTGGCGGTTGGAAAATGTTTGTCCTCGAGATATAGAAACATTCGAGGTTCGATTGTGTCTGGTGGCACTCGGAGATAGCAGGCAATAATTTGCTGCACGAAGCGCCACACATTGTGCGAAGAGGCGCATGTCAGACGGTGATCATCGGTGTCCAGTTGCTGGCAAAGGAGACAAAAAGGAGAATCAGACAGGCAAATGTTGTGCAGTCCCTGTTTCATGGCAAATTTTCTGTTGACGATGTGATACCACAGTGCCCGGACGTCTCTAGGGAGGAAGGGCTGGTGGATGGTAGTCCACAGCATGGGCCACTGGATGGAGGAATGTTTGGTGTCCATCACATTCCGGGGAATACGGTGCAATAGTAGGCTGTAAAAATCCTTAGTCCTGGGTGGGCTCATATCTGGGAGACTGGTATGTGCGTAACTGTAGTCGACGAAAAAGGTCGAAATGTGAGACAAATGAGGCACGATGTGGCCGACAGACACCGGTGGTGAGGAGGAAGCAGGCAGGACGACCTCAAGCAAGCTGTGTGTTAGAGATGTGCCCCGTCCGGTCCACTGTCTTATCGTACTCATATACAAGGCTGCAGCTCGCATACGGACATTGACGAGCCTGAAGCCACCATCCCGTTGGGGCAAGGTAAATGTCTCATAGCGGACTTTGAAAAAAGAACCCGCCATGAAAGACTAGCCAAAGACAGCCTGCAGGCCGCACCCAATCGCCATCGACAGAGGAAGAACTTGCGCGATGTGGACCAATTCTGATGCCACAAACGATTAATAAACTCAGCGCATTGAAGTGTGTCCTGGCGGCGCAGGAGGTTCTGGCAGACGTCGTTGCGGATGACGTGTAAAAGGCGACGGAAATTTGTTGCCGCTGTGCGTGAGACTGTGGGGGTAAAGGTAATGCCCAAGTACCGGAAAGTCCGCACAAGCGGCAGGGGTGCCACTTCATCTTCCTGGAGGACTCGTCCAACGTGCATTGCAGAAGATTTCTCGACATTCATGGCACTGCCAGCGGCAGCCCCGTAGTGTGTGATCAATTCGAGGACTGCTCGAATCTCAGAGCCGGAGCGAATGAGGAGGATGAGGTCATCAGCATATGCCCGACAGCGAAAAGTGTATTGGCGAAGAGTGAGGCCAGAGAGCTTGGTTGTCAAGCCCCCAATGAGGGGCTCAAGGGCGATGGCATACAGGAGGGTAGAGAGGAGGCACCCTTGCCGTATGGAACGGCAAATGGGTACCGGCCCTGCTAAACGTCCATTGATTTGGACACGTGACCTGGCACTGTTATAAAGACGCCGGAGGACGTCGACGAACGGAGGGGTATACCCATTCGTGCCGAATGGAAACGATGGCGCACTTTATCGAAGGCGCTATCGAAGTCTATAGCGACGACAGCTAAACGGAGTCTGCAGGCCGCCGCCATTGCAATTAAGTCGTGGCATTCCCCGGTGGCAGCATGTATGTTAACCTGTCCCCCAGGCGTCATTTGCTGTGGGGAGAGGATATCGTTCGGATACGCATTGCCAGTAAGCGAGCAAAAATCTTGTAATTGGCATTGAGTAGGGTGAGCGGTCTGTAACTCGTGGCCCTCGAACCACTGGCTGGTTTGTGGACCGGAATGATGATGCCCTCAACAAAGGCAGGTGGGATTGCTTGGTCAGATGTCATCAGTTCTTGATACATAGTCGTCCACCGCAGTGCCATGAGGTCTTTGAAGGCACGGTAAAACTCAATCGGTAAGCCATCAATGCTGGGCGATCTGTTGACTGCACCCTTGTCGATTGCGTTGTCGATTTCGTCTCGCTTGTCCACCACTCTCAAAGCGTGTGGGGGAGGGTGCGCGTGACGTAATGCAAAATGGAGTCGTCTGCTTCAGTATCAGCATCTTCTTCACTATAAGTACGACGGTAGTGTTCAATGAATGCGTGGACGATGTGACTCTGATTGGTTACCTGCGTGCCATAAGGTGTGGTCAGAGTGTTGATGATCTGCCTACGACGCCGTCGTTCGTCGGATACTATATGATACATGGGTGGAATTTCTAAACCCGCATTATCGTGGCGCTGCGTCCGTATCACCACCCCTTGCAATTTCAGGCGTGCTTGCGCAATTGTCCTCGCTTTAGTTCTTTGCCGATCCAACTGGTTGTCTTGGAATGGCGGCTGAGTGTCCAGATCTCGGAGGATCGCATAACAGAAGTCAACAGTGTTGCGATGCCAGTCGGCCAAGTCATTCTTGTATCTCATCAGTGTCCTTCGTATCGCTGGTTTGGGACAGTCCATTCACCATGCCAAAGTCGTGTGGTAGCGGGGAAGGCGTCGTTCTCAGGCTGTCCACGTCTCAGTGACTTGTTGGCGACAAGTCAGGTATGCAGATGGGAAGTATTTAGTTTCCATGGCACACGGCTGCGCCATACAGATTGCGGCGGAAGGAGAATCGTACAAATGTAAGCGCAATGGTCGGAAAAGGCCAGTGGTCAGCGTTCGGCGGCCCGTATCGCAGATCTAAGAGTTTGTGAGGCATGTATCCTGTCTAGTCGGCTTGCGGAATGACTGGTAAGGAAGGTATGGCCAGAAAGGTCTCCGTGTTGAACTTCTCAGGTATCGTGAAGCAGGAGGTCCCGCACCACTATACGTAGATCCTGGCATGTAGTATAGTGTGGAATCTGATCTTTGGGGTGCAGAACGCAGTTAAAATCACCTCCTAGTACGCGGTGGTCAAATCGCCCTAAAAACAGGGGGACAATTTACTCTGAATAAAACTGGGCCCGTTCATGTCGTTGGTCGGTGCCTGAAGGAGCGTATACATTGATGATGCGTGTTCCCATGGCAGTGAGTGCCATGCCCTGAGTTGATGGAAGGAAGGCGATATCGGTGACAGAAATCCCGTTGCGGACGTAGATGGCCACTCCACGGCCCTTAGGATCACCCGCAGAGGGTGAGACGGTGTAGCCATTGATACTCGGCAGACTGGCCAAGTGAACTTCCTGCAGTAGGGCGAAAGCAATATCAGAAGCCCAGAACATCTCCTGCATCAGGCGGATTTTTACCCCGGAACGGATGTTGTTGATGGTTGCTACCCGGTAGGCCTGGTGGCGGACTGCTGGAGGCTGGACCACTCTGGCGTCAGCGCAATGGCGTGGGCGTCGCAGTGGAACTTTATCCCGCTCACCCGCAGGGCATCCGGGGCAGAGTATGATTAGGGGATCGGCTCTGACGGCGCAGGGTCACGTAACGGGTCCTGCTCCTCGACCTCCTCCTTGTGCCACGCCGTGGCCGCGGGCACCGGTGTATCGTCCATTATGTCTGCAGAAGATGATTTAATGGTTCGTGGTGTAGTGTCGGCTGTGCTATGTCCATCAAGTATTTCAGCGTCCGCATGGGGCGTCGGGGAGACGGACGCAGGCACACCGGTGGATGTCTCTGTGCTCGTATATCGTCGGGCGTAGCGGATTCGGGGGCGTCGTGCTGGTCGACGGTTGCGTCATTCTCGACTTGTAACATCTCCTTTTGGCCGGAAACGGTGCGACGCCTTCTGTTGCGACGTTTTGTAGAACATTGTTTCCTTATGCGACGCTCCGTGTCCGACGATGGAAGGAAGTCGCGACGCTCTGGCAGGAAGGCCGCCGTAGGGACAATGAGCCAGTCGATCTCCATCGTGTTGCCGAGGGAAGGGTCACCGGTCGGTCGCGTCGGTATCGTCAGAGCGGCATCGACGGCCGGCCGAGACAGCGGGCCGTCCGAGGCGCTCTCCGTCGGGGTCTGGTCGGGTTCGTTTGTGGCGAAGCGGTAGGAGAAGCTAGAGCAGCGGCGTAGGTCACCGGTAGCACCGTAGGTTGCGACGTGGGTGGTCCTTCGGCAGCTGTAAGTTGCATAATATGCCATTGTAGGCATTCGGATCTCAGTTGCCCTTCTTTGCCGCACCAGGAACAGGTCCGAGGCTGGCCGTCGTATATAATTATTTCACAGCATCTGCCAATCTGTAAGTAGGACGGGACGTGGCTTCGGAGATCAATGGTGACCTCTCGGACGCCGTTTAGGGCAGGATATGTTCGAAACTGTGTCCATTTCTCCGCAGTATGGCCGTGGACTGTGCCGTACGGTCGGAGTGTCGCGACGACTTCCTCAGCAGGCAGTTAGAAAGGCAATTCGAAAATGCGTATCGTACACATACCTAAGCCCGCGTGATCGACCGTTACCACACCACATTGCCATCAGCATGACAGGAGCGGAGCCCCTATTTGGTCTCACGTGGGATGCGTTCGCATGCCCCGTCGTTGAAATGTTCAAACGTGTGTGAAGTCTTATGGGACTTAACTGCTAAGGTCATCAGTCCCTAAGCTTACACACTACTTAACCTAAATCATCCTAAGGACAAACACACACACACCCACGCCCGAGGGAGGACTCGAACCTCCGCCGGGACCAGCCGCACAGTCACTGACTGCAGTGCGCCAGACCGCTCGGCTAATCCCGCGCGGCGGCGTCGTTGATGATTTTAACATAGACCGTGCTGCTTATGATGGACAAATGTATGCTGATGATATCGGTCGTCGGGATCTTCACTTCCTCTCGGAGAAAACGCTCCACCTCCAGTGCTTTGGGTCGGGCATCATCGTTGCAGAAAGTGAATCGTAGTGTAGATTTACGGTGGCGGTTCGCCATGTATCGTATACGGTAAACCAGCACCTAAGCAACGGCCGTCGGTACGTAAACAAGGCAAGCTCGCGCTCCGCACACGGTAAACGCGGACGCGTCCACTCTGTTGTCCTGCCAGAGGCAGACTGTACACGCTGAGCTACCGTGACGGCTAACCACTGAATCACGACGCCGTTGCTATTAGATGCTGCTCAATATTGCACTTGTCCTTGAACCGTTCACTGTGTCTATTTTGCTTTTTTTTTCACAGTTCAGCACACCTTCTTCCTGTTTTCATGGTTTATCTGTGTTCAGTTTTTGACGGGCTCTCCACTGGGCTCTGTGACCACTAAATCTGAAGGGTGCGTGATAGGGAGTTTCCCTTGTAAGTTATGTCCATTCATTGTCTAAGTGGGATGCTGACAATTGCTTAACGGCGTTTTCAGAATAAATAGTCTCCTAGCCTTCTTTATGAATTTATTAACTGTGATAACTGTAAATGTCTAATTGTGGTTTGTTAACTGTCTGAGTGCCTGTGGCGTGTTGTATTTTGGTGCCTGTCGGGGGAAAGCTTCGCAGGTCCACCGGTACAAGGTGGGAGCGACGTAGTCCGTGGTTGAGAGGTCTCCGTATGGTGGCTGCCCGCTCTACCAGCGGATGTATACGACACGCTGGAGGAAGTGGTGCAGAAGCAGGAGGCAGACCGAGTTTGTGAGCGCCATCTGGAGGCAACTCCACAGAGCTGAGAGACGCAAGCCGAGTGGCTGTGCTGTGCGGTGGCAGCTCTCTCGGTATTTGTTTTGCACCTCTTGCTTGGTGCACAACGAAACTCCTCCTCCAACTCCCAGTCTAGTATTTGTTCCCTCACACGTAGCACATAAACCGACAGAGAGAGATAACAACACGTAACTAATGACCCGTCAGTGATTTCTGTGCCTAATTGGGAATTATGTTGTTTAACGATATCTAATGCTTTCGTCCATTTATGCCCATTGCAGTACATTTATTTATATTTATGCGTATCTGCCAATTTTGGGGCCGAGCGATGATCATCTTCCTATCTTCCTGTGTTTTCTAACCTTTTTTTTCTTCTAACAAAGCGACCTATCTGTACACAACTCATAACTGCGTTAACTGCAACACGCTCTACCTCCAACAGTTACCTGCCATGTAATTCACATATTCGAAACCTACTTTAGATTCTGACGGTGTATGAGCTTTAAGATCGACGTGATAACTGTTCTATAGCAAGTCATCAGTACAATTTAAGAAATACGGCAACAACGTGAGTGTACTGCGTTCGGCTTTCTAGTTCTCACGAACGAACTGAGCAAGATTTCTTCCACATAATCTTTATCTACAGGGTGTTACAAAAAGGTACGGTCAAACTTTCAGGAAACATTCCTCACACACAAAGAAAGAAAATATGTTATGTGGACATATGTCCGGAAACGCTTACTTTCCATGTTAGACCTCATTTTATTACTTCTCTTCAAATAACATTAATCATTGAATGGAAACACACAGCAACAGAACGTCAGCCGTCCACAATACGAGCACGAAGAGTCTCTACATTTGGTACCGGGGCTGCGTAGACAAGAGCTTTCAAATGCCCGCAGAAATGAAATTCAAGAGGGTTGAGGTCAGGAAAGCGTGGAGGCCACGGAATTGGTCCGCCTCTACCAATCCATCGGTCACCGAATCTGTTGTCGAGAAGCGTACGAACACTTCGACTGAAATGTGCAGGAGCTCCATCGTGCATGAACCACATGTTGTGTCGTACTTGTAAAGGCACATGTTCTAGCAGCACAGGTGGAGTATCCCGTATGAAATCATGATAACGTGCTCCATTGAGCGTAGGTGGAAGAACATGGGGCCCAATCAAGACATGACCAACAACGCTTGCCCAAACGTTCACAGAAAATCTGTGTTGATGACTTGATTGCACAATTGCGTGCGGATTCTCGTCAGCCCACACATGTTGATTGTGAAAATTTACAATTTGATCACGTTGGAATGAAGCCTCATCCGTAAAGAGATCATTTGCATAGAAATTGACACATTGTTGGATGAACCATTCGCAGAAGTGTACCCGTGGAGGCCAATCAGCTGCTGATAGTGCCTTCACACGCTGTACATGTACGGAAACAACTGGTTCTCCCGTAGCACTCTCCATACAGTGACGTGGTCAACGTTACCTTGTACAGCAGCAACTTCTCTGTCACTGACATTAGGGTTATCGTCAACTGCACGGAGAATTGCCTCGTCCATTGCAGGTGTCCTCGTCGTTCTAGGTCTTCCCCAGTCGCGAGTCATAGGCTGGAATGTTTCGTGCTCCCTAAGACGCCGATCAATTGCTTCGAACGTCTTCCTGTCGGGACACCTTCGTTGCGGAAATCTGTCTCGATACAAACGTACCGCACCACGGCTATTGCCCGGTGCTAATCCATACATCAAATGGGCATCTGCCAACTCCGCATTTGTAAACATTACACTGACTGCAAAACCACGTTCGTGATGAACACTAACCTGTTGATGCTACGTACTGATGTGCTTAATGCTAGTACTATAGAGCAATGAGTCGCATGTCAACACAAGCACCGAAGTCAACATTACCTTCCTTTAATTGGGCCAACTCGCGGTGAATCGAGGAAGTACAGTACATACTGACGAAACTAAAATGAGCTCTAACATGGAAATTAAGCGTTTCCGGACGCATGTGCACATAACATCTTTTCTTTATTTGTGTGTGAGGAATGTTTCCTGAAAGTTTGGCCGTACCTTTCTGTAACACCCTGTATAAAAACCATACCGTATTCTACAAACGAGTTGTCCGGGTTCTAAAAATAGTATTCATAAACCAGTATAACTGTGTACTAAGCCGACGTCAGTAAAATATGTCTTTAATTTCCTCAGCCTTTCTTAAAGTTTGAAACAACCAGTGTCTTTTTCTTTTTAATTATGTGGAATCCTCCTTTACCGCGACAATCTGCGATAAATTCTTATCAGTGGAAGGACCAGTTCTTCTGGATACTCGTTGTAGAATCTAAGGGGTACCCCATCACGAACAGAGTCATTTCCTCTGTCCCTACATAAATATTTGTTCTGTCTTTTTACCCTTTAAATTTTTCACCATGCCTGATACTGTTGACTAGATTCGTAGTAACCCGAATTCATCAAGAAGGTTCCTAAATAAAATTGAAAAGACAGCTAGCGTTGTACGATTCGTACTTAGCGATGCACAAAGTAAAAGTCAATTAGTGATGAAACAGGATCGCTGTGAATTCAAGATCTATTATGAAAAAGATAAAAGTACTTTATAGGTGTGAGCTAGTGCACTGCGAGAGAACTTAAAATTATTCCAACTCGGGAACAAGTACTTAATCATAGGCACAGATTTTACAATTCGATGGGAAAATAGTTATTCTTCTTAGTGGCGAATAAAAGTTCTGGAACTGAAGTAACAATTTATCTGACGTTCTACAGATTCCACAGGGTTGGCGCTTTTGGTAAAACAAACAGATCTTTCAAAACTGAAGTTCTATGGTTCTTTAAACGGAATATTTGCGTTGAATGTGTATTTACAAAAAAAAAAAAAAAAATGGTTCAAATGGCTCTGAGAACTAAGGGACTTAACATCTGTGGTCATCAGTCCCCTAGAACTTAGAACTACTTAAACCTAACTAACCTAATGAAATAACACACATCCATGCCCGAGGCAGGATTCGAACCTGCGACCGTAGCGGTCACACGGTTCCAGACCGAAGCGCCTAGAACCGCACGGCCACACCGGCCGGCTGTGTATTCACAGTTTTGCCTTTCGGCAGTGAGGCATGGACCTTTGATGCGGAAACAATTGAGAACTGCGTATTGCTCTTTGACATATGGTCAGCTGTACGTTGAGAATTCCTAGGCGAGACAAGAAAGTAATCAAATGCATCAGAGACAAGTCGGTAGGGGAGGACGTAATGATGAATATGATGAAAATGAAATAGAGATGTGAGGATATGAAACTAGGTGATTTGATCGCAGGAAGTTGTTTCATATGTTCCAGGAGATCAGAAAAGACCGAGAGAAAGATTGAATGCCAGGTAGGTAGGTGACATTAGAAGACAGAAAGAAGCGGCATACAGCTGATGATGAGGATGTTGGTGCTGATCAGTATTTGAGTTTAATTAGGCTTCTATGCATGGCGTGTGTTACACTAGAAAGCTGTAGCTTTCAGCTGTACTCGTCACCACGAGTTTGAATATATAAAAGTGGTCTCTTGTAAGAGTACAGTAGCGGTCAATTACACAACGTATATTGTTTCCAAATATGGTTGTTTTAAATTTAGTTTACAGAGAAACAGTTTCCAGTATATATTAGGCACCCGGTAAAACAATTTTTTTAAAGTCTCTGTTGGCACGATCTGCAACTCTGATCTATCGTATTCTTTTTTATTATTATTTTGTACATGCAATTTTCTCAACCCAACTCGACCACGATAATGGAAACACGTGAAATTAAATTTGAATGTAATAGGATTTGATAATCTGTTATTTCTTTATACGTCACACAGAAATGTAACCAACGAATCCTCATCAGCAGCTTCTAAATGTATGAATTGCTTTTTCTTAGAATATTATCGCTATAGCTGAGGCTACGTTTTTTGCTGTAGGGTGCGGAACAAATGACAACCCTCACTGTGTACGTGTGCAATTTTATTGTTTAATTATGATAACTTTTAATTTTGTTGTGTAGTGTCCTATGTGCAGGACTACGATATGTCAGCATTTTTAGTTGTTATTGTAGTGGATTTGACAAAAACGATCATTAATCTGTCACTCCGAGATGTGATAATAAATAAACGAGAAAATGTGATGTAATTTCAGTTTCAACTCCTGTTTTTTGGTACGCTTAAGGTCGACCGGTCAGTGTTTCGGAAGATTGTGGGCTACTCATCACTTCATCTGAAAAGGGGGAGATAAGGTCCGAGAGGTAAAGCTCATCAGGACGGGAATATTAATAAACTACACTAGCATTCCCCCGAGAAGATGTGGACAAACTGTTGTAAGCCCTGGCGCCTGTGGGCAGACCGTCAATTTAAACCGGTCTTTTACTGCACGAAGGGTCCAAAGCCCGTCGTACCGCTTTCAGAGGAATGCACGCACATCCGGTCCGGAAATTCCAAGACCCATCGTCATCACAGGCGGAGTTCCCAGCGGCAACCGGTGTCGAAAACGTTTGTCCAGTGCTCCAGTCCTGCATCTCTGCCGTGGTGTCTAGAAGGTCAAGCGATGAGCGGTGGGCGTCTCAACGTGATTCTCTAAGCCGGTAAGTTGCATAACGGACTACTTACACGCTACCATAGAAGACTTTTCTGGAAACTATGATAACTAATTTTGCATTCTATCAACGATAGGAAAATAGCATGCCACAAACGACCAGAAAGGGACCGTGACAGTGCTATTTGATAACCTTTAGAGGTGGTTTCTAAACTTGGAGATGTATTATAAAGACACCACAACTTAAATTTAATAAAAACTGATATACTATTGAGTAAGTAAGTCACTACATTCACTCGCTATACACACAAAACTAGATAAATACTCACATCAATGTGACTGGTGCCAATTTTAAGCTCACTGCCGAAATCTTGTATTGAATATCAAACTCAACGTATATTTCATTAAGGAAATCGATCAAGGACCTCACAATCGGTAGTCTGCTTCATTGAAATATATGAACAACATTAATACTATCACCCAGGAATTAATTTCATTGTAGTTGTCATATCATACCTTTCAATCAAGACAACATTTCTTCTTACTCCATTTTTGCCACTGTTTTACACAGACACTAATTACTTACGTAAAACTGAGAAAGAAAACCGGCGAAAGAAAATATATAAAATCTTGAAGTGTATTAGTTGGATTATAAAAAATAGCGCTACTATATGATGATCAATTACAGCCGACGTGAACTGTTCTTGTACAACAGTTTTATTGTAAGCATAGTGTAGTACTGAAAGAAAATAATAGGGGAAGATTATCAATTTGTGATTTTCCTAAACTACGTTAGATCAAATTTCGTATCTACGAAAGTCAAAAGCATCTGAAATTATCGATTACATACTCATACAAAATAACAGAACTGGTTATTTTTGTAGTTTTGAGTCGAAGACTGCGTTGTTTCATCTACCCACGATAGTCTACCCTGCGTAAGCCTCTTTGTCTCTAAACGATTACAGCCTGTAGCTGGTTACTGTGGTTAAGCGTTGGCTTCCCTCCACAATTACCCCACCCCCTTCCCTGTCTATTCCTTTCTGTCTGCCTCAGGATGCATCTTACCAACCGATCCTCTATTTTAGTCAGGTTGTGCCGTAACGCTGTCTTCTCCCCAGTGGTAACAAGACCGATCAAACTGATGTTCAGAATTGTTCTGTAGAACCACATCTTAAAAGATTGTACTTTTTTCTTGCCTGAACTGTTTATCGCCCATGTGCACTTCCGTACAAGATATAATGTAACAGACCGGTACGCACTAGATGTAGAATACGATACACCCTTTTAGTAAACAAACTGATACAGCTGGTACTTCGCACATAAAAGCTTATTCTTGAATCGTTTATTTTTCCACTCACGGTGACTACTGATTCACTATGTTATTTGTGAACAAAATTATATCATTATTATTTAATGTCAGATCACTAGTGTTTGTCATTTAAATACTCTTTTCTGGTATTTTCATTAATTTCAAATAGAACATTACATAAGTCTATGCAAAGTGAAGTTCAGACACAAATTTAAAACAGACCCTTACCGTTTTCAGATTTATTGCAAATCTCTCTTCAAATGGCTCTTAGAGGTGTCCTTGCTTTGCGGCTGGGGCCTCGTTTTGTACTAGTTACCGGTTTTGTGCAACAAGATGAACAAAATGTTCGTGAATGAGGCAACCAGCCGCAAATTCTTTTTGAATGTTTATACTATAAAGACTTCGGAATGGCTGACTTGACAATTTCAGTGTTATTTTATCCATGTTGGATCTTGCGTACACAATTCGGTAAACTTATGACTGATTTCTCTTTTCTTTTCGACCTTCACTAAAACATTTTCGGAATGATTTTAAAGCTGATAGAACATGACATGTGACGACACATTACGTAGTTTATATTTCTTTGTGACGAACTTGTCCTGTGTTTGTATTATGCGTTTTAAAGTTTGCAGGTTTTTGTGCCCGCAGTATGTCAGTGGTGTTTGATTATATGCAAACTGCTTTACCACACGCAGTTCTGTTTTATGGGAGCACAGACGCTCAGCAGTTACAAAACGTGGCCCAGCTCCAAACTGTCTTTTTCGAAAATCCACTCCTGGATGGCGGTTATTTTTTCAGGGCCCCACTCACACGCAACGGATAATCAGTATGAAACTGCTCTGTTCTGCCATAGGCATGTGAAGGAGGAGTAAGTTGACGTTATGGACGCTATGTGATATCCAGATTCAATAAATTGGTTCTTATTCACTGTTTATTTCCAAATTTCGGAAACTCATTTAGGCATCGTGCACAGTAATACCTTGGATATCATAGAAGAACAATTTAACAAGCTAGGTGGTGCAATATGGAGTACGTTTTGAATAGAATGAGATTCGATAATCACAATATGAATTTATTAAACATGTTAATATCAAAAGCATCTCTCTGTGTATCATCATCGTACATTTTTCGACAGACGTCTGGACTCTACAGTCGATCTAAGCACTTAGATATGTTAAAATGGTTAAACAATTGAGTCCGCAGCTCGTGGTCGTGCGGTAGCGTTCTCGCTTCCCACGCCCGGGTTCCCGGGTTCGATTCTCGGCGCGGTCAGGGATTTTCTCTGCCTCGTGATGACTGGGTGTTGTGTGATGTCCTTAGGTTAGTTAGGTTTAAGTAGTTCTAAGTTCTAGGGGACTGATGACCATAGATGTTAAGTCCCATAGTGCTCAGAGCCATTTAAAGAATTGAGGATGCATAAACTAACAGACCTCGACTTTAGGTTCAAATGGCTCTGAGCACTGTGCGACTTAAATTCTGAGGTCAGCAGTCGCCTAGAACTTAGAACTAATTGAACCTAACTAACCTAAGGACATCACACACATCCATGCCCGAGGCAGGAGTCGAACCTGCGACCGTAGCGGTCGCTCGGTTCCAGACTGTAGCGTCTAGACCGCACGGCCACTCCGGCTGGTTGGCTTTAGGGAATGGGAAACTACATAACAGGGAGACCAGAGAGCAGTTAAATCACTTATATGTGAACACATGCAGAAGCCCAGCAATATTTACTCCACACTTCACTATTATTCAAATGACCAGACTGCTATCGGGACTGTCAGGGATGCACCTCAGGCCTGGGTAGATGTCTCCACAATCAATACACAAAAAGGTTTAAAATCATCGAGGTAAAAAAAACAAGGGAGGTGGTACTGCAGACTTACGCTGTACGTTGTTTTGAAGCCAGAGTGAGCGGGGGCTGCCGGTGTTTTAAGTAGCCCAAATGATTAGGAGACTACTGTTTACGAGTGCTTCTTGTTCATTATTTCTGTCGTGTGGGCGCAACAACTATTTTGAATACTAAAAATTATAGAGTGGTCTATAGCGTCAGTTAGACCGTCAGCGAGAGCGCACCGCTAGTACCTGCTACTAATAAGGCGAGTACATCGTTCGCTTGTTACGTGTTTTTACAAGCTTCAAACAGGAGCGACTTATTTTCAGTTATCTGTGTAGGTACTAGTTTATTTTTGTAATTTCTTGCGTGTTCGAGTGCTTAGTTGGCACAACCTTTTATTTCAATAACAGTGTAGTGTACAGTACCGCCGTTGCTATCGACCGTTGTATCGACTCTCGTATCGCGCAGGCTTTTGTTTGTTTGGTTAGAACAGCTCAGTGTCAGTTAGACCGTCAGCGAGAACACACCGCTAGTTCCTGCTACTAATAAGGCGAGTACACCGTTCGCTTGTTACATATTTTTACGAGCTTCAAACAGGAACGACTTCAGTAATGGACAGGAACTGTGACTGCTGTGTACAGATGCGAGCTGAGCTGGCGACCCTCCGCTCACAGCTTCAGGCTGCGTGGGCTTCCGTCACACAGCTTGAGGCTGCTGCCGAGGGGCGTCACTGTGGGGGATCGGACGCGGGGATGCGAGGGACGTCGAGCACGTCCCACGTGTCCTCCGATCGGTCCACTGCTGTGACCTCCCCGGGTACTGCCGGCACTGAGGTTGACCCTCACCCGTGGTCGAGTGGGAGATCATTCCGAAGTCTGGCAGACAGCGAAAAACTTTCCGAGGGGCCGATTGTAGGGCCTACCCGGTTCGCTTGACGAACAGATTTCGGGCGTTATCTGCGGCTGACGATGTCTCTGAGCCGGATGCAATCGTTCACCCTGTTCCAGAGGAAGCTTCTAGGTCCGCAAGGTCTGGGTGTTCACAGAGAGTGGGTTTGCTAGTAGTTGGGAGCTCCAACGTTAGGCGCGTAATGGGGCCCCTTAGGAACATGGCTGCCAAGGAGGGGAAGGAAGCCATTGTGAACTCCGTGTGCATTCCGGGGGGAGTCATTCCTGATGTGGAAAGGGTGCTTCCGTATGCCATGAAGAGTACAGGGTGCAGCCAACTGCAGGTGGTGGCTCATGTTGGTACCAATGACGTGTGTCGCTTTGGATCGGAGCAGATTCTGTCTGGTTTCGGGCTGCTAGCGGAAATGGTAAAGGCTACCAGTCTTGCTTGCGAGATTAAGGCAGAGCTCACTATCTGTAGCATCGTCGATAGAACCGACTGTGGTCCTTTGGTGCAGAGCCGAGTGTAGGGTCTGAATCAGAGGCTCAGGCGGTTCTGTGACCGTGTACGCTGCAGATTCCTTGACTTGCGCCATCGGGTGGTGGGTTTCCGGGTTGCGCTTACTACGTCTGGGCTGTGTGGAAGGGACTGGGCGGTCTTTTAGGTTAGAGGGTCTCAGGTAACCACAGAAGGGGTGTCCGTCTAAAAGTGGGCAGGTAAAACACAGTAAGGTAGTTGTAGAAACTATTGGTATTGTAGTTGTAAATTGTCGTAGCTGTGTTGGTAAAGAACCAGAGCTCCAAGTCCTAATAGAAAGCACTGAAGCTCAAATAGTTATAGGTACAGAGAACTGGCTAAAGCCGGAAATAAGTTCAGCCGAAATTTATTCAAACGATCTAACAGTGTTCAGAAGGGATACATTAAATACAGTTGGTGGTGGCGTATTTATTGCTGGCAGAGGTAGTTTGCCTTGTAGTGAAATTGAAGTAGATAGTTCACGTGAAATAGTATGGGTAGAGGTAATACCTGACAACCAGACTAAACTGTTTTACCCAACCCCCGACTCAGAAGACATAGTTACTGAATAGTTCAAAGAAAACTTGAGTCTCAGTTCAAATAAGTACCATGCTCATACAATTATAGTCGGTGGTGACTTCAATCTACCCTCGATATGCTGGAAAAATTATACGTTTAAAGCCGGCGGCAGCATAAAACGTCATCCGAATTTGTACTGAATGCTTTCTCAGAAAACTTTTTTGAACAATTAGTTCATGAGCCCACTAGAAGCGTAAATGGTTGCGAAAGCATACTTGACCTTTTAGCAACAAATAATCCTGGACAAATAGTGAGTGTTGTGACGAATACAGGGATTAGCGACCACAAGGCAGTTGGTGCTAAGCTGAATACCGTAACACCTACAACCACCGAAAAGAAACGCAAAGTATATCTATTTTAAAAAGTTGATAAAAATGCTCTTAACGCCTTTTTAAGAGCCAGTCTTCACTCCTTCCGATCTGATCATGTAAGTGTAGAAAAGTTGTGGAATGTTTTCAAAGAGATAGTATCAACAGGAATTGAGAGATATATACCACATAAATTAATAAGTGATGGTACTAATCCCCTGTGGTACACAAAACGGGTCAGATCATTGTTGCAGAAGCAACGAAAAAAGCATGCCAAATTTAAAAGAACGCAAAATCCCCAAGATTGGCAAAGTTTTACGGAAGTTCGAAATATGGCACGTTCATCAATGCGAGATGCTTTTAACAATCTCCACAACGAAATTCTGTCTCAAAATCTGGCAGAAAACCCAAAGAGATTGTGGTCATACATAAAGCACACCAGTGGCAAGACGCAATCAGTACCTTCATGCGCGATAGCAACGGTGAAGTCACTGATGACAGTGCCACTAAAGCAGAGTTATCAAACACGGTTTTCCGAAACTCCTTCACCAAAGAAGACGAAGTAAATATTCCTGAATTCCAATCAAGAACAACTGCCATGATGAGAAACATAGAAGTAGATATCCTAGGTGTAACACAGCAGCTTAAATCACTTAATAAAAGCAAGGCCTCCGCTCCAGATTGTGTACCAGTCAGGTTCCTCTCAGAGTATGCTGATAAAATAGCTCCATATTTAGCAATTATATACAACAACCCGCTCACAGGAGAATCCGTACCTAAAGACTGGAAAATTGCTCAAGTCACACCAATACCCAAAAAGGAAAGTAGGAGTAATCCGCTGAATTACAGGCCTGTATCACTAACGTCGATTTGGAGTTGGGTTTTAGAACATATACTGTATTCGAACATTATGAAGTACCTCGAAGAAAACGATTTATTGACATACAGTCAGCAGAGATTCAGAAAATATCGTTCTTGTGAAACACAACTAGCCCTTTATACTCATGAAGTAATAAGTGCTATCGACAGGGGATGTCAAATTGATTCCACATTTTTAGACTTCCAGAAGTCTTTCGATACCGTTCCTCACAAGCGTCTTCCAACCAAACTGTGTGCCTACGGAGTATCGCCTCAGTTGTGCGACTGGATTCGTGATTTCCTATCAGAATCGTCACAGTTCGTAGTAATAGACGGAAAGACATCGAGTAAAATAGAAGTAATATCCGGCGTTCCCCAAGGAAGTGTTATAGGCCGTCTATTGTTCCTGATCTGTATTATGGACATAGGAGACAATCTGAGTAGCCGTCTTAGATTGTTTGCAGATGATGCTGTCATTTACCGTCTTGTAAGTCATCAGATGATCAAAACGACTTGCAAAATGATTTAGATATCTGTATGGTGCGAATAGTGGCAATTGACCCTGAATAAAGAAAAGTGTGAATTTATTCACATGAGTACTAAAAGAAAACAGCTAAATTTCGATTACGCGATAAGTCACACAAATCTGAGGGCAGTAAATCCAACTAAATACTTAGGGATTAGTTACAAATAACCTAAATTGGAACGATAACGTAGATAATATTGTGGGTAGAGCAAAGCAAATATCGCGATTCATTGGCAGAACACGTAGAATGTGCGACAGGTCTACCAAAGAGACTGCTTACACTACGCTTATCCGCCCTATTCTGGAGTATTACTGTGCTGTGTGGTATCCGCATCAGGTAGGACTGACGGGTGACATCGAAAAAGTACAAAGAAGGGCAGCTCATTTTGTATTACCGCGAAATAGGGGAGATAGTGTCACAGACATAATACGTGAATTGGAGTGGCAATCATTAAAACATAGGCGTTTTTCGTTGCGACGGGATCTTCTCATGAAATTTCAATCACCAGTTTTCTCCTCTGATTGCGAAAACATTCTGCGGCACCCACCTACATAGGGAGAAATGATCATCACGATAAAATAAGATAAATCAGGGTGCGCACAGAAAAATTTAAGTGCTCGTTTTTCCCGCGTGCCGTTCGAGAGTAGAACGGTAGAGAGACAGCATGGAGGTGGTTCATTGAACCCTCTGCCAGGCATTTATTGTGAATAGCAGAGTAATCAAATGGTTCAAATGGCTCTGAGCACTATGGGACTCAACTGCTGTGGTCATAAGTCCCCTAGAACTTAGAACTACTTAAACCTAACTAACCTAAGGACATCACACACATCCATGCCCGAGGCAGGATTCGAACCTGCGACCGTAGCGGTCGTGTGGTTCCAGACTGCAGCGCCTTTAACCGCTCGGCCACTCCGGCCGGCGCAGAGTAATCACGTAGATGTAGATGTAGATGTAGAATAACAGTGTCAGAAAGGCAATTTCGAACGTTTTTATGTTCTTGAATGCGCATTTGCTCTAGTAATACGACGCAGAGTAACGTCACTGGGAGGTGTCACCACAGTGAACTATAGGAGTATGACTGCGGCGAACCTAATGTTTTGGGCTAGTTAAGATGGCGTACATCAGCTTCAAGTCTGTGGCGTAGTGCCGCCTCACCTCTTTGTTTACCACCATGGTTAAAATGCTTAAATCAATAACTGAGAGAATTTTTCCACACAAACAGTATGATGTACCATATAAAGTTAAGAAGCCCCACCGCTACAGACCGGGCACCGTCGCTCTGTGAGAAATCCGCCGTTACCATAAGAGCACAGAGCTGCTCATCCGCAAGCTGCCCTTCCAGAATCTAGTGCGTGAGATCACCCAATACTTCAAGACCGACCTGCGCTTCCAGAGCTCCACTGTCATGGCCCTGCAGGAGGCCAGCGAGGCCTACCTCAGGTCACAATAGTGGGACTCAAGACACGTGGTGGACTAAAGGGCGAGAATGACTCAATCTCCAATACGGTCACTTCAGAAATGGAAAAACTAAAGGAAATCGAATCTGCATGTGGCAGTTAGTTGGATCCTATGCTTTATGATCTTCATTTTGCGCAACACCAACTATCAGAAAAGGTATCATTTAAAGGTCCTTCAAACACATGAATTTTTTACGAAGGTGTGCAAATGTAAAGTGATCGCGAAACACTTGTCTAGTCACAACAAATGAAATCAATAAAATTATAACTCATATTTCTGTTAACTCTGGGAATACTGAAGTAATCTTCAGAATACTCTCACACTCGTGTTTACTCACGTGGACACATTTACAGGGAAGAAAGGGAACGGAGCTTGCTGTTCAGAGGTGTAAAAACAAACGAAGTAGCTCCTCTCTCTTCCAGAGGCTGTGGGTGGCTGCGGCAGAGTGAAATGTCAAACGGACACAACACTGCCCATATGTCAAGGTGCCAAACGTGCTTAACATTCACAAAGCGGATTCAGTTCACCTGTTTCAACGCGATTAACCAAAAATAGTTTTCAAGATGTAATTATATCAAAGATGTTAATATGCAGATGCTGTACAGAGTGTAATTTTCACTTTATTAGACGTTGAATTAAAATTAAAATCATTTCACGAATGTTTTTGCGTGCATCAAAAAGAAAAAAAATCGCTCGTAAGTTTGCCGATTTCTGAACGAAAAACATTTTTTTTACCGTAGTTCACCAAACCAGTAACGAGTAGAAAATGAGGCCCCAGTAGGAGAGCAAGAAAATCTGTAACAGCGTCTGTAACTGCATTTTTTATAAATCCGTAACAGGTAATGGTTTCTTTTAAATAAAATTATTAAACTATAATTGTGACTAATGGCTGTATAAATTGTAAACGTTGTAAAAAATTTAATTAATTTTCGTAATTATAATCTAGTTAAAATTCCGGTGGGAACAGAAACTGATTGTTAGGAGTATACAAATACTCTGGCGGCTGCACTCGCCAAACTAGTACAAGAGAGTCACAGAGTTCACGCTAGGTTCAAATGGTTCAAATGGCTCTGAGCACTATGGGACTCAACTGCTAAGGTCATTAGTCCCCTAGAACTTAGAACTAGTTAAACCTAACTAACCTAAGGACATCACAAACATCCATGCCCGAGGCAGGATTCGAACCTGCGACCGTAGCGGTCTCGCGGTTCCAGGCTGCAGCGCCTTTAACCGCACGGCCACTTCGGCCGGCCAGTTCACGCTAGGAGCAGCGACGTTTTACAGCATCATTTTCCTACGCATGTGCTAAAATTGTCTGGGACCTTTCATTTGTTAATCAAGAAACTTTAAAGATCATTAACTGGAGTATCCAATCTTTTTTGCTTCTTGTTATTTCGAAGTTCCAAAAATGCCCAACTATAAAACCCAGTTCAGCTGGATGGAAGGTCGGATTAATTAATTTCATGATGTAAACTCTAAACGAAGGAAATGAAAAGATGATTTTGTTTCGCAACTAATAAAATTTTCCACGATACTTGGGGCGAACGGATTAAAACCGCCTGTTAGTTGTGTATAAATGAAATGCGTACCATCACGTTTCCTACTTTGATAAACGTCGGATTGTACCCTATCGCGATTGCGGTTTATCGTATCGCGACGTTGCTGCTCGCATTGGTCGAGATCCAATGACTGTTAGCAGAATATGGAATCGGTGGGTTCAGGAGGGTAATACGGAACGCCGTGCTGGATCCCAACGGCCTCGTATCACTAGCAGTCGAGATGGCAGGCGTCTTATCCGCATGGCTGTAACGGATCGTGCAGCCACGTCTCGATCCCTGAGCCAACAGATGGGGACGTTTGCAAGACAACAACCATCTGCACGAACAGTTCGACGACGTTTGCAGGAGCATGGACTATCAGTTCGGAGACCATGTCTGCGGTTATCCTTGACGCTGCATGACAGACAGTAGCGCCTGCGATGGTGTACTCAACGACGAACCTGGGTGCACGAATGGCAAAACGTCATTTTTTCTGATGAATCCAGGTTCTGTTTACAGCATCATGATGGTCGCATCCGTGTTTGGCGACATCGCGGTGAACGCACATTGGAAGCGTGTATTCGTCATCGACATACTGGCGTATCACCCGGCGTGATGATATGGGGTGCCATTGGTTACACGTCTCGGTCACCTCTTGTTCGCATTGACGGCACTTTGAACAGTGGACGTTTCATTTCAGATGTGTTACGACATGTGGCTCTACCCTTCATTCGATCCCTTGCGAAACCCTACATTTCTGCAGGATAATGCACGACCGCATGTTGCAGGTCCTGTACGGGCCTTTCTGGATACAGAAAATGTTCGAATGCTGCCCTGACCAGCACATTTTCCAGATCTCTCACCCATTGAAAACGTCTGTTCAATGGTGGCCGAGCAACTGGCTCGTCACAATACGCCAGTCACTACTCTTGATGAACTGCGGTATCGTGGTGAAGCTGCATGGGCAGCTGTACCTGTACACGCCATCCAAGCTCTGTTTTATTTATTTATTTATTTATTTATTTATTTATTTATTTAACCTGGCAAGATTACGGCCATGAGGCCCTCTCTTACATCTAACCAGGCATTCTACTTATTTTACTTTCATATGTTTTAGTAGGTACATCTAACCAGGCATTCTACTTATTTTACTTTCATATGTTTTAGTAGGCATGTTAAACTACATCTAGTACAAAAAGTGAAATAAACAATTAGAAAGGTACACCTGGAAAAATACATACATACAGAGTTTATGTTCGTAGATCATAAGTACTGTTATAATTAGGCGTTATTGAAGAGACAGATTTTAGATAGGAGTGCTGGCAGCAGGGAGTATGAGGGAGACTCATGGTGAAGGGAGGAGAAGAATAGAGACACATGATGAAACATAATTAAGGAAATATAAAGGAAAAGAAGATTGTGTGGCTAATAGAGATAGATGAAGAGGAAGGCATCTCAGGAGCAAGATAGGAGACGCTAGCTTTGCTATTTGGCAGATGAGAGGATTGGCCTTGTACATTAATTTTGTGGAGAACGTTATGAGGATGATAGTAGGATACCAAATAAGAGTGACCTCGTGTTTCGATTATGATGGCATGACAGGTTTTTAATCTCTGAAGCAAGGTACTGGGGTGCTTGCGCGACGAGGAGTCGGTGAAGTAGACATAGAGTGTGGTAGTCACGCAATTTGCCCGGCCGCAGCCACCCTAGCTCGAAGTATGAAGCACTAACATGATCATATCGGCGAATGTTGCAGGTGTAACGCACACAGGCATTCATGGTTAGCTCTAGCCGTCTTTTGTTTTCACTACTCATGCCTTGTTGAATCACATCACAATAGTAGAGGTTCGGTAGAACGAGTGCTTGCACCAGCTGGGGTTTCAAGTACTGTGGACATATGTTCCGAAACTTTTTGAGAGCATAGAGGCAAGCAGACGTCTTTCGGCACACTGTGACTGTATTCTCCGCCCAGTTGAGATGCTCATCCAAAGTTACACCCAAGTTCTTCACTGTTTTCTGATATGGTATTGAAGTACCGTTGAGCAGAATAAGAGGTAGCCGTTCGCGGAAATCTGAACATATTATTATATTCTGATGGGCTATTAAGATTACTTGCGTCTTTTTTGCATTTAGTTTAAGCCCCAGGTTTTTCGCCCACGTCACTACTGAAGACAGATCATCATTCATCTGAGCGATTGCAGTGTTTACATCTTCAGGTCTGACGCTTAGGTAGAGCTGGAGGTCGTCGGCATAGAAATGATATTTACAGGAGAACAGAACCGACGAAATATCGTTGACATATAAAGAAAACAAAAGTGGTCCTAAGACTGATCCTTGTGGCACTCCCGAGGAGATATGTTTCCAGGAAGATTTTTCATTTACGCAGACAACACATTGCTGTCTGTCTTTTAAGTAGCTTTCAAACCATCTCATTGCACTATCAGAGAAATTAAGCTGTTGCATTTTTCTGAGCAATATGTCAAAGTTAACAGTGTCAAAAGCTTTGCTAAAGTCCAGTAGCGTCAATATTGTTGCCTTTCGATTGTCGATGGCATATTTCAGGTCATTAGTTACTTTAATTAGAGCAGTGTTTGTGCTGTGATGTTTACGGAAATCGGATTGAAATTTGTCATATAGGCTGAACTCATGCAAGTGTTTAGTGATTTGGCCATGAACAATATATTCAAGTGCTTTGGAAACAGCAGGCAGTATGCTAATTGGTCGGTAATTACTAGGCAGTTGCGGGTTTTCGATCTTAGGGATGGGTCGAATTATGCTTCTTTTCCATGCAGTGGGGTATATTCCGTTCACGAGGGAAAAAATTAAATATTACAGTTAAGACAGGTACTAAGATATCGGCAACATTCTTAATCATGGTTATACCGATACTGTCGTTGCCTCTTGCATCAGAAGAGATTCTCATTATTGCTTTTCTTGCCGTATTTGTTGTTACATGTTTTAGATGGAAGGTATCGTTGTTAGTTATCCTGTTTGGGGATTCTTGTGGACGGTAATTATCAGCCATGCTGGTATTCAGAGGTGCAGAGAAGAATTCATTTAATTCGTTAGCTGACACATGAAAAGTAGTTTCCGATTTTGCTTTTCCGACCCCCAAGCTACGGAGATTCTTCCATAGAGTCCTGGGCGTCAGATCGCTGCATACAAGGGAGCGAGCGTGACTGATTTTAGCATTGCGAATGCATTGTTTCACTCTGTTCTGTAGCTTTCTATATTCTTCGAAACGCTCGGGTTTCGGATCTGCCTTGAAACGCCTGTGGGCAGCATCCCTATTAGTCTTCATTTGACGTAATTCAGCTGTCAGCCATGGAGCAGGATATTTTCTTACACGGATTGTGCGCACAGGTGCATGTTTGTCATAGGGGGCAGTGAGTTTATCACCAAGTTCATTAATTTTGCCGTCGATTGTAAGTACTCTGATTATTTGATGCCACGAGATTTCTGAGCAATCGGCTGTTAGAGCGTCAAGATCAATACGTTTCATGTTCCTACAAGTTATGTAACGCGATTTGATCCTTGGGGGCTGCACAGAGTAGGCCAGGAATATTACATCATGTGCTGAGAGGCCAGGGGCCGATGTTTGACCAACATCTCTTACTTTGTCAGTCTGTTTCGTTGCGATTACGTCTATAAGAGTATGACTGTGCGCCGTATGGTGTGTAGGTTGTAATGGAAGAATGTTCATGCTATTGCAACTAAACAGTCTTCTTAGGTTTATTGCGGAGGGAGTGTCTCTTAGCAGGTCTATGTTCAAGTCACCCATTACGATGACATGTTCGTATTGACACTGAAGTGAATGTAATTCCGACTGGAATGAACTCATTGAGCTTATTTTTAGCGGCTTGTACACGACACCAGTCAAGAATTTCCGACTTTGTATATTTATTTCAATGAACATGAATTCAGCCTCTTTTTCTTCAGCAGGATTTGACGTACATAAGACTTTCGCTTTGAGATCTGTTCGTATATACGCGCCGACCCCGCCACCTCGATTTTTTGATCTGTCTGCCCTAAGAAATGTGTACCCTGGGAGATGAATAGATGCAGAGGATATGTGTGGTTTCAACCACGTTTCGGATAAGAGGATTACGTGGTAGTTTAGTTGGTTGAAGAGGAGGCTAAGTTCTTCGTAATGTGCAGGTAAAGACTGGATGTTGCAGTGAGCTGCTAAAAGTTCTGACGCGTTCCGCTGAGCAGCCTGGAGTAGGGTGGCAGACTGGTTGGTCCCTTTGTCAGGCACCACCTGCCACGAGGGGCACTGGCCGGTGCTTCCGCCAAGTGACATAACACAGGGGTGTCCGAGATTTTGCGCACCCTGTTTGTGACTCCGAGAGTGCCGAAAGAAAGGCGATTGCAAGAGATTTCCTGAGGTTGCGGGAGTATAGAAAATGGATTAGTGGTATTCGGTGCAAGGAGAATATGACCAAAATAGTGACGGCTGTGTGTCACTGTGTATCTTATGTAGTAAGAGGAGAAATGTAATTATCGTATTTGAAACAGCTTAGGGTGGAAATAAGGAAAAGGGGAGTGATTTAAGAGGCCGATGCTGCCAGCAGAGAGAAGTAAGCTTAATAATTAATCGATTATCGTAGGAAGCTAGAATTAAATTGAAATTTACTAAAGTGATACTGGTAGTGATTATCGTAGGAAGCTACAATTAGATTGAAATTTGCTAAAGTGATACTGATAGTGATTTTTATTACGAACAATTTAAACCGAAGAGATGGGTGATTATTGAACTAAAGGAGAGACTAATAATTGCAATAGAACTATTACAGAATGGAAGAGAATAAACTGAGAAAATGAAAAAAGTATTAGCAGTAACTAAAATTAAGTAATGGTTAGAGAAACAGACACAAAAAAATAGTGAAAAGTTAATACAGTTACAAAAACAATTAGTTGAAGGTACAAATATGGGTATAATTAAAAAGTTAATACAATTACAAGACTATATCTGACTATAGGGCTGTTACAATTTGCAAATGGTGTTTAATTTGCACTTTTGGCTCGAGTAGCTTCACTTAATACTATTCAGTTCTGTCATGTTTGTGACTGTCTTCTTTCCAGCTGCTGTCTTAATGATTACTCTGCCATCCTGAGTCCACACATTCTGAAGACCGAAATGGGATATGGCACTGTTTAAAATCTTTAGCCGTTCGTGTGTCAGATCTTCTCTCATTGTAAGCCCTGTCCTTGCTAACTTCTTCTTCTGGGTAAAGATCTCTGCCCTTTTTCGGTACGAGACAAATTTAATAATTATTGGACGAGGTTTGGTAGCACCTGGTAGTTTTCGTCCCACCCGATGGCTCCTGTCAATGCCTGCCTTGGTCACTTCAACGGCCTAATTTTTCACGCGCAACCTGTATAAGCAGGTTGTCTGTGTCTTCTTCCTTATTTTCTGCTACTCCAAACAGTCGTAGACTATTTCGCCTTTGGTACTGTTCTAGTTCGTCTGTTGCGGCAGATAGTTTTACTTCCAACTCTCGTGCCTTTTTCTCGTATTCAGACACAGACTTTTTAGTGCTGTAATTTCGGCAGTATTGGCCTCAACAGTTTCACGCATTTTGGCCAATACTGCTGCCGTTACAGTATCTGATATAGTGCCTGCTATCAGATCGAGATTGTTTGACTCAATGCCCAGGTATATCAAAGCCGTTATTACGGCCAGTAGTGGTTGTTCCGGGTACTGATTTCTCAGCATCTATGCACCCGAACTGCGTGAAAATGTAATCACATGTCAATTCTAGTGTAATATATTTGTCCAATGAATACCCCTTTATAATCTGCATTTCTTCTCGGTGTAGCAATTTTAATGTCCAGTAGTGTACATCTCCATTCTACTACTGAATAGAATATAATGGAATTTACTGCCAAAAACACTTACCTGAAATTTAAAGGAAGCTTATACCATTTCAGTAGAACTGTTACAGAATTCCTTAAGTCGATTTCTCTCAAGCACGGCATTTTTGAGTTATGTTACCACTCTCGCCAGGGTGTGATATGTTATAAGTGCTAGTCGTCCTCTGCATACCATGTGAATATGAATTAGATCGGTGAGAGGAAGTTCGTACGGTCCGCTTGTAAGCTTAAATGACAGATGTGGGTACGACATTCCGTACAACGTCTCTGTGCAAGAGTTTAACTATAGTGGCTGTCAACTAGCAGCGTGCCAGTTTTTCCGCAATATGGCGTTTTCAATGGGTGACACATCTGAAAACCAGGATAACAGTTGACTCCCCTCAGTATCGAATAGGTATGGGCAGTATACGCGAGATAAGGGCTTGTGGTGTCTTGTTGAAAGATAATGTTGCGGATATTTCGAAGATAGGACACAGGCTCACGTCAGAAATGTAGCGGTTACTATCCATATCACCTGATGGTGATGGTGTTGTGTAACCAGTGGCAGCCCATACTATGGATGCCAGTGATGGGCCTGTATGACGATGAAACACGCAGCCTTGCCATCTTCGTTACAAACAAGCCCCATCTAAGGGACGTGACGATGCTATTCGATCCTGAATGGTCGAGTGAACAACACTGGTCTTCTCGACTGCTAGCCGCTTACCACCGTTGTCATCCTGCAAGACAGAAAACAGGCATACTCTAAATTTTGGATACTAATAAACACCGATCAAAGAACCCTGACCTGATCCTTAATGATCAAACACAATTTCATTATTTACCCTTACTAGATTAGCAGCAGCCAATTAATATTTTTTTCGCCGTTCGGTAATATACTTGTTATAACTGTTCCACATCCAAATTCCATAGACTCCTTTCTTCGTTCTTCCCGCCTCCTTCCCTCTTTTTTCGGCCTGTTAATCACATTCCCCAATTTGTTCGTATAACGGTCTGTACCATTACTCTCTTCTACAACACTTTTGGTTTATACATTCCTATATTTTTAATCATTGTATATAACGTAGTATGAGATTTATTTGTTCAAAGCTCTTTTGTGAATTACATTATGCTAGTGTTTTTATGTCGATATATGGTCGTAAAATGTCAGTGTCACTACATTTGTTATTGTCGAATGTCTCTTGAGGTCTTAAAAGGTCTTAACAGATGTCGTATCATCTTGTCCCTTGTCAGTGTTTTCCTCATATCCCTTTCCTCTCCGATTCTGCGCAGTCCAATTGATTTTCAACAATCGTCTGTAGCACCACATCTCAAATGCTTAGATTCTCTTCTGTTTCGGTTTTCCCACAGTCAATATTTCACTACCATACAATGTACATTCTCAGAACTTTCTTTCTCAAATTAAGGTCTAAGTTTGGTACTAGTGGATTCTTTTGGCCAGAAATGCCCTTTCTTCCAGCGCTAGTCTGCTTTTTATATCCTTCTTGCTTCGTCTATCACGTGCTATTTTTCTGCATGGGAAGCAGAATTATTTACTTTGTCTAGTTCGTGATCCCAAATTGTGATGTTAAGTTTCTCAACATTCACATTTCTGCTACTTCTCATCACTTTCATCTTTCTGCCATTTACTCTCAATCCATATTCCGCGTTCATAGACTGCTGATTCCACTCAACAGATCCTGTAACTCATCTTCACTTTCACTGAGGATAGCAGTGTCATCGGTGAATTTTATCATTGATATCCTTTCACCTTCAATTTTAATCCCCTTCTTGAACTATCTTTTATTTCCGTCGTTACCATTGGTTTGATAGTGACCAGTAGTGTTGGGCATGTAGCATGTTTTCAATTTCACGGATGAAAGTAAGCTTTTTGGCCGAACACGGAGAGACTTTTCCCAAAAATAGAACCGTGCTAGATCTTGAAACGGTGTGTGTAGAACAAGGTACAGGAGAGAGGAGACCTGTTGTTTCAATTTTCATACATTACATAGTCCACCAACGCAGGACTGTAGACACTGTTTGATGCTATTTTTTATTCTATTTGCTTTAGTTTGGAAGTTGTAGTCACTTGCTGGAGTTGAATGCTAGGCATTTTATTACTGAATGGAAGGCACCATACTCGTGGGTCGCTCAGTGTTGAGAATTGGTACGTGGTGGTAGGTTTCCTATAAGTCTTAAAAGTATGAATATGATCACTGATATCTGTGATCAGATCTAAATAATGTATGGAGCTACCCAAATTGTTATTTTGATAGTGTATCAAAGGTATCAAACCTTGGAAGAGAATTGGTTATTTTCCAAGAACTGTTTTTCAAAACTGGCCGTCAAGACTTAAGCATAGGCTGGACTGATGGGGGATCCGTTAGCTAAACTATCCAACTGCTTGTATATACATTTAACTTGTTGTGCTATTTTGCAGGTGAACGATGATGTGTGATGCAGCAGTTACACTGAACTGGAGAGGATAACTGACAAGGGACAGAAATGGAGAATTCCATGAAACCAAAATTAAGGGTGAAGACCAAACAATAACAAAAATTTGTTGTTTTAAATCTTACCAATAATACAAAATTTGTTGACTGGTCAACGTGATGATATGCGCATAATTTTATATGAACTAAGTTAATAATATGAGTTAAAAGGACATAATTCCATTATTAAAACAGGAAAGAGGGTTTTAAGGAGTATGATGTTCCGCTCAGAAGTGTCCCATAAAGTTTATAGCAACATTACTAGGAATGTTTTTAATTTAAGCGCTGTTTATTTTAATTTTTGTAAACGATTAGTTTTAGCTAAACAATGCATATCTTCGTTCCTTAACATCACTATTATTATTTCTATTATTATTTTTACTGTTACTATTGTTGTTAATATCTGGAAATTCAGTAGACAACACTACAGTATATATTCAATAATTATACATAAAATTACGTAATATTAGATAATTATAAATTAATATTTAAGCGATGAGTATATCACACCATCTGTAGATGCATTCAACGAAAAGTCATCGACAATGTAGTCTGTGGTCTGTTCTTCTGAACCACGTCCACTGACAGACCTTCCTTGAATACCCTGCTTCTTCTGTGGAGAATCACATGTCATATTTCCAGCATGGCTACGGTTGCGTCTCTCCCATTCACACCACGAAAGCTGTGAAATCGTTTAAATTTCCGTCTGAATCCAGAACAGATGTGTGTTGTATGGTGAAAGTTCATTCTAACATTATCTTCATTGACTGACGATTCAGAAGTTGTTGATGATGTTTAGGTCGATTCTAGAAGACTTATGCAGCTAATGCCAACTCTCGTAGAGATAATATGTGTCTGCATGTCACATTACCTTTTTTTAGCATTTATACCTACTCTGCTCCTTTCCAAGACCTCCATTACGACCATTTTAAATGTTGTTGACGCTAAGATATCAGGGCGTGCTGAAAAGAAAATTCTCGAAATTTTTTATGCGAAAACTATTAAAGATTTTCTAATAAATAAAATATTATTAACATTCAACATTATTATTCTTCATGTCTACATATTTATTTCTCAACATGGTCACCCTGGCGATGAACATATTTCTACCAGCTGTAGACCGGTTTGTTAATACCATCACTACAGAATGTTTGACTTTGTTGACGGAGCCAAACCTCACCTCTGGTGCGCCGCTTCTACACTGTCAAAGTGAAGTCCTCAAAGGTACCGTTTGAGTAAATTTTGGAAATTTGTGGTAAGTTCCTATGGGACCACCTGCTGAGGCTCTGAGCACTATGGGACTTAACATCTATGGTCATCAGACCCCTAGAACTTAGAACTACTTAAACCTAACTAACCTAAGGACAGCACACAACACCCAGCCATCACGAGGGAGAGAAAATCCCTGACCCCACCGGGAATCGAACCCGGGAACCCGGGCGTGGGAAGCGAGAACGCTGCCGCACGACCACGAGATGCGACGACCTGCTGAGACCATCGGTCCCTAGGCTTACACACTACGTAATCTAACTTAAACTAACTTACGCTAAGAACAACACGCACACACATCCATGCCCGAACTCCAACGGGGGAAGCGCGCGCACCGTGGCAAGGCGCCATAGACCACGCGGCTACCCGCGCGGCTTCGTTTAAGTTTTGGAAACAGATGAGAATGAGATGGGGCCAAGTCGGTACTGTATGGAGGATGGTCGATGTCAGCGACCCCAAAGCGTCAGTTTGATGCAGATGTTGCAGCCCTCGCCTGTGGTCTCGCACTGCAATGCTGGTGGAGACGGTACGCCAAATGTGGAAGAACTCATCGAATACGAAACTCGATTACTGCACGCTGCTTCTCACGCTAGGACATAGTTACGTTACACACCGCTATGTTACACGCTACAGTGCGGAGCCCTCTAGCGACAGACGGTTGCAAATACGTAGACATGAAGAATAAAGATATAGAATTTTAATAATGTTTGTTTTATTGTAAAAGCTTTAACAGTTTTCATTTAAAAAGTGGGAGGCAATACTTTTCAGCACGCACTCATACATTTAACTATTCACGGTTGGAGGAGCTCTTGATCCGAAAACATCGCCGTAGTTTCAAATGTGAGTGTTAAGGTATGGCAATAAGGCAAAATTCCATGGGATGAGATTAGGACTATTAGGAGTGTTTTCAAAAGCTTTCCGCCTGTTATAGCTATGAAAATCAGAATAGATACATAAAGAATGTGTGATGGGATTCTTGTAATGAGAGAAAAATTTCGGGTCTCGGTCTACATTTGCATCAATGTGACTATTCTGAAATGCACTATTAAGTGCCTGGCAGACGGTTCATCTAACTACTTTCAAGCCATTTCTCTACTGTTCCATTCTCGCACAGCGATCGGGGAAAACGAACACTTAGATCTTCCCCTGCGCACTCTGGTTTCTCTTATTTGTGACGTTGATCATTTCTCCCTACGAAGGTGGGGCCAACGAAATGTTTTCACATTTGGAAGAGAAAGTTAGTAATGAAATTACATGAGAAGATCCTGCCTCAACGAAAGACGCCTATGTTTTAATGATAGCCATCCCAATTTGCGTATTATATCTGTGGCAATCTCTCCTCTTTTCTATGAAAATACCAAACTGCCCTTATTTGAACATGTTCGATGTCCTCCAGCAATGCCTAACAGTAAACCACGTATCCAGTCGCACAACTGAGACGATATTCCACAGAAACGCAATTTGATTAGCAGTCTCTTATGAGGAACTGTGTCGAAAGTGTTCTGGAAATCTAAAAATATGGGTCATTTTGAGATCCCCTTTAGATAGACTCATTACTTCTTGTGGTGAATAAAGAGCTAGTTGTCTTTCACAAGAACGATATTTTCTGAATTCGTGTTGGCTATTTGTCAATAAATCATTTTCTCCGAGGTAATTCATAATGTTTGAACTCAGTATACGTTCCAAAATCCTACTGCAAATCGACGTCGTGATATGGGTATGTCATTGAACCGATTTTACTATTTCCTTTCTTGAGTATTGGTGTGACCTGTGCAACTTTCTCGTCTTTTGGTACGGATCTTTCGTCGAGCGAACGGTTGTATATGGTTGCTAACTACGGAATTATTGTATCAGCGTACTCTAAAAGAAACATAACTGGTATACAATCTGGACCGGAATCCTTGCTTTTGCTAAGTGATTTTAGCTGCTTCGCTATACCAAGTGTATTTACTTCTTAGTTACTCATGTTGGCACTGGCTGGATTATTTAAAGTATATTGGAATGTGAGCTAAGTGAACCACTGTAAGATGAACCGTTTTTCCTGAATGATTTTACGAATAGAGCTCATGACGTTGCATCACTCCCCTTAGAGTGAAGAAACCTCATCTTTGCAGCCCAGTTTTTCGGACTGCGACGTGATCATGACCATTTTGATGTCTCTGTTGGCGTATTTGGTTGAAAAATCTTCTCAGTAACAGTATTTTTCAATTATCATGCTGCATGACTTAAAATTCTTTTGACTATTTCTTTGCGGCACGAGAGAGCAAACCTTCCTCATTCCAACTGGCCTTGGCGAATGGTATGAATTGCAAGTAAGGGCAGTATCAAAGATTCCGCTGGCTAACTATATGAGAGACCCGTAGTCCTCAACTGTTTTCCGTACTCTGGTAACTCTTTTTAAATAATCATGACGTAGGTAAGACTCATTGATTAACGCTCTAAAGTCTGAAATTCACTTTGTGCAACAAAAAGTTGAGATATTTCCTTGAAAAATTTGTCCCCAGGGCAGCCCTCAAAAAGAATTATACTGTCCAGTTGCTTGTTATTTTTCTTCCGCTGCGATGTGCTGTACCGTGAAGCTAACAGTTCAACTGTTACACCAAAATTGATAGGAAGAAACCAAGGTCTTTCTTCATGTTACTTTCCGTTCAGACTCTTGCTTGTAGAATGTTGACGAAGGGAAGAATTTTGCTAGCGAAACAACTCGGTAAATATATTTTTATCCATATTCGATACTATGAGAATCTTTGCGACTGTAAGAAATGGAACGATTGATGAGTAAGAACACAATAAATCCCTTCAGTCATTTATTCATGCCATTTTGGGCTTAGTGCTGCAAAGGGTATCTTCAGATGGTGTGCATTATTTATTATACAACTGAACTTTCGTGTTGTACTACGCCAATGCTGAACCGTACTTTACGATACAGCAGATACTTAACACGTTAACGCATTATTGTCCACATGAAAATGTGGCAGAATAAGGTTGACCTGTCGGTTTCTGCGCGTTGTGTAATAAAAAAAATTAAACAGATGTGTAGCTTTTCTTCTAACATTTCACAACCCTCGCTATCGGATGCATTGCATACAGCATACGTTGGAGACTTTAAGTTATTTGTTGTTTTTTTCACTGAAGATAAACAACTTAGGTTATAAATTTTTCAAACCACAAATGATACCTATAAGGCAAGTTCTTATGATAGTACTACCTATTACGTTACATATTATTTACAGGTTGTGCGCTTAGAAGGCAGTATGTAAAGACGTTGTATTTCTCAAGATTTGAACTTATCACGTCAACTGAACTTGGGTTGCGTCTTGAAAATGGTCTTGGCATAATCAAAGCTAGATAAAAAGTGGCTGGTCGCTCTACCTCTTCAAGTAATTCAGTCCACAGTCATACAGCTCAACCACCATTAACAGTGATAAATTAATAGCTTACGAGTTAAGTTTTTAAATTTATGACTCTTTCGTTATTAGTGTTATTTAATATGCCTTAGTACACTTCGTATTTCTCCAAACTTTTAGGAATCGAGATGTTGGCCTGCTTAAGTTGTTCATTAAAAATATAATGAGGGGTACTGTTCTTGTGAACAAAAGTTTCTATATCTTACCACTAAGTCACTTTTTTACTTTTCCCAAAGAACTGCATAATTTAGATAATCTGTCCTATGTTAATTATTCTTTAGATTACTCCTACTAAATGTAGTACAAACGATGATTTCGTTGTGTTGCTCAGATAATGCATCTGGGCGTTATATGAACTTTATTTTTAAACTTCTTCCTTATCTTTCCAATGTCGAAAGAAGTAAAATAATTTTGCATAATTTTATTAACACGTAATTACTCATGTTTTTAGTTTTTGTTATAAAATTACTAAAAGTATTGTGTTGGGATACATTGTGAATTGTAAAGCATATTATTAGTTTGCCTTGCGAATAGATTAACAATTTTGTTACAGATGATACCTTAGAATACACGTCTCAAAAAACGTGGAAAATGATGGTCAGTGCGGGTGTCCTCCTTGTCAAACGAGACGCAGTGAACAAGCACAACAAACGAAATGATCCCCTCCCATGTCTATCCGCTGTTTGGGATTGGGATGCCGCCGAAGCCAGCAGAAGGCACGAGATTGCGCTTAAATTGACGTATCGTCCGACGACAAAGAAACCCGCGTTCGGCGGTGCGTGTAATTACCGGCTATACCTCCAGCAGGAGGCTCTTGTTGGGATGCACCAACTTCGGAAATGGACGACGGTGCGCTTTCTGGCTCATGCACTCTGAAGAAGTGGAAATAAAAAGATACACTGTCGTAAATGCGGAGATCAACACTGAAATTGCATGTCCTTTTCCCATACATTTTTCGCGCGCTGTTAACATACGTGTCATTAATGGTCAATCACTTTGTATTAAAATTATCCCAGCTTAAGGAATCAATCTGCTATGACTCCATCTGTAAGTGAGACATGTAATTTAACACAGTAGATGCCTATAATATAGCCCTCAACACTCTAGAAAGCATGTGGTAAAAAAAATTATTGAAGTACTTGAAGCACCGCTAAAAATTTGAAATTCGTTCTGTGAATGGACCTGGTGTTATCTATTAAATTGGGGAATACAAACATGTGTTTACTTCCTCTCTTGTTTCTGTTATTTGGGCTCAAAGACAACCGGAGCGATTTACCGCCTCCAATGACGTCAACAGAAATGTAGAAAATCTGCACCTCGCCAAGAGAAACTGCCTTGCTCTTTTACGTTATCTCGTTCGCGTTTGAGCTTCTGTAAGTGCTTTCGAAAAGTAGATAAAAGTTAGCTGTCTTTGCCTTCAAAATGATGGAACTGAAAGGAATCAGTATCCTCGTGTCGTGTATATCACGACCGACCGAAGAAGAGCAGTGCATACACATTGGACTCGCATTATGAGGAGCGAATTCCCATACTTCCATCCACTGGTTTGCTAAATAAGTTAAGACGAATGCCAGAAGTTTTCCTCTGAGAAGCCGTAACCGATTTCCTTCCCTATTCCTGTCCTATCCAAGATGGATATGTAACAAACTATTGCACGCAGGAAATTTTGTCGCTTGCTCACACGCGATCAAAATATTTAGAAAAACAATTATATTTAAAAGTTAGTATAAATTATTTCAGTCTTTAACCCCGCGAAATATTTACGTCGTGATCGCTTTCGTTCTCAATCCCCGTCCTATCCAAGTTGTATACCTAATAAAGTATTACAGCATGCAGGAGATCTCTCGCTTGCGTACATGCGGCAGCGCATGGTAGCCGCCCGGTCTCTGGCGTCTTGCCACGGTTCGTGCGACTGCCCCCGTCGAATGTTCGAGTCCTCCCTCGAGCATGGGTGTTGTGCTGTCCTTAGCGTAAGTTAGTCTAAGTTAGTTTAAGCAGTGTGTAAGACTAGAGACCGATGACCTTAGCAGTTTGGTCCCTTAGCAATTCGCACACATTTGCTTACATGCGATCCAAATACCTAGAAAAATATTTATATCTCAAAGCAACCAAAAATTTAACCGTTCTTTAACCCTGTCAGATATTTACGACAGCGGTCTAACTCAAAACGGCACAAACAGTGAAAACTCCAAACGACTCGAATTAGCTACGAACGCTTCAGTAAGATATGTGCGCAACATTCGGTTGTTTGTTAATATCAGTCCTTCCTATACTCAGTTAGGAGAGATATTTTCATACATTCTATTTACTTCACCAGTGTCTTAGTCATTGGTGTCCTCTTCTCACTTATCAGATACCTATCGTAATTCCAGCAATACCAGATCGGACACCTCCAGCATCTTGGTTGTTCCTTTGCGTAACACTAAATCTTTTCCCCTCTCCTTCTCCGTTTCAGTCATACGACTGTGGAAAAAATAGAACTGTAGCCTTCGTATTGTTTAAATCCAAACCGCATTCAAGAGGATATTAAGCTTCATCTGTTGTCGTAGGTGCAGCTTCCCTCTCGGCATATCCTAGCTGCTTTCTTTCTGTCCAACAGGGAAGTAGTACGTTTGTCTCAGTGTACACTGTCTAAGCTTTTCCTATCCCTTTCTATTTCTGTTTTCCTCTTTCCAACCCATCTGCTAACCCTAACATGTTATTTCTCGTTCTTCCTCTGATGAGTCAGCTTCTTCACACTGATTTTTTCTGCACTGCTGTCATATGTTTCTGTTAGATATCATTAGGTACGTGAGACGAAAACGTAATGGGGAAGTGGCTTAGTGTTAATAAGACTTATATTTCTCAGAATTCACCTACCAATCACTACAAGAGCGTAGATGATTTTTTCCTTGAGTGCGTGGGAGGGGAGGGGGGAAAGGGGGAGGATGATGGTTTAGATGTGTTCAAGTACAGGATGTTCATTGAGATCAGTAACCCAAAATATTAGCAGCTAAACTGTTTCAACTTTACGAATTGGAACACAAATTGTATCTGCAGAAAATTCTGATGCAAGTGAATGGGAATGAAAGCACTCTATCAGAAAAACTGCGATGCTTATTAGAGGTGTTTTTTCGTTGTAGTGTAAGAATGTTCGTATGTAACTTGCGATTTTCGCAAAATAAAAGAACACCCGTAGGGAGGCTGTTATGTTTCTCGCTTGATTGTTTCCTTATGCTGCACGTAGTTTGGTTTCTTTGTACAAAAACATGAGTTTTTTGTGATTTCGGCTCCGTAGGAAAGGAAGCGGAGTGGGTGCCTCTCCATTTCAAAAATCGTTGAATGGCATAAAATCGTATTTACTTTTTATCTACAAAAATGTTGATAAGGAGCCCCTTTTTACAGAAAAACCTTGTTGCTTTCAACTTAATTATTAATACTGTATTGCTGCATTAACTTTAATAATATAACCTATAAACCTACTATTTTCTAAGCGTGTGAGGCAAATATGACGAGAAAATCACGTTTTCTTTTATACATACTTGCTCTTCGATGAAGTGTCTTTTTTGCCATGGAAACTTATGGGATACACAGGTACAACCTGAAGTATACATAACTTCTATTCTTGGTTTTTTAGTATATCATTTATTACAGTGTTACATGAGCTTCATACCTGTCTCAATCGAATAATTTACCTCCAGTTTAGTAAGTAGGTATACAACCTTGACATCTTCATTTACATGCCACAGTTTAGAGTCTGTCTTAAAGAACTTGTCATTCACATGAAATCGTTAAAATACACTCTTATTTTGTTAGAAACAAGCAGTTCAGTCCAATTAGCCATAATTTTCGGCTGGCCTGGTGGCCGTGCGGTTCTAGGCGCTACAGTCTGGAACCGCGTGACCACTACGGTCGCAGGTTCGAATCCTGCCTCGGGCATGGATGTGTGTGATGTCCTTAGGTTAGTTATGTTTAAGTAGTTCTAAGTTCTAGGGGACTGATGACCTTTGAAGTTAAGTCCCATAGTGCTCAGAGCCATAATTTTCGTCATTTGATCGATTTCTACTTGAATCACAAGCTATCTTCTTGAGACCGTGTGTATCCCTATTTGTTGGTTGTGATTGACGATTCACTGTAGTAAATATTGTTATTTTTGACTCAGGAAATTAAGACGACAGAAAAAGGGAAGGGAACCATAAATGATACTTCAGTTTTTGTAAAACCACGCTCGGGATATCAGTATCGGCAAGTTGATGTATACTTACGAAATTCTGAAAATTTCTAAAATCCAAATAGGGAGCTTTACCTTCTGAAGTAGTACAGGTTTATGCTCAGACATACACAGTGGTAAGGAAAATACAAACAAACAAAATGCAGTCTATTCTTGCGGTGGCAATCCACTTTCATCTACGAACATAAACTTTTCCAATATATAAATGGTGGTTTTTCGCCACCCACTTTGCATGATGGGTACCTCTGCAGCATAGAAAGATACTGCATGACATGGTTCTCCAAGAAGATAATTCACAGTTCATTCAGAAACGATCAGTATAATCGTGTCATGTATCTTATGCCTGAAAGATAAATACATGAGGTCTTTTTCCGAAAGGTTTTCAGTCAGATCACACCCGCCTCTAGAAAGGGTCGTATTTTATGCCACTGTGACAGAAAACAATGACTTAACGCAAAAGCCATTCAGTAGGATTTATGTGGCCAACTTTTTCGTGCCCTTTTCGGTAGTAAGTTAAAAATGTGAAATATGCTTTAAATTATCAGTGTTGGATTACCAGAGGATTTTTATTTTGTTTTCAGATACACTGTCCAGTCACATTAATGCCTGAATAACAATCTTTTGCAGTGCGAGGTGTGGAGGAAGAGAGTCTATGTGATTCTGTAAGGAATCCACAGGGATGTGCAGCCATGCCGACTGTAGTGTCGTAGCCGATTGCAGTAGATTTCTTGGTTGAGGATCCAATGTAAGAAGAGCTCGATGGAGGTGGTCTCACCGATTCTCGATCGGGTTTAAATCCGGCTAGTTTGGTGGTCAGGGGAGTACAGTAAACTCATCCTGGTGCTCTTTGAACCAGGCACGTATACTGAGAGCTGCAAACGTTCCAGTGTCCTGCTGGTAGATGCCATTGTGCCGAGAAAAATAAATGCAATGTAGGGGTGGACATGGTCCCTAAGGAGAGATGCATACTTGTGGTGATCCACTATTCCTTCCAGAATGACGAGGTCACCCAGGGATTGCCACGAAAACATTCCCCAGACCATAACGCTCCCTCGTGTTTGCTTTCAGACGTTCCACGAAGTACACACCAACGGCCATCTGTCCGAATGAGCAAAAACGTGATTTATCTGAAAAGACCAGCTGTCGCCATTCAGTGGATGTCCAGTTGCGGTATCGGCGTGCAAATTCTGGCAGTCAAGATTCCAGTAGTCAGCATGGTTGCATGAACCAGGTGACCGATGCAGAGACTATATGCAGCAAAGATCGCTGAACGGTCGCTGAGTGAGGACACTGTTGGTAACCCATTGTTCCATTTGGACGGTCAGATGCTCAACAGTTGCACTTCTATTAGCACATGCAAATCTACGCAGCCGCCGTTCAGCTCTGTCATCTATGGCCCGTGATGCACCACAGTTGCCGCAGCGGTGAGTTTAGATAGCACCAACTTGACATGCATGGTATACTTTTGCCGGCCCGAGTGGCCGAGCGTTTCTAGACTTCAAGACGCTACAGTCTGGAACCGCGCGACCGCTACGGTCGCAGGTTCGAATCCTGCCTCGGGCATGGATGTGTGTGACGTCCTTAGGTTAGTTAGGTTTAAGTAGTTCTAAGTTCTAGGGGCCTGATGACCTGAGAAGTTAAGTCCCATGGTACTCAGAGCCATTTGAACCATTTTTTTGGTATACTTTAATCACGGTGGCAAGAGAATAGTTTACTAACTTAGCCGTTTCGGAAATGCTTCCACCCTTGTCCTGAAAACCAATGGTCATGACTATTTGGTCGGCAGATAAATCTGTCCGTTTCTACATTACGACAACGACAGCAGTGTTCACCGCGTTCCCCCACATGCTTTATATACCCTCCACTGCTAGTGCCGCCATCTGCTGCCTGTGAGTGGTTATTGCACGTTGGCGTCGAGCATAGGTGGTGATCACGTTAATATGTTTGGACTGTGTACATATGCGTGTAAAATTTGTCTTTTAAGTACCTTAACACGCAATTTGCTGATTTGCTGCTCGAAAGTTAATGGTTGTCTGTGGACGCTCAGGATTTCTCTTTCTCAAGTAACTGATTATACACTACTGACCATTAAAATTGCTGCACCACGAAGATGACGTGCTCGCGAAATCTAACCTACAGGAAAAAGATGCTGTGATATGCAAATGATTAGTTTTTCAGAGCATTCACACAAGGTTGGCGCCGGTGGCGACACCTACAACGTGCTGACATGAGGAAAGTTTCCAACCGATTTCTCATACACAAGCAGCAGTTGACCCGCGTTGCCTGGTTAAACGTTGTTATGATGCCTCGTGTAAGGAGGAGAAATGCGTACCATCACGTTTCCGACTTTGATAAAGCTCGGATTGCAGCCTATGGCGAGTGCGGTTTACCGTATCGCGACATTGCTGCTCGCGTTGGTCGAGATCCAATGACTGTTAGCAGAATATGGAGTCGGTGGGTTAACTTACTTACACACAAATTGTCAAAGAATGCTGTTAATGTTAGTTTTACAGGTTATAGTTTACTTCCAGTTATTTATTTTGCTAGTATTGCCCACACAAATATATATAATTTCTATCAAGAAACTGAAAACAACAACATTGTACTTGCTATGACTACAAGCTTTCGTTGAACGTGAATGACAATTGGAGTCGTCTGCGTTGGGTCATAAACAGGTTCTGTATTTCGTACTTCCGTTCAGAATGTCATGGCCTCTTTCTGCCTGGCTTATGTTACTGGCCTGTCACATCCCCCGCCTAAAGTGATGCGCTCTCAGAACACATTCAGCTAAGGAAATCACAGTAAGCAACCTTTGTACAAAAATAATTAATGAATTTATCAGGAGCAATAGTTGTGCTTATCTGATATTTTTTCGTGAAATTTATCTGAAATCCGTATAACACACAATTAGATGAAAAAGGATCGGTGAACGAGTAAAGATGAACGACTCCCAAAGAAGTACGATCACCAGTGAACTAATTCACAAAGATGAACGAGTTTACATATTTCTAATGATTATTGATATTGATGTAAATTGCTCCGTAAATCGCTCCTACATAAGTAGTATGTTATGCGATAGTTCACTCCAGACGCTTTCTTTCTCAGCATAGTTACCGATGTATTGGTTAATACTTCAAACCTGTCTGAGGCGCCTTCTCACGGTCCGCGCGGCTCCCCACGTCGGAGATTCGAGTCCTCCCTCGGGTAGGGGTGTGTGTGTTGACCTTAGCGTAAGTTCGTAGAAGTTAGATTAAGCAGTGCGTAAGCTTAGGGACCGATGACCTCAGGTCCAATAAGACCTTACCACAAATTTCCAGTTTTCAAACCGGTCAGAATCGCTTAAAGTTACTTCTACAAACTTCCGGCATGCTGGAATAATTGCAGGTTAGCAACTTCCGTTAAGCGGTATAACGGAAAACAAGACAAAGTTGCAAATTTCACTTTTTTATTTACTTGACGACTAGTTTCGGGCCAGAATCCATGTCCAAATTACCTAGAACCATATAAGAAATGTATACTTATTATGAAGTGCAAATGAAGGGGAAGGGGGAGGGCGAGTGTCAAGTACACGCTACTGCCTCCCATTGCTGACACCTATGGGTATGCTGTCGATACATCACTGCGAATTAAACACTTGAGACACTCTAAAGTGGGCCGACCGGGGTGGCCGAGCGGTTCTAGGCGCTACAGTCTGGAACCGCGCGACCGCTACGGTCGCAGGTTCGAATCCTGCCTCTGGAATGGATGTGTGTGATGTCCTTAGGTTAGTTAGGTTTAAGTAGTTCTAAGTTCTAGGGGACTGATGACCTCAGTAGTTAAGTCCCATAGTGCTCAGAGCCATTTGAACCATTTGAATCCGTCTGCAAATCGCATATTTCTACATTTTTACGTTTAAGCAAACAAACATTATGACCGAACGGTAAATTGATTCTATTGTGGGAAAACAGTGTAGGACAAGTGAAGAAATTACTAAATCTGCATAATATGTTCATTTAAGACTGATGCTGGATATAGACCACTGGCACGCCTTGAGTCATTGTTCCACTTTTCATTAACAACAAATACTGAGTAACAGAAATATATTGTGAATGCCTGTAGCCGTACGACAAGAGGATGTATTGGACAAAGTTTTTATAGAGAACATTTCGCTAACAATACTTGGGATAGCCAGTGTTTTTGATGTTAGGATAAAAGGAAGAACTATAGATTAGAGTTTAATGCCACGTCGACACTGAATTCATTCTTGACGGGCCACTAGCTCTGTTGAATAAGAAGTGGAAGAGTTAATCGGACATGACATTACTGTACGAAGATGCCTGGCTAGCCACTGTAGTGATTTACGAGAAAACAGAAAACCCAAATTAAGATGACCGGATTGAGAACCGAAACTCTTTCCTCCGTAATACGAGTGGACGCACTCTCGTTAGTTTTACACAGAAATGCAACATAATTATTAACACAAAAATCTAAATACAGTTTTGAAGACAGTTACAATTTTTCTTTGTGGCTCTTATGAAACGTGTGAGAGATAATGAAGATGAGAATCTGATAATGTGATTAAAGTGTGATGTTTCATGTATTATTTATGTATTTAGCGTTTGATATTTTTGGACAATCACAGGAACATTAACAATTACATACATAATACAGAAACCATTAAATCAACAAGAGAAAAAATCTAAGGTTAACGTCGATGTTTTCCAATCATGCAATTGCTTAGAGCCAGGTTGATGCACAGGAGTTGGGCAAAAATATGGAAACACCGCGAGAAATAAACACTGGAACATAAATGCAGATGCTAGACAAACCTGCCAGTTCTCGATTTGTATTTGACCACTAACGGCACCTGTTCAGTGTCCTCAAAACGTTGAGGTTGTGGTCAAAACAGTATTCTGTGCCATTGTGAGTACATTATGTCGGAGCTAAGTGAATTGTAATGGTGGCATATAGTTGATGCTTGTTTGGAGGGTGCTTACGTAACCAACGTAGTCGAAGAGTTTGATGTTTCAAGAGGCACCGTATCGAACGTCATTTGTTAAGGCACAACTCGGACGGAAGTGTATGTCGAGTGATCGTGATAGATGGGCACTGAAGAAGGTTGTGACGAAAAATAAGAGGACGACAGCTCAAAACGTCACTGAATGTCGCATTCGTGACCCCTGTCAGCACTAAAAAACAAGAGGGGAGCTCCATAAGTAGGAACTGTAGGGCGACCTGGAATTCCAAAGCCACTCGTGAGTGATACAAGTACTCGTAACAGGGAAACGTGATGCTGAAGCCATGAAACCTGGCCTACGGAACAATGGAATCAAGCCATTTGGTCGGATGAGTCCTGGTTCACACTGTTTCCAACTTCTGGCTGAGTTTACGTCTGGCGTACACCGTCCCAAACTTATGATGCAGACAGATTCCTGCAAAGAGTGAAACATGGCAGGAGCTCGATGGTCATTTGGGCAGCCATATCATGGTATTCCACGAGCCCCACGGTCACTCTGCCGCATTACAGTGCATTACACAAGATTATGTGACCATTTTCGTTGATCATATCCATCCCGTGATTCAATATGTTTCCCAATGGTGATGCGGTGTTACAAGACGGCAACGCTCCTGTTCACACAGTTCACATCGTCCAGGGCTGCTTTTGTGAGCACGAGGATCAATTCTTGCATCTCCTGCGGTCACCACAGTAACAAGATCTCAGTATTACTGAGACTTTATGGTCTACTTTGGAGAGAAGGGTGCGTGGTTGCTATCCAGCTCCATCATCTTTACTTAGTCCGGAGCTCGTGGTCTTGCGGTAGCGTTCTTGCTTCCCGCGCACGGTTTCTCGGGTTCGATTTCCGGCGGGGTCAGGGATTTTCTCAGCCTCGAGATGACTGGGTGTTGTGTGTCGTTCATCATCATTTCATCCTCATTCACTCGCAAGTCGCCTTAGTGGCGTTAAAGAACTTGTGGAGCGGCGGCCGAACCGCCCCGCTAGAGGCCTCCCGGCCACCAAAGCCATAGCCGGCCGGAGTGGCCAAGCGGTTAAAGGCGCTACAGTCTGGCACCGTAAGACCGCTACGGTCGCAGGTTCGAATCCTGCCTCGGGCATGGATGTCTGTGATGTCCTTAGGTTAGTTAGGTTTAAGTAGTTCTAAGTACTAGGGGACTTATGACCACAACAGTTGAGTCCCATAGTGCTCAGAGCCATTTGAACCAAAGCCATACGCTCATTAATTAATCGTTACTTGCCATTATTTTGCAGGAAGAATGGTATAAGATTCCGTAAAAGGCCACGCAGGACCTGCATTTATCCATTCAGAGACGACCTACACCGTATTAGTAATGTAATGTGACGTCTTTTTGGTGTTTCTGAACGCACGTAAGTCTTGAACGATATAGGATACCTTCTGCACTGTGCAACACCTCATGGCAGTCACAGCTTGGAGAGTCTCGCAATCGCCAACTGCAGAGAAAACAATCTGTCTTCCCTGCCCCAAAGTGGTTCAAATGGCTCTGAGCACTACGGGACTTAACTTCTGAGGTCATCAGTCCCCTAGAACTTAGAAATACTTAAACCTAACTAACCTAAGAACATCACACACAGCCATGCCCGAGGAAGGATTCGAACCTGCGACCGTAGCGGTCACGCGGTTCCAGACTGTAGCGCCTAGAACCGCTCGGCCATTCCGGCCGGCTGCCCCAAAGTGGATTCAGTTCAGTCTGAACCATATAATGTGACGAACATTGAAGCCCCTGGATTCATAGTTGCCATGCTGGGGTGAAGATGAGCACTCCGATTTCCAGACGCCGATAGAATTGAAAGCGGCGGCTGACAGTTTCAAGGTGGTTCTCCGGTCTGGTTGACAAGATTTCAATCGGTTAATAGAACCTTGTTGAATGATATCGTGTATGGGAAGAGATATTATTCTCTGTTCTTGTCTGTAGCCGAGCGTAATGTTGCTTTATTTTTACGTATGGTGGGGTGATGTTGCTTAGCATTTGGAGCCTCTCAACTGGGATTCGCAGAAGCGTTCTGGATACAGTGCGTATGGGCAGTCGAAGAACATCCCCTAGGTGAGTGTGGCAACACTTGAGCCATACCTCTAAAACCAACTGAATTGATGAATAAATGCATTTCTATTATAATTTCACGTATTTTATTAAATGTGGAGCGTTCCTCATATCGGTCTGACGTTATTCGAGGCCGATACAGTGGTGCGTTATCTGGCTGTAATTACAGGTCGTTTGAGGAGTAATGTAGGCAAGCAGACGGTGGACATGATCCGTTATGCATAAGCAGGGCCGGCCGCTGTGGCCGAGCGGTTCTAGGTGCTTCAGTCTGGAACAGCGCGACCGCTACGGTCGCAGGTTCGAATCTTGCCTCGGGCATGGATGTGTGTGATGTCCTTAGGTTAGTTAGGTTTAAGTAGTTCTAAGTCAGGGGGACTGATGACCTCAAATGGTAAGTCCCAGAGTGCTCAGAGCCATTTGAACCATATTTTGAGCATAAACAGGAGATGTCCTATTAATCCCATCTAAGTATCATCCAATCTGAGACACCTCAACTGCCTCCCTGAACGACGCTAGATGTCTTGGACACGAACTGAGTTGACTCACGAAGCGTGTGTTCTTAATGTCAAACTGTAATTACGACAGTTTAACAGCTTCACTTCATGGCATTCTGCCTGTGAACAGCTAGCTGCAGTTTGTCGTGAGATAACATCATGTCTGTTAGCAGTAAGACGCATCAGATCCCAGTGATGGCTCACCCTGGTGCATCAATTATTCAAAAAGGCTGCGCTCTGCCTCGTGTAGAGGTTGCGAAACAAAAGATAAACTTCAATAACAAGTGTGCCGCCGGCGCTTCACTTTTACGAGAGTCCTTTTTACGTTTACGCTATTCCTCTCTGATACTATTACCCGTATTTGTATACTAAACGTGTACTCAACTTTTTACACTTTTTCGTTGCCGATGCTTCGACTTTACGACGGGGGAAAACGGACGCGTTCCGTTGTCTTCTTCCTCGAGTAGACAGGATTCTTTATCTGCATAGCCCCTGGCGATAAAGCAAAGCATCCATCTTTAAAGATTTTTCGGTTTTACGGCGTTGGGTCCTCGTTGGTGTTTTACGTGCTCGCCCGTCTCCACCTATAAGTGAGACGAGCCGAGGGTGTCCGCTGTCCTTTCAAGCAGTGACGCCTCGCACGCCTGCCCTCTGAATCCACTGCCCGTTTTACAAAGTCAGCCTCCAGGCTTTCTGTCTTATATAGATGGACTCCACTATATGGAAGTTTTATTTTGAGTCTGATTAAATATTGCCGCTTCACTGCATAACGTTGCACTGTGATGAAAAGTGGGAATTACGATCTCGTGACTGAATGTAAACGCAGAAGACGATTTAGAGATAATGAAGAAGCCCAATCTTGTTAATACTATTGTAGTACTGGTACTACGAAATAATAACTAGACAGTCATGTATTTAATATCAAGACAATGCGTAAGAAAACAAACTATCATCAAAATCTAAGAGGTAGGCAGTAATATGTTGTTTGATAGTAACATGTTCCATAGAGCATCTGAACAAATCTTTTATCGAAATAACGTGGAACGAGTGAATTTACAAGACATGGATGGTATCAGTGAATGGCTATATGCTGGTCACTTATAAACCTCTAAATGGCACACTGGCCTGAATTTAACATCAATGAACTTATTGTTTTTTCAGTCCTACATTCGTCTTTGGAGTGGAAGGAGTTGTCCAGAAGAAACAGTTTTAATACTTGCTTTACAACCTGTCAGACATTTTATGTCACTGACGAAATGATCAAAACAGTTTTATTGATGCATATTTAACTTTATAAGCCACTGGCAACATTCATAATAGGTGGTGAATGTAATTTCCTCTTGTAGTATTGTAGGTATGGACATCACTACGTTTCTCAAATTGTGATGTTTTATTTATAGCGAATTTCATTAGCGAATATATACCGGGTGTCTCTCCTATGGGTCGCCAGGCACATTTTTTTTTGGCGTTTCGGCAGATACTTGCAATTTGGTTTTTGCAAAATGTATCTGGAGTCAGCCCAAATAAAAAAGGGTCTTCACGCCTCACATACGATGCCCAGCATCGACGGAAATCGTCGGTTTGTTGCATAAAAAGTAATTTTTAAATCTTAATTTTTTATGGCCATTCTTTAGAGCAGTACCAAATTATTTTAGTGCTTTTTATCATTTTCATGGATATGTATTAGCAGGGACAGTAAAGCACGAAGAATAATCAGTACGCCAGTAGACACTGAGCAGCGCTTCTGCATAGAGAGAGCAATCAGCGCGGGCCAGTGTGATAATGGACTACTGGTGTTTTAGTGCCCTGTTAATAAACATGGATAAAACAAATAAACTAGATTAATTTGGGACCGCTCTGTCGAATAGGTATGTAACATTCCACTTAAAAATTATTTTGTTTGTAATGAGAAACAAATAGAAGCTTTACATCATCGCTGGATGTCACATAAAAACTCCAGCTATACGTTGCAAAAACCAAAATTGAAATATATGTCTAAACACCAGAGAAAATGTACCTGACGACTCTTGGGAGATGTACTCTGTATACAGGGCGTTTCCATAAGTGCGTGCAAAAATTTAACAGGATGTTGAGGATGCTACACTGAACAATTTGAGGTAGGAAACCTGGGGTCGGAGAAGTCAGCTTAAAGAGATAATAGGAATAAAATCGCATTACTGTGTACTTTTTGTTTACATTAGTTAACTGCAAATACCATCACAGACACAATGAATGTACCATTTGACCTTAAAAAATGTACTGAAACTGACGGCCATCGACCTCAATGCAAGCATGACAATATCCCTGGTGTGTTTCAAATTATGTCACAAGCAGCTACAATTCTGGAAACTAGTTCGATCTCCGTATCCACTGAGGTCTTATACACAAGTGACTTTAAATATCCCCGCAGGAAAAAGTGGTTCAAATGGACCTAAGAACTATGGGACTTAACATCTGAGGTCATCAGTCCCGTAGTCTTGGAACTACTTAAACCTAACTAACCTAAGGACAGCACACACGTCCATGCCCGAGGCAGGATTCGAACCTGCGACCTTAGCAACTGCGCAGCGCCAAACAGAAGCGCCTAGAACCGCTCAACCGCAGCGGCCGGCGCCAGTAGGCATTAATGAAGGGAATACAGGTGAGGTGACCCCGCAGGCCGTCCAATCCAGCGACCAGGAAATAGTGTACCGGTACTGCTCCATCGTATTGTACTGTACGTCTCCAAACAGCACTGGATAATGAATGGCTCTGTTGTTGATTCATAGCACGTTCTGTCATGGAACAATGTAAATACGATACACGAAACTGTTAGTCTTTGCATAAATTGTTTGTCAGACAACGGTCCTTTGATAAGAGCACGACGGGACCTGATTACATGGTTCTTTAATCTCCTGAGAGCAGTTCTCAACGAGCCCGCGATATGTGAAGCTCTCCTAAGTTCCCGGATGATTGACAAAGTGCATTCTGGTCCGCCCTGACCAGTTCTTCATCTTGTCTCCGTGTAGAGACTCGTCGTCTTCCAGGTATTGGACGTCTCGCTACCTCATCATTATCTTTAAATCGTGTAATCCATCCCCTTGCTGTGGAAGCATGAACACCATAACGACGTCCTACCACAGGTGCACTAACATCGTTTTCAAAGAGAGCAATTAATCGCTAGTGAATATTCATATCAGCCATTTTAAAGCAGACCTATGACGTATGTCGATCAGCTGATACGTTTGTCTTAGCGAAAAACTATAGAGACACAAGGTGGCGGTCGAAGACATTACAAGTAAACACATCCATTTTCAATATTTTTACTATGACCATTTGTCTATTTGTTTAAAAATTACACTATTATAAGATGGAATCTTTTGAAAGAATGTGGAACCTAGAAAAACCTACAAAAGCACAATATGTAGCGAGTTAACGTTTAAAATATTACCGGCACAGGTCTAAACAAAAGAAAAGAGAGAAAAAAAGACAACTGAGTCCAGTTAGAGTCTAACGCCCGTTCTTTAAGTTCGTAAGGCGTCAGCCTATACACTCCGCCATTGAAACAGATGAGAATCGCTCTTCATTGTAGTAATTCTACTGACGTGGAGTTCTTATATTTCAACCATTTCTATGTGCTCGAATAATGATTTTCAAACGGAATGGTAAGTGGTAATAAGTTCCTATGGGACCAAACTGCTGAGGTCATCGGTCCGTAGGTGTACACACTATTTAATCTAACTTAACCTAACTTACGCAAAGGACAACACACACACACCCATGCCCGAGGAAGGACTCGAACCTCCAACGGGGTAAGCCGCGCGAACCATGGCAAGGCGCCTGAAACCGCTTGGCTCAAGCGAAATGATACGATGAGTTAAACTGCAATGAATGTCGACATATACTGTATCCTAAGTATTATATTGCTTCTATTTGACGACGTAAATGCCAAGCTGAAGCTAGCTGCACTGACAGCCGGAGTTGGGAAGACTGGTACTTCTGAATTTGGGCATGCGCAATGCTCTGTTCTTCGAACAAATTATTCGGGACGTGCAACCTTTTCCCTCTCATTGTACAAGAAGTACACAAATGATTAAGATTACAGAACTTCAACCGATGTCATACTTTATGAATTTAGTATGTTATTAAAAAACATCATCAATGACTGCTGAAAGATCATGACTCACAGACTGCCCATAAACCATTCTCCAGACATATTTGGTGTGGAAAATGTCTGGCGAACGAGTAAGCCACGAAAGGTCCGATGTCTAGCATTCTGCAACAAAAACTTGTCCTTGTTCATCACTTGGGAACAGGCGAGCTTTCACTGAAAGAGGGTATCTGAGGTTGTCTGGAAGAAGGGCTGTATCTCAGGTTCTAAAACCTCCCGAACAGAGCAGCCATGTTTCAGGTTACAGGTTAATTCCTACAAAAAAGTAAAAATAGCGATCAGATATTTTTAGTAATAATCGAGTTGCATAGGTTTAATTGCCGTCTCTAACAACTGTGATAAAAGTCTTATTAAGACCAGCGAAGTTTCGCTTTATTCTATAAGACATCTTCCATGCTCACTGTAACAATATGGTATTTTTTCTCTTACAATTGTATTTGTTACCATCATGAACAGATCGCATGCTTTACTTACTACTATAAACAGTTTTTATTCTTTTCGTTGCCGGCTATAGTGGCCAAGCGGTTCTAGGCGCTTCAGTCTGGAAACGCGCGACCGCTACGGTCCCAGGTTCGAATCCTGCCTCGGGCATGGATGTGTGTGATGTCTTTAGGTTAGTTACGTTTAAGTAGTTCTAAGTTCTAGGGGACTGATGACCTCAGATGTTAAGTCCCATAGTGCTCAGAGCCATTTGAACCATTTCTTTTCGTTACTCACAGTTTTTTGTTGTTGTTTATTGCATTGTTCTTCGTCTTCCACGTGTATGTGTTGAGTTTTTGCACTCAGTACTTTCACTACACTTAATACTGTATATTCACATTCTGTATTGTGAAGTATCACTGACCTCTAAGTCATTTCGTGTGTTTTGTTTTGCTATTGCGGAATGTGTTCGTCTTTTGTTTGTTTCGATACTGGTGGAAGCGTCTGCTGTCGTTCTGTAAGTGTTTATATTTCCCGACTAGGAAGAGAAAAAGGAAGAGAGAGAGAGAGAGAGAGAGAGAGAGAGAGAGAGAGACAGGGGGGGGGGGGAGGCAGAAAGAGAGAGAGAGAAAGTGTGTGTGTGTGTGTGTGTGTGTGTGTGGTTGTGAAGGGAGCTAACATGAACTAACATGAACTAGCTGCTGTGTGTGTAAGTTATTGATTTTCCATGGTATAGTGGTCGATGATCTAGGGTGTGGATATTGCCTGTTGTTGTTGTGGTCTTCAGTCCTGAGACTGGTTTGATGCAGCTCTCCATGCTACTCTATCCTGTGCAAGCTTCTTCATCTCCCAGTACCTACTGCAACCTACATCCTTTTGAATCTGCTTAGTGTATTCATCTCTTGGTCTCCCCCTACGATTTTTACCCTCCACGCTGCCCTCCAATACTAAATTGGTGATCCCTTGATGCCTCAGAACATGTCCTACCAACCGATCCCTTCTTCTGGTCAAGTTGTGCCATAAACTTCTCTTCTCCCCAATCCTATTCAATACTTCCTCATTAGTTATGTGATCTACCCATCTAATCTTCAGCATTCTTCTGTAGCACCACATTTCAAAAGCTTCTATTCTCTTCTTGTCCAAACTATTTACTGTCCTTGTTTCACTTCCATACATGGCTACACTCTATACAAATACTTTCAGAAATGACTTCCTCACACTTAAATCTACACTCGATGTTAACAAATTTCTGTTCTTCAGAAACGCTTTCCTTGCCATTGCCAGTCTACATTTTATATCCTCTCTACTTCGACCATCATCAGTTATTTTGCTCCCCAAATAGCAAAACTCCTTTACTACTTTAAGTGTCTCATTTCCTAATCTAATACCCTCAACATCACCCGACTTGATTTGGCTACATTCCATTATCCTTGTTTTGCTTTTGTTGATGTTCATTTTATATCCTCCCTTCAAGACACCATCCATTCCGTTCAACTGCTCTTCCAAGTCCTTTGCTGTCTCTGACAGAATTACAATGTCATCGGCGAACCTCAAAGTTTTTATTTCTTCTCCATGGATTTTAATACCTACTCCGAATTTTTCTTTTGTTTCCTTTACTGCTTGCTCAATATACAGATTGAATAACATCGGGGAGAGGCTACAACCCTGTCTTACTCCCTTCCCAACCACTGCTTCCCATTCATGTCCCTCGACTCTTATAACTGCCATCTGGTTTCTGTACAAATTGTAAATAGCCTTTCGCTCCCTGTATTTTACCCCTGCCACCTTTAGAATTTGAAAGAGAGTATTCCAGTCAACATTGTCAAAAGCTTTCTCTAAGTCTACAAATGCTAGAAACGTAGGTTTGCCTTTCCTTAATCTAGCTTCTAAGATAAGCCGTAGGGTCAGTATTGCCTCACGTGTTCCAGTATTTCTACGGAATGCAAACTGATCTTCCCCGAGGTCGGCTTCTACTAGTTTTTCCATTCGTCTGTAAAGAATTCGTGTTAGTATTTTGCAGCTGTGGCTTATTAAACTGATTGTTCGGTAATTTTCACATCTGTCAACACCTGCTTTCTTTGGGATTGGAATTATTATATTCTTCTTGAAGTCTGAGGGTATTTCGCCTGTTTCATACATCTTGCTCACCAGATGGTAGAGTTTTGTCAGGACTGGCTCTCCCAAGGCCGTCAGTAGTTCCAATGGAATGTTGTCTACTCCTGGGGCCTTGTTTCGACTCAGGTCTTTCAGTGCTTTGTCAAACTCTTCACGCAGTATCGTATCTCCCATTTCATCTTCACCTACATCCTCTTCCATTTCCATAATATTGTCCTCAAGTACATCGCCCTTGTATAGACCCTCTATATACCCCTTCCACCTTTCTGCTTTCCCTTCTTTGTTTAGAACTGGGTTTCCATCTGAGCTCTTGATGTTCATACAAGTGGTTCTCTTATCTCCAAAGGTCTCTTTAATTTTCCTGTAGGCAGTATCTGTCTTACCCCTAGTGAGATAAGCCTCTACATCCTTACATTTGTCCTCTAGCCATCCCTGCTTAGCCATTTTGCATTTCCTGTCGATCTCATTTTTGATACGTTTGTATTCCTTTTTGCCTGCTTCATTTACTGCATTTTTATATTTTCTCCTTTCATCAATTAAATTCAATATTTCTTCTGTTACACAGGGATTTCTACTAGCCCTCGTCTTTTTACCTACTTGATCCTCTGCTGCCTTCACTACTTCATCCCTCAAAGCTACCCATTCTTCTTCTACTGTATTTCTTTCCCCCATTCCTGTCTAGTTTGTGATATTATTTTGTGGTGTCTATTGCAATTGGTCTTTCCCAACAGTATGTTTGTTTAGTTTAAATAATGTCTGGTTGCTGATGTTTGTCTGGACGAGTACTATGTGGTATTTCCCTGTTATTGCTTTTCGCATTTGGAAGTTTCTTTGTAGATTTAGGAGATGTTCCTTGTTGCTAAATCCGGGTATTTCCATCTCTTCTTCTGCTGTGGTAGGGTGTTGGTTTTATTTCTGGAAGCGTTCTCCAAATGTTGTATGGCTGGTGCCATATTTCCGTGTTCTTTTGTGCTCCTTATACCTTAGTTCTGCCTGTCCTAGGTACGGAGCATGGCAGCTTCTACACTGAAGTTGGTAAATGCCAAATTTTTTGTGGATGTTAGTTTGTTGTTCCTTTTGTTTTCTTTAGATGTTTCTGAGTACAGTTACTGCTTTGGTATGCAATTTTTATTCTTTGTTTCTTGAGGCTGTGCCCAGTTCTGTGTGACAGCTTGTTTGTGTATGCAAGTGTGTACCAGCTTGTTTGTTGGCATTCTAGGTTGTACTTGTGTAGTGGTGACAATATCGATGTGCGTGTTTGTAGTGGGTGATTGGATCTCTGGACTAGTATAGTATCCTGTTTCTTTATTTTTACGTTTTTCTGTATTTTCTTGTTCAGTTTTGTTACTAGGGATTCTTGACACCCTTAATTTTTTTCTATCTGGATAATTATGTTCAACTCCTTATCATAATTATGTTTTTCAAGTGTTACAGTGTTTTATCTGTCGATCATAAATCTGAGGGCAGATTCTTTTCGGGCATGTGAGTGGTTAGATGACTGATTTAATATTGTGTCTGTAGTGGTGTTTTTCCTGTAAAAGCTGAATGAGTGTTGGTTACTTTGCTTTGTGATGGATTTACCTAGGAAATTTATTTGGCCTCTTTCTTCTGTTTCTAAGGTGAGCTTTACGTTTTTGTGTAATGAGTTTATCTCTGCATGTGGTTGTCCTATTTTATTTTCTGGTTCATCTACCAAGCAGGGGATATCATCCCTGTGTCTCCATCAATACAGTATATTGTATTTTCCTGGTACTATTTTCTGATAAATTCCTTCTTCTGTTTCGTGCATTGTTCTGTTATCTTGATTGTTTCTTTGACTGGGATTGTGGAGTACATGTTTTCTACATCAAGTGAGACCTACATAACTGTACCTGGAAGATATGTGTATTTTATGTAGTTTATTAGTTCTTAATTGTTTTTCACTGTTCTCTCATATTGTGTGTTATACTGTTGTGTGAATATGTTTTGCCTATGTCTGTCGGGGACCTATGTTGGTGCTTTTCTGTAGTTTACAATGTGTCTCACGGGAGTATTTACTTTATGAAGCTTTGATTGGCTCTGGAGTTTTGGGGCGTTAGCTTTCATATGTGTCATATGAGATTTCTGTGTAAGGACAGTTGTATTCCCCTTGTTCATGTCTTGTATGTATGAGGTTTTTAACTTCTTTGTCTATTAATTCTCTTGTTAGAATTACGCTCATGGTGTTTGTGTGTTGCCTGTGTTCTGGAGACAATATGTTCTCAGATTCTACGATCAGATTTTCATTGAATGTTCATTTATTTTTGTATTCACATTGTGTTTTAAACCTTTCTGTAGTGGCTGAGTTTCTTCATCTTTAAGTTTGATGTCTCTGAGGTTTAGGAGACGTAGGTAGAATTGATGTGTGTGTCTGTGTCTGTTTGGGACGTTTGATTGTATTTGTATAGTATAAGTATCTATAAGATAGTATAAGTGTCTTTAGTTTCTTATTCTCTCTTTGCTTTAGCTATTCTATGGCATTACAAGCATATTCCTCACCTTTGTCCAGCAAAAAAATGGTGCAAATGGCTCTGAGCACTATGGGACTTAACATCTATGGTCATCAGTCCCCTAGAACTTAGAACTACTTAAACCTAACTAACCAACCTAAGAACATCACACAACACCCAGTCATCACGAGGCAGAGAAAATCTCTGACCCCACCGGGAATCGAAGCCGGGAACCTGGGCGCAGGAAGCAAGAACGCTACCACACGACCACGAGCTGCGGACTTTGTCCAGCATGTAGCAGCGAAGGGTATTGTTACTGTGTCAGCTAACTGCAAGTGTGCTTCATACAAGTTATGATTCAGCTCACGTTGTTTTGTGTATAACGTTCTAATTTCAGTTTCATGCCAGAATTTTTGGGGTAATGATGTTGCTCTTTGAGCTGCATGTGAACTATTTCTGTTCGTTGCATTGACATATTTAAAGCACTCCGTCCTCAGGCCACAAGTGATTTATCGAGACCATCCGAACGCCGTATCATCCTCAGCGGAGGATGCGGATAGGAGGGGCGTGTGGTCAGCACACCGCTATCCCGGTCGTTATGATGGTTTGCTTTGACCGGAGCCGCTACTATTCCGACGAGTAGCTGCTCAATTGGCATCACGAGGCTGAGTGCACAAATGGCAACAGCGCATGCCGGCCTCGATGGTCACTCATCCCAGTGCCGGCCATGCCCGATATTGCTTAACTTCTGTGATCTGGCGAGAACCGGTGTTTCCACTGCGATAAGGCCGTTGCCCATTGACCTAGTTAGGTGAAAGATTATTAAATTTACATTTGCAAAAGGTTGCAATTAACGTGAATATGTGCAACTGCGGTAAAAGATTATTAAATTTACAGTTGCAAAAGATTGCAATTAATGTGTATATGTGCAACTGCGGAAAGAAAAGTCCGAGAAAGGAAGAAGGCAACATGTTAATAACATTATTTATTGCCAAAGCGTAGCGTCGTTACCGGTCTGGAACTGACAGTTTCATCATCAGACATCTGTTTACGTTTAAAATTACATTATGATTATGCTACACATGTGAGACGTTGGCCGTTGTGGAGAAATTTTCTTTGGGAGGTGTTGCTATCGAAAAACCTGCGTCATTTTATAGCACTGTTTGTTGCTTTTCAAGAAGTTCATATCTGAGAAATAGTAAGCAACATTCAACTCTTTTTGGATTTAGAAGATGTAGATAGTGTACAGCAGGGGTGTTGAGACGGTAGTACCGTGAGCCGCAAACACCTTTGGCTGCAAGAAAAATAAACACTTGTTCCACAAATATTCAGTTTATTTAACAAAATCTATTACAACAACGTATTTGTAAGGAACCGTTATTTACACAGTTTAAGTTGAAAGATGAAACTCCAGTGAGTTTACAATTTCTTTGATGTTTGACCCAATCTTTGTCGTAAACAACCGCAAAATTAACTCAAAACATTTTCATTTGACGAAAAGTTCCTATTTTTTGATTTGTTGATGTTCATTATGGAATACGTTTGTTCATATATAAAAGCTGAACAAAAGGGCTAGCACATTATCTACTAATAACTTATTAGTAGTTTCTATTGACACAACGTTAGAAATTCAACATTATTTGTTTCATCGAATTGAATTCAACGTGTCTCATCGTTTTGCGTGTCGATGAGTTCCAGCTGCACCGCTCCTGGTGCATTTCCAGGCAAAATGTCAAAAGAACTGCTAAATAAATCTGGCAATGGCTTTACCTTGTGTAGACTGTGATGTGTTGGCAGAAGAGCCAACACCGTATAGCTAGAGGAGGCCGAAATGCAGCGTTAAAGCTCACGCAGGCTGGCGTGAGGTCTGGAAAATGACAAGGAATTATAGTAGCCAAAAATAGTACATAGCTTCTGGAATACTTAACTTTAATCTATAATTGTTGTACATCGCTCTTGATGATACATAAGTGCAATCTCAATATACACTGGTAATGGCGCCTTGCTAGGTCGTAGCAAATGACGTAGCTGAAGGCTATGCTAACTATCGTCTCTGCAAATGAGAGCGTATTTGTCAGTGTAGCTTCGCTAGCAAAGTCGGCTGTACAACTGGGACGAGTGCTAGGACGTCTCACTAGACCTGCCGTATGGCGGCGCTCGGTCTGCAATCACTGACAGTGGCGACACGCGGGTCCGACGTATATTAGCGGACCGCGGCCGATTTAAAGGCTACCACCTAGCAAGTGTGGTGTCTGGCGGTGACACCACAGACTGAACTGTGAGGTGTGGGTCGCCATTAGATGAAGGGTGGGCTGCATGCGGCCCGCTGGCCGCGTTCTATGCATCTCTGGCGCAGAGCGACACACACACACACACACACACACACACACACACACACACACACACACACACACACGCACACAAATCTAAATAATTCGCCCACATGCAATTCTGTATAAAGAGTGTTTCAAGAAGGTTAATGAGAGTTCCGAGGACTATATCTTATATGTGAATGAAGACAGAAATTTGAGGTAAATTTTAACTCACGCATAGGCGCACAAATCTTTTTTTAAACAAAGAGCCATCCGGTTTTACAAGGGCGTATCTTTTAGATATAAACATATAAAACCTTGGAGTCGTTTATGCTATTACAATTAGGATCAAAGTTTCAGATTACCAGCCGGCCGGTGTGGCCGTGCGGTTCTGGGCGCTTCACTCTGGAACCGTGTGCCCGCTACGGTCACAGGTTCGAATCCTGCCTCGGACATGGATGTGTGTGATGTCCTTAGGTTAGTTAGGTTTAATTAGTTCAAAGTTCTAGGCGACTGATGACCTCAAATGTTAAGTCACATAGTGCTCAGAGCCATTTGAACCATTTTTCAGATTACCTTTCATAAATTTCCAATTTACCTTCCTCCGACCGCTCAACAAACGTCTAGATGAAAGTCAAACTCGTCCCATATTTTTCCGAGCGTTTCTGCAGTCACTACATTCGCTCATGTTGCTATGCGGCGTCGCAGTTCACTCAAAGTTGTTGGAGGAGGAAGCATATAGACGGAGTCTTGCATAAAACCCCACGAAAAAATGAAAAATAAAACCATACCGTGAGACCAGTCTACACTCCTGGAAATGGAAAAAAGAACACATTGACACCCGTGTGTCAGACCCACCATACTTGCTCCGGACACTGCGAGAGGGCTGTACAAGCAATGATCACACGCACGGCACAGCGGACACACCAGGAACCGCGGTGTTGGCCGTCGAATGGCGCTAGCTGCGCAGCATTTGTGCACCGCCGCCGTCAGTGTCAGCCAGTTTGCCGTGGCATACGGAGCTCCATCGCAGTCTTTGACACTGGTAGCATGCCGCGACAGCGTGGACGTGAACCGTATGTGCAGTTGACGGACTTTGAGCGAGGGCGTATAGTGGGCATGCGGGAGGCCGGGTGGACGTACCGCCGAATTGCTCAACACGTGGGGCGTGAGGTCTCCACAGTACATCGATGTTGTCGCCAGTGGTCGGCGGAAGGTGCACGTGCCCGTCGACCTGGGACCGGACCGCAGCGACGCACGGATGCACGCCAAGACCGTAGGATCCTACGCAGTGCCGTAGGGGACCACACCGCCACTTCCCAGCAAATTAGGGACACTGTTGCTCCTGGGGTATCGGTGAGGACCATTCGCAACCGTCTCCATGAAGCTGGGCTACGGTCCCGCACACCGTTAGGCCGTCTTCCGCTCACGCCCCAACATCGTGCAGCCCGCCTCCAGTGGTGTCGCGACAGGCGTGAATGGAGGGACGAATGGAGACGTGTCGTCTTCAGCGATGAGAGTCGCTTCTGCCTTGGTGCCAATGATGGTCGTATGCGTGTTTGGCGCCGTGCAGGTGAGCGCCACAATCAGGACTGCATACGACCGAGGCACACAGGGCCAACAGCCGGCATCATGGTGTGGGGAGCGATCTCCTACACTGGCCGTACACCACTGGTGATCGTCGAGGGGACACTGAATAGTGCACGGTACATCCAAACCGTCATCGAACCCATCGTTCTACCATTCCTAGCCGGCAAGGGAACTTGCTGTTCCAACAGGACAATGCACGTCCGCCTGTATCCCGTGCCACCCAACGTGCTCTAGAAGGTGTAAGTCAACTACCCTGGCCAGCAAGATCTCCGGATCTGTCCCCCATTGAGCATGTTTGGGACTGGATGAAGCGTCGTCTCACGCGGTCTGCACGTCCAGCACGAACGCTGGTCCAACTGAGGCGCCAGGTGGAAATGGCATGGCAAGCCGTTCCACAGGACTACATCCAGCATGTCTACGATCGTCTCCATGGGCGAATAGCTGCCTGCATTGCTGCGAAAGGTGGATATACACTGTAGTAGTGCCGACATTGTGCATGCTCTGTTGCCTGTGTCTATGTGCCTGTGGTTCTGTCAGTGTGATCATGTGATGTATCTGACCCCAGGAATGTGTCAATAAATTTTCCCTTTCTTGGAACAATGAATTCACGGTGTTCTTATTTCAATTTCCAGGAGTGTATATTGGAGCCCAATGACCCAATGGAAGATTTGTACGCCGTCATGGCAGGTGACAGTGCAGTGGTGCTCCGTTCTGAAGCATGTTCTCGCCACTGCGACAATTATGATATCCCCGTATATTCAGTTACGTGGTTCGCAAGTCCGAGTAGGTTTGTGCACTCTTTTAGGTAGAAGTAGGGCTTTGTGAAATCGGATGAATCTTTTGGAAGCGCACATTGCACTGCTGGCCATTAAAATTGCTACACCGCGAAGATGACGTGCTACAGACGCGAAATTTAACCGACAGGAAGAAGATGCTGTGATATGCAAATGATTAGCTTTTCAGAGCATTCACACAAGGTTAGCGCCGGTGGCGACACCTACAACGTGCTGACATGAGGAGAGTTTCCAACAGATTTCTCATACACAAACAGCAGTTGAGCGGCGTTGCCTGGTGAAACGTTGCCTCGTGTAAGGAGGAGAAATGCGGACCATCACGTTTCCGACTTTGATAAAGGTCGGATGGTAGCCTATAGCGATTGCGACATTCCTCTTCGCGTTGGTCGAGATCCAATGACTGTTAGCAGGATATGGAATCGGTGGATTCAGGAGGGTAATACGGAACGTCGTGCTGGACCCCAACGGCCTCGTATCACTAGCAGTCGAGATGACAGGCATCTTATCCACATGGCTGTAACGGATCGTGCAGCCACGTCTAGATCCCTGAGTCAACAGATTGGGACGTTTGCAAGACAACAACCATCTACACGAACAGTTCGACGACGTTTGCAGCAGCATGGACTATCAACTCGGAGACCATGTCTGCGGTTACCCTTGACGCTGCATCACAGACAGGAACGCCTGAGATGGTGTACTCAACGACGAACCTGGGTGCACGAATGGCAAAACGTCATTTTTTCAGATGAATGTAGGTTCTGTTTACAGCATCATTATGGTCGCATCCGTGTTTGGCGACATCGCGGTGAATGCACATTGGAAGCGTGTGTTCGTCATCGCCATACTGGCGTATCACACGGCGTGATGGTATGGGGTGCTATTGGTTACACGTCTCGGTTACCTCTTGTTCGCATTGACGGCACTTCTAACAGTCGACGTTACATTTCAGATGTGTTACGACGCGTGACTCTACCCTTGATTCGATCCCTGCGAATCCCTACATTTCAGCAGGATAATGCACGATCGCATGTTGCAGATCCTTTACGGGCCTTTCTTGATACAGAAGGCTAAACCATGTAGACATCAAGTACCAATGGCGTCGAGCATTGAGGACGGTGTTATTAAAATATCGCATAAAATCGGCGGTAGGAATCACTCGTAAGTTACAAAGTGCTACCAGCAGTCTAACTAGCACAATTAGCGTAGGGAGTACAGTCGTCGAGCACCTACATCTCCATCTACATACATACTCCGCAATCTACCATACGGTGCGTGGCGGAGGGTACCTCGTACCACAACTAGCATCTTCTCTCCCTGTTCCACTCCCATACAGAACGAAGGAAAAATGACTGCCTAAATGCCTCTGTACGAGCCCTAATCTCTCTTATCTTATCTTTGTCGTCTTTCCGCGAAATGTAAGTTGGCGGCAGTAAAATTGTACTGCAGTCAGCCTCAAATGCTGGTTCTCTAAATTTCCTCAGTAGCGATTCACGAAAAGAACGCCTCCTTTCCTCTAGAGACTCCCACTCGAGTTCCTGAAGCATTTCCGTAACACTCGCGTGATGATCAAACCTACCAGTAACAAGTCTAGCAGCCCGCCTCTGAATTGCTTCTATGTCCTCCCTCAATCCGACCTGATAGGGATCCCAAACGCTCGAGCAGTACTCAAGAATAGGTCGTATAAGTGTTTTATAAGCGGTCTCCTTTACAGATGAAACACATCTTCCCAAAATTCTACCAATGAACCGAAGACGACTATCCGCCTTCCCCACAACTGCCATTACATGTTTGTCCCACTTCATATCGCTCTGCAGTGTTACGCCCAAATATTTAATCGACGTGACTGTGTCAAGCGCTACACTACTAATGGAGTATTCCAACGTTACAGGATTCTTTTCCCTATTCATCTGCACTAATTTACATTTATCTATATTTAGAGTTAGCTGCCATTGGTCACACCAATCACAAATCCTGTCCAAGTCATCTTGTATCCTCCTACAGTCACTCAACGACGACACCTTCCCATACACCACAGCGTCATCCGCAAACAGCCGCACATTGCTATCCACCCTATCCAAAAGATCATTTATGTAGATAAGCCATCCAATGCTACGGTACACGTATTTCTTGCTATACCCTGTGGCAATCCTACGCATTGATTGGATTTGGCGAATGCCTGCAGAACATAGCATACCTCTCTGTGTAGTGACAACAGTGAAGTACGGAGGTGGTGTTTCGGTATGGGGTTGTTTTCCGTAGTTATGGTGTGACCTCCTTATTGTACTTACGAAAACAAGAAATGCGGAAGGATATGAATACATTTGTCAGCACTGTGTACTGAACAGTCTGGAGACGATGACTGTATGAGGATGACAGTGCACGATGTCGAAAGCAGTACCTGTGAAGCAATGGTTTGTGACTGTAAAATTCTTGGAATGGACTGGCCTGTCCAGAGTCCCTCACTGAACCCAATGGAACACCTTTGGCATGCGTTAGAAGGTCAATTTCGCTCCAGACCTCAGCGTCCAACATCACTACCTTCCGGGGTTCAGTTCCTCAGGAAGAATGGGCTGCCATTCCCCACAGGACGTCTTTCACGTGCCCGATGCTTTCTGAGATGTATATGGTTTCTGTAGAAGAGACGTCAGCACAATGCTAGTGCGGTTCCAGTTCAGGCGCAGCAGAGAATGTCCAGTCTCCCTGCACGATGCAAGATTTTTTTAAAAAGTTAATTTTCCAACTACAGAAAATGATCGTAATAATCATAACTAAGAACAATAATAGGATTTAATGAAAAAAACTGCTAAAGAGTTGGGGAGCTTAATTACACCATCTGAGTACATCTATCAACGAATTATGCACACCAATAGTAATTATTACACCATCAGCTCTGTTCAAGACTTAAAATATAGAACCGAGTAAAATGAAGATACCTGATAACAGTATTTTCCTTATTAGCATGATCTTAGTGTCTTTGCGACTAAACAAAAATTTGTATTTTGGTTGCCAGAGATGTTTCATTTCTTTTATTTTCCAAGGATCTTCACTGTCAGTTTCGTGTGGTCTGTTTCACCTACAAGCTGAGATGAAAGTGTTCTTGGTTATTTTATTAAGTATGTAAGTTCCAGCTACTGACATCTACGTGCACATTCACAGATATACTTCGTACTTTCATAGCATATTCTTAAATTCATGTATCGGCTCTGTGTTTTTCTGTACTATGACGATAGGACTATATTCCTCTCACTCACGATGTAACAGTTCATCCGTTAGACTTACTTGAACACTATTTAACAGAACTCAAGGACGGGTAACACACCTATTAAGTCACTGGATGCGTGTTCTGGAACAGCGGGGTTCGAGCCCTGTCCGGCATCCGATGTAGCTTTGCCATTATTTGTCTACACCATTTTGGGTGACTACTTGGCTGGTGCTTTCAAGAAGCCGCGGCCGATTACCATTGCTGTGATCCGATCTACACTGGTGTCCAAAATTAAACCAACAGACGGAAATTTTGCGAGGTTGCGTTTATTTTGGTACAAACCAGTATAAACAGGTGATGGTAAAGTAGAAACAATGTACCAAATACAGACCGTAAACAACTGCAACATGCATAACGGTAGACAAAAATGTTCTTCGTTTTCTCCAACTTAGTTGATTTGCACACACATTCCGACAACTTATTAATGTGCTCAGTATGGGGTGTGACCACCTCTGGCAGCAATACAGGCCTGACAACGACGGGGTATTCTGTGAATGATGTCATCAGTCTCATGTTGAGCCAATAACACCCTTCGCCGGCCGCGGTGGTCTAGCGGTTCTAGGCACTCAGTCCGGAACCGCGCGACTGCTACGGTCGCAGGATCGAATCCCGCCTCGGGCATGGATGTATGTGATGTCCTTAGGTTAGTTAGGTTTAAGTAGTTCTACGTTCTAGGGGACTGATGACCACCGATGTTGAGTCGCATAGTGCTCAGAGCCATTTGAACCAGCCAATAACACCCTTCCTTCCTGGAGAACTGCTCGCAGTCTTGGAAAGTGGTTGATGGATGCTGACGTGATGCAAGCCATCTCCCTGGTGCATACTAGACGTGTTCTATGGGATTCAGATCGGGCGAGCGAGTAGGCGACACCAAGCGTGCAATATCTTCCGGTTCAAAAAATAAAATAAAATAAACAAAAAATAAAAAATAAAAACCACCCGTGCTATATGAGGATTTTCGAACATATTCTCAGTTCGAATATAATGAATTTCCTTGAGACAGAGAAGCTGCTGTCCATGCATCAGCACGGCTTTAGAAAGCATCGCTCCTGCGAAACGCAACTCGCCCATTTTTTCACATGATATCTTGCGAACCATGGATGAAGGGTATCAGACGGATGCCAGATTCTTTGACTTCCGGAAAGCGTTTGACTCGGTGCCCCACTTCAGATTCCTAACTAAGGTACGAGCATATGGGATTGGTTCCCAAATATGTGAGTGGCTCGAAGACTTCTTAAGTAATAGAACCCAGTACGTTGCCCTCGATGGCGAGTGTTCATCGGAGGTGAGAGTATCATCTGGAGTGCCCCAGGGAAGTGTGGTAGGTTCGCTGTTGTTTTCTATCTACATAAATGATCTTTTGGATAGGGTGGATAGCAATGTGCGGCTGTTTTCTGATGATGCTGTGGTGTACGGGAAGGTATCGTCGTTGAGTGACTGTAGGAGGATACAAGATGACTTGGACAGGATTTGTGATTGGTGTAAAGAATGGCAGCTAACTCTGAATATAGATAAATGTAAATTAATGCAGATGAATAGGAAAAAGAATCCCGTAATGTTTGAATACTCCATTAGTAGTGTAGCGCTTGACACAGTCACGTCGATTAAATATTTGGGCGTAACATTGCAGAGCGATATGAAGTGGGACACGCATGTAATGGCAGTTGTGGGGAAGGCGGATAGTCGTCTTCGGTTCATTGGTAGAATTTTGGGAAGAGTGGTTCATCTGTAAAGGAGACCGCTTATAAAACACTAATACGACCTATTCTTGAGTACTGCTCGAGCGTTTGGGATCCCTATCAGGTCGGATTGAGGGAGGACATAGAAGCAGTTCAGAGACAGGCTGCTAGATTTGTTACTGGCAGGTTTGATCATCACGCGAGTGTTACGGAAATGCTTCAGGAACTCGGGTGGGAGTCTCTGGAGGAAAGGAGGTGTTCTTTTCGTGAATCGCTACTGAGGAAATTTAGAGAACCAGCATTGGAGGCTGACTGCAGTACAATTTTAATGCCGCCAACTTATACTTCGCGAAAAGACCACAAAGACAAGAGAGATTAGGGTTCGTACAGAGGCATATAGGCAGTAATTTTTCCCTCGTTCTGTTTTGGAGTGGAACAGGGAGAGAAGATGCTAGTTGTATTACTAGGTACCCTCCGCCACGCACCGTATGGTAGATTGCGGAGTATGTATGTAGATGTAGATCTAGGTCGAGCATTATCATCCCTCAATATAATATCTGGGCCCACAGCACCTCGCAACAGCCGCAAATGAGGTCCCAAGATCTCGTCACGATACGTGACAGCAGTTAAACCTTGCTAATTCACCTGTACAATTTCTTGAAGAGGTTTTCATGTGGTAAACATAATATTTGCCCACATTATTGGCAATCCTCTACATCCGTCTCTTTCCACAATGTTTCGGTCCCAAAATCGTGTTGCACGTTCCTTCCAGATGCGAATCCATCTAAAATAACTGTCCAGACTAAATCGGGACTCATCGGTGAAAACAACAATGGCCTACTCTTCGACCGTCCAGTTGGCATGTTGATGACCCCACTCTGGACGTTCCTTTTGTGAAGACACGTCAGAGGCAGACATACAGTAGGTCTCCGACAATAAAGGCCACTCTGCCGAAGCCTTCTGCACACCATTTGCCTCGATGTAACACGACCAGTGGACGTTGCGAACTCGCATGCCAGAGGCCGTGCAGTCCTAAGACGGTACTGTCGTACCCTTACAGCCGAATAACGGTCCTCTCTTCTGAAGTCACAAGTTGTCGGCCCTGCTCTGGTCTTCGGGATGTAATTTCGGTCTCTATACGCTATCGCCATATCCGAGTATGATTCACAATATGCCGTCGTGCCACATCAGTTGGCGACTGTCCTGTTTGCTTTCTTTCTCTGGCCCTCCACCACAGCGAGTCTGGTAGGCATCTTCTCTATGCTACATTGTACCGTCTGTGACTCAGTACGCAGAGATTTTGGATGTGGGGCTACCCGGCAAAACTACCTCGTTCCATAGGCGTCCTGACGTCATCATTGGCACGGTTCTCCGTTGACCGGAATGCCATCTTCCGTGCAGAACACGATCGTGCGGACATCTGGTTGACAGTTTCAATGATTATATCGTGAGTTAGACACAGACGGGGAAATAGCGGTCTGTTGCTTTAATTTTGAACACCAGTGTACGTCATCATGACCACTGACCACCATATCGACAGGACATGAAATCTAATCTTCGTTATTTTCTGAAAAGAAGACTATGTTCAACTGACAATATTTAAACATGTTTCACTCTCATTAAATCCTTATTCGTATCACCAGGAACCAGATAGTTTTATCTTGAACTATGTAGTTTGGAATAAAGAATAAATGTTTGGAAATAATATTCAGTTTCTTATTTACATAAACAACTTACACAGTGTAGCAACAACTTAACGCACTACAAACGCGCAAAAATTTTGCTACTACAAGTTGCTTTACGTTTGTAATTACGGTTTCACATCACAACCACTTTGTGTAATCCCACAAGAGAAAAAAAAAAAAGAAACAAACAAGCGATGGACAAATCACAGACGGCTGTGTGTTGTTTCCGAGGTGGTGCCGAAAACGTTGATGCAGAACTATTAGCAGTTTAGCCCTTACTGTTCATTTATGACCATTAGTTCGCTATCTCAAAATTCTCATCTTAAGATCCTGTACGGTTTGTACAATTTTGACAATGCGTGTGGCTCAGTGGCCGGGTGTAAATCTTTCAAGTGGGCGTTACTTCGGCAATATGCTTGTCTCTAGTCTGCCTCAGGGGACCTCACGGTTCTGACAATATGTTGACGGGGGCCGACTCTTCGCATTCTTGAGAAGTGAAGGCTACATTAAAGGTAGACTAAAGATTTGAGTGGCCCGACCAGGATTTGATCCAGCGAGCTGTTGGTCTCCATGGACGCGCTTTATCGCTAGACCACAAGGCCCGACATTTTTGACCATAAACGCTTGAGAGAACCTGTACAACCGATCAAAGTCGCTAATTTTTCAAGTGGCTGTAGTAATGAATCACTAGCTATTGATTACACTGTGTCTGCAAAAATCTTGAAGCTCTTTGGTGCGTGTCTAAAAAATTAATGATACCTGGTCAATGTTTCCTGTTTCCTTTTCTGTTGTCATTATTGTTATGTAAATGTTGAATGAATTTATCAGTTACCTTATCTGAGGTATTTTGCAAATCACTCCCTTCATTATGTTCTTGCATCAGCAAGCAGAAGTTCTCAAAGCATGAGAGGAAGGAGATAGATCACTGCATCTTTATTACAAATATTTGTGCTTCTTTTATGAGGATTTCTTTTATTTGTGATAACTGTTTTGGAAACTACGTCAAGTAGAATGAGAAAATGGGCTTGTAGTATTTCTTGCTTACATCTTTTGTTTTCTCTGTCACTTTGGGTTGTTTATATTTGGTACTGCAGCTGCCTCTACAGTATTGCTAAACTAAGTTCGAGTGCCACAGACCCTTCTTTCACAGAACACTGGATTCAAGTATCTTATAAAAGCTAGGAGACATCAGACATAAGAAATTATTGTATGTTATCTCTGCTCTGAGCACTTACTCTCTTTATCTGAATCGCTTACATATCACTCGTGCGTTTATACTACTGCTTTACATGCCCATCAGTTAGCACGCTTAATTTCAAAAATGGAACTGGAGAATAAAAGTGGATATGTATTTACTTGTTACAGCTCTTGCGCAATATGATTTTCAGAAGTGGATGCACAAGTCGTAAGAATTTATTTCCCCTGCTTCGACGAGCTGCCTCTAAAAGAGAAATAAGCACGTCTCGCTTATTGTATTCAGTTGGCTACAAGCGGCATCCATCACCGACTTTTACCGCCGGCGGGGAGGCTGTTCCTGCGGGTGGAAAGTGGTTCTGTTTGATTGCTCGTCACAAACGCTTGACGACATACAGTTTGCGAGAAAATGACGATTTCACGGCCGCTGCGCGCGTCGTAATCCTTTGTCCTGCGAGCGCCCACAACGTACTCCAATGACAGGCCGTTACTCACAGCTCTGGACGTCGCCCTTTTCTATTTCTCTGTTACTTACTGAGCACCCATGCGCTTCGACGAAGCTTATTTCGTCCTGCATTATGTGTCAGCCAACTGCACAATTTATGCTCTAGTCACGTATTTGTTTCACTGTTTGACAACATTAAAGCGTGCAATGTATTTTGAAGTAGAGAATGTGTTAAAGCTGTATCGGGTCCTTGGCAAGGAGCAGAAGTAATTTAGCTGAAAATATATTTATCCAGATAATGCCACACTGAAATGTACACGTAAATTCGTAAGCTCACCAGACAGATTATTAATTACTGTCCAGAAAAGAGCACATTGGTTTCTTCGGAGGACTGTAGATGGCGTAGCACTGGTAGCAGTCGTTTTATGTGACCCTATATCGCTGACATGAGTCAAGGCAGTCAAGTGGTATACAGGGTGGTCCATTGATCGTGACCGGGCCAAATACCTCACGAAATAAGCATCAAACGAAAAAACTACAAAGAACGAAACTCTGTCTAGCCTGAAGGGGAAACCAGATGGCGCTGTGGTTGGCCCGCTAGATGGCGCTGCCATAGGTCAAACGGATATCAACTGCGTTTTTTTTAAACAGAAACCCCAATTTTTTATTAAATATTCGTGTAGTACGTAAAGAAATATGAATGGTTTAGTTGGACCACTTTTTTCGCTTTGTGATAGATGGCGCTGTAACAGTAACAAACATATGGCTCACAATTTTAGACGAACAGTTAGTTCAAATGGTTCAAATGGCTCTGAGCACTATGGGACTCAACTGCTGAGGTCATAAGTCCCCTAGAACTTAGAAATACTTAAACCTAACTAACCTAAGGACATCACAGACATCCATGCCCGAGGCAGGATTCGAACCTGCGACCGTAGCGGTCGCGCGGTTCCAGACTGTAGCGCCTAGAACCGCTCGACCACTCTGCCCGGTGAACAGTTGGTAAAAGCTAGGTTTTTTAAAGTTAAGATACAGAAGTAGATACGTTTCGGTTGCTCCAAGGTGGTCAAGTACCTTTGTGAACTTATCATTTATGAGGACGCATGCTGTTATAGCGTGATTATGTGTAAATACCACATTACTGCAATAAATGCTCAAAATAATGTCCGTCAACCTCAATGCATTTGGCAATACGTGTAACGACATACCTCTCAACAGCGAGTAGTTCGCCTTCCGTAATGTTCACACATGCATTGACAATGCGCTGACGCATGTTGTCAGGCGTTGTCGGTGGATCACGATAGCAAATATCCTTCAACTTTCCGCACAGAAAGAAATCTGGGGACTTCAGATCCGGTGAACGTGCGGGCCATGGTATGGTGCTTCGACGACTAATCCACCTGTCATGAAATATGCTATTCAGTACCGCTTCAACCACACGCGAGCTATGTGTCGGACATCCATCATGTTGGAAGTACATCGCCATTCTGTCATGTAGTGAAATATCTTGTAGTAACATCTGTAGAACATTATGTAGGAAATCAGCATACATTGCACCATTTAGATTGCCATCGATAAAACGGGGGCCAATTATCCTTCCTCCCATAATGCCGCACCATACATTAACCCGTCAAGGTCGTTGATGTTCCACTTGTCGCAGCCATCGTGGATTTTCCGTTCCCAATAGCGCATATTATGCCGGTTTACGTTACCGGTGTTGGTGAATGACGCTTCATCGCTAAATAGAACGCGTGCAAAAATCTGTCATCGTCCCGTAATTTCTCTTGTGCCCAGTGTCAGAACTGTACACGACGTTCAAAGTCGTCGCCACGCAATTCCTGGTGCATAGAAATATGGTACGGGTGCAATCGATGTTGATGTAGCGTTCTCAACACCGAAGTTTCTGAGATTCCCGATTCTCGCGCAATTTGTCTGCTACTGATGTGCGGATTAACCGCGACAGCAGCTAAAACACCTACTTGGGCATCATCATTTGTTGCAGGTCGTGGTTGACGTTTCACATGTGGCTGAACACTTCCTGTTTCCTTAAATAACGTAACTATCCGGCGAACGGTCCGGACACTTGGATAATGTCGTCCAGGATACCGAGCAGCATACATAGCACACGCCCGTTGGGTATTTTGATCACAATAGCCATACATCAACACGATATCGACCTTTTCCGCAATTGGTAAAAGGTCCATTTTAACACGGGTAATGTATCACTAAGCAAATACCGTCCGCACTGGCGGAATGTTACGTGATATCATGTATTTATACGTTTGTGACTATTACAGCGCCATTTATCACAAAGCGAAAGAAGTGGTCCAACTAAAACATTCATATTTCTTTATGTACTACACGAATATGTAATAAAAATGGGGGTTCCTATTTTTAAAAAACGGCAACCATAGCACCATCTGGTTTCCCCCTTCAACCTAGACGAATTTCGTTCTTTGTAGTGTTTTGTTTGATGCTTATTTGGTGAGATATTTGGCCCAGTCACTAACAATAGACCACCCTGTATATGTCTTACATGAAATGTATTCAAAGTTCCGAATACGAACAACCATTAGATATATAATGAATGACGACAATGAAAATATGAGCCGGCCTGGCATTCGAAGTAAGATTAGCTGCTTTACGCTAGCAATCGCCTTGGCCGCTTTGGCTATCTGTGCACGACTCACGGCCAGACCCAAACTTCCATATGTCGTAGTTCCTCCGTCACAGCCTGTGAAAGAAGTTGCTAGAGTTGTCTGTGCATCAACGTGGACTGCCCAGCATGTCCGTATGGAATGGTATGCAATCATATAACACGGCGTAAGAACAGTGGTCGCAAAAACATCCTACCAGACAGGAGCAGGAGACGAGCGTAAGGCGTTGTCAATTACAATCGGTTTCGTATCCAACAGGAATTGCTGCTGTGAGTGTATGCAAGTCCATCTCGATCAGTCTCTTGAGAGAACATCTCGAAGGAAATTGCATGCAATCAACATCTGGCGTCGCATACCTCGCAAAAAGCCACTGATCACAGCAGCAATTACAGATGCACGTCTTCAGTGTGGCGACCCAAACTGAAACTGGTATTATTTAACTGGAGGCGTGTACTGTGATGCGACGAGTCACGATTTTGCCTGTTTTCAAATGATACGTCACAGCCGAATGAGGCGTTTAATACACAGTATGTGGAGTGTGTAATTCAGACTAGAGGTGGTTGTGTGATGCTTTGGGGGTGTTTTACGTACCTGGGAGCATCCTTAGTTACCAATTGCTGCCCTTTCCTTTGCACCTTCATTACACTTCCATATTCCAGGATGACGAGGCTGTGTCTATAGCGCTGCACTCTCAGGGTTACAATTATTGAACTATATGAAATAAAAACTTCTGAACGGTTTGCATTAGGACTTTCAAACTGCGCGGTTAGCTGCGAGGCATGATGGGAATTAGTATGCGCATGTATGGTTTGGTTCATCGACAAAGCCCACTTTTATTTGGATGGGTTCGTCAATAAGCAAAACTGGCGCATTTGGGGGACTGAGAATCCGCATTTTGAGATCTAGATCTTTCTCTCAACTGGTTACTGTGTGGTGTGCAATGTCCAGTCACGGAATAATCGGTGCCATATTCCTTGATGGCACGATGACTACCGAACGGTGCGTGAAGATTTTGGAAGATGATTTCATCCCCATTATCCGAAGTGACCCTGATTTCGACAAGATGTGGTTCATGCAAGATGGAGCTCGACCCCATTGAGGCAGGAGAGTGTTTGATGTCCTCGAGTTGCCCGCTGGGGACTGCGTTCTGGCTCAGGGGTACCCAGAGGCCACTAGCATGGGCTTCAAAAATGGCTCAAATGGCTCTGAGCACTATGGGACTTAACATCTGTGGTCATCAGTCCCCTAGAACTTAGAACTACTTAAACCTAACTAACCTAAGGACATCACACACATCCATGCCCGAGGCAGGATTCGAACCTGCGACCGTAGCAGTCGCGCGCATGGGCTTCGATTGACGGCCATATTCTCCGGATCTGAACGCATACGACTCCTTTTTATGGGGCTATATTACAGACAAAACCACTGCAGAGCTGAAAACAGCCATTCAGGAGGTCATCTACAGCATCGATGTTCCGACACTTGAACGGATCATGCAGAATTTCGCTATTCGACTCCGTCACATCATCGCCAACGATGGCAGGCATATCGACCATGTCATAACCTAAATCCGAGTATCTGTTGTGAAGTTTACATATTGCATTAAGTGTGTGTACGCCGTAGTTTGTGAATAATTTACGTTTTCTTTCATATAGTTCAAAATTGTCACCCTGTAATTTCACAGTCAGGGGCCCTATAGCAATTAGTAATTAATGAGTTTCAGAACGTATTCCTTACGTCTGTAACTACTACATGGTGCCTAATCCCATGAATTCGACAATGACAGTTTGCTATAGATGCAATATGGACGTCAATTCAAACTACACGTAAGTACCAATGTATAATAATTCACATGGACAACTACCATAAGTTGTGCTTGCAGGTTACTTGAGAAAGGCAATAAAACCGAAACAGTTGTCGTAAAGAATATTAAAGTTAACGCAGCTAGTTTGGTATCGATAGCTACGATGCCACAACGTAGGTGCGCTCTGTTAGGTTTGCACTACTACGAGACACCGACGACAGCGCCCTCTAGCCGGTGCTGTGGAGCTCAAATAGCTCCGCTCCACAGTCAGTCCATTTTATCAAGAGCAGACGGCCGCGACCCTTCGCTTCAGCTTCGCTTCATATACTTTGCTCTACTTACGTCGGGTCTACGGCTTCGCACCTACGTACAAAGTTATGTATGCCCTGTATATATTCATGCACCAGTAAACCACTTTACTTTCTTGCTCCTACTCACTTCCTTCATTCGGCCAACCTTTCAGTTTACAGGAGCAGACCCACGCGCCGCCTTCCAGGCGGGGTACAAACGCTAGCATGGACCTTTCCTTAATAAATAAGTAAATAACTGTCACCATGTGTAAAACGAAAGAGCAGTTCTGTGAATGATATATGCTAAACTTAATCTAGACTTATTATGCTTATCCATTACGGATATTTTAGAACTGTGACTGTATATTAATGTAAATAAATTATACACAACTGCAACCAGTCACTTTTTCATTAATAATGCTTTATTACATTAACCGGTTTTCGAACCCTTTCAGGTTCATCTTCAGATGATTTCGGGAGAATCCGGAAGTTACATCATTACTGGTAGTAGCATAATGCTGGGTGCTGGTTCTATGGCAGAAAGATGGGTCACACTTTAATGTATCGATGCATTAAAGTGTGCTGAATGCGATACCTTGCAGTGACAAACGCAGCTGGTACTTTACGAGGAGACAGCTGAGCGCATCTGTGCGTTAGTACCGCGTGGCAACAACAGAGCACTGTTGGCTCATGACGTAGTCACTTTTTGTCTATACAATAGATGAATTTCTGAATGGGCTCAACTGTAAAAGGTGAACGTAGTTTAAGTTTAATGAAAAAAGCCAAGGATGTAAATTGTTATCTCGCAGTGATATTCTCAATGATGTAAACGTAAAAGCGCCGACTCACATCGTAGCGAGAAATCACGAACATGAAGCATGGCGCAACTGTACTCCATGGTGGACGTACCCGATACACCCACATGTTACTCAGAGTTTGACTTTGAATTCAGTCCATGCATGCTAATTACAGTACTATCATTGAGCTGTATAGGTGTACCCTGAAACCCAAGAATTAGGAAGAAGTCATAAGCACAGTAACTTTAGAATTCTTGCACTGGGGTGATGAAGGTCACGGGATAGCGATATACATATATACAGATGGCGGTAGTATCTCGTGTGCAAGGTATAAAACAGCAGTGCTTGGCGGAACTGTCATTCGTAGTCGGTTGATTCATGTGAAAACGTGTCCGACGGGATTATAGCCTCTCGACGGGAATTAATAGACTGTGAGCGCGGAATGGGAGTTGGAGCTAGACGCGTGGGATATTCCATTTTGGAAACCATTAGGGAATTCAATATTCTGAGATCCAAAGACTAAAGAGCGTATCGAGAATACAAATTTCAGGCATTACTTCTCACCACGGGCAATGCAGTGGCTGACGGCCTTCACTAACCGACCGAGAGCAGCGACGTTTGCATAGTTTTGTCAGTGCCAACAGACAAGCAACACTGCGAAAAATAACCGCAGAAATCAATGTGAGACGTAGGACGAACGTATCCATTTGGACAGTGAGGCGAAATTTGGAATTAATGGGCTATGCCAGCAGACGATGAACACGAGTGCCTTTGCTAACAACACGACATCGCCTGCAGCGCCGCTCTGCGGCTCGTGGGCGTATCGGTTGGACCTCAGACGAATGGAAAATCGCGGCACGGTCAGTTGAATGCCGATTATAGGTTCTAAGAGTTGATGGTAGGGTTCGCGTGTGGCGCAGATCCCGCGAAACCATGGACCCAATTTTTCAACAAGTCATTGTGCAAGCTGCTGGTGGCTCCATAATGATGTGGGCTGTCTTTACATGGAATGGAAGACGGATTCTTTGTCCGACTGAACCCCATCATTGACTGGAAATGGTTATTTTCGTCTACTTGGAGAATATTGGCAGCTATTCATGGGCTCGATGTTCCCAAATAACGACGGAATTTTTATGGACGACAATTCATCATATCACCGGACCAAGTTGTTCGCGATTGATTTGAAGATCATTCTGGACAGTTCGAGCGAATGATTTGGCCACTCAGAGCGACCGAAATGGGAGATAATCGAGAGGTCATTTTGTGAACAAAATCCTGCACCGGCAACATTTTCGGAATTATGGACGGCTATAGAGACAGCATGGCGCAGTATTTCCGGAGGGGACTTGGGGAGTCCATGCCACGTCGAGCTGCTGCACTACGCCGGGCAAAAGGAGATCCGACAAGATATTGGGAGGTATCCCATGTCTTTTTTCGCTACTTAAACCTAACTAACCTAAGGACATCACACACATCCATGCTCGAGGCAGGATTCGAACCTGCGACCGTAGCGGTCGCGCGGTTGCAGACTGAAGCGCCCAGAACCGCTTGGCCACCCCGGCTGGCTTTTCGCTAGTCCTGTGATTAATGTCCACCTCTCGTCGCAAGAAGGAGTGTCTCAGTGGGCACGCCAACACTTAGGAAAAGCTGCAGGTCAGGGCGGACGATTATTATCACGGATGAATTCTCGCTTAGCTTGGAACTTTGCAGCAGACGTGTGTTGTTTTGGCGAGAAGCTGGAAATCGTTATGAGTCATCAGACACTTGAGAAGGGACGAAGCAGTGTCCGAGTGAAATATATTTTTTAGATGAACGCAGAGATCTCAAGACTTCCCAGGGTGAACCATTGTTGTACATGTCTACAGATATGGCGTTATTGACGCTTATGTACGAACTTGTGCCTGTACATAATGGTTCAAATGGCTCTGAGCACTATGCGACTGAACTTCTGAGGTCATCAGTCGCCTAGAACTTAAAACTAATTAAACTTAACTAACCTAAGGACATCACACATCCATGCCCGAGGCAGGATTCGAACCTGCGACCGTAGCGGTCGCTCGGCTCCACACTGTAGCGCCTAGAACCGCAAGGCCACTCCGGCCGGCTTGCCTGTACAAGAGTTGTTCATTTCACGCTATAAGACGACAAAACTCGACCACAGAGAGATCGTCTGTTGGACGAATATCTTTGCTAAAGGCTGGGATGCATATGAGAGTTTTTGCTCTCAGACAGTTTGGTACTCTCAGATAGTACCCGAAGAACTGATTGCACTAGGGGCAAATTTTCTATGGTAGTTACTATCTGACAGTTCCTTGGGAGTACTTTTTGTAAGTATTTGAGATTATTGCGAGAGCAGATGTCGGAAGCTTTTACACACGGCTGGATGAGAGCGTCTTTGAGAGCTGAGAGATCAATCTCAGCGAGACTTTTCTGTCGTACTTCTGTTCGTGAAGGAAGAGGTTGCAATGGAACAGCGTCGGGCTGCAGCTGCACGTCTAATACTTTTACTGGCAAATAAAGAACGTAAACGACCCTGTTCGTGTTGGATAATAGAGTGTATAAGACGGGGGATGATTTTGGAGTATGCAAGAATCTCATTGTCGAAATTAAAGCGATGGAGATGGAAGAAATCCTACAGCCAACAAACTTTGCTCCTTATCTCGGTTGCTGGCCGTGCGGTTCTAGGCGCTTCAGTCTGGAACCGCGTGACCGCTACGGTCGCAGGTTCGAATCCTGCCTCGGGCATGGATGTGTGTGATGTCCTTAGGTTAGTTAGGTTTAAGTAGTTCTAAGCTCTAGGCGACTGATGACCTCAGAAGTTAAGCCGCATAGTGCTCAGGGCCTTATCTCGGTTCCTGTAGTCCAGGCACTGTACAAACTAATTAAATACACAACTTCGTCATGAGTCCACTTCCTGGCAGATTTATTTTTTATTTTTTTTCCGAAACATCGTATCCACCACAATAACAGTCTCGACTGGCCCGACCATGCAGGTACACTTTTATAGAACATCTCGTTGCAGTGCTCAGCTCGCTGTAGTGTTAATATAGTGCAGTGGGTAGCGCACTAGTCTTTTTATTCATATATTAATATTCACATGGGATCGAGTCTCTTCAATGAGACTTTATTTTCATTTGTTTATTCTACGATGTTTTTATATATTATTTGATGAGTAGCATTGTTTAATTATAGAGCTCTCCAAATAGTCTGTTAGCTATGCTGTTCTTTTAGGAGGTAAAACGTGAGACTTCGTCACTAAGAAACTTGCCACGGCCACATAACATGGCTCAAAACACGCAGTTTCGTGGTTACTTCTATTTTATGTGTGCACAAGTACAGCAAAATATATCTTCAGGCTGTGGTAGAGTAACCCAGCCTCACAGGTTGGGGTGGAACGGACCAGGGCGAAGCTGACCGAGATTCCGTTGTGCCCCAGGTAGTGTACCATTGTATCTTAGTGTTTGCTTTTTAGTATTCATATTTATTCTAGCATTACAAGCTACTTAACTATATTTTTCCGTTTTTCATATTGCTGCTAGTGACAATTCTTTTCATAGATGGTTAGAAGATAGTAACGCAAAACTAATCATCAAATTTCGCCTACAGAAAAAATGGAAGAGGCAGTGACAGCAGTTGTGAAAAAGGAAATAGGACTTAGGAAAGATAGTATTGAGTTCAACGATCCTAAAAGAACTCTTCAGAGAGCAGTTCATAACAGACTTAAAAATGAGCCTTTTCAGACTGACAAGTCAAAGAAAAAATTTTTGTGTTTTCTCGAATGAGCAAGAGTTTGAGTTATAGATTATTTAAAGGTATGAAAGGCATAATGTTTGGATTGACGATGGAGTTCAGAGTTTTACCTTATCAGCTGGTAAAGAAAAACGAACTGAAGCACTTGTTTAAGAGGGGCATTCGAAGATAATTGCTCCCCGAGGAAAGCGTCAAGTAGGTGTCCTTAGGTCATCGTTTATTGTGTCACTGAGTGGGATTAAAATGTTTACGTCTTGTACATAAAAGAAAATCGGTTTTGCACTTGGTGAGTTGTGTCTATATCTTACTTTTTGGATTAATGCTAACGAGTTTTATATAGTCTGGTATAATCTAGTTTCAGATGGTACGCTAAGTACCCTGAAGAGCCAAAGAAATTGGTACACCGGCTTAATATTTTGTAGGGCCCCCGAGAGCACGCAGAAATGCCACAACACGACGTAGCATGGACTCGACTAATGTCTAAAGTAGTGCTGGAGGGGGTGGGGATCTTTTCTGAACAGTACGTTGCAAGGCATCCCAGATATGCTCAATAATGTTCACTTCTGCGCAATTTGGTGGGCAGCGGAAGTGTTTAAACTCAGAAGAGCGTTCCTCAAGCCACCCTGTAGCAATTTTGGAAGTGTTGGGTGTCGCATTGTTCTGCTGGAAATGCCCAAGTCCGTCGGAATGCACAGTGGACATGAATGGATGCAGGTGATCAGACAGGATGCTTACGTACGTGTCACCTAACAGAGTCATGTCTAGACATATCAGCGGTCCCATATCACTCCAACTGCACACGACCCATACCATTACAGAGCCTCCATCAGCTTGAACAGTACCCTGTTGACATGCAGGGTCCATGGATTCATGAGGTTGTCTGCATACCCGTACACGTCTATCCGCTCTATACTATTTGAAACGAGACTCTTCCGACCAGGCAACATGTATCCGGTCATCAACAGCCCAATTCGATGTTGACGTGCCCAGGCGAGGCGTAAAGCTTTGTGTTGTGTAGTCAGCAAGGGTACACGAGTGGACCTTCGGTTCCGAAAGCCCATATCGATGATGTTTCGTTGAATGGTTCGCACGCTGACCCATGTTGATGGTCCAACACTGAAATCTGCAGTACTTTGCGGAAGGGTTGTACTTCTCTCATGTTGAAAGATTCTTTTCAGTCATCGTTGGTTCCGTTCTTGCAGCATCTTTTTCCGGCCGCAGCGATGTCGGAGGTTTAATGTTTTACCGGATTCCTGATATTCATGGTACACTCGTGAAATGATCGTACGGGAAAATCCCCACTTCATCGCTACCTCCGAAATGCTGTATCCCATCGCTCTTGCGCCGACTATAACACCACGTTCAAACTCACTTAAATCTTCGCAAAGTGCCATTGCAGCAGTAACCGATCTAACAACTGCGCCAGACATTTGTTGTCTTATACAGGTGTTGCCGACCGCAACGCTGTATCCTGCCTGTTTATATATCTCTGTATTTGAACACGAATGCCTATACGATTTTCTTTGGCGCTTCAGTGTATATTAGTGGGCGAACTTTGTCAAAGAACGGTGGGATTATTCAAGAAAGTAATTATCTGCAGCTGCAAATTGTGTAAGTTTTTTTGTTTAATTCATGTTTTTAAACAGTGTTATCTAATTTCATTATTTAACAAAGACGCAAGTGCTCCTGACTTAGGTTTCTGTGCTGCTTGAGCATCACGTCTGAATTTTATGTAAACTAATTTGGAATCAAATGGTACTGATTACACTTTTTATTGAGCTTGAAACTGTTTTTGTTTTTGAAGTTGGATGAGGGTCTTGTTGTGTGTATGAGATAAAAACGGTTGACTAACAGTAAAAGTTGTTGCTTCAGTTATGTTTAACTGTTACTTGCTGCATCTTTGAGCCGGCTGCTGTGCCGAGCGGTTCTACGCGCTTCAGTCCGGAACCGCGCTGCTGCTACGGTCGCAGGTTCGACTCTTGCCTCGGGCATGGATGTGTGATGTCCTTAGGTTAGTTAGGTTTAAGTAGTTCTAAGTCTAGGTGACAAATGACTTCAGATGTTAAGCCCCATAGTGCTTAGAACCATTTGAACCATTTTTTTTTTTTTTGCATCTTTAAAGAAATATTTGATTTCAAAATTCAAATGGCTCTAAGCATTATGGGACTTAACATCTGAGGTCATCAGTCATCTAGACTTAGAACTACTTAAACCTAACTAACCTAAGGACATCACACACATCCACGCCCGAGGCAGGATTCAAACCGGCGACCATAGCAGTAGCGCGGTTCCGGACTAAAGGGCCTAGAACCGCTCGGCCACAGCGGCCGGCTATTTGGTTTCCTTTTTGTTTTTAGTGGTTTAATCACCTAATGGGAACTCATCAGTCTCCCACCTTGAGCAATTTTCTTTACTTCAGCACACTCACTACTGTGCATCCATGAACTGTACTGTCAGACAGTGCAAAATTTTAAGGCGCGAAGCGAATCTTGTACGCTCTAGTTCGTTGCCAAATTACGTGGTGAGGCGTAACTGGATGAAGATACAGGTTAATACTTCCAAAAAGTAAAAACAGCAACCATCCTTTGCTAGTAATGTGATTTATTAACGAGAAATAGCTGCGTTGCAAACGCCGAAAATAGGACATCCTGGTATTCGCAGGACAACGAGTTACATTTTCAGTGCGACACATATGGAATGATAAGATCAGAAATTGGTTAGTATGTAGAACCAAGAAGTAATTTAACCTTACGAAACCTTCGCTTCAAAAAGTTGTTTCTTGCCTTACAATTAGATAATACCGACAAAAGTGTTAAATAGTTACTACACTGTCCAGTCGCATTAATGTGACCACTTGTCAAAATCCTAAATTACCACCTTTTGTAGCCCGGCCCGCTGCGAGATGTGCAGGAAGAGAGCTAGTAATGTTCTGTAAGGTACCGGCAGTGACGCGCAGCAATGCCGATTCCAGCGCCGTGGTTATATGCGCTAGGTTTCTATGCTGAGAACCCATGGCGCGAACAGTGCTATCAAAGCAGTCCTACAGATTCTCGATTGGGTTTAAATCCAGGGAGTTTGGTAGCTATTCGTCATGGTGCTCTTCGAACCACACACGTATACTGCGAGCTGTGGGACAAGTTGCATTGTCCTGCTGGTAAATGCCATTACGCCGAGGAAAAACAAACAAGGAGGTGGGACATGGTCCTCAAGGGTAGATGCATAGTTCCGTTGATCCATTGTACATTACAGAATGATAAGGTCAGTCAGGGAATGCCACTAAAACATCCCCTAGACAATAACGCTCCTTCATGTGACCTGGACCCTTCTGATGAATGTTGCAGGTTGACGGCCATCTGTATGACCGAGCATAAAACGTGATTCATCTGGAAAGTCCATCTGTCACCAGTCAGTGGACGTCCAGTTGTGATAAGGGTGTTAACTTCCAGCGTTCGTCGCCGTCTAGCGCACATACACTACTGGCCATTAAAATTGCTACTCAAAGAAGAAATGCAGATGATAAACGGGTGTTCATTGGACAAATATATTATACTAGAACTGACATGTGATTACATTTTCACGCAGTTTGGTTGCATAGATCCTGAGAAATCAGTATCCAGAAAAACCACCTCTGGCCGTAATAATGGCCTTGATACGCCTGGGCATTGAGTCAAACAGAGCTTGGATGGCGTGTTCAGGTACAGCTGCCCATGCAGCTTCAACACGATACCACAGTTCATCAAGAGTAGTGACTGTAGTGACTGGCGTATTGTGACGAGCCATTTGCTCGGCCACCATTGACCAGACGTTTTCAATTGGTGAGAGATCTGGAGAATGAGCTGGTCAGGGCAGCAGTCGAACATTTTCTGTATCCAGAAAGGCCCGTACAGGACCTGCAACATGCGGTCGTGCATTATCCTGCTGAAATGTAGGGTTTCGCAGGGATCGAATGAAGGGTAGAGCTACGGGTCGTAACACGTCTGGAATGTAACGACCACTCTTCAGAGTACTGTCAATGCGAAGAAGAGGTGACCGAGACGCGTAACCAATGGCACCCCATACCAACACGCCGGGTGATACGCCACTATGGCGATGACGAATACACGCTTCCGATGTGCGTTCACCACGATGTCGCCAAACACGGATGCGACCATCACGATGATGTAAATAGAACCTTGATTCATCCGAAAAAATGACGTTTAGCCATTCGTGCACCCAGGTTCGTCGTTGAGTACACCATCGCAGGCGCTCCTGTCTGTGGTGCAGCGTCAAGGGTAACCGCAGCCGTGGTCTCCAATGCTGATAGTCCATGCTGCTGCAAACGTCGTTAAACTGTTCGTGCAGATGGTTGTTGTCTTGCAAACGTCCCCATCTGTTGACTCAGGGATCGAGACGTGTCTGCACGATCCGTTACAGCCATGCGGATAAATGCCTGTCATCTCGACTGCTAGTGATACAAGGCCGTTGGGATCCAGCACGGCGTTCCGTGTAACTCTCGTGAACCCACCGATTCCATATTCTGTTAACAGTCATTGGATCTCGACCAACGCGAGCAGCAATGTCGCGATACGATAAACCGGAATCGCGATAGGCTACAAACCGACCTTTATCTAAGTCGGAAACGTGATGGTACGCGTTTCTCCTCCTTACACGGGGCATCACAACAACGTTTCACCAGGCAACGCCGGTCAACTGCTGTTTGTGTGTAAGAAATCGGTTGGAAACTTTCCTGATGTCAGCACGTTGTAGGTGTTGCCACCGGCGCCAACCTTGTGTGAATGCTCTGAAAAGCTAATCATTTGCATATCACAGCATCTTCTTCCTGTCGGTTAAATTTCGCATCTGTAGCACGTCATCTTCGCGGTGTAGCAATTTTAATGGCCAGTAGTGTATCTCCGCAGCCGCCGTTCGTCGCCCGGGGTATACCACAACTGCCTCGGCGCCGGTTTTGGATCCGCATTACGACTGCGACTACACTGTTTTCCGTGGCCCCCAGGCACGCTTTAAATAGCCTCCACTACTAGTACTGTCACAGGCAGTCTGTGATTGATTCTTGCACGTTGGCGTCGAAAATAGTTGGTGCTCATATTAATGTGACTGGACCGTGTAAAATGCAATTACAACGTAATGCAAAAACATGTGCTGCAGACCGCAGAGAATGCCTAATAAATAAAAGGAACCATAACGTATATGGAATAAAAAAGCCTTCTGTTTAATTGCGTAGACGGCTTGACAAATAAAAAAGCATCGTAATGTATCATGACTCACAGTCTTATACTGTAGGACTTCGTTAGCTGAGATATCTTACCTCTAATAGCTCACCAAGAAGCAACCCAGACAAGTGAAAATGCGAACGTACAGGAAAGTCAACGGTCGAACACACATTTAGAATCTTGCAACCACTAATAATGTTATTGTGGCTTCTGAAAAACAGCATTTCTGTCGCTAAATTAACTGAAGTAAAAATAATACAGTTATAACTTCGAACACAATAAAGGTTAATCAGTGTGGTATTTGTGATCCAGGAGAGAACTGATGATTCTGCAGACTCATTCGTTATGTCATGCGTCGGTGATAACCTAGAAGAACAGACTACATGGACGAGATATCTTAAAAAATAAAAAAATAAAGCGCTTAATATCGTGAAGATAGAAAAAAGTTGAGCTGTAGCATTACTGTATCACATAGCAATTTCACACTAAACTGAAGCACAGGAATTTTGGATAAATAACGTGATCCTCTGTAGGTAAACAAAGAAAACTTGTCGCTGCACACATCCCCATTTTGTCAACGAGTGATTTTGTCAGCTTCGGACATATATCGTCAGAAACAGAAATGTGGTATACTTATTTGGAAGAAGAACGTAAAGGAGATAAGTGAATCGCATTCGCGGAGGAAGTGCCAGCTGCCAGACCTCATAGACAAAACAGAATATTCGTTTTGTCAATGTCTTAATCCAGCAAATGAAACTTATTAAAAATGTGGGCAGCTGAGTTGTTTGGAAAAGAGATCAGTTTATTCATTCAGCTTTTTTTGTGCATGATGTACTCATAATATGACACGAGTTCCGCTTTTCAAGCTGCTTTCCAAACAAACAAAGAAATTGTTGCGAAATTTCAATTAGTCATATAACTGATGAACTGAGAGAGTAATATTTTTGTGATATAGCAACCGCGATACGTCCATAATGTATCTGACAACCTGAAAGTAAGGGTTCCGTGTTGTGAAGTTCATGTTAAGAGTCTTTTGAAATATCTGGATGGAGAGCATTTCACTGAGGTTTTATATTTTTAATAAATTTTTTGTTGCACTGCTGTTAAACTGTCTGCAAGTAATACCCACGGAAAGCTGTTCACGATATTGAAAGTTTTGGAGACACTTAAGTGGTTTCACGTTGGGGCTGTTTCATTTTCAGATCTTCTGGCGTAGCTGTCGAGGAGGCAGAGAAATGGATTTGGGCGTAGAAAAGTTACATTTACAGTTTTGTTAACAGGCTTCCTTTAATTGAGGGCGAACCACAAAATGTGAACAAACTTTTACTTACAGGAGGCATAGAGGGCTTCTATACTACAAAATCCTCTTGCTTCCAAGGAAAATGCAGTACTTCGTTGAATGAAAAAGAAAACACAGAAAAATAGAATGCACATCCTTTTGTCCTCGCTTCTGATTAATATTTTTATAGCTATATAATATTTAGTTATGTTAACTACGGCTACCATCTAATTTATGGTGTATCACACTCTGAAACTGGGAAGAATACATACAAAGAACATTTATGAATAAATGCCAAGTAACAGATTACCTTAATTACGCTTACTATTATCTTATTGGAGTTTGATACCTTCTGTTGCCAGTTTTATGTGTAAATGACATTCCGTTACGGATACTGAATTACTGATTATCTTAATTCCTCCGCTATACTATTTATGATGTTTAATACTTTTAAATTCTTAAATTTGCAGAAATTAGGTGATTAACTCTTCAAGTTTAGAAGGTATATATACAGAAAATATGTGTATGGAGATGACTGCAAAAGACAGACACATGTATATGGAAATAGCTGTAGCATCGGGAGTCGTTTATCTTGGCAAACGTTAAATAGTTCTTCTCGCATTTCAGTGGTTCAACATGAAACAGTTCATTTAGGCCTAAATGTAATTTCAAGAATTACATTTGAAGACTGTAAAAGCTACGGTGAAAATAAATACTTCATCTCGGTCACTCACATTTAAATCAGGAACCCAGGCTTGTGTAAATCACAGAACAATGATAAAGTACATGCTTTGATTACTTCTGAACACATGGAACGCGACAGATAAAACAGAAATAAATATTGAAATTTTAAACTGAATTCTACATCGTAGAAATATGTTGTTAGAAAGGTAATCTTAGCAGTTAATCTGAACACGCCACTGAGAAGGGCGAAGCAACTTGCCAGTGACACGCAGTTGCTAGTATATATTCCTTGTTCTCGCACTTGCACAGAGATACACTCGACATATTTTTTTTTTTACTTTGCTATAATTTTCACAATAACGTACCTCAGGTGTCATCTATTTGCCGAATAATATTGTTTATACGTCTTTTTAAGTTATTTGTGTTGAGGGCCTTTTGAATATATGATTAAACAACATAGAGTACATCTGTAGATTACTGCTTCATTTTGATACGTTAAGAATTGGTGGCTGCATTCAAATGTGGTCCTAATTCGCTTGAAGAGTAACCACACACGCACACTGCCTAATTCTGGGTTGGTCACTGCAGCTAACATTATATACTTCTAGAGGAAAGTATAAATATTAGTAAGCCTTACAATAATGACCTCTTACGCCTAACCATTAGGGTCTAAGAAAACCAAGTAGTAAATGTATCTAGCATGTACTGCCGGTCCGTTATGTTGGGACTATATATTTGTCTATTGCAAAACGTAGTTTGATTCTATAATCTCCCGACACCATTTGCCATTTTGTTTCAGAGTGCTTTGCACAACCGCCCCACCTCTGTTTCTTAAGGAATATAGACATATCTGCTACATTTAATCCTAGTATCTCACTGCATGACAATAGCATTACACAACCTGAAACTGCAAACATGAGGTAGCCTCATAAGGAGAAGTGTATTTGTTTTAACACGTGATACAAAATTAATAATCAAAGAATTTGTGAAAAGTCGGAAATATTATTCAGTGATTCGTTATTTAAACTCAAATACCATCAGCACACAGTGGATTTCATTTAAAGTGAACTCTGATTATTGATAAATGTAATGACTCAGTTCGAGAAACGATGTACGGTTTTATCCTGTTTCAGACAGAACAACGGAAAGACTCTGTAAAAATCTTTAAAGAAGCTCTTGCAGGAATTATACGTCTTGAATGTGAGTAGAGAGGAAATAGTAGATAGTAGCAGCTCATATTAATGTTTAGTCTAATTGTTTACACCTCACGCTGTTAAAGTTACCGAAATGGCCTACAGATTTTTTTCAGGATCCTCATGCAAATCTTAAGTCCTAAACAGTCATGTTAGTTGGTTGAGCATAAAATGGGAAAATTGTTTAATGTGGGAGAGTCGAATACGGTAACCACAGATAGTAGTTAAGTGAAGTCATGATAAATTGAAATAATTAAACCTGCTACCATTTTCGGCCAGATAATAACACGACTACAGCCCATTGTTTAATATGTTCGATAGCTTCTTTTAATCTCATTTACTTTGTAATTGTACGGAGCAATATTCTCTCAAAAATCAATGTTGTAAGTAAAATGTTTGATATTTCCTCATTCCTACTACATAAATGAACGCGTCCATGTTTTGAGTAAGCACAATAAATGAGTTTCATCCGACCAATAAAACTAATGGGGAACCGGTTGGGCTAATTTCTGCAAGTAATAAGCGTTAACATTCTAATGGACTGTAAACAATTAGGCCCATTAGTAGGCAAATTCTTATCACATGAATCTGCGCCATCTATAATGGTGCTATAAACTGGAAATTTATTGAAATATGGAAGTGAAGTGAAGTTGACAGCCAATATTGCTAATTATAATTGTATTTTTGGTTACCGGTTTCTGCTAATCTAAGTTGCTATCATAGGATCCGATGATGACAACTTAGACTTGCCGAAACCAGTTGGCAGAAATGAAATTATGCTAGTGATCTTGGCTGTTGGAGTTTTTATTCATATATTTCATATTACTGTAGATCGCTCCCACACTTAAATGATGTTAGGTATGTATAATAGAAATTTATTCTTCATGATTTCCAGTACTCAACTCTATACCAAAAATTAAGAAAGTGTAATTTATGTTTATATTTTGTCAGTTTATTTCTTGATATTTCACACAAGGAAAATCGAATTTTGTTAGTTCCTACCAGCGTAAGGCCTGTTATCACAGTAATAATATCTTAAAATCAGTTGTAGATAAAAACGAGAGAAGATAATTTTTTAATTATGTCTGGTTATTACCACAGTAATATGAACTAATGGGAAAGGTCAGCTACGCACTAAAACAGACAATGTTCTCACCATAACGGACTAGCCGGCGTGCAGCTTGGGTAAGTTATAAATACAAATTCAAATATACAAATAAATGGAGATAGCTTAAGTTATGCTCTCGCTGCGAAAAGCGACAGTACCAGGTGTGTAAACGTATTTTGTTACAAGGGAAGGACACAGCGATCGCCTGATACTTGGCAGATCGCTTGTCTACCTCGTAAAATGAAGGGCTTTGGGGTAAATTGGCTCACAACCCTCTCCTCTCACCATTTTTAAGAAAACCACCTCTAAAATACGGGACGCGCAATCGATTCAAAGTTAACGGGGTCCTTAGATAACTGCCTTTAAGCATTTTCCATCGTCATGTATGTGGCCCACAATCGCATACCTTCCGAGAAATCGAGAAAAGAAAATTTACGACTGGCGCTTCTGTACCCAAAGGTAGGAGTCATAGGAATGCGCCGCTAGCCGAGCGACCACGGTAACTGGTTAGGAAGTGGATAACCTGTCTTTTATGGTTTCTTCACAGATATTTTGCTCCGTATCAGAACTGGTGGGCGTAGGACGATTAACGAGAATAATAAATCAATAAGGAATAATAACAAGGTAGGTAAACAAATTTCTCAAACAACTGTGATTAGTGAAGAATTAAACTTTTTAGTCCTAGTCATTTTACAATCCTCTTTTACTGATCATATTATTTATCATATAAACATTCGAAGCTAATATATTCGCGGTACTAATAACATCTACTGAATGCAATACACGAGCAACTATATCGATCCTTCCCAAGACTAGGCGGAAAACATTTCTTTTCGGGAATTAACTTTGATGTGTACCACGCATACAATAGCATCGCCTAACAAATCTGTACTGAAAGTTGATCTTGAACAATGCTATGGGTCATTGCTGTATCAGTGCGGTTGTACAACTCCCGCTGGGTTTCCAAAAGCGAAATGCAATTAGGAACACTTGTTCGAGGAAATGTGAAAACATAAAAACGAGGAAGTAAAACAGTGATTGTGAAACGACCAGATTATCATTATTTGTAGATTTATTTACCTTACTAACCATTGCGGATCCGCCAATATCGATACATAGAAAAATGAATATAAAGAAAATGTAGATAGCGTGTAAGAATAGAACACAGTTCCTACGCTTCCCAGACTGTTGCCTTGGTCGCTCGGCCAGCGCTGCTTTTATTGAGTAGCTTTCAAAAAGCAGATGGTCCAAATGGCTCTGAGCACTATGGGACTTAACTTCTGAGGTCATCAGTCCCCTAGAACTTAGAGCTACTTAAACCTAACTAACCTAAGGACATCAAACACATCTACGCCCGAGGCAGGATTCGAACCTGCGAGCGTAGCGGTCGCGCGGTTCCAGACTGTAGCGCCTAGAACCGCTCGGCCACTCCGGCCGGCTGAGTAGCTTTCACATTACTGGAATACAACGGAGAGCAGTTAAAAGTTTCTTTTCCTGATTTCTCGGAAAACATGCGTTTGCAGACCCTACACACAACTATGAAAACTGATTAATTTTCTATCCTCTGTAAATAGCGTGAGTAAAGGGTCGCTACGTGTAAGGTGCGTGAAGCGCACTTTGAGTAAGGAAATACTATCTGACACTGAACTCAACGTAAAAGATTGGGTCGCCACCAACTCTAGCCACCCGACAAATAAGAGGTTGGGCTGAGTCAGAAAACTACTTAATTTATTCATAAGAAAAATTCATAAAAGAACATCCATTATAAAGTTTATTAATATGATCCCGGCATTGTTCATGTGAATCAAATATTAAAATAAATCAAAGAGTGCGTGGACACTTTGGATAAGAGCATCTTGCAGCAACATTTCTGAAAACAAGATCTGTTCTAAAGCATTTGTTTAAAATAAAAACGGAACACTAATTATTGGACCTGTGCACATGGAAACGCAGTGGGTGGGCTAACAAGGAAAACTACAAGGTAAATGGCGTAGGTAACGGAGACGTAACATCGGTACACTGGATAAGATTGGAGGTAAAATTATTTCTTCCTTAAAACATTGATGTAAGGCATCTAAATAACTGCTGTTGCCTGGTATCTCAGTACAATTGCTTGTGAAACGCTATATGATTCACAACAAACTCGTGTGCCCACGTGGTTCCGGACACACGATTTCTACGTACCGTGGCCAAATTTTAGTAACATTAAACCACGTAGCAGCGAACAATTAATATTTTACGGACGACACATTTGAATAGACAACGGGTAATGGCTGAGGGCCAACAAACTCCAATATTAACCGACGTAGATGGTATCCAACGGACACCTACTAATGAAACAAAGAAGATTCACGAAGAGGTAAAAATTACCAAGGTTCAGAAAATAATAGAATGTACACACATGCAGTTGCAGGAACATAAACCTTCACACTGAACCGGAGGGCGCACTTCCTACCTGAGATCGTTTCAACATATGCAATTACTTTGTGCTACGTTCTTCTTACGGACCAAAGTCTGCATTAGGAATCAAACTGAAAGTCTGCAAAAGCGTTGCCTTCCTTGCTGCGACCCAGTAAAACAATCTTTATAAGACGAGACGCAAGACCAAAAGCTAAAAGCTCCCCCACGCTTTGAGACAACGCGCCACGCGTTTAAATCAACTCACCCTTCCTCGAAGAGACCTCGGCTGCAGACTGACCGTCTAACACACTGCAACATCTCCAAAGCGACCCCGTGTCCAGGAAATTCCGACACTAACGTAACACCGGTAACTTTCACACAAGGGAAGAAAACCTCTTTGCCTACCTGAAAACTACAAGGGCTGGCCATTATGTACGACTACCGCTGAGTCTCTGCAGCAGACTAAACCACCGTATAGCAAAATGAAACACACCCATTGTAAGTAGGCTCTTTAGGTTCTTGTATTGGTAACGCCGCCGCCACGTAGCGCTCTGTATGAAAATCACTGGCTGTGCTGTGTGCAGTCTGTGGCTAGTTTGCATTGTTGTCTGCCATTGTAGTGTTGGGCAGCTGGACGTTAACAGGGCGTAGCGTTGCGCAGTTGGAGGTGAGCCGCCAGCAGTGGTGGATGTGGGGAGAGAAATGGCGGAGTTTTGAGAGAGGATGATCTGGATGTGTGTCCATCAGAGACAATACATTTGTAAGACTGGATGTCATGAACTGCTATATATATTATGACTTTTAAGGTAAATACATTGTTTGTTCTCTATCAAAATCTTTCTTTTGCTAACTGTGCCTATCAGTAGTTAGTGCCTTCAGTAGTTTGAATCTTTTATTTAGCTGGCAGTAGTGGCGCTCGCTGTATTGCAGTAGTTCGAGTAACGAAGATTTTTGTGAGGTAAGTGATTTGTGAAAGGTATAGTTTAATGTTAGTCAGGGCCATTCTTTTGTAGGGACTATTGAAAGTCAGATTCCGTTGCGCTAAAAATATTGTGTATCAGTTTAAGCACAGTCATGTATAATTGTTCTAAGGGGACATTTCATATGGCGACCCTGCCAGGATACCTCACTGGAATCTTCAGATTTTTTTTGTAGTTTGTGTAATTAGTGTAGCTTTTGTTTATTGCTAGCACGTAATTGTAGAGAGAATCTCCTTTGTAGTTGTACAGTAGAACAGTTATGGCATGCATGTAGATTTGCACCAAGTATTTCGCAGCTGCACCTGCAATTAACTAGAAATTATTTTCAGTGCTATGTTAATGTGTTTTCTTATTTTGCTCTTCAAATTGTGCTTTTCTGTGTTGTCGTGTGAAATATTGTGACAGTAATGGTGTGTGAAAAATGTAATACTAGGCTCCAAAGTAAACTGAGAAATGACAGTGAAGACGAAAGCAGTGTGTTAGCGCCACTGTGTAATGAATTAACTAATGTTCAACATAGTAATTTGGTAATTGTGCATAGGGAAATGGAGCGGGCGGCAAACAATGGTGTAGACAGTGAAACAATTAGTGAACAGGGAAGCATTATCGATCGATTGGTCGGCAACAGCCTGCCTCAGGAATCGGGAATGACAGGACACAATCTTGCAAATACTGGAGAATCAGGTTTTGGGTCCTCACCGTTTTCTCAAATAAGTCAAGACACATTTTCTGCTTGTCAAAACGTGAATGTTGCCAGTGCAACTTCACTGCTGAAAAGCACTGAGGAACATGTTTCAGACACCAGTGCATTGTTATTGCAGTTAATGCAACAAATGGGACAAAGGCTACAAAAGTTAGACACAACAGAACAAAATCTTCAAAAGTTAGACACAATGGAACAAAATCTTCAGAAGTTAGACACAATGGAACAACACCAGAGACAAACACAGCTACAGTTAGACGCAATGGAACAAAATCTTCACACCACGCTGGAACAAACACTTGAAGATTTAACTACTGAGTTACATAAAATCAAATCGAAATGTCAAAAAGTTTGTAATGACGTAAAAACACAAATTAGTGAGCATTTCCAACCTATCTTTTCGCGGAATTAAAATCCATTACAGAATCACAAAGCAGCCATAAAAGAACTGCAAACTATTGTTCATGAAATTCATGAGACATTGCAAGCTAAAATTGACTCAGTTGCATCTACCGATTCGGTTACACAACTTGCAAAAACTCAGGAAAACTTAATGGACACAGTAGATACGATTTCAACACAAATGGACACTCTGAAACTTGGTTCAGAAAAACACACTGAGGAAATAAGTACACTATCGGAGAAAGTAGCCAAACTTTCGGATCATTTCACTAACTTATCTACAAAGGTAGAGGATGATCTGAATGACACAAGGCCTGTAGCCATCACTGACACAGAAGAGTATGAACAAATTAACCCTTAGATGCATGATTTTTTATTTCAAGCTGTAAAAATTACCATGTTTAGTTTATAGTGCCTACATTTCGAAAAAAATATTGAAAAATTTTTTAAATTAAATTAACAAAGCACTATTGTTGAAAATCGCTTTGTAGCTGATCAGCTACATTTTGCGTTAACACCTTACGAGCCACAATAAATGTGCTTATTTTGCTCCCTCAGTTTTGACCAAATCTCTCGTAATTTAATTGTTGATTATGATTAAATACTTTGTATAGGAAGGGAAAAATCCTAAAATAATAAATAGAACATTAATGTTGTAAATATTGAGCATTTATTGTATATTTTATACACTTTTATATATGAACAATAAGGTATCTAATTCCAACAGGTTTGTACCCAAGCATGTGATAATCACTTTACATGAAAAGTTTGAAAACAGTTCTTTTGTTTGTGCAAACACAATGAAACTGCACATTTATTACACTGAACCCAGGAAAATCCCTTGCATCCTGGCATTTTGCACCTCTGTCTCACTTGCAAGTACGAAGGCAGGTGACCTACTTGATCCAGCCTTACATCTTGTGGAGGTACATGTGCTGTGGGCCCCTTTGTCTTCTTAGCTTGTATTTGGTTTTCGAGTTCATTACTTGGCCTTCCACGTTTTGCTGAAGTTTGACCTGAGCGACACAAACAGTGAGAAATTTTCATTCGAAATTCGGAGAGTTTCATAGTTCTCCTAATCCCTTTGGTTTCTGCTACTCTCCTATACAACAGCCAGGAATTGACTACTCCCATGTCCAGGAGATGGTAAAACAATCTTATATACCATTTTCGACTTTTCACAAGAATTTTATGTCGACCCATTATGCTGTCAAGAAGGTCAACACCTCCCATATGTTTATTGTAGAGCTTAATTATTTGTGGACAAGGTATTATTATTCTTGACTTTGTTTTTTTGTCATACCTCCCTGCTTCATGAATAGGCTGCTGTCCAGCAAGTGTAGAAAGCAACATCACACTCTTGTTATCTTTCCACACTACATTTGATATGTCGACACCATCCACTGTTGCGACGCGCTCTACTGATGCACCTCGTGCCGTTTTCTTCAGCTCAGCTTCTGAAGGGAGCTTGCAGTCTGGCACTCTGTTTCTTCTGACTGTCCCAAGTGAGTAAATTCCTTGTTTATGTAACCATACAAGCAGTGGCAGACTTGTGTAATAATTGTCACAGTACAGTTTGTGGTTCATATTTCTTGGTAGTATCCTACTGAGTCGAACTACAACATTTGCACTTGCTCCCAAGTCTTCCTCCCCAGTCACTCTTTTTTCTGGTTCATTTTCATCTCCAGTGAAAATCTCAAAATCGTAGGCATAACCAGATATGCCACTAATAACAAATAATTTGTATCCATATTTATGAGGCTTGTTTGGCATGTATTGTTTCAAATAACTTCTAGCCTTTGTTGAACATATCTGTTCATCAACAGAAACACACTCCTCAACAGGTATTGTTTGAAACCGAGATCTCATCAATTCTATTATGGTTCTTATCTTGAAGAGTCTATCATGACCTTTTTCACCCCTGGGTATCATTGCACTGTTGTCATTGAAGTGAAGAAACTTACGTATTTGCTCATACTGATTCACTGTCATTGTTGTCTTGATCAGATGAGTACCAGTAACTTCTCCCCAGTAATCCCTCGTATTAGGTACATGAACTATTGACATTACGAGACAGATGCCTATAAATTTTTTTATGTCATCACAGGATAAATCTATTGGTCTATCAGGATTACACTGCACACTGTATCTATGAGACTCTTCGACAATTAGATCAAACAATTTAGATGGAAATATATGTTTGAAGAATTGGTATGGAGTATTTAAGTTTATTACTTCTTCTGGTAACGAAGTATTGCCATGAAATTTTGACTGCAGTTCGGGAATAATCAACTGTTTATCTTTCCAAACCACACTCCTGCTGTTTTTGGTAACATTTTTGCTGCTGCATGGCAGTTTCAGAGCATTATCAGACAACTGTGACGTCGATTCCTTCATTATAACATCAGATTGTCTTGTTCCAGAAACATCTTCAGTCCTAATTACTGGTACTTGACTTTCTTCGTCACTACTGTCACTATCACAATCAACAGATTCTGGAGCAACATATGTCTCATCTTGAATGGAATCGTCAGAGAAACACTCAAGATCGTCATCACTGCTTAGTGGAATCTCTAACCATTCCATAAGCATTTCTTCTTGACTCTTTCGAGACATTTTTACGTCAGCGCCTGAAATGCAGTAAATGAAAAATGTAGCTGATAAGCTACATACACAAAAACCGGCCTCATTTCAAATCTATCGCAAAGACACTCGAATTAACTGTTTACACCATATCTACTTACGTTTTCAAAATGAAAAAGTAATTTTCAAACCCAGAAATCAGTGCACAAACACCAAAAACACACTTCAACTTTCCGCCAAAACACACACTTGGCAGTATGTCCACACAGCTCACTGTCGAACTGCTTCAGCTCGTCCTGCCATCTATGATCGCTATGAAGAACTACTAGAAACTGCAGCGGAGTGTATACACTTAGCTACATAACGAATTTGATCGAAAATGTTTCTCCATATGGAAAAAATCGAAGAAATGAGGTCTGTAGCTTATCAGCTATAGTATGCATTAAAGGGTTAAGAAATTCAAACAAAATCAGAATCAAATTAATACGCAACACAAAAGAGAAATCCGGAAAGTACAAGACCAGTTGGCACAAGTAATACAAAAATTACAAATTTCACAGGACACTTGCGCTCCAACACGGGAAGAGGGACTTAGAAATACGGAAAAGCCGCAAAATAATAACACAGGGCATTTCGAAAGTTATGAAAGAAATTGGCAATTTGCACCGAATTTTGAGATGGAACCGCCGACACGACGTAACAATGACCGATATGCGACTCGCCGACACGATGATTTTGACTATAAGCTGTTCTTTACTACACGTAAATTCAAAACATTTAAGAATTCTGGCAACGACGTTCATCCACAAGCGTGGCCCCATCAATTCTCTCATTGTTTTCCTCCCAACTGATCATTAGAGCACAGATTAGAATTTATGTGTGGCTACTTAGAGAATGAACCAGCTGTAAGAATGCGATCGGTCATTCATGATTGCCACAGTGAAGAAGAATTTTACCATGCCTTCCTCTCAGCATATTGGTCTCAAGCCACACAAGACCGAGTAAAACATAGCATCATAATGATGAAACATTTCGAACAATCTGAATTTTCCAGTCTTGTGAAATATTTTGAAGACATGTTGCACAAGTATCAGTACCTGTCAAACTCTTACAGCCCCTCAGAACTCACCCGCATTTGCTTAATCAAATTTCCTGAACATTTACGACATATTATTTTGGCAGGACGTTGCAAAGACGACATTGAAGCTTTTCAGGGACTGTTACAAGAATTGGAAATTGACACTGACAATTGCGGGACGCGAAAACAGGAACACAACAATTACAGGTCACATCCGTTACAATTCCGCGATGAAAGAAATAAGAACTGGACACAACAAGGCTATTCTTACAACGCAAATCGTGACCAAAACAGACACCACCCATATGACAACCGTTGGCAGAGTAGTAATAGTTACAGAGAAAGATTGCATTTCTGTAGTAATGAGTATCACAGAGATAACCAGAAAAACAGACAATATGGGAGCCAAAATAATTATTATCAAGGGAGACAAAATAGCGTCAGACGCAACACTTCACCGCGCAGTTACAACTCATGGAGAAATTCTCCACCACCTGACCCACAAGAAAAAAATTACAGAAAGTACCGACATGACGACAAACGATATAATATTAACAACAGACCAGAATTCAACCAAAATTGGCACGATTCAAACAGGGCTGGGCCCTCTTGGCAAGGTGAATCTGTAGAAGTTAGGTCTCCAAATCCCAATAACGACGCACGCCAACAAAGAGATAGCAGACAATAACTCGCACTGCAGGCAGCCACGTGCGCCGGCTGGGCTTGAGAAAAAGAACATAGACGCTAACCTTGAGAAAAATTTGAGCATTCTTTACCGATGTACCATATACCACATGATAATTCCGTTGAAGCTGGAGCTCTGCGTAATAGGAAGAGTAAATAATTGCACCACATTTCACATGTAAAACCGTTTATTGAGAGATAATCTGCTTTCTAACTTAGTCTTTGCCATGAAATTTTTCACTTCACGCTACTAGTACTCTTTGTCACACTTAGAAACTGTTAACATGCAACTATGTTTTAAAATAAACTATCCAGTCTAGAACCTAGGGAACATATTTAGACAGTAATTACGAATGCATTGTTATAGTGAACAAACGACACAGTGTTATTGTGTGTGTACATTCTTGCTTGTTAGTTGCACGATTACGTAATGACTATCAGGCTTACATACTTAGAACACATACTGGTACTGCTAATGAGATTTTAATGCAACATTTTGGTTTACTTGAAAATACACTCCTGGAAATTGAAATAAGAACACCGTGAATTCATTGTCCCAGGAAGGGGAAACTTTATTGACACATTCCTGTGGTCAGATACATCACATGATCACACTGACAGAACCACAGGCACATAGACACAGGCAACAGAGCATGCACAATGTCGGCACTAGTACAGTGTATATCCACCTTTCGCAGCAATGCAGGCTGCTATTCTCCCATGGAGACGATCGTAGAGATGCTGGATGTAGTCCTGTGGAACGGCTTGCCATGCCATTTCCACCTGGCGCCTCAGTTGGACCAGCGTTCGTGCTGGACGTGCAGATCGCGTGAGACGACGCTTCATCCAGTCCCAAACATGCTCAATGGGGGACAGATCCGGATATCTTGCTGGCCAGGGTAGTTGACTTACACCTTCTAGAGCACGTTGGGTGGCACAGGATACATGCGGACGTGCATTGTCCTGTTGGAACAGCAAGTTCCCTTGCTGCTCTAGGAATGGTATAACGATGGGTTCGATGACGGTTTGGATGTACCGTGCACACCAGTGGTGTACGGCCAGTGTAGGAGATCGCTCCCCACACCATGATGCCGGGTGTTGGCCCTGTGTGCCTCGGTCGTATGCAGTCCTGATTGTGGCGCTCACCTGCACGGCGCCAAACACGCATACGACCATCATTGGCACCAAGGCAGAAGCGACTCTCATCGCTGAAGACGACACGTCTCCATTCGTCCCTCCATTCACGCCTGTCGCGACACCACTGGAGGCGGGCTGCACGATGTTGGGGCGTGAGCGGAAGACGGCCTAACGGTGTGCGGGACCGTAGCCCAGCTTCATGGAGACGGTTGCGAATGCTCCTCGCCGATACCCCAGGAGCAACAGTGTCCCTAATTTTCTGGGAAGTGGCGGTGCGGTCCCCTACAGCACTGCGTAGGATCCTACGGTCTTGGCGTGCATCCGTGCGTCGCTGCGGTCCGGTCCCAGGTCGACGGGCACGTGCACCTTCCGCCGACCACTGGCGACAACATCGATGTACTGTGGAGACCTCACGCCCCACGTGTTGAGCAATTCGGCGGTACGTCCACCCGGCCTCCCGCATGCTCACTATACGCCCTCGCTCAAAGTCCGTCAACTGCACATACGGTTCACGTCCACGCTGTCGCGGCATGCTACCAGTGTTAAAGACTGCGATCGAGCTCCGTATGCCACGGCAAACTGGCTGACACTGACGGCGGTGGTGCACAAATGCTGTGCAGCTAGCGCCATTCGACAGCCAACACCGCGGTTCCTGGTGTGTCCGCTGTGCCGTGCGTGTGATCATTGCTTGTACAGCTCTCTCGCAGTGTCCGGAGCAAGTATGGTGGGTCTGACACACCGGTGTCAATGTGTTCTTTTTTCCATTTCCAGGAGCGTACATTCTGGATTTAAGGTACTTTCTGTGAGATACCAGATGACACAGTGGTTAGTTTATGTGATAGCTACACGATTTTATCACGTCGCTACTAATTAGTGACAATTTACAATGTTGCTTTTGCGGTGTTTCTGTTTTATATCTGCACAGTTTTTCTGAATTCTTCTGGAAAGTAAAACATGTTTTAGTAGTAACTTTTGTGGTATAGCTACAATGAGACAGCCTTTTCAGTAGCACAACAATACGTTACATTGTAGTACTTTCTTGATCACGGTACTGTATGTAGTAACTACGATATCTATACACATAGCATTTTGCTTTTGTTCATTACGAGGTAAATATATGGACTTCCACAGAACTTTGGTTACGGACGACGATAATTACGACACTTGGCACGTTTTTTACCCTTAAGTAATGACAGAGATTATGTTACAACAAGATGCACAATTTAGCGCTACAGGACACGCATTTGAGTGATTAATTTTGTAGATAAAACATTTATTTGTAAAGATTTTTGAATTACAAAGAAAGTTTTCCGTGATACATTCCATTACTTTGCTGTATTCTGTAACACCTGAGAGTATAATTACATTAATCCTCAGGGGGCTACACGCTTACTTTGTGTATCATGTGTCTGACAAGCACAAGGAGCCCTAGCTAATATGGTATTTGCTTATACAACTTTACACATCGGTATCATATTTCTCTAACACAAATTACACAGCTATCTGATTATGTAACAGAGAAAAAAACTTTTTTTTTACTATGTCAGTGACACATGTTTATGCAATTACACAGTTGGATAATTTCACACTTATGAAACTGTATTTTGTCTGTACTGTGTGAACTGTTCATATTTTTTCAGAACCATTGCGCTACTATGAGAGCTTTGAATGATGTATTTGGCATGAGATCATGATTTTTAAAGTACATTTGAGGTAGATGACACTACTGAAATGAGCAGAGAATTTTTTTAGAAATTATTGCAGAAAGCTACGAAGATTTTGAGATTTGACTGAGGTGTTATGATGTTATTATTATGATGACGATGTGTATTATGCTGTTGAGGTATGTTTATGATCAATAAGCTGATGCTATATAAGGACTCTGATTCTGCTATGTATTTATTATGATGAAATATTTAAGACGTGTTGGTGAATATGTATGTATATGTGTAATAAGGTAAGGAATAAGGAGTAGTGGTTAGGGACTCTGACTCGTAAAAAAGGATGATGGAAACCAAGAATCGTACTTTAAAGTTATAAAAATGTGTGTAAATGCGTGAATGTATCACAATGTCGACGAAAATTTTTTGGACACTATTATATTTAAAGGATTTTGTTTCTACACATTTGTAACGCAAATTCTCGACCTGTGAAATTTTATATGAGTCTGTCACTGTAGTGCAAACTGGTGTCGTAAATATTTCGGTAAGAAAGTTAAGTGACCACCTTCATATAATGCGTCGTGGGCACCCAGCTGCGTGTAGGTCACCTGGAAAAAAGTAATTAGTGTGTGCCTTTCAGAGGCACAGGTGGAGAAAAAAAGGAGGCCATTATCCTCGCTATTGACAGTTCTTTGTAGAAAGCATCGCAAATACGACACGCTCGAACTTGAAAACATATGATTACACTAATGAGCTCGTAGTTTATGATATTTACTAAAATGTCTAATGAAATGATGAGAAACATTTTATATCTATTGTCTTTGTAGTTGAGAGATTGCTCATTTTCAAAATGGCTCTGAGCACTATGCGACTTAACTTCTGAGGTCATCAGTCGCCTAGAACTTAGAACTAATTAAATCTAACTAACCTAAGGACATTACACACATCGATGCCTGAAGCAGGATTCGAACCTGTGACCGTAGTGGTCACACGGTACCAGACTGAAGCGCCTAGAACCGCACGGCCACACCGGCCGGCGATTGCTCATTTTGTTTAATATCTAGTTTCTAGCTGCACTGCAACATTGGTTAAAATAAAATTTTATAGATGTACTAATATAGATATTTTATGCCTACAGATCCAGTAAATAATAAAATTTATGATCCACTTAAAAAAAAACGAAGGAGCACAAAAAGACATTTCCCTTCGCGGGACTTGCATACATAATTTTCTTTTCAAGTACTTGGTAATTTATTTCATAGAATAAGTTTTTGTGGTGCACCACTTAAGTTATATAGACATTAAGATGTGAATATACATTTCCCTTATCTGCATTGTTGTCTTTAGTATACTATTTTTTCTGCTTGTGGGTTTGTCATGTTTAGAGATAAGTTATTACATTTACTGCTGCTTCTTTGCCAATTTGCATTTCTTTGTCATTGCTGTTTGTGTTAAATGTTTTGTGCTTCTGCATTGCCTCGCCCCTTAGTTTAGCATCTGAGCGCAGTAGATGTAAGTTAGCTTAAGATGGGGTAGGCTATATATGAGAACGAGTTGTGATGGATTGGATGAAATGCATTGAGAAGCTATAAGAAAATGGTTTGGCCAAAGAAAGTATTTTGAAAGAGGATATGAACAAAAAAGTAAGGTTTAGGGACAACAGGTTTAGGTAGGATTTTCTTGGAAATAAATGATGAGGTAAGATAATGGAAAATAAATAATGAGGTAAGAAATATGTGAACATATAAATACAGAAAGCATGCTTGGATAGGATTTTTTTGGTGGAAACAAATGTTGAAATAAGAGGAAAGATCTATGGAATGAAGTTTTGGATTGGACTGCAGTACCAAATGTTACACTGAAAACGAACCCTGTCTTTCCTTTTGTATTATTCCACTATGTGTTTATGTACCATTGTGTATTTGTCTTTTTCCTGTCTTTATGTGTTTAGCTAATCAGATTTATGATGTAGAATTTTTCAAATAATATGTAATTTACTTTGTAAAGATGTTAGACATTATTAATTCTGTTCTGTTTCAATACTCATATGTGAAATTAATGTTTCAAAAACTATTATCATTATTTTATTTATTTACTTATGTCATAATTACTGTAACACTGATGTACATGTTTATTTCTATTCTTTTGTAAATCCTGTATTACTACAAATGTTATCTGTATTATTATGTTTTTAATGATGTTTTCTGTACCTTTGTTATTGTATTCTTATGTTATAAAATTGTAATTGACACCAGTTCATCAAATTAAGTAACTTGTAAGTTACATTTCACTGCACACGTTTCTGTTGGTCATAGTATATGGACAATATATGAAAAAAAAAGAGGACCGTTGGTGTTTGCACGTGTGTTAATAATTCAGTGAGGGACTGGTTAACAGCATTGCTGGTTCTAAGGACAATTCCAAAAACTTTGTGAGTGCACAAGTGGTGGTTCATGGACTTGCTATATTCTCCGCAAGACTCTTCGATGGTGATTGTGCACCTGCACATTCGCAATGGATGCCTGCTAGCCTTCTCTACAAGGACTACTGTGGGTCTGCACCTTTGATGGCCCACCAATACCATTATTTCTACAATGACTGCACTGGGTCTGCACCTCTGGTGGCCCACCAATACCGTAATCTCTACCAGGACTACAGTGGGTCTGCTCTGTGATGACCTACCTACCAATATTCTTCAAAACTTCGACTGACTCTGCTGTGGGTTTGCTCTGTTGTGGCCCATTACCTGTCAGCATGTCAAGAGTCAGCACTGTCTTTCCATTGGAAGAACAACACTACTTCTTCAAGATTGCATGGAAATCCACTACTTCTGTGTGCATTCTCTTTTACTGCTCAGACTTTGAGAAAAAAAATCACTGTAATTTTACTGTGATGAATGTTCAGGACTATCTTTATGGGACTGTGAGAAAATTTTAGGTTCCGACCAACATTGTATCAATAAGTGTGTGCATTTGATATCTTTGTTATTGTAATTATGAAAAATTTCATCAAATCATTATTGGCCACTGCCCAAAACAATTTGTAAAATTTTTTGTGGGTAGCATGGGGGGTATGTAAGTAAGCTGTTTAGGTTCTTATATTGGTAACGCCGCCGCCACCTAGCGCTCTGTATGAAAATTACTGGCTGTGCTGTGTGCAGTCTGTGGCTAGTTTGCATTGTTGTCTGCCATTGTAGTGTTGGGCAGCTGGATGTTAACTGCGTGTAGCGTTGCGCAGTTGGAGGTGAGCCGCCAGCAGTGGTGGATGTGGGGAGAGAAATGGCGGAGTTTTGGGGGGGATGATCTGGACGTGTGTCCATCAGAGACACTACATTTGTAAGACTGGATGTCATGAACTGCTATATATATTATGACTTTTAAGGTAAATACATTGTTTGTTCTCTATCAAAATCTTTCTTTTGCTAACTGTGCCTATCAGTAGTTAGTGCCTTCAGTAGTTTGAATCTTTTATTTAGCTGGCAGTAGTGGCGCTCGCTGTATTGCAGTAGTTCGAGTAACGAAGATTTTTGTGAGGTAAGTGATTTGTGAAAGGTATAGTTTAATGTTAGTCAGGGCCATTCTTTTGTAGGGACTATTGAAAGTCAGATTCCGTTGCGCTAAAAATATTGTGTGTCAGTTTAACCACAGTCATGTATAATTGTTCTAAGGGGACGTTTCACCATATTTATTTACTCACGGATGCCAGAGAGTTCTGTATCACTGGAAAGCAAATAAAATGACAATGAAAGGGGACTACAGGACCCTTTCACCTCTGTCGATCCAATAAATTTTGAATCGATTGCACACCATTAACTTTAAGAGAGATTTTCTAAAAGATGGGAGGGTAGCCAGTCAAAATACATGCGTGTTTCTCATATTAGGTGATACACAAGCGATCTGCCAACTATGAGCCGAAAAGGTTGGCTACGTCTGAGGTCTTCCCCTTGTTAGTCATTCTGTCCAAATTCATAGCATTCTAACGTACACAAACGCAACCTTTCCAGTCTTGCGTAGTGTATTACACTCGTTTACACAGTTTCAAAGCGCTGTTAAAAAAAATCACTAGATGACGCTGTAATCGTCATATCGTTAATGCCTTCGGCTACAAATGACAGCTGAATCGCAATATGACAGCTACGGTGTGAGTTGCACATTAAATCAACCATGCTGTTGAGAGTGCATGACAGCACTAGTTTCGCGTTTAAGTGTTGTAGCGCTGTTAGTTAGGTAAGGCCACCCATCATGGGAAGGTCGGACCACTTTAGATGGAAAAAATCGGGTTTTAATTGTCCTGCGGCCAGAAAACGCATAAAAAGCAATAATGACATTGGCTTTTTAATGTCCTGTGGCAAAAAAATGGCATAAAAAGCCACAATGAAACTGGTTTAGTACTGTCATGGCACTGACGCAAGACATGTTCAATAAGCTGTTCACCGTTTTCTGTTACAAGGTGAAATCGAGAAACAGCATGTTCCACAACAGATCGGAATATTTCAGGGGTCACGTTCAGAATGCGTTGCCCGATGTGTGCCTTCAGTTCGGCTACGTTTGTAACCGGAGCACTGAAAACAGCATCTTTTAGATAACCCCACAGCCTGAAGACAGGCGGGCTAATTTCAGGTGATCTGAAAGGCTAGGCCGTATGGAAATGACGGTTGATAATTACAGCACTTCCAAAATGCCTCTGCAACAGCTGCTTCACTTGCTGTGCAATGTTTGGAGCATCGCCATCTTGCATAAAACTGATCCTATTCACACGTCCACGCTGTTGTAGGGTTTGAATGACGTTGGTCCGTAAAAGACGCCCATAGCGTTTACCAGTGATGGTACAGGTAACAGGGCCCGCAGGACCCATCTCCACGAAAAAATATGGCCCTACGGAAGACGATGCAGTCAACCTGCACCTCACAGTTACCTATGCAGAATGAAGGAGTAACGGTTGATGTGCGAACCGATTTTCCATCGCGCATACTCTGCAGTGCTGTGCTTTTTACATCTCCTTGTAACCGGAAATGGGCTTCATCTGTCCACAGAATGTTCCATAGTCATTCAGTCATGTTCTCCAGACCCTTGGCAGACACCAGACCAACGCCTTTCCTCATAGCCCTGAGTTGTCCGGAACATCTGCAGAGCTACTGGTGCACAGTCTCACTGCTTATAAAAGAGCTTTACCAGAAATGTGCGATCCTCAATTGAGACAGTAATGCAAAACATTTCAGACCTAAACTAGGGAACAGCCGTGTACCTTGCGTATTTTGTTATGAATATTCTGCCGCTTACAGCAACATCTGTTGGTAATATTTTAGTTTATTTATTTTTTGTTTATTTCCATAACCTTTCTCCCTTCTTCGATAATATATCATTCAATTTGACATTCTGAGAAGTGGTTCTTTCTTCACAGTGTTTTGAAACTAGGGTTTTAATTATACTCACCCTGTATATTAACGAACATTACTCCAAATAAAGTAAAAATCAAATAGTCATCCATATATGGTACAGAAAAACGTATTGCTGCACCTTCAGTATTTATTACAGAACTAGGCGTTTTGAATTTGTGTGATTCGTGTTGTGTGATGGATGAAAGACATGAGAAAAATTTAAATGAGTAGAACATTGTAAAAGACATACAAAAAAAATGAAAAACATACGGCTTTATTACCTGCTTTCCGCGAAGGGGCTATATGAACTCTGAAGTCGGCTTGCGATAAGGCATTCCACCGTCATCCGTAAGTGGATGTCTTGCCATATGTCATATATGGGTGAGGGGTGGAGAGAGTAAATAAATATGTTTGTAAATAAGGCTATAAGCGAAAACAACTCAGTTACATGCATAACTTTGCCTTGCTCGGGGCGAGCTCAGCTTATTTTAAACGCTCGCTATCTACTTACGCTCTGATTGCAGGCGTGTTGAAAGAAGCATGTTACTGAGAAAAATGTTTGGGCTGTATACAGGTTGAAGTACATACTGAATATTCGTATCGACAAAATACTGTGTATTACCGCGATGCAGACGCCAAATAGTCTTTACGGCAGATATGAGGAGGAGAAGGAGATTAATGTTTAACGTCCCGTCGACAATGTGGTCATTAGAGACAGAGCACGAGCTCGGATTAGGGAGGGATGGGGAAGGAAAGCGGCCATGCCCTTTCAAAGGAACCATCTCGGCCTTTGGCTGAATCGATTTAGGGAAATCACAGAAAACCTGAATCATGATGATCGGGCGCGGGTTTGAACCGTCGTCCTCCCGAATGCGAGTCCATTGTGCTAAGTACTGCGCCATTTGAAGGCATTGCTGCAGCCTATATGGAACTCAGCGTGGCTCCGATGCGGATATATAAGCCCCGACATGTAAGCAAGGGATCGGTTTGGCATACGTTTCTTTCCAACGTGCGTTCTCTAAATGCAGAAACGTGAAATATGGCTGCGTTATTAGCAAATACGTCCAAGCAGGACCTACGTGTTGTTATTCTTTTCTTGGCTGCCGAAGGACAAACGCCAGTAAACATCCACTGGAGAATAAATGTGGGGCAGCATGTCTGTGAGGAAAAAAACAGACACCACACGTACTGCGCCTTTTTTTTCCCTTTATTGTTATTTTAATATCTAAACAAGCAGGTAGGCTGTCAGCGGCATGCTACGCCGCTCTTCAGCCATAGTGTTGACAATAACAGAACACAGAATGGAGAATCAGAATGAACATAGTGACGTGCAAAAAATAGTGGTCACAGATACACAAAAAACACAGAGCCGTTCACACTCGACGATAACGACACTGAAAACACGTTGACACGGCGTACAGAACACTGGTGAATCCGACGGCACAAGTGAACGTAGAAGCGTGACGGCGGACACTAAAAAACATAAAACGACGTCACACAAAAGAGACACAGATGGCGATGATCTCCGGCGCGCGAAAGTCCACGCAACGTGTGCGAGTCCGGGGACCTGCCAAGAGGGGAAGAAAGGTGTGGGGGGGTGGAGAGGGGAGAACAAAGATGCCAATGGCTGAGGAGATGGGAGGAGGAGTAGAGGGACAGGGGTGGGGAGGCCCGGGGGAGGAGTGGGGAGAAAGGGAGGGAGGGTGCCCAAAGGAACAGACAGAGGAAGAGGGAAGGAGGATCAAAGTTGGAAGGAGGGGTATATGGAGGGGAGGAGCATATGCGCCTTGTCCGCAAATAATTATATCCTGAGTGCAGATGCACTCTTCATTCGAGCTCTTACGGAAATCGGCTGAGGCTGTGTGCAATGAGAATAATGGATAAGGGGACAATACGTATGTAGAGTAGGACATATGAGAATTTGGGTAGGGTGGTGAGCCGTGCTCACTCCAAACTATGCGTTTTCGTGAACTTCACTGTCTGTCTGTGTTTGGTTTCCCGCCTTTGTTGCGATTACGTCGTGGTTCTTCTTCCTTCTACGTGTGGCAGCAGTGACGTGTATCGATATTTGCGCCGTGTACCATCTTTGAATTGGTCGTTGTGTCGGTCGGTCCGTGGCTGTCACCTGGTTGAGTTCCGATGGATCAAGTGTAGTTAGGCTCACCACCTGTCTCGCCTAAGTGAACGAGGGCAGACCGACCTCCCTGGAGGCTTCTGAGTGCCACCGGTGTTTAATTGTCTGTTTTTAACTGCTTAAAATTTAAGGCTTATGGTTATTTTTTCTTTTTTCTTAAAAATTTTGCAAAATTAGTTCTTTAATTTCTTTCAAGCTTAAACATTGCGGACTTCTGCCTTTAAAAGATTATGGTAATATAGATTAAAATTTTGAAACTTAATTGTGGCCTTCAGCCATTGGTATTGCACCTTGCATACGTTTGTTCTATCTGCTTTGCCTTAAGGCTTTCCACTCAGCCGTGATATGCTTTTTTATTTATTTTATTTCCCTTTTAATTGCATTTTTATCTTGTTGATTTTTAAGATTTCTTGTTTCTAAACATTCTGGCCTTCTGCCTTTAAAATTCTATGGGAATATATTCTAAAATTTTGAAACTTAATTGTGGCCACCAGCCTTTGACACAATAGCGAATATGGAGTATAGTAACACAGACATGAATCGCGTAAGAGCGCTCGTGCATGCAGTGGCAGACGTTCAATGTGAAGGGGATATGAACGATAAATGTAATTTGTTGTGTCCATATTTCGATATGATTGCTTATATTTTTGGGTGACCATAGATTTTTTTTGAGCATCAGTGACGTAAACGATAAGAAAATGACGAGGTCCGCAGTAATTTTGAAAGAAATCGGAGGCAATGAGGCTCTCCTTGCCTGCATGATATTACGTAATTATAATTTTTGGGCACCTTACTTGCGAGATTTGTGTATGCGCAATTCGATGCCATCTCCTGAAGGACGTTAACCATTTTGTTGCACCTGATACTTTTTACTCATATATAAGGGAAGCTCAATGCATGCGAACTGTGTCGACCACGCAGTTGATGGGACCACATCCTAGGTGAGGCTGATGCCCACCACGGTTATGATAGCATAGACGAGGACGATGATGAGGTCGCATCACGGTCAAACTCACGCACATCCTCAGGCAACAGCAAGGTGGCAAACGAACAGAGTGGGAACGATTTGTTCACGTTTTCAAAGAAAATGGAAGCAAGGTCAGTAGGGAGGGGACAAGAATTAAAGAAAATACTAAAAAACGAGGTAAAAGAAACAGACGAAACGGCAAAACAGAGGGAGAAAGGAATGAAAGCGAGGGTAATTAGGTGTTCACTTTTTCCACGAGTTGTACGAGATTGGAATAATAGAGAATTGTGAAGGTGGCTCGATGAACCCTCTACCAGGCACTTGAATGTGACTTGCAAAGTGTCCATGTAGATGTAGATGTAATGCAAAGGGGAAAAAAAGAGGAAGACAGAGCGGTGAAGATAGAAGAACAGAGGTCACAAATAGTTATCGAGAAGATTAAATCGGAAGAGAAAGAGGAAGGCAAAAAGTTTCGAACACTAGCTGTGCGTGCCTTGAGAGAGGCGCAAGAAACTAAACAGTTGGCAACAGCGGTCAGAGAGGCGAGGAAGGCTCCCACGGCGATCGAGACGTTAAGAAAGCCAGGTTGCGAGATAAAGCGAGAACTAGGTGAGGCGAACACGAAACGTATCTTTCGTTGTGATGAAATTGCTAATGATTTTACCAAATAACTGGAGCGCATGGGACAAGAGAGACGATAGAACGACAAGTGGCATAAACTGCGTTGTATTAAGCTGCACATAAGCAATGCGGCGAGTGCCGTACTAAGCGACGCAGACGTTATGAGTTCGAAGTCAGTACCAGACAATCTGTCAGGAACATCATTACGATGCCGTACAAGCGACACGTTCGGTTTTAAACACTTCGTGTCCGTCAGAATGTTGTAGAACTACAGAGACGACGGAAATACCCTAGAACCGAAGACCTTCATTTCTCAGTTTGATCTCTCGCTACTTCCACAGTAGCCACTCTGGTGCAAATTAAATTTTGTATGTGAAACCTCGAATGAAGCGTCGCAGAAAGAATGCGTACGATCGTGGGAACATGCTCATGGAACAAAGAGTTCATGGATGCGTTCATGGCAAACCACAGGTCGACCAAGACACAGGAACGCATCAAACACGAAATCATGTTTGCAAAGGTCTGTTCGCCTCAGGATCTAAAAGCCCTGTCAAATGTTTCTACTCTCTGGTCAGAAAAAGCCAGTTCTTTGATAATCCGCTTCTGCCATATGACGCTCCCACCACATCACGAACAAATTTTGATTGGCAGATGTGGTAACGATATTGAATCCTTTAAAAATATTCTGCAAGAATTAGAATTCACGCTCACTGATCAGAGCACTATTGAAAGAAGACGTGAGCCTGATCACCGGCACAACACCTGAAATGATTCCAAAGAAGGGCACGCAAAGAGAGATAAAACCTCAAGTGTAAACAGACACAACAGCAGCCAGCCACACCAAACAGAAACCTGGAACAACCAGCTCTAGCGCCAGAGTGATAACAGGAGACAGTTCTGGTGCAAATAGTTTGCTCCTGAACCAGAGAAACTACGGGGGGAGGTCTTTGAACGTCGCCTACCTAACTCTAAGAGCAGTAAGCAACAGGGAAATCAGTGGGCGTTCACCATCTCAGCCACCTGAAACTCTTCATCAACTGACATAGTATTATACCGTAGGAATCCATAGTATAGAGTTATGCTAAGTGTTGTGGGTTGGCAGGAGAGCCAACACCGGTTTTGAGAGGAAGCCGAAAGGCACGCGTTTTAGCACACGCAGGCTGGCGTGAGGTCTGGAACAGGTCAAGGAAATTAGACTAGCAAAAAAGGACGTAGCTGTGGAATACTTAACTTTAATCCATAAATGGTGAACATCGCTCTTGACGGTACATATTTTACAGCATCAATAGTAAATGGTAATGGCGCCTTGCTAGGTCGTAGCAAATGACGTAGCTGAAGGCTATGCTAACTATCGTCTCGGCAAATGAGAGCGTATTTTTTCAGTGAACCATCGCTAGCAAAGTCGGCTGTACAACTGGGGCGAGTGCTAGGAAGTCTCTCTAGACCTGCCGTGTGGCGGCGCTCGGTCTGCAATCACTGATAGTGGCGACACGCGGGTCCGACGTATACTAACGGACCGCGGCCGATTTAAAGGGTACCACCTAGCAAGTGTGGTGTCTGGCGGTGACACCACACTAAGCAGGTAATTTTGTGATATTTTACTTCCAACCTCTATTATAAATCTCATGTTAGTTGAATATTGACATACGTTTACAACTTGTTTAAATAGAACTTGTATGGTAATGACTAGTACAATGTGGGTGCCCAAGTAATGTTCCTTCTCGTTAGAACGCGCCGGGAAGTAACGCCAGTGTGAGTTATAAAGAATAGTGGAGGAGAGAAGACGCACTGTCTGACGGGTTCGTTTTCTTTACTTGGTATTACAGCGACTGTAAAACATCTATCATTGAGATGACTATGATGGAGGGGTGAACCGTCTGATTCCTGTAGATAATAATGATGAAGCTTTTGTGTCTACAGGGAATAGGAACTTCCCTAAACGATACGTTTTCATTTTGTTGTCGTTTGTTGTGGACGTCTGCGCCTGTAGCAAGTTCTCAGGACGTTCAATTCTGATTTGGGACGAATCCTTGCCACCACTTCCGTAGGGTGGAGATTATGTTATGTTTTATGTAGTGTGAGGCCAGGGAGCATTGACAATTACCACGTATAACAGAAATGAGTTTTATCTCTGTTGTAGATGGACAGAGTATGCAGGATTGTTAGTGAGGAGACGCGGCCTAAGAGAAGAAACGATGCACCAATGTTTACATCTGCTTTAATTCCAGGAACAGTTCACCCTCTTACACAACGGCTTAGGTTAAGACATTTACCGATGAGTTTTTTAACACATGTTCCATTTAAGTTCCTCCGCAATAAATTATGAACTAAAGACAAGGCTCAAGTGAGGTAGAAGAAGAAGACTCGCATTTTTCTGTCCTTAACCACATAACTTTAACTTACAGGGCTAAGCTACAATTTTAATTTCGCTAGTAAATAGGTAATCGCATAGTTTCCTTAAGAATCCCAATGATGTGAATGTGTTGCTTGTGTGGACATGTACATGTTTTGGGTAGCCACGGCTTAGTCAAGAACGTAGCTGTAGAATTAGCAACAATGATTTCTTTTAGGTTAGTTCTTGTGTCTCCTGTCATGTGGTCCAGTCGTGCAGTATCTGAACGCACAGCTGTAGTATTGTGCAGGTTCGTCCAGGTAGCACCGCGACGAGGGCAGCAGTCTGAAAAGTGCGCTAATCCGGGTTTTAAGCAGTGGCGGCGGCCAGACAATGGGCGGAGACCCGGGTGCACCCGGACGGCGTAAACACGAGTGGCGGAAAGGACGAACACTTTCGGCCACCGACTGACTAATCCAGGTCACCCGGCATGCTGCTTGCTGTCAAGGGCAGCGCATCTCAATTGCAGGCTTTGAGCCATGTCGCTGGGATTCCGCCGTTGTCTTTCTCACTTTGGAGAGAATCATAACAGCCAGGTTGCGACCCTGCAACTTTGGGCTTTCCAGAGGATCCATCTATTTCTGTCAGAGACCCCCTGCAATGGTTACTTCTTAATGACAGCTCCTTAGATGTGGTACACGTGTGGGCCATACTCTACTTCATTTCATATGTTGTTACTCATGAGCGCTCAGCAATTCTCTGTCTCAGTACAGATGAGTTAGCCCCATAGGTGTTGCCAGTCGGGGCGAGACTCGACGCGCCGAGAGGACAGCGACGAGAGGATTGTCCTGATGTCCATGCCGGCTGCTACGACTGTTGGACGCAGTTGCACAGTTGCTACTGCTGCCCACGAAAGCGCTGGCCTGGGATGTACCCACAGCTGTCCAGCCCTTTGCCCCTAATGCAACAGTGATGGAGACTACGGGCTTCACTCCAGCGCCGCATACGGCAGTGCAGAGCCCTCTAACTCTTCACACTCTGTGAAAAGACACACTAACAGAAGTGTAGTGAGCCATGCCCTTTTGTGTGATCGTGTGACAGTGACACGAAGCTCTCATTTCTTTGATATATTAGACAGAAGTCACAGTATACTTTAGTACTTTCGTTGTTTTCTGTACAGCAGATTCTGCACAACTGTACAGTGTCCCCTTTATCAAGAGTACTGAAATTGTTTTCAGTATATTTTTCATAAATACAGCGAATTAGGACATCAAAATGCTCATTTGTATAACAAGAATGTGGCCAAAATCAACTCTAACGAATGGCCATGATCGATACTATGTCACCATATCATATCAATATTGTAAAACAAAATTTGATTTAGTAGGGTGCTGTTCTCTGTACGTTTTGATGTAACCTAAGATGTCTTTACAATATTAGTTTAATAATGTTTTATTTATCTAAATCATATCATGTTCACAACGTCAGTTAACGTCAGAGTCACACATGCGATATTTCACTGCTACATACTAGATAATTTGCCTAGCGTCATATGTATGCGTACAACGTACTCTCCATGATGTAACCTGTATCACATTTTTCACAGTAATGCACTTCACGCAAACCCATTTTGTTCGCCTCTAATTTCATTGCCCAGGACTTATTGTTGATCATGTTTGTATAAATAATCTAACAGCCAGCTCATTCTTATGATTATCAGTCCAGTGCCATGAGATTACATGTATCACGTCATTCAGTAACCAATAGATCTCACAGAATTTAAAAAGAAAATCAAGTTGTACAAGGGACGAATTCTGTCAAACACAGTCCAGTTCCTTAAGCTCATGACGTCAAAGAAAACGCGCAGTTTGAAGAATTCATTGTGATCTTGAAGAAATTACAAGAATAGTTTTCCAAATGTTTTGAGGACACTGCCAATCTTACATCTTTTTTCGAGACTACTTGCCGTTTCAATTGAAATTGCTTCTGTGCGTGTGCAGATGGAAGTGACTGTTGCCACAGTAATTCCCGTTTTAAAGATAAATGCTCTTGCGTTAAAACTGTTCGGGACGTCTACATTGTTTTCCTGAAGCAGAGTTTTCACGTCTCCATAATGAGGTTACAAAAGTGATATAATACCTTTTTTCGATTACGAAAGTAAATAAGTCACGATTACGTGGGAACCTGAGTGCGAATATCTGTGATATTGTCAGCGTCTGTCCGTCTGCCGATAGTTTGTACCAGATAAAAATTATATTATAAAAAATGTTTTTTTTTATCTATGTTGTTGAGAAATAAGGAACATTAAGCGAAGTCATATGCAGTGCGATTGCATTGCCATCAAAATTCGGCTTGTTCGCAGTATCCATCTCTTCCCCCTCTGACAGCGTGCCGTGGCGATGTGGGAAATGTGCAGACATGCTGACAAGAGGACTGTACGTACTTAAACACACCGATTTGATTCATGTTACCAGGGTGCGTAGATCATATCTAGGACTTCACGTTATATGAAGAGGAAGGCGCAGCTCTCAACCGTTTGCCAGAAAATAGAGTTTGAAAGTTTTAGGCATGCGTATATATGCTATTGTGTGGTCGCTAATAGGTAAGGAGTCCGTAGCCAAGTGATTAAGTGCTTAGTTTCATAAGCAAAAGGTCATTGAATGGAATCTCGCTTGTGGTGCTTTTTTTAAAATTCCTACGTCACTCTAAAAACAGATTGACTGTGGCTCTCTAAATTATTAATGTTTAATGATTCATGTATTGTTTGCATAAAATTTATCCTGAAAAACAGGAAACCAAAATATTTATGTAAGGATATTGGAAATAAAAAAACGATACACGATAGTTTTGAAGCAAATCAGTATAGTCTTTTTATTGATATTATTGTACCCACATTTTTGATACGTATAGAGCACTGCACAATTCAGGATTATACTGATCCTAGAAACATGCAAAAAATCATTATTGTGACATAAAGCATACGTAATGAGCTTTGGCATGAGCATGGGTTTTTCAGTGTTTTTACTGCAAAACAAACTTGGTTTACTTTCAAAATGGCTCTCGGTCACCACACAGCTTTGCGGGGTACCATGCACATCTGATCATATCACCGAATACTGCTGCAGACAACTGATGGTGTATGACTGATTGAATTTTTATGCAGTCTTCTCTTGAAGCTATTTCTCTAGTGTGTTCGATGATGTACTGTACGAGCAATTTTGTTGTCGCTTTATAACGTTTTTCATCTGTCTGTAAAAATAAACGATGCAGGGCTGAACCAACGGAGTACATTTTGGAGGAATAACTTTAATACTACGCGCAGGCAGACTCCATCTTGAAAAATTTCGTCGTACAAAACAGGGTTCGTTTGCCCTCCTCATGAATCGAGGAGCAAAAGAAATTGTTCTTCTCTCACGTATGGCTTCAAGACGTCAATTAGAAACTTCCTGATTATGGCTGTTGTGAGTTTGCCGGACTTCGAAAATGTTATCTTAACGTTTTTGTATTTGTGTGCGTACTCATCAGCTGGTTTTTGCACCCTTGCTCCAAATGGGCCAATGATCTCTTGCAATCAGAGGAAGACAGTAGGTAGTAATTTTCCAGATAAGGTGACAGCATATTGTGCAGTGTACGAATGTGTCACCTTGTGCATATCAGTTCGCTGCACAAGAACCACCTTTGTTCCGCGCTTGGCGAGAGTTCGGTCATAAGGTGATTGATATTAGCACCCTAGAACAAACATTCACAAATTAGCATCGTACGGTCTATAAAAATACTATTGCAATTGACGTAAATGAATCAGGTATATTTATCTGTAGTACTTGTTTGATAAGTGTCAATAACAAAATCCTTGTTGTGTGTTGGTATGAGGACTTGAATCTGCATTCGGAAATCTGCTGCTGCATCAAGGACTTGCCGCAGCGATGCGCTTTCCCTCTCGGATGCAAATCTGGAAAGTTTTCTATGACGAATCGGATGTCTTCGTTTGAGCAACTCGACGCACGAGTCAGAGGCTTGAAAATTAAAGTCAGGAAAATGGCCAGCAACAGCAAGAGCCCATTCCTGCAGGTTTCACGTCGTCGCGCACTGATTACATCCTCCAGTTTCTATGAAACGATCACAGGCCCACCAACCAATTGTTTTAAGTTGTTCATGTCTTGCCCCACCTTGATATATATGTTCTTCCTATTTTTTCAGGCCTTTCATGCTTTCTGTATATTGAGCAAGCAGTAAAGGAAACAAAAGAAAAATTCGGAGTAGGTATTAAAATTCATGGAGAAGACGTAAAAACTTCGAGGTTCGCCGATGACATTGTAATTCTGTCAGAGACAGCAAAGGACTTGGAAGAGCAGTTGAACGGAATGGACAGTGTCTTGAAAGGAGGATATACGATGAACTTCAACAAAAGCAAAACGAGGATAATGGAATGTAGTCAAATTAAGTCGGGTGATGCTGAGGGAATTAGATTAGGAAATGAGACACTTAAAGTAGTAAAGGAGTTTTGCTATTTAGGGAGTAAAATAACCGATGATGGTCGAAGTAGAGAGGATATAAAATGTAGACTGGCAGTGGCAAGGAAAGCGTTTCTCAAGAAGAGGAATTTGTTAACATCGAGTATAGATTTAAGTGTCAGAAAGTCGTTTTTGAAAGTATTTGTATGGAGTGTAGCCATGTATGGAAGTGAAACATGGACGATAACTAGTTTGGACAAGAAGAGAATAGAAGCTTTCGAAATGTGGTGCTACAGAAGAATGCTGAAGATAAGGTGGGTAGACCACGTAACTAATGAGGAGGTATTGAATAGGATTGGGGAGAAGAGAAGTTTGTGGCACAACTTGACTAGAAGAAGGGATCGGTTGGTAGGACATGCTTTGAGGCATCAAGTGATCACAAATTTAGCATTGGAGGGCAGTGTGGAGGGTAAAAATCGTAGAGGGAGACCAAGAGATGAATACACTAAGCAGATTCAGAAGGATGTAGGTTGCAGTAGATACTGGGAGATGAAGAAGCTTGCACAGGATAGAGTAGCATGGAGAGCTGCATCAAACCAGTCTCAGGACTGAAGACCACAACAACAACATGCTTTAGAGGCATGAAGCTCCCTTTCTACAAAGAGTCGCCGTACTGCATCCTGGATGATCTCTCGCTAGATTGACGACCCCAATCTTGTAATACTGTGGTACGTAATCGCCGTCCATTTTCGACTGCTTCTCTTCGGCCTCGTAATCGTCTGATGAAGGAGAAGAGACTTCATCAGTTCCTTCAAACACACCCTCTTCATCGTCGTCTTGGTGGGCAATTAGTTCATCTTGCACCACAAGGTTTTTCTCCGCTAGTATTTCGAAAATTCTGTGAAATACTTTTCCTCCAAATTCCATGTGTTCTTGTGTTATTACTGCAGAAGGTTTCAGAGTGATGAGATTGTTTTGGAGATGGAGCTGTACACAAGGGATATTTTTAATCGTACTTTTGAAACTTCACTGTAAAGCAATTCGACTTCACAGCCAAGCTCATGTACTACTGCTATCGAAGTACCGGGCACATCAATACATTTACTCGTAAAATCAGACATAATGGGGCGCTGACATATCACTACTCGTGGACTAACATACGGATGAAGTATTCTTCGTGTTTGAAAACGCTGTTTCCTTTCTCCCTCCACCAACCTGAAGTTGTTCGTGCAAATGCAGGTGTTTCTAATGGGTCGAAACTAACTGCAGGATAACCAGGAAAATATGTTCTCTCCATGAGTCGTACCGTACCAGTATCTGTACAGGGAAAATGGGCTCACGGTGGGATGAAACGTACCTGTAGGAATGCGCTTATAATGGTTAACTAGTTCCTAAATCTTAGAGAAAAACCCGAATTTTCAAGGTGAAGATTGTATTAACAATAAATGATTGCTTAGATACTGATAATTTGCAGAATCATTATAAATTGTTATTGGGATTATGTGGGAATGAAAAAAAAGTACCAGGAGCGAAATTCGATCCAGAGCTCTCCCCCTTATGAAACCGAGCGCTTAACGCCGTCGCATACGGACTCCTTAGGTGCTAGCGACCACACACTACTATGTATGTGTGGTGTCACCGCCAGACACCACACTTGCTAGGTGGTAGATTTAAATCGGCCGCGGTCCATTAATACATGTCGGACCCGCGTGTCGCCACTGTCAGTAATTGCAGACCTAGCGCCACCACACGGCAGGTCTAGAGAGACGTACTAGCACTCGTCCCCAGTTGTACGACGACTTTGCTAGCGACTACACTGACGAAGTCTTTCTCTCATTTGCCGAGAGACAGTTAGAATAGCCTTCAGCTAAGGCCATGACTACGACCTAGCAAGGCGCCATTAACCATATCTGTAGAGAGTCTCACTTGTATCGTCAATAGCGTTGTACCACAAGGATGAATTAAAGTTAAGTAAACAGACGATCATACTTTTCTTTATAGTATTAATTACGTAACCTGTTCCAGAATTCACGCCCGTCTGCGTTAGATAGCGTACATTTCGGCCTCCTCTATCTACAAGGTGTTGGCACATTTGCCAACACATCATTGTCGACGAGTCTTAAAAGAGGCTTTCGCGTTCGTATTGCTCTGATTTAATTTGCTTGTGTCATGGCTTCGCCACAGTCTCCAGATGTACTGTCCGAATTTTATCGCTTGCAGATTCAGCAGACGCAGGCGTTATTGGATGCCCTTGGACAGCTCGTCCAGGGTCAACGTGCGCTGCACACCGATACGGCAGCCGCCGCTTCACCGCTACCGCAGCCACAACATGCAGTTGCACCCCCTTTCCGTACCTTTCGTCCCGACGACGAAAGCTGGACGGAGTGGTCACGCCAATTTGGATTCCATCTCGCCGCCTACAGAATTCAAGGTAATGAGCGGCAGCCGTTTTTGCTTTCGTGTGTAGGTGTGTCCACCTACCGTGTGATAGTGAAATTGTTTCCCCGACGCGACGTAGCAACTCTGTCCGACGAAGAAATTTTGTCGGCTTTAGATGCCTATTTCAAAGAAACAGTCAATGTAGTTGCAAAAAGGTATACGTTCTTTCGTACAAAACGTACGGCCGGGCAAACTAATCGGGAGTGGGTTGCAACTTTGCAGGGCCTAACAAGGGATTGTGCTTTTGAATGTGACTGTGGACTCCCTTATTCAGATACAATGGTGCGTGATGCAATTGCACAGAACGTTTCTGATATTCGTATACAGGAACAGAATTTGAAACTAGTCAATCCCTCCCTTCAACAAGTGATAGACATATTGGATAGGCAAGACACACTTGACTTTGCTCAGGAATCATTTGAAACTTCGCCAGCTGTGTGTCGCATTACCCGGCCCGCCGGGCGCGCTGCACGGAACTGTAAACAGCCTTCGCGCACGTCCGCACCGCCTCGTGTGCCGCACAAGCGAGCAAATGCAGTGCTGAAATCATGCCCGCGGTGTGCAACTAGACATTCGCGTGAGAATTGCCCATCACGCCAAGCTATTTGCTTTTTCTGTAATAAGAAAGGACATGTTCAAAGTGTTTGCCAGAAAAAGCTGAGATTGGACACTACCAACCATTCCAGGCCCTTTGCTTCGCGCCGGAATCGAACCATGGACACTCAGGCTCGGGAACCTTCGCCCATGGACATTCATGTAGTTAATGCCACTCCGCCCAGTGTTCCTCTCTCTAACTGTGACTGTGTTCGTCCCACAAAAAGTGTGCCTCGACGTCGACGGAAATCCCATCACGTCGCAAGTGATTCTGTACCAGTGGCTGTTCAAGTTGCACAAAACAGTCGCTCTTGTCGTCAGCAGGACAATAAACTTTTTGTAGTTTTGGACTTTGCCGGACAAGTGATACCCTCCCAGCTCAATACCGGAGCTGCAGTTTCATTGCTCAATCACGCTACGTACAAACAACTGGGTGCCCCTCCGTTGCGTGCCGCAAAAGTTCAGCTCACTAGTTATTCAGGACAGCATATCCCTGTGTTAGGTCAGTGCAGCCTTCTTGCAACATACAAGGGACAAACAAAACTTGTGTCATTTTACGTTCTTCGTTCTTCTTCTGCAGTGAACTTGTTTGGTTTAGATTTATTTCAAATGGTTCAAATGGCTCTGAGCACTATGGGACTTAACATCTATGGTCATCAGTCCCCTAGAACTTAGGACTACTTAAACCTAACTAACCTAAGGACAGCACACAACACCCAGCCATCACAAGGCAGAGAAAATCCCTGACCCCGTTGGGAATCGAACCCGGGAACCCGGGCGTGGGAAGCGAGAACGCTACCGCACGACCACGAGATGCGGGCTAGATTTATTTCAGTTGTTTAACTTGTCAATAGTAAATCAGGTCCTATCAGTGACCCAGACTGTGCCTTCAGCCAGTGTTTCTCGTCTATGTGGGGAATTTGCAGACATTTTTGCACCGGGCCTTGGTTGCGCTAAGAACTATGAAGCACATTTGGAACTAAAAGTCAACGCGCAACTGAAATTTTTCAAAGCGCGCAATGTTCCCCACGCATTGCGTGACGAGGTCGCAAGAACATTAAACGATTTAGAATCACAAGGTGTCATTGAACGTGTGCAGGCTTCTCTCTGGGCTTCACCCTTAGTAATTTTGCAAAAACCTTTCGGAAAATTGAGACTTTGCGTGGACTTCAAGGCCACAGTGAATCAACAACTCGTGACTGCTACTTTTCCTTTGCCCCGCCCGGAAGATCTTTCTGACAAACTGTGCCCGGGAAAATATTTTTCAAAGTTGGACCTAGCAGATGCGTACTTGCAAATACCGGTGGACGCAGAATCCCAGCGCGTATTGGTGGTTAACACGCATCTTGGATTGTACAGATTCAAAAGACTGCCATTCGGGTGTGCATCCGCCCCTGCATTGTTTCAGCAATATTTACAAACTATTTGTGCGTCGGTCCCTACTGCAGCAAACTATCTGGACGATATAGTGATCTCCGGAAAGACAGAAGAAGAATATCTTGTAAACCTACGAACATTATTTCAGGTCTTGCGGTAACATGGTCTTCGCTTGAGGAAGGACAAATGGGTGTTGCCCGCATCTCGTGGTCGTGCGGTAGCGTTCTCGCTTCCCACGCCCGGGTTCCCGGGTTCGATTCCCGGCGGGGTCAGGGATTTTCTCTGCCTCGTGATGGCTGGGTGTTGTGTGCTGTCCTTGGGTTAGTTAGGTTTAAGTAGTTCTAAATTCTAGAGGACTTATGACCACAGCAGTTGAGTCCCATAGTGCTCAGAGCCATTTTGAACAAATGTGTGTTTTTTGCTCGTGACTTGCCATATCTGGGACATGTCCTTAATGCCCAAGGCATACATCCGAGTCCGGAGCACCTCCGTGCCATACAGGAGTTGCCTTCGCCGCCGACTTTGAAGCAGCTACAGAGTGTGTTGGGAAAAATTAACTATTATACTAAATATATTCCACATGCCTCTTCCATTTCAGCTCCGCTTCATTGCTTACGCCGTAAAGGTGTTCCGTTCGTCTGGTCGACGGAATGCGAACGCGCCTTTCGACAGTTGAAATCGGCGTTGCTTTCTAATACTTGCCTTACGCCATTCGATCCCCAGAAACCCCTTTTGTTGATGGTAGATGCATCGGATTTCGGGATCGGTGCAGTGCTTGCGCACAAAGATGGCTCGCATGATCGCCCTATAGCCTTTGCGTCCAAATTGCTCTCGTCGGCGCAAAGAAATTATTCCCAGATAGAGAAAGAAGCTTTGGCTCTCGTGTTTGGTGTTACTCAATTCCATGATTTTGTGTATGGTCGTCCCTTTACCATCATCACAGACCACAAACCGTTGACATCGCTTTTTCATCCGAACAAGCCTGTACCTCCGCGTACAGCGCAGAAATTCATTCGCTGGTCTATTTTCCTCTCGCAGTACCGCTACGATATCTTGTATCGGTCCACTGCTAAGCACAGAAACGCCGATGCATTGTCCCGTTTGCCTGTTGCTGAGGATAAAGCATTCGATTCTTCCGAACTTGCTTGCATGTTCATTGATGCGGAAACTAATGACGTGGTCGAATCGTTTCCGCTTGATTTTCGTCGTGTAGCCACAGCCACAGCTGCTGACCCTGTCCTTGCTACCGTTTTGCGTTTTGTTGCTACGCAATGGCCCTTGTCGAAGTCACGGATCGAGGATCCGTTGGTTCGCCGATTTTTTGCTCACAAGGAGAGACTTTTTGTACGACGTGGTGTTTTGTTGTTGCGTTCTGATAATGATCAGTCTAGGGTCGTGGTCCCACGTTCGTTACAGTCCTCTGTCTTAAAGCTTCTCCACCAAGGACATTGGGGTATAGTGCGAACGAAACAACTTGCTCGTCAGCACTGTGCTTGGTTCGGAATCGATGCTGCGATTACGCATATGTGCTCTTCTTGCATGGCGTGTGCCGAACAACAATCCGCACCGCCGCGGAAATTCTTTGCATGGCCAAAAGCCACTTCCCCTTGGCAACGCTTACATATCGATTTTGCTGGTCCATTCTGGAATGCTCGATGGTTGGTTGTTGTCGATTCCTTCAGTAATTTTCCATTTGTTGTCCGGATGTCTTCCACGACGTCATCTGCCACCATCCAAGCGTTGTCTGCTATCTTTTGCATGGAAGGTCTTCCACAGACTATTGTTTCCGACAATGGCCCACAATTCATGTCCGCGGAGATTGTCATTTGGCAAGGCCAATGGTATTCAACGTCTGACATCCGCGCCGTTTTGGCCTCAGTCAAACGGTGCCGCTGAACGTTTGGTCCGGACTTTCAAGTCACCGATGTTGAAGTTGAAAGAGTCGCATTCTCGGGAGGACGCGTTGTTGCTTTTTTTGTCCTCGTATCACTCTCAGCCCCGCGATGGTCGCTCGCCGGCTGAGTTGCTCCATGGTCGTCCTCATCGAACCTTGATGTCTTTGCTGCATCCGCCGCATCAGGTTCCTGTGCAGCGGCAGACTCCTGCTTTTGCTCCAGGCGACGTTGTATTCTATCGCAACTATCGCGGTTCACGGCGTTGGCTCGCAGGGCGCGTTCTTCGCTGCCTCGGCCGCGCGATGTATTTGGTTTTGGGGGCCTCTGGTGAGGTGCGTTGGCATCTCAATCAGCTGCGCCTCTGTCGTCGCACGGGTTCTGCCGCTCCCCGTCTGCTTTCAGCGACGGTGCCGTCCGGTCAGCGCCCTGGGGACCCATCTACTGGCTCGCCTCATCCCCAGGTGTTACCGACGATGCCTTCCAATTTGCCTCATGGCGTCGCGTCGCCGCCGCAGCCGCCGCCGGCGCCGCCCGCAGTGGACGATTCGCTGCAGCCGCCAACCGCCTCTCTGGGTCCCGCGCCGCCGATCGCTTCCCGTGACCAGCTGTCCTCCGCCATGGAACTCTTGCCCGCTCCGGACCACATGGCGTCATCGCGCGTCGGATACCCCGACGCAATGGAGGTCGACCCTTCGGCCCCTCCTGTCTCTTTACGGGCGCATACACCGCATGTTGACGTGCACCCTGGACTAGGTTTCCAGGCGTTTCCGAGCTCCCCTTGGGCCGGCTGCGGGTGGCACAGCCTCGAATGTTGTTAGGCTCCCCACCTCATCGCATACGTCAACATGGGGCCCTCCCCACGGCGGGCGGAAGCCTTATAAGACGACCGTTCGCCGATTTGCGGGGGAGGAATGTGGTGTCACCGCCAGACACCACACTTGCTAGGTGGTAGATTTAAATCGGCCGCGGTCCATTAATACAAGTCGGACCCGCGTGTCGCCACTGTCAGTAATTGCAGACCTAGCGCCACCACACGGCAGGTCTAGAGAGACGTACTAGCACTCGTCCCCAGTTGTACGACGACTTTGCTAGCGACTACACTGACGAAGCCTTTCTCTCATTTGCCGAGAGACAGTTAGAATAGCCGTCAGCTAAGGCCATGACTACGACCTAGCAAGGCGCCATTAACCATATCTGGAGAGAGTCTCACTTGTATCGTCAATAGCGATGTACCACAAGGATGAATTAAAGTTAAGTAAACAGACGATACGTACTTTTCTTTATAGTATTAATTACGTAACCTGTTCCAGAATTTGCCAACACATCAGTATGCATGCCTAAAACTTTCAAACTCAGTTTTCTCGAAAACGGTGAGAGTTGGGTCATCCTTTTTACATGTGTTGGAGTGCTAGCCACGATCTACACACCCTATCAATATGAATCAAATCGGCGACGGCAGGTTCGTATGGTCCCCTTATGAGTGCAATGGCACTCGTCCCACGGCACGACTTGCGCACCGGATTCTTGGCAGCCCCTGGTCTGTGTCGTTTGGTAGCTGCTCCCGCCTGTAACTGTTTAACCTGTATTTTATTACAAACAATGTAAGGTGATCAATAAGGTTATCGGACCTTATTCAAGGATTCAATTCAACCCCTACAGGGTAGGATTCTTGGAGCGTCACTATGAGCGATTAGGTGATTAATTGTGGGTTGGAATTATGTAAAGATTCGCATTCGGTATGTTCAGTCTGAACCACTGTTTCTTGTGGGGACTTTTCTGGTTCCAAGCTCAGGATTAGAACTACTTTCTGACTCCTCCTAGGGTTCCTTTGTTCATGGAAATTAGGATGGAGCAATGGTGCGGAGATTGGGGTACCTTTGCGTATGCGTCTACAGAGTAGGGTGTGAGTACCAGCTGTAATGTGAGGATCTTTCTGGAGAAGCTTGCTATGTATCTGAAAGGTGAGGGATTTTATCAGCCTCATATGGAACGTTCTGGTCTATAGGCAAAAGCGGAAACCTATTTTCGGGTTTCAAATATCTGGGTTTTGTGATTGAGGAAACTGGGACTGGTAGAGAAAGGAAAATGGTTTGTGTATTAATGATAATAGATTGGGTCTGAATGATATGATAGTTCATGTACACCATGTACAGCGTGTCCCACGAGGAATAGTCACTATTCAGAGATATGATACGATCGATTATTCGAAACAAAGAAGTCTGGCGAACATGGGTTGTAAAATGCATACTTTAAGAGCTATGAGCACATTTTCGATACAGTGAAACAAATCTCTTCTTCTGCTTTCCTCATTTTGGGAGGAGTTAGTATGGACCAAAATAAGAGAAAGTTATCCATTAAACGCCGGTCGTTGTGACCGAGCGGTTCTAGGCGCTTCAGTCCGGAAACGCGCTGCTGCAGGGTCGCAGGTTCGAATCCTGCCTCGGGCATGAATGTGTGTCATGTCCTTAGGTTAGTTAGGTTTAAGTAGTTCTATGTCTATGGGACTGATGACCTCAGATGTTAAGTCCCATACTGCTTAGAGCCATTTGAACCATTTTAATCTATTAAACACGGGCTCTAGAATACGTAGCTGAAGAACTATGAGCATTTGTTCACTAGACGAAAGGTACGATTCACAGTCGCGAAGACTGACAAGTGACCGTATCTCTTAAGGTATGCAATTTAGAGCTCATATTTAGTGGGTATTTTTCCTTGCTTTAGTGCATAACAGCACCTGTCGAAATATGGAAAGCAAAGAGATGGCAGTAGAAAAGATTTTTTTCACAGTATCGAAGATAAAGTGCTCATAGCTCCTAAGGTACGCATTTAAGAGCCCATTTTACGAGACCTTTTTGCTTCGAATGATCTTTGCTTTTGTATCCCTGAATATGGACCATTTCTCCTGAGACACACTGTATACCTTTATTGGGCTTTCAGGGGGTCAGGCATATGAGTAGTTTATGTATTGAAGTGTTTTAGTTCTTGTTGAGATAGTTGTTGTCACACGTATTTGGGTTTTCTGGCCTTTATGGAAGGTGTTATCACTTTGTCAAATAAAATGGTTCAAATGGCTCTGAGCACTATGGGACTTAACATCTGTGGTCATCAGTCCTCTAGAACTTAGACCTACTTAAACCTAACTAACCTAAGGACATCACTCACATCCAAGCCCGCGGCAATATTCGAACCTGCGACCGCAGAAGAAGCGCGGTTCCAGACTGAAGCGCCGAGAACCGTACGGCCACACCGGCAAGCATCACTTTGTCATCCAACGTTTTATGAAGATGGTGATATTAAGACTATTAAAAGGAAGGTCAGCGTTGGCCGTAATATTGATGTTTTATTGATAGCAGAATCGATTTTCGATCACATAGCGTGCACACAGCACTCAATGAGTCGCCAATCAAGTAAGACTGTTTCTGGTTCAAGCAATGCTGAAGCAGGTAAGGCTTTGCTGTGTGTACATGCTAGTCGCGTCGATACTGATTGTGCACCATTTGTTGAAACTTTTGGCCCTCTTTCTGAAGATATTAATGGAGTATGTAATGGAAAAGGAAAGGTGAAACCTGGGGAGTAAGTGTGCATTTAATGTAGAGGGAAGATGTCGTGTTATTATGGTTTAAGTTTAAAATTACGAAGCATATACATCAGTGATTGTATAGTGGAAACCTATGCCGGGGGGAAAGGCTTTTTGGTGAGTTGGAAGAGTGTTAGTTGAACGATAAATAATGACGTGTTTGTGATAATTGATTATTATTGCTGGGCGGACGATAAGAGGCAGATACTGACAATAGCTTACTGAAGTATGATCCTTCGATGACAGCGTCTCGATGGATAGATGTCATGCTGATGACGACGCCGGAAGACAGGCGACGACGGCCACGACGACTGGCGTATCTCAATGTTAAGCACGTTGATGAACCTGAGTTCTTATCTGTGAATAGATAGGCTGGTGGTGCTTGGTAGTCAAGCTAAGGAGTGCTGGGTGTTACAATATCAGATCTAACAGTGCTAAGCGAAGGAACGGAGGAGAACAAAGATTTAGGAATACTGTAGTTGAGCGGAGGACGCGCTGACGAGCCACGTGATGTAGAGATTCTCTGGCGCCCAGAAACCGATCACACGGTGGCAGTGAGCGGTAATAATTTGCGGAAGCGGCAGAGCATCAGGGGAGGGCTTAGCGGGCTGACTGATGCGCTAAGCCTGCGACGTCACGCCATCTATGCTAATTTATTGAAATTCAGCGACCCCTCCCCCACCTGGCACTCGCTCGTCCCACGCTTTCCTGGTCGCACTATTCCAGAACAGGATGCCAGCCGCTCATTAGAGCAAGATTTCCGCTGATAATCCGCCCCCGATTCCACGTGTTATCGCGCTTCCTGGGCGTCTGTTGCGACATCACGAGCGAAGGGGGACGGAAGAGCCGCTTGTCCGCCTGCGGTAGCACGTAGTAAAGAATGTTCGCGGAGAGTGCAAAACGACGGAAGCACGAAAATATCCCTTGTTCTGCTCTTGTTAAGGCATTGGAAGTTAAACTGACATTACAGCTTTCATTATTCACGAAAAGACTGCATGCAGATCTTGAACTTTCGCATGATACACCACACTTTGGAAGTTGTCGACTCTCCATTTTGTATGCTTCATAGATAATATTTTTTTCTTAATGCGTTGCCGGCCTAATCGTGGATCCGGTGGTCTAAGCCTGTTCAAGGCATTTATGAGGGCGTGCTGAAACTAATGCCTCCGAATTTTTTATGTGAAAACTATTAGAGCTTTTTAAATAAAACAGGCATTATTAACATCTTAAATCTTGAATGATATTTTCACTCTGCAGCGGAGTGTGCGCTGATATGAAACTCCCTTGCAGATTAAAACTGTGTGACGGACAGAGACTCGAACTCGGGACCTTTGCCTTGCGTTCAAGTGCTCTATCACACGAGCTACCCAAGCACGGAGGGTGCGCTGAGCACTTGCCCGAGAAAGGCAAAGGTCCCGAGTTCGAGTCTCGGTCCGGCACACCGTTTTAATCTGCCAGGGAGTTTCATTTTAGCGCACACTCCGTTGCAGAGTGAAAATATCATTCTGGAAACATCCCCCAGGCTGTGACTAAGCCATGTCTCCGCAATATTCTTTCTTTCAGGAGTGCTAGTTCTGCAAGGTTCGCAGGAAAGCTTCTGTAAAGTTTGGAAGGTGGGAGACGAGGTACTGGCAGAAGTAAAGCTGTGAGGATGGAACGTGAGTCGTGTTTGGGTAGCTCATATGACTGCCGGCACGGTAGCTCAGCGTGTTCGGTCAGAGGGTTGGCTGCCCTCTGTAATAAAAAAACTGAGTGAATGGATCAATAACGAACTTCAACGGGCGTCAGGTGACGTCCGCCACGAACAATTGAAACGAACAGTAACGAACAAAATGAGATTAAAAAAAAAAAAAAAGGTAGAGCACTTGCCCGCGAAAGGCAAAGGTCCCGAGTTCGAGTCTCGGTCCGACACAAAGTTTTAATCTGCCAGAAAGTTTCATCCTAAATCTTTATCCTTCATGCCTACATATTTATTTCTCAACATAGTCATCCTGACGGCGGAAACATTTCTCCAAACGAAACAACAGTTTGCTGATACCATCACATAAGGTTGTTTGACTTTGTTGACAGAGCTGCAACCTCTCCCGGCTTGCAACGCTTCATCACTATTAAAGTGAAGACTTCGAAAGTGTTATTTAAGTTCTGGAAACAGATGAAACTTGGAAGCGGCCAAGTCAGGACCGTATGGATGATGATGATTAACAGTGAACCCAAAGCTTAAGGTTGTTACAGATGTCGCAACACTCGTGTGTTTTCTGGTTTTGTCATGCTGAAGGAGAGGGTGCGCCACGTGCGGACGAAGTCTTGGAGTTCGTCTACAGCCCGCTGTTTTACAAGCACCAACATATATGGCTATCATACACACCGCCATGTTACAGGATACGATTCGGACTTGGAGTGTAGACATGAAGGAAAAAGATGTAAAATGTTAGTAACGTTTATTTTATTTAAAAAGAGATACGAGTTTTCACTTAAAACATTCGTAGGCATTACTTTTCTGCACGCCCTCCTATTTTACGAGGCTCTGCTGTTTCCCCTAAACAGTTTCTTCGAGAACTTCATTGGACTCCGTTGTCACTTGCGCTGCTGTACATCGACAGTCGTTTGTGGCAGATATCTTCTTTGATGTCCTGCGATAGTAGTGTATCTGTGAGGATTCCAGCACACTTCGTTTACCTGTTCTAAAGTTGTAATTGGTTTACATTCAGTCACCCAGGTCACTGAGCTCACAGATCAAGATCACAGCAGTCACACCCCCTCTTATCTGTTCCCTCTCTATCCCTCCCCTTCTCTCTTCTGTCTCCAGCCAATCAAAAAATCCAAGACAGTGGAAATAGCCCAACTGTGCTAGTGGGAAATTTGAAACCCCCTCGCCTCTCCCAACCAACCATAGGGAAGTATTAAAAGGAGGCATCCAGTCCCTTTTAATTTCAATAAATAAATAAATAGTTAAATTTTAATAATCCAACAAGCCCAACTGTGCTGCATTAGTTCCACGATATTTTACGTAAAATTGAGTGAACACACACTGCATGATATACCACCTTCCTCCCTTGTCTTCCAATCAGAGTCTAATACTTCAGCCACCACTGAAGTGAAGGTGCCAACGCTGAAGACCCAGTTAGGCTGTGCTGCAAAGTATCTGAATTACTTGTCCAAGAATTACATCTGCAATATTTCCACATGAAACTTACCTATTCCCGCATGAACTGCGTAAAATTACGACAAAAACAGTGTATAGGAGTATAGGAACTAGGGGAGAAGGGGGGGAGGGGATTGGGTTGTTTGAAGATGGAGACCAGACAGCGAGGTCATCGGTCTCATCGGATTAGGGAAGGACGGGGAAGGAAGCCGGCCGTCCCCTTTCCAAGGAACCATCCCAGCATTTGCCTAGAGGGACTTAGGGAAAACACGGGAAACCTAAATCAGGGTGGCCGGACGCGGGATTAAACCGTCGCCCTCCCGAATGCGAGTCCAAAAACAGTGTCAGTTATGTTCTAGTTACCGACTACAAAAACTCGTTTATAGTCCAGTTCACCAGTTGCATATGTGAATTTCATTGGAAGCTGTATGTGTTTCTTTAGAACCATTATAAAACATACTTCCACAAATAGTTAAAAACCTATATTTTCTTGTTCAATTTAATTAACAAATTAGTGTTATGTAACTGCGTAAGATGAGTTTTATTTTAAACATTCTGCAAAAAATTAAAAAACGCAAAATAATGTCAACTACCGCTTTATGTCCCCTGTTGCTGGTCTTCGCCAAAAACGGCAGCATTGGCAAACTTTCTAAGTCCGATTGCTGTACCATAGTGTAAGACACAACCGAGGCCGAAATCAATTTATCACATGTATGATGCTTGTCAAATGTCACAATATACTAAAATGTCTGCAAAAACACATCATCAAAGCAAAAAGCGCAGTTTTTTTCGAGTATCACAGTTATTACAAGTATCACAGCGTTATTTTTCTCAAATATTCGTGAAATTAGTGTCTAAAATATCACTTGGGACTTTGAAATTAAGTGACTCAATGCTATTTTCATGAGTAAGAAAATAAATAAATAAAATAAAAGAATAACAGGCAGCTGACGAGCCAAATTAGGGCTAAAAGATCGAAACTAATCTGACCAGACTGACAACTGCAGGAAGTACATGTTAGCTAAAGTACTAGGCACACGCAACGACATCGGGTGGAGTCTCAAACTGAGTGCCTCTGTGCTACTTCTAGGCCTAAACACAAGTAGTTTAAGAAGAAAATAACAGCTGACAGTGAAAGTTAGGCCTGAAAGATCAAAGCCAACCTAACCAGGGTGAAATACAAACACACACAAAATAGAAATACTGAACATAATTATTTAGGCCTACATTGTAAGTATTACAATTGTATTTAAATACATAGAGGATCTTAACTCTCATGCTGTATACCATCTAACATTTTTTTTCTGGTAATGTTCCACCATGAATTTAAGATGAGATCAAAGGTAATATACTACAGGAAAAATATAATAGATGATACGGATCAGCAAGTATTACAGATGATTGAACATAGCTGAGATTAGGACAAAACAAACTGGCGCAATCGGAAATGGACTTACTAAAATTGTAATCACCTGCACCAGGTTATAATAAATACACCACCACATGGGGCACACATACACAGACACAATAACATAATATTAGGAAGGAAGGAATATGATCTTTTCTTTATTACGATGAATCTCTAACACTTATGTTTGTATATACACAACACGACCAAAGATGGTTACAGAGATATAAAATCTCCAAAGGCAATGATAGAATCCCTATCTCGAGAATAAATTCTTTGATAAAATTATTTATCATTATCGAGTACAAACACACACACACACACACACACACACACACACACACACAGATACAGAATGCATATCATAAAATCCAAGTACAATTATGGACATCTACGAAAATTCGAATGAGTAACATTTATCACAGCCTACAAACAAAATGTACAGTAAAACTAAATATTTTCACATCTAAATTGTCTACATTACTCACTAAAACGCACGCAGCTTGCATATTGGCACTAATGGTACAAACTTATGAAGTTAAGCGGCACTCGTTAACGGGGATATTTCAACAGCTGTACCACACTTTATAGTTCTGTGAACCTTAAAATAAAATATTTCTGTATCTCAATTGTCCCTATAACTAAGTAAAATACACGCAGCTCGCTTACTGGCATTACTTAAATAAATTACAGTTTATTAGACAATAGTAGCTTCATCTTTGTATGACACATTAAATTCATTTAAACATGTAAAAACTGATTTAAAAAATATGCACATGGGCACTACTGCAGATCTAACTTACAGCTTAAAAAGCATGAAGACGTAACAAAGTAAACAATGACAACATTTTATGTTTGCAAGATGCGGTTACATATTTCCCTTATCATCTTACCTAGTCTAGTTAGACAGACTCTTCTCATACGCAACTTTCACATTATTTGCCGCAATTTCAAAGAATAATAGCTACTCCTCAGTGTTCCTCTTCAATAGATATTTCTTCTTATCATGTGAATTATTGCCGACTTTCGATGCCAGTAACTAAACAAAGCGCCTTACCAATTCATTTAAGTCGATGTCTCCCTATTAACTCTATCCATTGTACCTGTTCTCGTCTTTCCTTTGCGAAGTATTGGAGCTTTGTGCGTAGGCGTATCTGCTAAGTACAGGCGACTGTAATGGGTGTATGTTTAGTGTAGTGTCATTTTCGTGTAGGAGATGATGAGAAAAGGAAGAGCGTGAAAGCCGGTGCCGGCAAATAGCCTACTCCTCACGAAGAGCACCAAGGCAGCCGTCGAACTTAAAACGACGGACGGAACACCAACAGTGTTGCATCCCTTCATTTCGTAAGACACTACGGAGAGATCTGGAGTTTAAGCCAAGACATTAGGAAAAAATAAATAAATAATAATAAATTAGTGATCAGGGACTTTACGCAGCCACCGTATCTGCCTACCTGCCGTAAAGTGGTCCACCTACACGGTCACCCATACAAATAAGAGCGACACCCGTGGGTACTTTACTGCAGTGATCTGAAGGTAAGTGGTACAGCCACCTCGGTATGGGCGTAGATAACAACATAGCGTCAACTCATAATCGTCCCTCCTGTACCTTACACGAAACACAAAGTGAGATATCAATTGGACTGAAGTTAGGAAATGTATTTCGAGCAAAAACGGTTTGACATCCATGCCTATTTATTTTTAAAATGAAACAAGGAAGGAGGATAGTCATCTAAGAGCATCACATACATTAGTAACAACAGTCTTCGCGAAGCTCGGATTTTTTATGATATGATGTGGAGTTTGTAAAAGGATTTAGTAACTGAAGTGCAATTTAATTTCTCCCCACAGCCTTTTAAGCTCTTCACAGCAGACACACGTTTTTCTAGATTCCTGTCATCATAATGTCAGTCAATTGAAACTCCAATAAGACTTAACATGCCACATTTCGAATATAAGCCGAGGCGACAAAAGTCATGGGACAGCGATATGCGCATGCAGTATGATTTTTTCCACCGTGTACAAACTCTAGACATTGATCGACGGAATAGAAAACGTCTGATGAACTTATATCCGGAAATGCATGGTTTCCATGTTAGACACAGTTTATTCCATCATACTTTGTTCAGAGACTGCGGTCTAATACGTACTGTACCATGCAACAAGTAATAAAATATGCATGTGAAATCTGGTTTCGCAGGATAGAGCGCATCAGGTTATGGTTGTGGAGGGGGCCGTAATCAGTTACTGTTAGTTGCACAAAACACATAAACTTTTACTTTCCTAAGAACCACTTAATTACACATTGCCTTAAAAGGATCAAATTAAAACAATATGGCTGAAGGCCTAGTTAAGAAAACTTGCGATACCTCCTGGGCTGAAGGCCGAAAACCACACCACAAACGAGAACAGCTGAAGGCCTGAACACAAGTTATAAAAATTGCTTTAAAGAATACACGCGGCTGAAGGCCTTTCTTAAAAAAATATTTCACGTAAAAGCTCGGCTGAAGGCCGCACACTAGACATTGAACAACTCAGGGCTTAAGGCCTGGATAACAAGAATTTCAGATAGAACAAACTTTCAAAATTTAGTTTTTAAACCAATCAATCTTCAAATTTTAATTTAAGTCAGCTGAAGGCCTTATTTTAAAATTAAAACAAATTAAATTAATAGATGGCTGAAGACCTCGCACAGTACATCAGATTACAATGAAAATCACAATCTAAAACCAATAGAACAGTGGCGCTCAAAAGTGTTCCAAGGGTCGGCCTGAGGAGGTAGCTCTAACAAAAGTATGGTAAGACAGGCAGCCAAGAGTAAGGTTAATTAATCGGACGGCAACCCTACCCAGGGACAGCTGAAGGATCGACCAATTATCTATTCCCTTCCGCCTGACCAGCGATACGACAACGGGAAATATCAGCCGAAGACGAAGATCCCAGCAGCACTACATCTTCAAAATTGGCGCCTGAAAACAGCCAAGGCACAATAACCGCTCTTAAGAAAAAAAATATGAACAAACAATTAAAAGGCTTGTAAGAGGTCCATGACTAAGGAATTTATTGCTAGCGCACTCGAGCAGATGTAATTTCGATGGATTGCTCACGCGCTGCCTGCGATATGTAAGCTATAAGAGAATCTCAGACCAGGGAGCAGTGTTGGCTGCAGTAAGAGCAGTCTTAGTAGGAGTAAGTAGTAGCTAGCAGTCTGATTTATGGAGTTGGCGGGACCGGGCGTGGGGAGCAATGGCGGCGCCTGAACGATGTAGTATAAGGTAAAAGCAGCCGCGCGCATATGTAGTTTGTTACAAGTAAATTTGTACTATTGTTACAACAAGTCCCATGTAAATTTAAAAAAAAATCTTTTAATAATAATCTTTTTTATAAAATTAACTTTTTTGACAATCATTCATCTGAATTTAAAGAATTTACTAATTTCTGCAACCCATGGTCATACCGATTATCGTAAAGTAAAATCAGTTGTTTCTTTTTATACATGACAAATCTGGTGGCAAGCATTGCACTGGGCTGTGCCTGAAAAATTTCTTATAGGAGCAGATATATACGCGTTATCCAGCGACTTCATTGAGGTAAGAATTTTCAATTTATTCAGTATGATCTTTCAGGGCTATGACGCAGCGCTGATGTCGTCCAAATTTACCAGTTTAGATTCACAGTCAGTTAATTATTGAAAGGCTACATATGAGTCACATTTTTTATTGGGAGGTTAGTCACGTTATTATTGTGAGGTTACGGAATAATAAACTATTGGGAGGTTACGCTGAATGTGAATGCTATACTTATTTTTTACTGTTGGGAGGTTACAGGCTGTCAGACTACACGCCATGCCAGACAGCATCAACAAAGCGAGGTTAAACACACTGCTGGAAAACTACGCTAACGACCAGGACAGGTAACGGGGGCGTTAACGACCACAAGGCAGAAAATACCGCTGGTGCACTTCACTGATAAGTAACAACCAATTTAATAGTTAAAGACCAAACAGAAAGACAGCTTCAAACTTCAGCTGGCTCCAACACACCATACGTTGCTGCTAGCCGGAACGGCCGAGGAAGCAACAACCGCCAATGAACGGAGAGATGTCACAGCAGCTGAGGTTTCATAACAGGTTAACTGATCACTCAACTTCCGTGTCCAGGTTTGGTGGGCAACGAACTTCGTAGCTCTCGCAGCTAGCGCCTCACAATCTGACTGCGGGTGCACGCCGCCAGTGGCCCCGGCCTGACCACGTGCTCCGCAGACTTCCTCGCTGCTCTGTCCCATCCGACCGACTGCCACACACACCACCACACGGAAATACGGTCACACCAAAGATGGTAAAGCAGAACTAGTATCGACAAGCGCTGCTGCTGCCACTGACAGAGGCTAGTCAGCAACTCATTATGGTAGTAACTCAGGGAGAACTAAGACTCCACTCGATCGTGACAAAATGCCAAAGAACAAACGGCATCAACGCGAGCCGGCCACGGCTCAACCTCCCCCCCCCCCCCCTCTCAAACACCAAACCGGTGGGTAACTCAACAATTGGGCTAACCAAATTTAACTTGGCTAAGGTGGACCCAGTACTGCAGTTATCCTTAACCAGCAGATTAACTGGGCTTAAAATGCACTCAATGGTGCAAGGGCCCAAAAAATGGGGAGTGAATTTACTAAGATTTCCGACACGCAGCTGCCTCCCGGGAAAATTACAGACATAGACCTGATCTCCTGGCCTTCCCCTGAAGGCTCGCCGATTACGATTGTAACGCTCAGCCTGTTTGTTATGGGCCCTAAGAATATTATGTCTGGCACGGTTCCAGATCTCCTTGACGGCTTGAGGGGTAATATCCGCCGGTATTAGATCTTGAATTCCCCACAAGTTCGAAAGGTGGAATTAACAGGATAGGCAAGGATCAAGGGGGCGGAGTAGCTTTCAAGGCCTCATGATTGGCGGCATTGAAAGCAAAACTAAACTAAGGAAGGCTAGATTCCCACTTACTAGGCGTCTTCTGATGGTAAATAATCAATGCGGATTTAAGATTTCGATTGACCCTCTCCGCATAAGATCCATGCAGATATTACGGCGTAGTAGTGACATGATTGACACCGTTCTGAAAACAGAAGACCTTGAAGGGAGCCGAAAGGAAGGAGGGCGCATTATCACTAACAATTTGTTTGGGGGGGGGGGGTCGAGAAACACGGAAAACATTACTTAAATGCGAAATAGTGGTGGCAGCAGTCACGTTACGGCTCGGAAGGAGGCAGGTAAATCTCGAAAATGCATCAATAATAATCAATACGTACCGACGACTTCTCTTAGTACGAGGAAAGGGCCCTACATAATCGATATAGAGTTTGTGCATAGGATAGGATTTGCGCTCAGAACTCAACAGACCCTGTTGAAGAGCAAATGGCTCAAATGGCTCTGAGCACTATGGGACTTAACTTCTAAGGTCATCAGTCCCCTAGAACTAAGAACTACTTAAACCTAACTAACCTAAGAACAGCACACACATCCATGCCCGAGGCAGGATTCGAACCTGCGATCGTAGCGGTGGCGCGGTTCCAGACTGTAGCGCCTAGAACCACTCGGCCACTCCGGCTGGCCTGTTGAAGAGCATTCTTAGGTTTAGCCACATTACACAACCGACATTGAGAAACCATCTCTCTCACGCCACGGTCCACGGAGGGCCAAGTCAAATGCTCTTTAATTGTTTGCAAGATCTTACAAGTTCCTAAGTGCCCACCAACCAACGAATCACGAAAATAATGAAAAACCGGGCGCACCAGAGCTACTGGCAAACAGATCTTGAATTGCTTACGACGTCCCACCCTTTTACACAAAATGCCCTTCTTAATAACGTACTCATCCAACAGTTCCCTAGGCAACAGGCGTTGCTTAACGGGTACCCAAGTAGGGTACTGATCCCCATTCTGAGCAACATCATCAAATAAAAGAGGAATCTCACCTAACACCAATAAGGCGTTAAACAAAAGGAAAGGGCGTACAACAACCGATGGGATGTTAGCGTGATATCTGGCTACTGCTGGACGCTGCACAGTAAGTTTCCTCAAGCATGTGATGATTGTGGTAGGAAAGGCTAATGCTCGTCTTCGGTTTATTGGGAGACTTCTAGGGAACTAATGTCATCCGTAAAGGAGATCGAATGTACGACGCTAGTGCGACCTATTCTTGAGGACTGCTCGAGGATTTGGGACCTGCACCAGGCTGGATTAAAGGAAGACATCGATGCAACTCAAAGGGGGGTTGCTAGATTTGTTTCTTACTGGTAGACACTAACGACACGTATGATTATATGATAGCGGAACAAACACTGGTAGCAGTTACTTCTGTAAAATATCTGGGAGTATGCGTGCGGAACGATTTGAAGTGGAATGATCATATAAAATTAATTGTTGGTAAGGCGGGTACCAGGTTGAGATTCATTGGGAGAGTCCTTAGAAAATGTAGTCCATCAACAAAGGAGGTGGCTTACAAAACACTCGTTCGACCTATACTTGAGTATTGCTCATCAGTGTGGGATCCGTACCAGATCGGGTTGACGGAGGAGATAGAGAAGATCCAAAGAAGAGCGGCGCGTTTCGTCATAGGGTTATTTGGTAACCGTGATAGCGTTACGGAGATGTTTAACAAACTCAAGTGGCAGACTCTGCAAGAGAGGCGCTCTGCATCGCGGTGTAGCTTGCTCGCCAGGTTTCGAGAGGGTGCGTTTCTGGATGAGGTATCGAATATATTGCTTCCCCCTACTTATACCTCCAGAGGAGATCACGAATGTAAAATTATAGAGATTAGAGCGCACACGGAGGCTTTCAGACATACGCGACTGGAACAGGAAAGGGAGGTAATGACAGTGGCACGTAAAGCGCCCTCCGCCACACACCGTTGGGTGGCTTGCCGAGTATAAATGTAGATGTAGATGTAGATGTAGATGCAAGTGTTACGGAGATGCTTCTGGAACTCAAATGGGAATCCCTGGACGGAAGGCGGCGTCATTTTCTAGGAAGACTATTGAGAAAATTTAGAGAATCGGCATTTGAAGCCGACTACAGAACGATTCTGTTGCCTCCAACACAAATTCCGTGTAAGGAATATGAAGATAAGATGCAAGAAATCAGAGCTCATACGGAGACATGTAGATAGGCGTTTTTCCCTCTTTCTATTGGGGAGTGGAACATGAAAGTAAATGATTAGTAGTGGTACGGGGTACCCTCCGCCACGCACCGTAAGTGTCGATGTAGACGGAGATGTAGATCAGAAAATACTAGAATCCCCATTAAGAAAAATTGAAAGGTATAAATCTGAAGACCTGTGTTATTTGAATAAAATAGCGATGTTCGATCTCTTGGCTGTAGCAGAAAAGGTCCAAAACCGATATCAACATTGTTAGTTGTAGGTATTAATGTATGTGAATTATAAACAAGAAGCTAGTTCAAGTTTGTCGCTATCATTTCGGAAATTATTAAATTCGTTTCTCTATTACGTGCGCTCTCTACACGCGCTATAGGTAAAACTAATAACCATCGTAAACTCTAACTTAAAAACTTATTTTTATCTGAGTACCTCTAAAACTTTTGTTTCCACATGGATTCATGACGCTCGGTAGGTTCTTGTAGGTATGATTTATGTATAAAGGAAATTGTCAGCAATAATGTCACTTCTAGCTGCCTTACAATTAAACTAGCATTTTAGCTGTTGTGTCCTACAAAAGATGGTGAAACTAATGGAGACGACACTTAAACGGCACTTAAAATGAAACGTTCACCTTAACAAAATAATAATAATAATAACAATAATAATAATAATAATAATAATAATAATAAAAGAAAATACAAGCGACCTGACATACGAGACAGTTTTCGCCTTCCTAATGCCTAACGGAGCCGGTGGGTGTAACTTGCAACGCTGTCAGTCGAAAATGATTGGGATCAGTGGCTTCTAACGTTTTGTAGCAAATGGGGTAAAGAAAGATTTCTGTAGTTTGTCAAAATGGTTCAAATGGCTCTAAGCACTATGGCACTTAACATCTGAGGTCATCAGTCCCCTAGAACTTAGAACTACTTACACCTAACTAACCTAAGGACATCACACACATCCATGCCCGAGGCAGGATTCGAGCCTGCGACCGTAGCATCATGGCGGTTCCGGACTGAAGCGCCTAGAACCGCTCGGCCACTGCGGCCGGCTGTAATTTGTCCCACCAACGCAAAATTGCTGAGAGTACTGTCCCACTTAGTTAGCGGTTTTCGCTTCACTCAAGGATTTGATGAAAAATTTATTTGTATATTAGTATAACTACGAGGACTAGATTAACAGGTAATATGGTTTACATATAAACATAAAATCATGTTAATACCGATAAACAAATATGCGTAAGTGTTATGATGACAGGAATGTAGAAAACGCGTGTCAGCATTGAAGAGGTGAAAACGCTCTGGGAAAATAAAATTGCAGATTATTTGCTAAATCCGTTTACGAAAGCCATATCGTGTCATACAAAAATACGTTCGACACGAAGATGCATCGCAAAGATACAGTACACACACATCTGAGTTGATCGTATGTTGATAACACTGTGTTTTGCTGCGTAACAATCATTTCAGCATAACAAAAAGGCTATTTATGCCACCGACTGTACGTTTCTAAGACACAGCTTCAACACCAGGACTACACCTTGTATATAAGGACTTTCACTATGACGTGAAAACGCTAGACACTTATTTGTCAGAGCTAGAGAGCATGATTAATAGCAGTTTAGCAAGTCTGGTGATATATATACAGAACCACGGAAGAATATATGTGACGTTGTGTTAATAAACCTGAAGTTTAAGCAAAATTTACTTCTATTATTTTGCTATTGTGTTTATGTAGCGCCTTAAATAACTACTGAAGCCCTGGTGATTAAGCTAACGCTGTTGAATGGACAATAGGCTGATTTTATTGCTGTGTTGTAGTCTTCAGACCGAAAACTGGTTTGATGAAGGTCTTCATGCTACTCTGTCCTGTACAAGTCTCTTCATCTCCTAATAACTACTACAACATGTTGCTTCTGGACCTGGTTACTGTATTCATCTCTTGGTCACCCTCTACGATTTTTACCCCTCCCCCCCCCACCACACCACCACCACATACTTCCTCCCATACTAAATTGGTGAACCCTTGATGTCTCAGAATGTGTCCTATCAACCGATGGCTTCATTTAGTCAAGTTGTGCCACAGAGTTCTTCTCTCTCCTGTTCTATTTGCGACCTGCTCATTAGTTACGCGATCTGCCCACCTGCTCTTCAGCTTTCTTCTGTAGCGCCACATTTCAAAACTTTTAGTCTCTTCTTGTCTACACTGTTTATAGTCTATGTTTCACTTCTGTGCAGGACTACACTCCAGAAAAGGCTTCAAAGGCTTCCTACAGCTTAAATCTATATTCGAAATTAAAAACTTCTTCTTCAGACACGTTTTTATTGTCATTGCCACTCATCATTTTATGTTCTCTGTACTTTGACCATCATCAGTTATTTTTCCGCCAAAATAGTAGAACTCGTCTACTACTTTTGTCCTTGTTTTGCTTTTGTTGATGTTCATCCTATATCCTCTTTTCAAGACGCTGTCCATTGCGTCCATTGCGCTCAACTGCTCTTCGAAGTCTTTTGTTGTCTCTGACAGTATTACAATGTTATCGGCAAACTTGCAAGTTTTTATTTATTCTCCCTGTCTCTAATTCCTACTGGGATTTTATTATCAAGTTTTTAAGAAAAAAATCAGCAACCAAAAAACATTGTATATCTCATCTCGGTGCAGTTACATGGCTAGAGACTATTATTTACAGACTGACAGTGTTAGCGGAGTAATAGGAGATAGATGTGGGGATGTCCACAAGTGCCCTATTCATCGGTGTTAACATCTCTGAACGGAATATATGCCTTTTTCTGAGATCAAAGTGCCGTTGGAAAACTCTGACAGGGCTCGAAAATGTCAGTGAGGTGGTCACTTTATGCAAATACACACAAACTCTCGTTCGCTTCCAAATCGTCTTCTAAAATCTATACCCACCGGACGGATGTGAACAGGTGAAGATGAGTAGAGCGAAAATTTGAGACATGTACTCGTATGAGTTTTTTTGGTGGGCTCGCAAGCCGCGGCTGTGCACGTGCGGGCAGCGCAGGTGCAAGCGCATCCTCTATTTCCATCACAATGCAGTGCGGGGGAGCGCTGCAGATGATCGATTCATTATTTACCTGCAGCCTGCAGCGGGGGATCTTTCCCCGAATACGAGGCCACCATGCGCGCAGCTGACACACTGCCTACACGGCTTACGTTATGAGCTCGCAAAAATGAGCTTACGCTAAGGCGATTAATTTTCATATCGCTTATTGATGTTGTTCGCATGACTGACTGCTCAACTATGGTTGCCTGCCCTGGTTCACTGCTGCGTAAAGCGCACTGCAAGTGGCTGCACCTGATCTGTTGTTCTCGGCGAGCGCTATTACGATATTTTGTGTCTAAGGTTTTGTTTATAACGACGCCATCTGCAGCGTGACCATTATGATCAGTAAATAATCAGACAAAAGTTGCAGATTAACTGAAGATAGGACTGACCATAAGTCATAGCGAAACAGTTAACTACAGTGATTACGCTCAACAAATGAAATTACGAGTGTCTAAACTTTTCCATCCCAACAGTCGCTGTGGCAAAGGAATTTTGATATTTACGGGGCTGTTGTTATTAGACATGTGTTAATTTCTTATTATTACCTGCATTTCCACTCTTTCCAGAAAAATAAATCATTTTCAACCATTAATTTGTTTCGCAAAAACAGACATAATGTCTTATGGGATAACAGCAATCAGTGATTTTATAATGTTACTTAAAATCCGTCTTGATTGCAAAATTTTTTTTTATTCATATGACCGGTTTCGGTTCATTCAGAACCATCTTCAGATCTGATATTTCAGTTACAGGAGTAACCCGTCCAAATCCAGCAACTTTCACACGCTACGTAGCATGTGAAAGTTGCTGGATTTGGACGGGTTACTCCTGTAACTGAAATATCAGATCTGAAGATGGTTCTGAATGAACGGAAACCGGTCAAATGGATAAAAAAAATTTGCAATCAAGACGGATTTTAAGTAGCAACATTAATTTGTTCTTAACCAATGCAATCATGGACTGTGGGAAATCCGAAAAAGAAAAGAATCGAAATGTTTTGTAACTTTCCCCTTGTTGTTTGCTGAGACTAGTTTGGTGCACCTCTGCATGCAACCCCATCCTGCGCAAGCCTATTCGTCTCCGAGTAGCTACTGCAACGTACATGATTCTGAATCTGCTTACTGTATTCATCTCTTGGTCTCCCTCTATATTTCTTCAATCACTACATAATATGTATAGCTAGTAGGTATATAAACTTGTACTACTACGGCGGGTGTGGGCTCCGCTACTACGTATATCGGGTATAATAATGCTTTCGGTATTCTGTTCATAGTAGCTTATTCGCGTTCCTATTTTCTTATTCATTATTAAACCTACTTCTGCATTATCCCTATTTAATTTTGTGTTTATAACCTTGTATTCACCTGACCAGAAGTCCTGTACCTCCTACCACTGAACTTGACTAACCCCCACAATATTTAATTTTAACCAATCTATTTCCCTTTTTAAATTTTGTAGCCTACCTATCCGACTAAGCTCCGATCCATAGAACGCTAGTTCTACACTACTGGGCATTAAAATTGCTACACCACGAAGATGACGTACTACAGATGCGAAATTTAACCGACAGGAAGAAGATGCTGTGATATGCAAATGATTAGCTTTTCAGAGCATTCACACAAGGTTGACGCCGCTGGCGACACCTACAACGTGCTGACATGAGGAAAGTTTCAACCGATTTCTCATACACAAACAGCAGTTGACCGGCGTTGCCTGGGGAAACGTTGTTGTGATGTCTCGTGTAAGGAGGAGATATGCATACCATCACGTTTCCGACTTTGATAAAGGTCGGATTGTAGCCTATCGCGATTGCGGTTTATCGTATCGCCACATTGCTGCTCGCGTTGGTCGAGATCCAATGACTGTTAGCGGAATATGGAATCGGTGGGTTCAGGAGCGTATTACGGAACGCCGTGCTGAATCCCAAAGGCCTCGTATCACTAGCAGTCGAAGATGACAGGCATCTTATCCGCATGGCTGTAACGGTTCGTGCAGCTACGTCTCGAGCCCTGAGTCAACGGATGGGGACGTTTGCAAGACAACAACCATCTACACGGCAGGCCGATGTGGCCGAGCGGTTCTAGGCGCTCCAGTCTGGAACCGCGCGACCACTACGGTCGCAGGTTCGAATCCTGCCTCGGGAATGGATGTGTGTGATGTCCTTAGGTTAGTTAGGTTTAAGTAGTTCTAAGTTATAGGGGACTGATGACCTCAGATGTTAAGTCCCACAGTGCTCAGAGCCATTTGAACCATTTGAACCATCTGCACGAACAGTTTGACGAAGTGTGAAGCAGCATTGACTATCAGCTCGGAGACCATGGCTGCAGTTACCCTTGACGCCGCATCACAGACAGGAGCGCCGGCGATGGTGTACTCAACGACGAACCTGGGTGCGAGAAAGGCAAAACGTAATTTTTTCGGGTGAATCCAGGTTCTGTTTACAGCATCATGATGGTCGCATCCGTGTTTGGCGGCATCGCGGTGAACGCACATTGGAAGCGTGTATTCGTCGTCGCCATACTGGCGTATCACCTGGCGTGATGGTATGGGGCGCCATTGGTTACACGTCTCGGTCACCTCTTGTTCGCATTGAGCGGCACTTTGAGCAGTGGACGTTACATTTCAGATGTGTTACAACCCGTGGCTGTACCCTTCATTCGACCCCTGTGAAACCTTACATTTCAGCAGGATAATGCACGACCGCATGTTGCAGGTCCTGTAGGAACCTTTCTGGATACAGAAAATGTTCGACTGCTGCCCTGTCCAGCACATTCTCCCCGTTTATCATCTGCATTTGTTCTTTGTGTAGCAATTGTAATGGCCAGTAGTGTGTTTCTCCAGGTATCGACATCCTTCTAAGTATTCTCCGCCCGGAGATCCGAATGGGGACTATTTTACCTCCAGGCCAGCCGGTGTGGCCAAGCGGTTCTAAGGCGCTTCAGTCTGGAACCGCGCTTTTCCGCTACGGTCGCAGGTTCGAATCCTGCCTCGGGTACGGATGTGTGTGATGTTCTTAGGTTCGTTAGGTTTAAGTAGTTCTAAGTTCTAGGGGACTGATGACCTCAGATGTTAAGTCCCATAGTGCTCAGAGTCATTTGAACCATTTTTTTTTTTTACCTCCAGAATATTTTACCCAAGAGGATGCCGTCATCATTTATCAATATAGTATAGCCGCATACCCTCGGGAATAATTACGGCTGTAGTTTCCCCTTGCTTTCTGCCGTTAGCAGAACCAACACAGCAAGGTCGTTTTGGTTGATGTTAAAAGACCAGGTCGGTCAGTCATCCCTGAAACTATTGGAAAGGCTGCTACTTCTCTTCAGTAACCACAAGTTTTGTTTGTGCTTGCACCTACATACGGCCATTTGTATCGTTGATGCACGCTAGCCTCCCCATCAACGGCAAGATTCATGGTTCCTTTTATGTTAATTATACTCAATCGGACACGGGTGGGAGACGGTTAACACACAACTCGCTTCGTTGTAAAATAAATTTGACCGTGTTGCCTAATACGAAAAAATGTCTCTTTACTTTATGAATGCTAATGATCCTCAAACTTTCTTTAAAAGGATAACAATACCGATCATTTCACTTGTTATATAGACTTTTTGTACGTAACAAACTTCCTAACATTGCCTAGTCGCAACCATTTGTTCCACTTTCTCGCTTAAGTTCACTTTTGCTAAATTCTTTTCCGGATTATTCACGTTGTAACTGTCCACGGTAGCAATTTTAAAACTGTACAAATAGTAATACGTTACTCCAGAGGAAGATCCTGTCTAAGAATGACGGTATTGTTTCATTCGCTGATTTCGTATGTAATTACGCGCATCTTTCGCGAATACAATGAATCATTGCTCACTGTTACCCTACTAATCGACGTAATACTTCTGAACTCACAAGTAACCACTGCAGTAAAGTTTCAAAGAAATTTATTTGCGACGCAACACATACCACCCGCGCAACCACTTTTTCTTAGCATATTTTCGCGTATCCGGCTGCGCTTCGACGTTTTTGAACTTAAGATAGCAGACCAGTGTCTCTGCCTACGAAAAGGCACTCTGCAAAGAACCAGCGATGCGTAAGGGGTACGATTTACCACTCACTGTTGGAAATAGTACCCCTCACAGTTTGAGATGTGGCGTTACAGAAGGAAACTAAAAAAAAAAAAAAATAAAAATTATGTGGACTGGTGCCCGCATCTCGTGGTCGTGCGGTAGCGTTCTCGCTTCCCACGCCCGGGTTCCCGGGTTCGATTCCCGGCGGGGTCAGGGATTTTCTCTGCCTCGTGATGGCTGGGTGTTGTGTGCTGTCCTTAGGTTAGTTAGGTTTAAGTAGTTCTAAGTTCTAGGGGACTGATGACCATAGATGTTAAGTCCCATAGTGCTCAGAGCCATTTGAACCATTTTTTTTGTGGACTGGTAAGCTACGAAGTGAGTTGGTCCTCCCCAGTGCCAGCGAGGACAGGAATTTGAGAAAAATACTGGTTGTAAGAAAGGATAAGATGATGATGATGAGCGTTTGGCGTCATTGGCCGGGAGGCCCCTCGCGGGGCAGGTCCGGCCGCCTTGGCGCAGGTCTTATTACATTCGGCGCCACATTGGGCGACCTGCACGCCGGATGGGGATGAAATGATGATGAACACAACACAACACCCAGTCCCTGAGCGGAGAAAATCTCCGACCCAGCCGGGAATCGAACCCGGGCCCGGAGGACGGCAATCCGTCACGCTGACCACTCAGCTACTGGGGCGGACAAGGATAAGATGACAGCATATGTGTTAAGACATCAGAGAATAACTTCTAAGGGCACCATCACAGGCCGAAATTATTTGTTATGGTCGTCTGTCTAAGTCTGGTTTTTATGACTCTCTTCATGCTCTGGTGTGTTAGCCTTTTTATTCTCTGGATAAACTCTGCAAACGACATCCATTTTAACCTGCTTATTGTACCCACGCTTTGATCACCCTTAACAATTTCAAGCCCCGCGCTCCCTTTAATTACCAAACTGACGATTTATTTATGCTTCATGATGTGCTGAGTCAACCGATCCCTTATTTTGGGATTTCTACGGACTTAATGAACGATGCTCGTCACGTAAAGCTAAGAGACTGCAAAACAAGAAAATAAATAACCACTATTATATATATTATTATAGGCCTGCTTGTCAATTTATGTAACGCGTGAGCAGCAACTGCTGCCGCCGTTGGATAAGCAGCTGCCAGCAGCAAGTCGTATTCTCCTAGCTCACTTATTTGTTACATAGTTTACTTCTTAATTTCTTTGCGTGTTTTTGGGTACTTGCATTGTTTAATTCATAAATTTCGAGCGTATTATAGTATTTGAGAGATGTAGCATCGCGTTTTAATACCTGAATGGTGTAAATTCGCTTAGTCGTTTGTCTTCTGTTTTTGTTTTGAACGCCAGTGTCGGTTGGTCACAGCCAGTGTGCTCCCTGCCGCCGTTGGATAAGCAGCTGCCAGCAGCAAGTCGTATACTCCTAGCTCACTTATTTGTTACATAGTTTCGTATAGGAGGTGTAATTTCGAGTTTTAGTTACTGTATTCGTAAATTCAGGCAGATTGTAGCGCAGTCGTTAGGCATTTGTACAGGTTAGTTCATACATTCTTTGCGTGTTTCCCTTGTGTTATCTAGGCACGTACTCATGTTTCAGTAACTGTTGTTCAACATCGATTAGAATGGACAGGGACTGTGATTGCTGTGTACAGATGAGGGCTGAGTTGGCATCCCTTCACTCACAGCTGCAGGCGGCGCTGACTTCGGTAGCGCAGCTTGAGGCTGTTGCCAATGGGCACCACTGTGGGGAGCCGGACTTGGGTAACAACCTCGTCCCGTCTGTCCCTAGATCGGTCTGCCGCTATGGTTGCCCCGGTTGCTGCCCGCAGTGGGGCTGAGCCCTCGCCTGTGGTTGATTGGGAGGTCGTTCCAAGGCGTGGCAGGCAGCGAAAGACGTCCCTGGAAGCTGATAAGAAAGCCTCCCCAGTGCGCCTGACAAACAGGTTTCAGGTACTGTCTCTTGCTGAGCCAGACGCAGGTGCCTGCCCTGTTTCAGAGGATGATTCTCAGCCTTCAAGGTCCAGGCAATCGCAGAGGGTGGGCTTATTGGTAGTTGGGAGCTCCAATGTTAGGCGCGTAATGGGGCCCCTTAGGGATATGGCGGCTAAGGAGTGTAAGAAATCCAGTGTGCACTCCGTGTGCATTCCGGGTGGAGTGATTCCTGATGTGGAAAGGGTCCTTCCGGATGCCATGAAGAGCACAGGGTGCAGCCAGCTGCAGGTGGTGGCTCATGTGGGCACTAATGATATGTGTCGCTTTGGATCTGAGGAAATTCTCTCTGGATTCCAGCGGCTATCTGATTTGGTGAAGGCTGCCGGTCTTGCTTACGAGATGAAGGCAGAGCTCACCATCTGCAGCATCGTTGACAGGACTGACTGCGGACCTTTGGTGCAGAGCTGGGTGGAGGGTCTGAATCAGAGGCTCAGATGGTTTTGCGACCGTGTTGGCTGCAGATTCCTTGACTTGCGCCATAGGGTGGTGGGGTTTCGGGTTCCGCTGAAAAGGTCAGGAGTTCACTACACTGTCTCTTGCTGAGCCAGTGCGTGGGCTGCGCGGTTTTTTAGGTTAGGAGGCCTCGGGAAAGTACGGGGTGGGCTGCAATCTCAAAGGGTGCATGGAAAATACAGGACGTGCTTGGATCAAGGAACAGTCGGAATTGTAGTTGTAAATTGTTGTAGTTGTGCTGGGAAAGTCCCTGAGCTTCAAGCGCACAGAAGCTGAAATCGTTATAGGTACAGAAAGCTGGCTAAAGCCTGAAATGAGTTCTGCAGAAATTTTTACGAAGTCTCAGACGGTGTTCAGGAAAGATAGATTAGGAAGAATTGGTGGTGGAGTGTTTGTGTCTGTCAGTAGCGGTTTATCTTGTAGTGAAGTCGAAGTAGATACTCCGTGCGAATTGGCATGGGTGGAGGTTATACTTAACAGCCGAACTAAGCTAATAATTGGCTCCTTCTACCGACCCCCAGACTCCGATGATATAGTTGCTGAACAGTTCAGAGAAAATTTGAGTCTCGTAACAAATAAATACCCCACTCATACGGTTATAGCTGGTGGGGACTTCAAACTTCAAAGGCTCAAATGGCTCTGAGCACTATGGGACTTAACATCTATGGTCATCAGTCGCCTAGAACTTAGAACTACTTAAACCTAACTAACCTAAGAACAGCACACAACACCCAGCCATCACGAGGCAGAGAAAATCCCTGACCCCGCCGGGAATCGAACCCGGGAACCCGGGCGTGGGAAGCGAGAACGCTACTGCACGACCACGAGATGCGGGCGCTTCAAACTTCCCTCGATATGTTGGCAAAAATACTTGTTCAAAACCGCTGGTAGGCAGAAAACATCTTCCGAGGTTGTCGTAAATGCTTTCTCCGAAAATTATTTCGAGCGGTTAGTCCACGAACCCACGCGAATTGTAAATGGTTGCGAAAACACACTTGACCTCTTAGCCACAAACAATCCAGAGCTAATAGAGAGCATAATGACTGATACAGAGATTAGTGATCACAAGGTCGTTGTAGCTAGGCTCAATACCATTTCTTCCAAATCCACCAGAAACAAACGCAAAATAATTTTATTTAAAAAAGTGGATAAAGTGTCACTAGAAGCCTTCCTAAGATACAATCTCCATTCCTTCCGAACTGACTATGCAAATGTAGACGAGATGTGGCTCAAATTCAAAGATATAGTAGCAACAGCAATTGAGAGATTCATATCTCATAAATTGGTAAGAGATGGAACTGATCCCCCATGGTACACAAAACAGGTCCGAACGCTGTTGCAGAGGCAACGGAAAAAACATGCGAAGTTCAGAAGAACGCGAAATCCCGAAGATTGGCTAAAATTTACAGACGCGCGAAATTTGGCACGGACTTCAATGCGAGATGATTTTAATAGGTTCCACAACGAAACATTATCTCGATATTTGGTAGAAAATCCGAAGAAATTCTGGTCGTATGTAAAGTACGCAAGCGGCAAGACGCAGTCAATACCTTCGCTGCGCAGTGCCGATGGCACTGTTACCGACGACTGTGCCGCTAAAGCGGAGTTATTGAACGCAGTTTTCCGAAATTCCTTCACCAGGGAAGATGAATGGAATATTCCAGAATTTGAAACACGAACAGCTGCTAGCATGAGTTTCTTAGAAGTAGATACCTTAGGGGTTCCGAAGCAACTCAAATCGCTTGATACGGGCAAGTCTTCAGGTCCAGATTGTATACCGATTAGGTTCCTTTCAGATTACGCTGATACAGTACCTACTTAGCAATCATATACAACCGCTCGCTCACCGGTAGCTCTGTACCTACAGGTTGGAAAACTGCGCAGGTCGCACCAGTGTTTAAGAAGGGTAGTAGGAGTAATGGTTCAAATGGTTCAAATGGCTCTGAGCACTATGGGACTTAACTTCTAAGGTCATCAGTCCCCTAGAACTTAGAACTACTTAAACCTAACTAACCTAAGGACATGACACACATCCATGCCCGAGGCGGGGTTCGAACCTGCGACCGTAGCGGACACGCGGTTCCAAACTGAAGCGCTTAGAATCGCACGGCCACACCGGCCGGCAGTAGGAGTAATCCATCGAGTAATCCATCGAACTACAGACCTATATCATTGACGTCGGTTTGCAGTAGGGTTTTGGAGCATATACTGTATTCAGACATTATGAATCACCTCGAAGGGAACGATTTATTGATACGTAATTAGCATGGTTTCAGAAAACATCACTCTTGTGCAACGCAGCTAGCTCTTTATTCGCACGAAGTAACGGCCGCTATCGACAGGGGATCTCAAGTTGATTCCGTATTTCTAGATTTCCGGAAAGCTTTTGACACCGTTCCTCACAAGCGACTTCTAATCAAGCTGCGGTCCTATGGGGTATCGTCTCAGTTGTGCGACTGGATTCGTGATTTCCTGTCACGAAGGTCGCAGTTCGTAGTAATAGACGGCAAATCATCGAGTAAAACTGAGGTGATATCAGGTGTTCCCCAGGGAAGCGTCCTGGGACCTCTGCTGTTCCTGATCTATATAAATGACCTGGGTGACAATCTGAGCAGTTCTCTTAGGTTGTTCGCAGATGATGCTGTAATTTACCGTCTAGTGAGGTCATCCGAAGACCAGTATCAATTTGCTGTATGGTGTGGCAGGTGGCAGTTGACGATAAATAACGAAAAGTGTGAGGTGATCCACATGAGTTCCAAAAGAAATCCGTTGGAATTCGATTACTCGATAAATAGTACAATTCTCAAGGCTGTCAATTCAACTAAGTACCTGGGTGTAAAAATTACTAACAACTTCAGTTGGAAAGACCACATAGATAATATTGTGGGGAAGGCAAGCCAAAGGTTGCGTTTCATTGGCAGGACACTTAGAAGATGCAACAAGTCCACTAAAGAGACAGCTTACACTACACTCGTTCGTCCTCTGTTAGAATACTGCTGCGCGGTGTGGGATCCTTACCAGGTGGGATTGACGAAGGACATCGAAAGGGTGCAAAAAAGGGCAGCTCGTTTTGTATTATCACGTAATAGGGGAGAGAGTGTGGCAGATATGATACGCGTGTTGGGGTGGAAGTCATTAAAGCAAAGACGTTTCTCGTCGCGGCGTGATCTGTTTACGAAATTTCAGTCACCAACTTTCTCTTCCGAATGCGAAAATATTTTGTTGAGCCCAACCTACATAGGTAGGAATGATCATCAAAATAAAATAAGAGAAATCAGAGCTCGAACAGAAAGGTTTAGGTGATCGTTTTTCCCGCGCGCTGCTCGGGAGTGGAATGGTAGGGAGGTAGTATGATTGTGGTTCGATGAACCCTCTGCCAAGCACTTAAATGTGAATTGCAGAGTAATCATGTAGATGTAGATGTAGATGTAGATGATCCTCGCGCCTCGGTGTACTGGTTGCTGGATAGCTAGGTCCTTTCGGTGTTCTTCGTTTGCGATAATTGCCAACGAAAAGATGCGGAGTGATCTGTGACCTGAAGTCGCTGTACCACACCATCCACAAAGAAAAAAATTTTAACTAATTTGAGCTAACAAATGTGTAAAAGGAGCTTCTCGTCCACGCCGTGGAAGCCCAAGGGATGTCTACCGGTGGCCGTGTCATCCTCTGGCTTGCGACGCCATGCGGATGCGGTGTGGAGGAGCGTGTGGTGAGCACACCGGTCTCCCGGACGTTTTTCGGACTTTTCATAGCGTGGAGCTGCTACTACCCCGTCAAGTAGGTCCCCAACTGGCATCACGAGGCCGAGTGCACCCCGTACTAAGACATGGCTGCCGGATCGAACCGAAACCGCACTTTCCGTGCTTAGCGAGTTTCTGTTGAGGCCGGATGCTAGTTAGTGTTGTGAGGTGGCTGCAGCATCTGGGTGGGCGGTGGTCGGTGGCCGGTCGGTTTCTCTGCTTTGGATGACGCTGCGGTGTCGGCGGCTGCGGCGTGACGGGTTTCGGCGTCCGGTGGACGCCTACATTTTGGCAGCGTCTTCTGCACTTAGCTAGGTTGCCTTCCACCGATAAATCGACGGTACTATGTCTACCCTTTTAATGCGGAGTGGACATACTTCTGATCAACATCTCTTTTGTTTGCGATTTTTGTTACTTGGATTTGACATTTCACCAAGAACACTGTATGTTGTTAAAGAGTAGTTTTCGTACTTGAAAATGACCCATCTCATCAGTGGGATAAAGTACTTTTGAGTGGGGAAATCGAAGTTAACTTTCTTACACTAATATAGCTCCACAACTGTAGCAAACTGACTGAAGACTACTAGAAAACATTAAACAAGTTTGTACAGGAAATAACTACAACAGTCTGAAATCTGACCCTTCAGCTAACTCAAATAAAACACGGGAAAAATAGGGAGTCGCTTTCGATCTCATGGAAAAAAAAAAAAATCAGTAAGCTAATGTTTGATTCAAATGGTTGATCTCTAACATATATTTAAAATAGCAAATGGATGCACAGGTGTTGCAGTTGAAGATGTACATCAGTGGCTGAACGACAACAATGACGGTATCTGACGGTGGCTAGCGAGCAGCGATCACAGCAGACGTACGCATCATCTGACCAGCTTATCGCCACCGTCAGGTGGCTTGCGGAGTATGGATGTAGATGTAGATATAGAGTACCTGTCCGTTAGCGTTCCAGCTGAGTCTTTTACTGTCAAGTGACTGCCAGGTCATGTTGCTATGAAACATCACTCTGATTAAAACAAAGGACAGTTGTACAATTCTATGTTGAAAACACTTCTATAAAAGGGTTAGTTTTCCATCATTGATATAAATAACGTACGTGTGTTTAAATAAGAATAAATTTCAATTTTCTCGCAGTACCTTTTTTGTCTTTTCACTCATATTATCCAGATTTTGAGGATTTTCGTTTTACCGGAACACTTCTGATCCCATATAGCCTGGATAAAAGAAGTTGTGCTATCTTGTTCTAACTGTCTGCCTGTAATCGAACTGCTGCTGATAGATGTGGTACAGGAAATGTCACTGAGCGAAATTATGAAAGACGCTTCAAAGCCAGTATTCACTTTTGTTTACATGAGTAACCGAAGAGAGATGACAACAGAAAAAAGATATAATGTAGAAACAATCACACGCACATGCCACACACACACACACACACACACACACACACAAACACACACACAGAGAGAGAGAGAAAGAGAGAGAGAGAGAGAGAGGGTGATGGGAGGGGGGGGGGGGAGGGGGAGGGAAGGGAGGGACGATGAAAGTGCTAAGCCCTCCAAGCGTATGGACTTCTAAAGCTGCAGCTGAGACTTCGAGACTTAAGAACGAAGTTTTATTTATGAGGTTATGATATATATTCTTTGGTCAGGAAGTTCACAACTTCCTTTAAGGCTCATTGTTTGGTCAAAGATAATAATTATTGTGAATGTGTTTCAGCTGATTTTATAGAAAGAGAGGACATCTAATACCATACGACTTAGATGTCAATAAAATCTACGAAGTAACTGTAAAATTGATAGAGAATGGATATAATTCTTCAGTAACACTTACCCAGCAATAAAATCGGAAAAGTTGCTGACGTTCACATGAAATACGTCTGCCTCCAGCCGGCCACAGTGGCCGAGCGGTTCTAGGCCCTTCAGTCTGGTACCGCGCGACCGATACGGTCGCAGGTTCGAATCCTGCCTTGGGCATGGGTTGTGTGGTGTCCTTACGTTAGTTCGGTTTAAGTTGTTCTAAGTTCTAGGGAACTGACGACCTCAGCTGTTAAGTCCCATAGTGCTCAGAGCCATTTGAACCATTTGAACGTCAGTCCTTGTATAAAAGTGTTACTACACGTTAAGCTGCATTGCTAATTACTTTTTTGTTGAACCTTTATTAAACATAACCCATCTTCAGTGCTGCATAAGCATGAACGTCTAAACCAGTGATATTCTTTTGTGAATTTCAAATTTTTAGGAGAAATTTAACTATTTCGTAAGTAATCGACATGATTGCGAAAATTTTCCGGATGTTTTCAAGCTGACAGTTCGATGCCATTGATATTGTTATCACTGCTTTTATACCACTGAAGATGGCTCATGCCTCTTACTTATTTAATAAATAAAGGATAATCATTAATGCCGCTTAAGGTGCACTAACAAGATGTAAACAGCAAATGCAAAGTGCGGAGAGCCAAATACACAAGACGTTTATTTCAATACCTGTGTTATTACTTCCAGTAAGGAAAGTTGATATAGGAAAGAAACATTCAGTATGGAAACATCCAAAGCCGCTTGTATTCAATACTTTACAGAACCGTAGTGTACTGCGTATCAAGTTGGGTGCAAGGCTTCAAAACAGTAATTTATTCAAGTTGTACATTCAGTAATTCTTTGGAATTTAGTGATAAAAGTGTGGAATAAAGAATATACACATTGTACAAAAATGTAAAAATACAGGGTTTTACAAAAAGGTACGGCCAAACTTTCAGGAAACATTCCTCACACACAAAGATAGAAAATATGTTACTTTCCATGTTAGAGCTCATTTTATTACTTCTCTTCAAATCACATTAATCATGGAATGGAAATACATAGCAACAGAACGTACCAGCGTGACTACAAACAATTTATTACAGGAAATGTTCAAAATGTCCTCCGTTAGCGAGGATACATGCATCCACCCGCCGTCGCATGGAATCCCTGATGCACTGATGCAGCCCTGGAGAATGGCGTATTGTATCACAACCGTCCACAATAGGAGCACCAAGAGTCTCTACATTTGGTACCGGGGTTGCGTAGACAAGAGCTTTCAAATTCTCCCATAAATGAAAGTCAAGAGGGTTGAGGTCAGGAGAACGTGGACGCCATGGAATTGGTCCACCTCTACCAATCCATCGGTCACCGAATCTGTTGTTGAGAAGAGTACGAACACTTCGACTGAAATGTGCAGGAGCTCCATCGTGCATGAACCACATGTTGTGTCGTACTTGTAAAGGCTCATATTCATGCAGCACAGGTAGAGTATCCCGTATGACATCATGATAACGTGCTCCATTGAGCGTAGGTGGAAGAACATGGGGCCCAATCAAGACATCACCAACAATGCTTGCCCAAACGTTCACAGAAAATCTGTGTTGATGACGTGATTGCACAATTGTCTGCGGATTCTCGTCAGTCCACACATGTTGATTGTGAAAATTTACAATTTGATCACGTTGGAATGAAGCCTCATCCGTAAAGAGAACATTTGCACTGAAGTGAGGATTGACACGTTGTTGGATGAACCATTCGCAGAAGTGTACCCGTGGAGGCCAATCAGCTGCTGATAGTGCCTGCACACGCTGTACATGGTACTGAAACAACTGGTTCTCCCGTAGCACTCTCCATACAGTGACGTCGTCAACGTTACCTTCTACAGCAGCAACTTCTCTGGCGCTGACATTAGGGTTATCGTCAACTGCACGAAGAATTGCCTCGTCCAGTGCAGGTGTCCTCGTCGTTCTAGGTCTTCCCCAGTCGCGAGTCATAGGCTGGAATGTTACGTGCTCCCTAAGACGCCGATCAATTGCTTCGAAAGTCTTCCTGTCGGGACACCTTCGTTCTGGAAATCTCTCTCGATACAAACGTACCGCGCCACGGCTATTGGCCCGTGCTAATCCATACATCAGATGGGCATCTGCCAACTCCGCATTTATAAACATTGCACTCACTGCAAAACCACGTTCGTGATGAACACTAACCTGTTGATGCTTCGTACTGATGTGCTTGATGCTAGTACTGTAGAGCAATGAGTCGCATGTCAACACAAGCACCGAAGTCAACATTACCTTCCTTCAATTGGGCCAACTGGCGGTGAATCGAGGAAGTACAGTACATACTGACGAAACTAAAATGAGCTCTAACATGGAAATTAAGCGTTTCCGGACACATGTCGACATAACATCTTTTCTTTATTTGTGTATGACAAATGTTTCCTGAAAGTTTGACCGTACCTTTTTGTAACACCCTGTATAAGGGAAAGACGTATACATGGAAGGATGAGGGGTAATCTGAAATACACTGTCACCGATTGATAAACAAAGGCCTCTCCGTCTTAGCAGTGCGGAAGAATGATTATAAAAGATCAGTTAATTTTTCAATTTCGTTGCTCAGTTTGAATCCATAATGCAAATATGGAAATATTATTGAGAAGAAACGTAAAGTTCTTACATATTGAAGTCATTACAGAGGGAGCTCAAGCTAAGTGGCGACGGGTAGGGCAGGAAATCAATAGTGGCCTTGTTAGAGAAAACTTTCCTGCATTCGTATGAAGTGGTATAGGTAAACCTATGTAAGTATGGTCTCTCGGCGTTTCCACCCTGACCACTCCTGTCACGAATTCAGTGTGTTAACCACTGTGCTAACCTGTGGTATTCCGTAATCAGAGTACACCACGAGCAATTTTCTTTAGTTATGACGCTACTCGCAACTATCGTAGTGATCTGATGTAGCTGTACCATGGAAGTATTTACGATTACTATCATAAATTCAATCTACAATATGTGTGTAAGAGCTGTAATTTTCTCGCAATAAGCAACATTCTGCACAAAGTTTGGACCACTTTTGCTGTTGTTGGTTTTACTAGCTCTGCATACGAGTCCATCCTACACGAGCCTCTTCATTTCTGTGTAACTACTGCTACTTGAACATGCTTACTGTATTCATCCCTTGGCCTCCCTCTACAATCTTTACCCCTTATACTTCTCTTCATTACAAAGCTGACAATTCGTAGGTGATTTAAGATGCACAGTATAAAATAACCTATTCTTTTACTCAAGTTGATCATAAATTTTTTTTTCCTCATTTCGATTCAGTATCTCTAAATTAATTACTCGATCTGCCCATCTAACCTTCAGCAATCTTCTATAGCACCACATTTCAAAAGCTGTTATTCTCTTCCTGTAGAACCGCTTAATGTCAATGTTTCACTTCCATATAAGGCTACATTCCATGCAAATACCTTGAGAAAAATCTTCTTAACAGTTACATTTACATTAGAGTTACTCCTTTTTTAAGTCTTCCACAGCAGTAACACCAGTTGCCGTCAGGTCACCGAAGTTACTGCCCACGTCTGCCAAGAGCTGTTGGGAAGCGGGGTGCGCTCAGCACTTGTGAGGACAATTGAGGAGATACTCGACTGAGAAATAGCGGCTGCGATCACAAAAACTGACAACGGCAGGGAGAGCGGTGTGCTGACCACATATCCATTTCCGCATCAAGTTACGCCTATAGCAGAGGATGACATGGCGGTCGGTCGATACCACTGGGCCTTCAAAAGCTGTTCGGACGGAGATTGATTTTCCTTGCTTTAGCCACTCGGCATTTTATTTCCTCTCAACTACGGCCACCATCAGTTATTTTTCTGACCAGATGTCGAAATTGACAAAAGCCAGAAAATGAGACATTAAAAGTAGTAATTTTTAATGTCTCATTTTCTGGTTTGATTCCCTCAGCATCGCGGAATTTATATCGGCTACATTTGATAACCCTTTTCTTACTTCTGGTGATGTACATTTTATAACTTGTTTTCAAGACGCTATCCGTTCCGTTTAACTGCTCTTCCAAGTCCTTAGCCGTTTCTGACAGAATTAAAATGTCACTAGCAAAACTCAAAGTTTATATTTCTTCTCAATGAACGTGAATCTCCTTTCGAAATTTCTCCATGATTTCCCTTACTGATTGTTCAATGTCTCTATTGGATAACATTGGGACAGGCTACAACCCTGTCTCACTCCCTTCACAACCGTTGTCCGTCTCTTATGACTTCAATCTGGTTTCTGTACAAGCTTTAAATAATCTTTAGTTCCTTGAATTTTATCCATGGTACCATGGGGATAGTGTATTCCAGACAACATTGCAAATAGCATTCTGTAAATAAGCAAGTGTTATAAATGTAGGTTTGCCTTTCTTTAATCTATCTTCTAAAATAAGTTTCATGGTCAGTATTGCCTAGCATTTTCCTAAATTTCTCCTGAACCGTAACTGAACTTCCTCGAGGCCGACTTCTACCAGTTTCTCCATTCTACTTCAAATTATTCGTGTCAGTATTTTCAACACATGTCTTATTAAACTGATGGTTCTGTGATATTCCCGCTTTTTTTTGGAACTAAAAATATTACAATCTACATTACGTCTGTGCGCATTTCACCTGGCTCACATATTTTGCGCACAAGTTCAGATAGTTTTTTTCATGGCTCTTCCAAGGGTCTCAATAATTCTACGGGAATGTCATTTACTCCAGGTGTCTTATTTCGGCTTAGGTCTGTCTCTGCTCCATCACATTCTTCTCGTAGTAACATATCTCGCATCTCATCTTCATTTACTTCTTCTTCCCTTTCTATAATACTGACTTCTAATTCATTTCCCTTGTGTAGCCTTTACGTATATTCCTTCCATCTTTGAACTTCCTCTTCCTTGCTTAGCACTGGTTTGCCTTCTGCCTCTTGATATTCATATAGCAGCTTCTCTTTTCTCTTTGACTGTCCTGTAGGCAGCATCTATCTGTTCCCTAGCTATACGTGCTTCTATATCTTTTCATTTGACCTGTAGCCATTCCTGCTTAGCCATTTGCACATTCTGTCAGTCTCGTTTTTAGACAGCTAAATTCTATATCACCTGCTTCATTTACTACATTTTTCAATTTCCTTTTTTCGACGATTAAATTCAATATCTCTCATTGTTGTGCTGTATACACCTTTAGTTTTCTAGCCCCCAGTCGAAAGAAGTTAGACGACGTCGGACGCGAAGAATAGCTTCAGCAGCAGACACTAACACTTGTGGCCAAATAACACTACAATGCATCATGACAGACAGACCCGTTGTTAAGCTTTTCTATTTTTAATTTCGAATTTTGTTAATACTGAAATTAATTTTGAGCGTCTCAAATGTTATAAAACGATTTCAAGTTAGCTCATATACATTTAATCATTCGTTACTTTCTGTGTCTTTCTTCTCAGTGATAGCACTTCGTTAGGGATGCGAAGTTTACTTACACCACACCACTTGTTTCTGAATGACAGGACCGAGCTCCCCACCAACATTCCTTGCAACATCCTTTAAAATCATACTAGAGAAAGTGAATAGACTTGTGCCTCAATTAATATTTTTATAATAATTTAAATATTGCAGAAACTGAATCTACAGCAAACACAAATATTATACCCGAAAATAATTAGATATTTTGAGTATAGAAAGAGTTAGTATCCTTTCACGGGAATCTTCGGTATCATTTAACATATTATTCAATTCCTTTTATTTCCTCAAGACACAATCACAGTAACAAATTTTTAATCGTGACTGGTTTCGACCTTATATTGACCATCGTTAGAAACTTTAGGTGGAACGAGACCTGGAAATATTTTAATTTTAGTTTATGTCACTTTTAAGAGGAACTGGCAACGTTATAACGAATTTGAGGATCCCAATACATCTCAATCACTTTCCTCCGTAAACAGAAAGTTGTTTTTACCAAACATTTAATATATTCGTGTTATTACTGGGGATCGACATAAATCCTTATAAGTTCAGAAAATGACACACTTTATTTTTAATTGCCGTTGGTGGGATGAATACGTAACGATCCGATATTCATACGCACTTTTTCAAAATTTTTATTTATTTTGTGCTTTCGTTGTTGCACAAAGAGTCAAGACTGCAACTGTCACGTAATAATTAAATCTGAAACAGATCTTGTACAAAATTAGTTCCATTAAAACTTCAGAGGGGTTTTTAATAACTGTGATATTTTCAAAATAAGTGAGAATTGAGATCTAGTGATCTAAATCGTTAATTTGAACAATTCCAGAAGCGTGTAACACCTGTACTCCTGTCGTTAATATTCATTTAGTGGTTGGTAGTTTTACATAAGTCATCCAGGCTTACTTATTTTCGGGCGAAGAAGTTACATACAGCCAAAAAAGGGAAGGTTAAAAGACGTGATCGCGTGCCTGATATCAGCGCACACTCCGCTGCAGAGTGAAAATCTCATTCTGGAATATGATATCCTTGGTTACAGTTGGTAATTAATACCAATTACTTGCGATTAAAGTCACAATTTATTAGGTAATTTCAAACTAACGATACTTCACTTTACATTCACACCCACCATTGTCTTTACAACGCTGATTTCATTCCAGTTATCATCAATCTGGAATAATACTCATGAAATTTACTGAATATTATATCATGTATCGCTTTCGACAATTACCATTCGTCATCATGAGTACATTGATTTATCCTGAATTCTTTAATTAATATGTTACCTTTTAAGGGACTTCCACTTTTACCTCCTGTCAGTAGTTTGAACACTTACAATATTCAATGTAACTCGTTTCACTCAAGTATCTTTCAACATCCCATCGCTCCACTCTTTCGTACTCGACTCTCGACTCTTGCTCTCAGACTCGTAGTTGAACTTGAAAAACGCACGCATATCAAGCTCGAAAAACTTGCTTTGTGGATACGATAATGCCCAGAGAATTTTCTTCATTCATTGGACGTTGCATAGCAAAATTCAGATATAGATACAAATTTCATTGTGAATGTAAGTGCAGTAAAAGTGAGCTTTTGGTTGAAAACATGTTATGTACAGGTTTCAGTGCCGATTGCAGAATATCGATAAGACCTTAGGACACTGTCTGTCGATGGACCAACGTATCATGAATAACCTAGAGACTTTTTGTTGGTTTCATTAATTGTCCACGCTATCTCAAGCTGCTTCGTCAGAAATTCAGTTCGTTTACCGTTACATTATGTGTACTTGCCGTATAAACACAAGCACACAAATCTACGTTACATGATGTGTTTATAAGAGACTGAACCAATTTTAGTGCAGTACTGAAGGTTGTAAGACATAGGTGGGGAAATATTAAAATAGAGAACTACAACTGATGAAATGAGTAAATCTATGCCAGATTACACTGCCGCTGAAAATTCAGCTCAGTCGTTGGAAACACATATCAGTGCAATGGACAAAAAGGCAAACGGCGTTTTTGCTGAGCACCTGTGTATAGTGCTGCGGAATAAGACGTCAAGTTAATTGATTGTTGACAGATGACGGAGACTAGCAAGTGATCACGCGTTATCGACATACCTACATTATTCATGAGTATTCTGTTGGCATTTTGTTTGAACAATTCACGTCTTGCTTACAGAACATCACCGTGTGCTTTATGAGATATCATTTGTCTCGTGAGTTATATTTCTCTCTTTCATTTTTGGGAGTCTAAGAGGTAATGGCTTTTTGATGGTATCTCGTGCATTGCTATAAATATTTCGAAAAAGTCTGAGTGATAATCGATACGCAGTAATGTAATATTTTGACTTTGTGGAAACTTTTTAAGTTAACAGACACGAACGGTCTTTACAAATCAATTTTTAGCGTAAATGTTTGAATCTGAAGACGTAATGTAACTGTCACCATTACGACAGAACGAAGATTGTAAACGTTAATGATATCTTGTAGACCTATAATACAGGAGGTTCGTTGAGTGAGTAGTTTGAAAGCTACAAAGAATATCAGCAAACGTGTGCGCAAAGCGAATAATTTTTATTTGCCGTTTCCTACTTCCATTTTATAATTCGTTTTCTTAGCTTTATCCGACCCATTATATGCCTTTGTGGCAGATAACAGCAAGAATATACGAATTCCCGTTTGTCACTATGCATAATAATTTGATTTTATGTAAACTGTAAATTCTGCCTCTTGAAACCGGCACGTATGTTTCTTCTCTTATTTTAGGAGCAAGCGACGAGATTTTTTTAAGGAATTAATCTCGTGTGCTAGGACTCCTGTAAACAAATGATTGATAACGTTTGAGTACGTATGCTGTGGTTGTTCAGATAAAACAGTCTCCCTAAAGAACTTATCTATACTGAGTGAAGAGAATGAAAGATATACGTGTCCAATTTCCGGAGACTCTAAGTCTTCCTTACACACGTATTCTGCAGGTCTTGTTAGGCCGGCAGTGAGTTACCTCCGGAGATGCTGTTCCTCACTCTGTGGACTTTCCATTCCCGTATTGACTTTGCCCTCCATCTTGTTTTTTCTCATTTAATTTGTCGCCGGCTTCATCCTGGGAATTCGTTTAGAGCGGGGACTTATCTTGTGTCCACTGCATTTTGCAGCAGTCATTTGTCCCTCGTATCGCTTGCGGTGGGGCGAGAGCCGCTCGGCTACGTCATTTGTTTCCCGTCGAAAGGAAAAAACTCCCTTCACGCACTATCAGGGACCACGTCTAGCGAAAGAGTAAAGCAGCAGGACGTTTCTTAGCCTAATTTGTAGTGTCTTCTGCTCCATTTCAGCCTTCACTCCATATTCTACTACATTACAAGCCAAACATTCGTTATTTTTTGCGTAATTATTTATGTATTTGGAGCTGCGGAAAAACATCACAAGGATTTAGACAACAGGTTTAAATGAGACAATCTTCTACTCTTTCGAGCTGCATTAAAGTGAAGGAATGAGTATTCTGAACATTACACGGACACGGAAAAAAGTAGATAAGAATGCAGATATATAGACTGAGGCATAAGTTTTTCAATATTGTTGCGGTTTTACTACTACTCTCCTCTACTCCCCCCCCCCCCCCCCACACACACACAAAAAACAAACAAAAAACCGTACCATATATGTGTTGTACTACGATTTTAGAATGCTCTGCATAGAATCTAGCAAGAAATCCGTTACGTTTATGAACTTGTACTTCTTAGATCCACTGAAAACTAATGTAGTGGTTTTTTCGACAGAAGTCATATCTGCAATTTTATGAGTTCTAGATTATTAATGGGTGACACAAACTTTACTTTTGCGATGAGAGAACTGATTACTGACTCTGATTCTCTTTTACTATAATGGTTAGCTTTAGGTGATAATTCTCAATTTGTTTGCTACTTAACATCAGACATACTGCAGTCTTATCGTAACAAGGCTTCAGCTTATGCTAGACAATTTTCCAACGCAGGTGAATTTCTCTCATTTATCAGGTTACACACGGATATGTATTGTGCGTCTGGTTTACGTATCAGTAGCGTTAGTAACTATTGTGCTATAAATGCGTTGTCGGTCCTACGATTCATGCCACTGAAATGTATTTGTCCGTTTATAGCTAAGAGGCGTTACTAATTCGTACTGTGAAACGACAGTCGAATGCACCACAATGTCAGTTTCAGAAATTACTTTCACTGGATTCCTGGTTACAACCACCGCTCTACTACATTCGACATGGAATATAGTGAACCAAACTGAAATACTTATTGTCAAAAACTCTCGTAATAGTTACTGCATGTGCCTTTGCATTGTACCGCGCGAAGAACCGTATGTCGTTTCATTAATTGTTCACTGAAAAAGGTCCATCTAGAGCTATCTGATTACTTAAGTGCAGGCTGTTATTCATACACTACACCGGAAATACTCAGTTCAATAATGGGTGTTGCTCTAATTTCACCCCACATATCATGCAGAGGCTCTTCATGCTACTCAGCAAGATTTTCACAAGTGCAACGTCGACTGACTCTAGTTCACGTTTTCTGATAAATGTAGCCACACTTCATCAAAGGCTCCGTCACGCATATACTGCGATAGCCAGTTGGAATAGTGCCGTTGGATAGGGAACTAAAATTTAGAAACACGAAATAAAAGCTTTAAAATTGCCAGATAACATTGTAATTCTAGAAGAGTGAGCAAAGAACTTGGAACTTCAGTTAAACTAAATGGGTGGTGTTCTGAAAGGAAATCATAAGATAAACTTAAACGACACATATTATAAAAGTGAATGTATGCTTGTATAAGGGTTAGTCAAGTGAAAACAAAACAGCTGGAAGAAACGTAAGTAAACTCTTCATTATTTCAAAACTAATCGCCATACCTGTTAAAACATCCCACTGTGAGACAAGACGGTCAATACTTTCTTAGAAAAATGTTTGCGTTTGCCTATGGAACAATCGTTGTACTGAGGCGTGTATCTCTCCGCCCGAAGCCTACTGACTGCCATGAATTTCTTTCTTCAGGTCTCCAAAAATATAGAAATCGCATGGGGAGAAACCGGGACTGTATAGAGAAAGTGTAAGGGCTTCCCAGCGAAACAACATTGGCTACATGTGGGCACCCACATGAAGGTATTGACCATCTTGTCTCACAGTGGGATAAATGCACCAATAGTTACGGCAATTACTTTTGAAATAGTAAAACTGTTTACTTACCTTTTTTACATATGTGTCTTTTTTATTTGACTAACCGTTATTTGTATGTTCCACATCCCCTTCTAAAGCACTGGATCGATTTCAACCGAAATAAGTATGCATATCACTTACTGTCTAGAAAGAACTACTATGGGAGTAGATTAGATGAGATTGGATTAGATGTACTTTTCGAATACACCCATGGTGAGGAGATCATGCAGGATGTAGAACATGTCATAAAAACAAAAATACACAGTAAACGTTTATACAAAAAAATAAATATGCTAACGTGCCTTCCACAGATTCCAAGTGAAACTGTAATCATGGATGGGGAATAAGTAAAAAAATCTTAAACATATTTCCGTTTGAAATATAAGAAACATGTAAATGTTCAGTATACTCAGATTCATACGATAATTCTTCGGTTACTGTACCCATGCATCATCAAGTAGAAAATCATTTTATAACACTTATATTCAATGATTACAGTGCAGCACTGAATTTGTATAGAAGTCAGATTGTTCTAACTGTTGTGACTTGGCAAGACAGCCAAGCCACTATGACCGGTAGCCGAAAGGCACGCGTTTAAGCTCACGCAGGCTGGCGTGAGGTCTGGAATAGTTAAAGGAGTGGAGTCTAGTAAAAATAATACGTAGCTGCTGGAATACTTAACTTTAATCCATAATTGGTGAACATCGGTCTGACGGCACGTGCATCACAAGATAAATAGCAAATGATAATGGCGCCTTGCTAGGTCGTAGCAAATGACGTAGCTGAAGGCTATGCTAACTATCGTCTCGGCAAATGACAGCGTAATTTGTCAGTGAACCATCTCTAGCAAAGTCGGCTGTACAACTGGGGCGAGTGCTAGGAAGTCTCTCTAGACCTGCCGTGTGGCGGCGCTCGGTCTGCAATCACTGACAGTGGCGACACGCGGGTCCGACGTATACTAGCGGACCGCGGCCGATTTAAAGGCTACCACCTAGCAAGTGTGGTGTCTGGCGGTGACACCACACTAACGTTCGCTTTTTTGATATTATCAATAACATATTAACATATACACATGTTTTGGTTCTACTAAGAAACTCAGCAATGGAGGAGAAAGAGCTGGTCGCCAATACATCTTTGAGCCCTTCTTAAACTGAATTTTATTAGTAGCTAAACTTGTTATAAATTCTGGCAGCTCAGTGAAAATGTATGATCCTGAATAATGAACACCTTTTGAATGAAGTAAATAACTTTAAATCTTTGTAACGATTATTCTTATTTCCAGTACTGATTCCGTGAAAGAAGTTGTTGATTTGAAAGAAACACATTTTAATGAAAAATTTCATTAAGGAATAAACGTTTGGGAAGCAATAGTTAACATCTCTTGTTCCCTAACACATTTCGCCACTATGTTCTTAAGTTCAGACCACAAATAATTCTTACTACACGTTTAAAAACCTCGGAAATTTTGGTTTGGCTGATGAGTTACCGCAAAAAATAAACCCGTATGACATTATGGGATGAAAGTAAGAATAGTATGCCAGCTTTTTGATTTTATATCACCTATGTCTGACACCATTCCATTTGTAAACAAAGCTTTGCTTACCCACTTTAGTAGTTATGCGGTGTGCTCCTCCCAGCTGTAATTATTACCATGCTGTAACCCAAAGAATTTGACACTGTCAATTTCTTCTATCTGTCTGTCGTTGTATTTTAGGCATCTACATCTAAATCTACATACATACTCCGTAAACCACCGTATAGTGGGTGGTGGCCAGTCCCTTTTACCACTAATAGTTATTTTCTTTCTTACTTCACTCGCAAATAGAGAGAGGGCAAAACGATTATCTATATGCCACTGTGTGAGCCTTAATTTCTCTATCTTATCTAAGTCCTTACGCAAAATGTGCTTTGGCGGCAGTAGAATAGTTCTGCATTCAGTTTCAAATGCCGGTTCTCTAAATGTTCTCAATAGTGTTCCTTGAAAAGAACGTCGCTTTCCCTCCAGGGATTCCCGTTTGAGTTCGCAGAGCATCTCCGTAATACGTGTTTGTTGATCGAACCTACCGACATCAAATCTAGCAGTATTCAAGAATGGGTCGCACGCGGTCCCCTTTACAGATGATCCATACTTTCGTAAAATTCTTCCATTAAATGGCGAGCATTCGCCCTCCCTACTAAAATTCATACATTCTCGTTCCATTTCATATCGTTTAGCAACGATGCGCCTAGATATTTAATCTACGTGAATGTGTTAAGTAGCAAATTCCCAATACTGTTTTCTAACATTGCTGGATAGTTTTTCCTACTCACCTGCGCTACCTTACATTTTTCTAGCTGTTATTCATCACATCAACTACAAATTTTGATGACGAGAGCACATAGTAACTTGCAATTAATTTTATACATAAATTCAAAACTTTAAGACTTCTTCTCGTTCACACCCCTCCTCCCTACCCACACAAAACTACGGAAGGAGAAAAGTTCAACACTTAGTACATTTTCATCGTTCATGCCACATCAGGCATGACCTTTCTATTTATATCTTCTTTACTGCTAACTCTGATTGCATCACATTTCACAAATGGTATCAACACATACCACTGCACGACACTCAGTTCAGGCGATATGAGGTCATAAATATTTAGCTGCGTGAAAACGAAACAGCAGGGCGAAAGTCTCTAGGGGTGTGGGTGAAATATGTGTACAAATATGTGTGAGTTATATTAAATATATGCAACATGAGAGTAGACGGATAGATTTCAACAAAACTCGGTACACGTTTACTTACTGTCTGAAAAGAAATGCTTTGGGGATAAGAAAGAGCAACTTCCTATTTGGGGAATGGTGGGGGAGGGGAGTGATAATGTAGAGAGAGAAGGGAGGAGGTGGAGAGACTGAGAGGCGAAAGAGAGAGATCTGCACAGGTAGGGGGGAGAAGGAAAATGGAGAGAGACAAGGGGAGGGGAAAATCACAGAGAGAGGAGATGAACAGAGGAAGGAAAGACGAGGAGATGGACAGAGAGAGGAGGGAGGAGTTGACCGACAGAGCGAGGGTGAAGAGATGTTGGACAGTGAGAGGAGGGAGGAAAAAAATGGTTCAAATGGCTCTCAGCACTATGGGACTCAACTGCTGTGGTCATAAGTCCCCTAGAACTTAGAACTACTTAAACCTAACTAACCTAAGGACATCACACACATCCATGCCCGAGGCAGGATTCGAACCTGCGACCGTAGTGGTGGTGCGGTTCCAGACTGTAGCGCCTTTAACCGCTCGGCCACTCCGGCCGGCAGAGGAGGGAGGAACAGACGGACAGAGAGTCGGGAGGGGAAAATGGACAGAAAGAGAAGAGGTGATGAAGAAGGACAGAGAGAGGGGGAAGAAGGAGATGAGCTACTGGAAGATTGGAATAAATACACACATTAAAAAAAATTTCTATCACCTCCGTTCCGAGAGTTCCAGAACCTATACAGAAAATTGGAACAGAGATCAACATGAACATCATTTCCGCCCTCGTTATTGCTCATGAATACCACACATTGCATGTTGTACCACCATACAGCGAGACCTTCAGAGGTGGTGGTCCAGATTGCTGTACACACCGGTACCTGTAACACCCAGTAGCATGTCCTCTTGCATTGATGCATGCCTGTATTCGTCATGGCATACTATCCACATATTCTTTAAGGTACTGTTGTTCCAGATTGTCCCACTCCACAACGGCGATTCGGCGTAGATCCCTCAGAGTGGTTGGTGGGTCACGTCGTCCATAAACAGCCCCTTTCAGTCTATCCAAGGCATGTTCGATAGGGTTCATGTCTGGAGAACATGCTGGCCACTCTAGACGAGCGATGTCTTCGTCCTGAAGGAAGTCATTCACAAGATGTGCAGGATGGGAGTGCGAATTGTCATCCATGAAGACGAATGCACGCCAATATGTTGCCGATATGGTTACAATATCGGTCGGAGGATGGCATTCATGTATTGTACAGCCTTACGGCCCCTTCCATGACCACCAGCGGCGTACGTCGATCCCACATAATGCCACCCCAAAACATCAGCGAAACTCCACCTTGCTGCACTCGCTGGACAGTGTGTCTAAGGCGTTCAGCCTGACCGGGCTGTGTCCAAACACGTCTCCGACGATTTTCTGGTTGAAGGCATATGCGACACTTATCGGCGAAGAGAACGTGATGCCAATCCTGAACGGTCCATTCGGCATGTTGGACCCATCTGTACCGCGCTGTATGGTGTCGTGGTTGCAAAGATGGAGCTCGCCATGGACGTTGGGAGTGAAGTTGCGCATCATGCAGCCTACTGTCCACTATTTGAGTCGAAACACGACGTCCTGTAGCTGCACGAAAAGAATTATTCAACATGGTGGCGTTTCTGTCAGGGTTACTCCGAGCCATGATCCGTAGGTAGCAGTCATCCACAGCAGAAGTAGCCCTTAGGCGGCCTGAGCGAGGCATGTCATCGACAGTTCCTGTCTCTCTGTATCTACTCCATGTCCGAACAATATCAGTTTGGTTCATTCCGAGACTCCCGGACACTTCCCTTGCTGATAGCGCTTTTGCACAAAGTAACAATGCGGACGCGATAGAACCGCGGTATTGATCGTCTAGGCTTGGTGGAACTACAGACAAAACGAGCCGTGTACCCCTTTCCTGGTGGAATAACTGGAACTGATCGGCTGTCGGACCACCTCCGTCTAATAGGCGCTGCTCATGCGTGGTTGTTTACATCTTTGGGCTGGTTCAGTGACATCTCTGAACAGTCAAAGGGACTGTGTCTGTGATACAATATCCACAGTCAACGTCTGTCTTCAGGAGTTCTGGGAACCAGGGTGATGCAAAACTTTTTTTGATGTGTGTACATACTAGGGCAACAGCGGGTATGAATTAAACCAGCGGTAATGTAGTGTAGTCGAAGTAAGTCAGGCAATGCTGAGGGAACTGAACAAGAGAATTAGAAACTAAAAGAAAGATTTGCAGGAAAGGCCTTCGTGTAAAAGAGAGATATACTAATAGTAATTTTTCCGTAATAACGGTAATTGAGATTCGTGGCTGAAGAAAGGGAGCTACCAGCCTCTGGCTGAAGGAGAATACAAGCTTTTGAAAAGTGATAACACAGAAGAAATCTGAAGACTTGATATGTATATCGAGTAACTAATGAAAAGGTAGTGACTAGAAAAGAAGCGATAGCTTTTTAGGACACACACTGAGGCACCAGAGAATAATTAATTTGTGAATAGAGAGAAATTTTGGGGGAGCGAGGGAAAGAAAGGGAGAATGGGCGGGGTGGGTGGACAGTTAGCGGGGATGACCAAAGCTTGAATACAGTATGGATGTCTCTGTAGTGATGAAAATGTGAAAAGACACATGGCAGACTATCGTGGACAGCAGGGTCAAGTTGATGACTACAATACTAGTAGTAAATGAAAACTCTGGACTCTGAAGCAATAGACCTAGGTAAATAAAATTTTGTTATTGTGTTCTACATTGCATCTGCTTACAATTATCGAGTCGCACACCCGCAGCCTTATTATTTTGGATAATAATTTCAGTGTTTCGTACAGTCACTTGTAACTAAAATACAGGCCAGAAATTCTGAAAGTATATGGCTTGTGTGCGAGGAGTCACGTACTCACGGAGTAAACATTTTTTTCCTGAGGTATATGTTATCATGACGAAGAGAACATCTGTGACACCGGATTTAAGCTTTCTACTTGTATCTAATGAACTTCTAGCGCATTCAGAAAACAGAAAAAGACACGTCTGATGTTCACTAAGAATTTTTCCGTTTCATGTCTCTGTCTTTTTTTAAAATTTTTTTAATTTTTTTTTTTTTAAACAAGCTTCTTTGGTGAAGGCTGCTTTCAGGAACTGAATTTTCTTACTCTCTCCCTGTCTACTCTATGTGAGTTTAAGGGAGTGTATTTTCAACAACTAATTTTAATCCATATCACTGTCTCAACATCTTTAAACGCGTACAGGACAGTACGAACTTCCCCTCACCGATTTCATTCGCATTGACAGGGCGTTTAGGGCATGGACATTTGAAAACGGGAAGACGTAGCTTTCAACCGTCTTCGAGAAAATCGAGTTTTAAATTTTTAGGCGTGATTATGTTCTTTGAATGGTTGCTAGTGTTGAAGAAGTGGCAGCCGAGCGAATAAAAATTTCGTCACAGGATTGAAACTCACTGCCAGTGCCTTCTTTTTCGTTCCCACGTAATTATAACAACAGAGTTATTAAGGCTGTGCTGATTATCAGTTTTTTTCGTAAGGATGTTGGAAACAAAAAAAGAAAAAAAAAAAAAGGATACACGAGAACTGTGAATGAAACCAGTGTTGTGCCCTCGCCAATGGACGCAACCGGAGCTGGCGCGCTGAGACAGTTTCGCACTGGCGCCACGGGCCGCCCTTTGAAGTTCACCGCCAAGCACAAGCGCAGCCCAATCAGTAGTCTCCACCCCGCAGCCGATGGGATGGATTCCGACGTGTGATAAGGCAGCAATGGACAGTTTATGTTCGGCGTTGGCATACGATAGCTCTAGTACGAAGTTCCGGGGTTGTTGTTTGTAGCTACAGATGGATATGAGCCTGCGAGACTTAGTCTACAAGTGGAGTCGCCTATAGCCTTCGCATAAGGAAAAGTGTTTACTACAGTGATCGACAGTTTGGCGCCCATGACGAACACAGTCCATTGTCATTGCATTCAATAGCGCACGTCTTGACAGGCAGCTGCTTAGTTGTATCTATTCCCAAGCACATAAAACGAACTGCTGTACAATTTTAGTTACGTATCGCAGCGCAGTAAGGTGTATATTTGTGTCACCGGTTTGCTTGTGCTGTCACATTTCCTCCATCCACCTCAGAGTACCTAGACCTAATACGACTTGTGCGAGCCGTTCTACTCAGACAACCGATACACTTCAACTGGTATAGTCATTTTATTTCTATTTCCACATTTGCAACAAGTGTAATGAGCACTCTATGGAGCACTGAACGAAGCAGGATGATACTGATCGCAGAGTCATGGGATACAATAATTATGGCGACATACAGCGTATGTAATGAATGCCGAAATTTTACTTGTGCGTGTTTTTTCGGTGTATCTTTTACAAAACAACATTTTCATTCATAAACTTTTGTCGGTCATCACACAGTGTCGCGGTGTAACTGCCACGGATATTGAAGCATATCAACCAATACTGGTGCACATACGACTGAATGAATTTTTATGCAGTCTTCTCTGGAAGATATCTCTTTATTTTGTTCGATGATGTACGCACAATTTTGTACTCATTTTATACGGTTCTTCACCTTCTTATATAATAACCGTGTAAGGCTGAACCTTCGGAGTACATTTTGGAGGACTTACTTTAATACTGCACGTTGGCAGACTCTCCATTCTGAAAAGTTTCGTCGTACAAACCTGGGTTCTCTTGCTCTTCCCATGAATTGAGGAGCAAAGGAAATTGTTCTTTTCTCATGTATAGCTTCGAGATTTCGGTTAGAAAATTCTTGTATAATACTGTTGACAGGTTTTTGTAACGTTTCTGTATTTGTGTATTTACAAATCAACTAATTTTTCACCCTTGGTCCAAATGAGCCAGTGGTCCCTTGCAAAGCCATAAAGAGAGTTGGTAGTAATTTTCCGGATAAAACGACAGAATATTGCGCGCTGTACGAATCTGCCACCTTATGCGTATTGTTTCGCCGCACATGAACGACTTTTGTTCTTAGAGTTTGCACAATCATAATAAATTTGGTGTGACGCAAATCAGATATGATTTACATACATGCTATAACGGTCGCGAGCGTTGATAGTTATCTTTGAGATTGGATGCGGTGAGTCGATGTTAGTGGAGAATGCATGTAAGACGACAAAGACGCCTTTATCAACTTTTTGAACGAGATCGTGTAATAGGACTATGAGAAACTGGATGTTCCTTCTGCGATATTGCAGAAAGGCTTGGTAGGAATGTAGCCATTGTACATGACTACTGACGGTGATGGTCACGAGAATATACGGTCGCGACAAGACAGGCTCCAGACGGCTACGAGGTGTGGCTAGAAAAAAACCGGACTAGTACTGGTGAAACAATAAAACGAATGCAATAAGGCTGAAAGTCACGTGGCCTGTCAAGTGACTCTCGCTCCGCCTACTGCTCGAGTTTCATCTGCCTCCTGCACTCAGTCTGCCCGTGGCGTCTGTTTTAAGTAGTTGACGTTTTGTCTGTGCGTCGGAAAATGTTGAGTGTACAGAAAGAACAGCCTGTTAACATCAAATTTTGTTTCAAACTAGGAAAATCTGCAAGTGAAACGTTTGTAATGTTACAACAAGTGTACGGCGATGATTGTTTATCGCGAACACAAGTGTTTGAGTGGTTTAAACGATTTAAAGATGGCCGCGAAGACACCAGTGGTAACACTCGCACTGGCAGACCATTGTCAGCAAAAACTGATGCAAACATTGAAAAAATCGGTAAACTTGTTCGACAAGATCGCCGTTTAACAATCAGAGCAGTGTCTCAGTTAACAGGAGTTGGCAAGGAAAGTGTTAGGCAGATTATTCATGAAAGTTTCAACATGAACAAAGTGCGCGAGTGTCATCACTGGTGTCTTCGCGGCCATCTTTAAATCGTTTAAACCACTCAAACACTTGTGTTCGCGATAAACAATCATCGCCGTACACTTGTTGTAACATTACAAACGTTTCACTTGCAGATTTTCCTAGTTTGAAACAAAATTTGATGTTAACAGGCTGTTCTTTCTGTACACTCAACATTTTCCGACGCACAGACAAAACGTCAACTACTTAAAACAGACGCCACGGGCAGACTGAGTGCAGGAGGCAGATGAAACTCGAGCAGTAGGCGGAGCGAGAGTCACTTGACAGGCCACGCGACTTTCAGCCTTATTGCATTCGTTTTATTGTTTCACCAGTACTAGTCCGGTTTTTTTCTAGCCACACCTCGTATGTGGTACTATCGAGAGGGAAGACTATCGTGTTCGGCGTATGGCTCTGGCGCATCCTACTGCATCTCCAGCAGCAGTTGGCACCACAGTGACCAACTAACTGTTACAAATCGGTTACTTCAGGTACAGCTCCGAGCCAGACCTTCTTCTTTACCCGAATAGATCTTCCAGCAACTTATCTTCAGCTTTTTCCCCTTCTCAAAACTCATCAACACTGTCAATAATTATCGATGTACACTACTGGCCATTAAAATTGCTACACCACGACGATGACGTGCTACAGACGCGAATTTTAACCGACACGAAGAAGATGCTGTGATATGCAAATGATTAGCTTTTCAGAGCATGCACACAAGGTTGGCGCTGGTGGTGACACCTACAACGTGCTGGCATGAGGAACGTTTCCAAGCGATTTCTCACACACAAACAGCAGATCACCGTCGTTGCCTGGTGAATCGTTGTTGTGATGCCTCGTGTAAGGAGGAGAAATGCGTACCATCACGTTTCCGACTTTGATAAAGGTCGGATTGTAGCCTATCGCGATTGCGGTTTATCGCACCGCGACATTGCTGCTCGCGTTGGTCGAGATCCAATGACTGTTAGCAGAATATGGAATCGGTGGGTTCAGGAGGGTAATACGGAACGCCGTGCTGGATACCAACGGCCTCGTATCACTAGCAGTCGAGATGACAGGCATTTATCCGCACGGCTGTAACGGATCGTGCAGCCACGTCTCGATCCCTGAGTCAACAGATGGGGACGTTTGCAAGACAACAACCATCTGCACGAACAGTTTAACGACGTTTGCAGCAGCATGGACTATCAGCTCGGAGACCATGGCTGCGGTTACCCTTGACGCTGCATCACAGACAGGAGCGCCTGCGATGGTGTACTCGGCGTCGAACCTGGGTGCACGAATGGCAAAACGTCATTTTTTCGGATGAATCCAGGTTCTGTTTACAGCATCATTATGGTCGCATCCGTGTTTGGCGACACCGCAGTGAACGCACATTGGAAGTGTGTATTCGTCATCGCCATACTGGCGTATCACCCGGCGTGATGGTATGGGGTGCCATTGGTTACACGTCTCGGTCACCTCTCGTTCGCATTGACGGCACTTTGAACAGTGGACGTTACATTTCAGATGTGTTACGACCCGTGGCTCTTCATTCGATCCCTGTGAAACCTTACACTTCAGCAGGATAATGCACGACCGCATGTTGCAGGTATTTTACGGGTCTTTCTGGATACAGAAAATGTTCTACTGCTGCCCTGGCCAGCACATTCTACAGATCTCTCAACAACTGAAAACGTCTGGTCAATGGTGGCCGAGCAACTGGCTCGTCACAATATGCCAGTCACTACTCTTGATGAACTGTGGTATCATGTTGAAGCTGCGTGGGTAGCTGTACTTGTACACGCCATCCAAGCTCTGTTTCACTCAATGGCCAGTCGTATCAAGACCGTTATTACGACCAGAGTTGGTTGTTCTGGGTACTGATTTCTCAGGAACTATGCACCAAAATTGCGTGAAAATGTAATCACATGTCAGTTCTAGTATAATATATTTGTCCAATGAATACACGTTTATCATCTGCATTTCTTCTTGGTGTAGCAATTTTAATGGCCAGTAGTGTATTTTCAGTTGCACTGAATGTTCTGTAACCGTTCATCTTAAAGCAATTGCTGAACGTAATGCTTGTCTCAAACCCCGGGGAGATTTATTCTTGTTCATATGCGGTACATACGGGGCTAAATATTCCGCCTGCCATTTAGGTGCAAAAACAAAAGTGTAACCGGTTTGCGTTTCTTAAAACAGTAGCGTGATACGACAATAATCCATGAAACAAATTTATTTACTTACTTTCCAATCACAAATGTTTAGACAGTTTGTTAGACATTGTGACAAGAGTGCCTGCGTGCACAGGGTCTAAACGATAAACTGATTTAGCGCGAGGGAAGGCAGTTACGCAACATTTGACTGCCCTTTGTTGAACGGTGATTCGCGCAAGCGGGCGCCCACGTAATGAAGGTCGCCGGCAACAGCCCGCCTCGCCTCCGATAAGCTTTTAGTGCGAGATTAGCACCTCTTTCTAAGCTGCAACTAGCTCTTACAAGTTCCACGCACATAAAAACAAATTACGTGTGAGGCAATAGGGGCTTGCAGGAACGCTGATTAAATTTACGTCCTCGGAACGATATGCATACGAATGCGACTGTGTGGCCATTACTCGCTCCTCTCTACCCGCCCAACGACGTCAACCGCGGGGTTGTCAGGAATGCGGCGAGGTTTCAGCGGAAAGCACGCCCCACTGGGTTTGTCTAGCCAGGGAACTTGTGCTCGTGTTTCTACGTCATGTTAATCCAGTTAGAAAGGCTAAAAAATATAATAACTTATTTCAGGATGTTTCCTGGATTTTTGCAGGCAGCAAAACAGTGACCGACTGCACCTAGTCACTGCGCTGTGTTTTAATGAATTAAAATTTGTAGAGGTGATTCATACTTGTAAAACGTGCCACTGGTTCCATGTATACTAAGAACATTCGACGTAAAAGGTGAAGCGCCCAGAGCACGTTTCGAAGTCAGAAAGCCATTAACTATCGACTTATTAGTAAACTGAATGCCCATATGTCACGGGAGGGCATACCCAGTTTCAACATGCGCCGTGTATAACGCCAAAATGCTGCAGATAGATGTGGCATATGGTAGATTATAGACACAATATCTGAGCAGACTGTTATGCTGTACAGTGAATACGGTGAACATGGCAGCACGTCGCTAGTTAACCTACTTTGAAAGTAGGATAACAATCGGTCGAAGAGGCATTAGTCGTAGGATCTCCAAGATGCGATCAAAGTTCACCGAATACCACAAGGGCGCACTGAAAAACAATGGCTGCGAATTTTTTAATGTGAAAACTCTTAAAGCTTTATAAGTAAAAAGAACGTTATTAACATTCTACATCTTTATTCTTTATGTCTACATCATTTTTAATCCTCAACCTTGTCATCCTGGCGACGAAAACATTTCTCCCAACGAGAGACCAGTTTGTTAGTACTGTCAATGTACAATGTTTGACTTTGTTGATGGAGCCACAACCGCACATCTGCTCGCACCGTTTCATCACTATGAAAGTGAAGTCCTCTAATGTGGTCTTCAAGTTGTGGGAACAGATGAAAATGGAATGGGACCAAGTCGGAACTTTACGGAGGCTGATCATTAATAGTGAACCCAAGGCGTCTGATTGTTGCAAACGTCGATGCGCTCATGTATTGTCTGGCATTGTAACGATGAAGGAGAGGATGCTCCATGTGTGAACGAACTCTTCGAATTCTAACACCCATTAGAGCACGTTGATCCTCTCTCACCGGCAAAGTTACGTTACACCCATCATGTTACAAGCTACTATTTGGAGCACTCTAGCGGAACAGGATTGCAACATGCGTCGACCAAGTACAATGCATGACATATGATGCCTCACTCGATATTGAGAACAGAATAAAAAATCGGAGGCATTACTGTTCAGCACACCCTTCTATAAACTTGAAAATATGGGACATTAATAAATACCACTCAGGTAACAGATCGCGTAAGAGATATAAGAATCCCATGCACATCAAACACTGCTGTCCTTTGGTGCAGAAAACATGTATAGCTTCGTCCCATTGACTGAGACTACTAAACTAATTAAAAAATCCTGAAAACACACAACAAGCTACCTCATGAATCTATAGACGAAACAATAAAACTATTACGGTTAATAACACAACAAAACTATCTTGAATTTAATTAGGAACATTACATACAAGAAGAAGGATTACCCACGGGTTCATACATTTCAGGAACACAAGCCAACATCTTCACAAATCATACAGAAACACCAATACTTGCAGATGCAAAACAAAGAAAAGCCACAGTATCATCTTCTGGCAAAGGTACATGGATAACACAATATGTATGGCAGGTGAACCTCAGAGGAATATGTAACACTTACACAAAGTCATACATACTATACATAAGAACGGAAGAATTACAACAGAAGAGAACAAGAAAATACATTCAGCTTCCCAGACATAACAATAAGAAAAGACGATCAAGACCATACCTTTGACATCTACAGAAAACCTATAACAAGAGACACCATAATAAATGCAATATCGAATCAACCACAGACCCACAAACAAGTTGTAATCAGATGCATACCAAACAGACTCAATAAGATTCCCCTAAACATTTCTTATTACCAAAAAGAGCTAATGACTACAGAACAGACAGCATTAAAAATGAATACAAAGAAACACTAGATGATACACTTAACAGAAAAACAAAGACACACATGATGAAAGAAAGAAACAACTAATCACACCGAAACAGATCAGTACAATCACCACAAGAACAAAAGAATGGCATTTGAAGACCTACCACAATAAATTCACATACAGAATACATGATATATTCATATAAAAGATTCACAAATATTGCCTACAAAAAAAACCTCAATAAAGAAAGTCATTCCTAAACTAAAACAAGACAGATACCAACAGTCTGGTATCTACCACTCAGTTTTCAGGGATGACTGATGGAACATTTGACGCAATATGTATGAATAGTATGTGATGGCATGGAAATAGGGCAAGCACAATAGAAAAATATATGAACATCATAAAAATCACTAAAGACAGACATACCCTGTATTTTCAAGCAAACTTCCGTACACACTATGCATCAACACAAAATAAACGGGTAGTCAATGATCAAATTAGTATTGGAAACCAGACACTAGATAAAATAAATGAAAAAATCGTGTTCTAGAAAAAATATTTTTCTTTCCCATCCCTCACTTTCCCACACACTACATCCCACTCCCCCTCCAATTTCACCTATTGCTCCTTTCTCCTTTTCCCCTACACACTCTCCATCATTCCACTACATGGCATTCACTGTTCTAATAACCCCGTCCTCCCCCCCCCCCCCAGTGTGAACTCACTACCACCATCGCCGCGCGATCTGAGGCGCCTTGTTACGGTCCGTGCGGCCTCCCCCCCCCGCCCCCCCACCCTGGAGGTTCGAGTCCTCCCTCGGGCAGGGCATAGGTGTGTGTGTTGTCCACAGCGTAGCGTAAGTTAGTTTGTTAGATTAAGTAGTCAGTAGGCTTAGGGAACGATGACCTTAGCAGTTTGGTCCCATAAGACCTTACCACAAACTTCCAAAACCACCACCTTCACCACCTAATCACAATTTAAATCTTCGGCTCCTTCAGTACACCTTCATTTCTCTTACTCGTGAAATAAGTACATAATAACATAACTAAACCACGCAACACACCTACAACGAGTAACAGAGAAAGAGAACATTTTTGCATCAAAGAAAGAACTAGCGGTAAAATGGTAACACTAGACAAACTACATGAGGCATATGTAACGAGAAAGATACAAAAAGCAGTAGTGATGTTATATTGTGGTGTGTTTCACATTAAAAAATGTACAGTTCTGCAAAGTAAGGAGATTACGCCAGAGTAAACAGTGCCAAAGGAAGATATAACCGAAAGACGTGCAACATAGTATTTCCTGATGAGAGCGAAAACCAGGTATGAAGTACCGTAAGTAAACTCAACATCTTTTGTAATGAACTGTTTGTAGATGTAGAATGAAAGCCATTTCGTGAATTTCTCTCATTACAGGCTACCGATGATGCTCATGTCAATGAAACGAAACGTGTCTGGTTGCGAAAACACCCATTCTCTTGTAGCTGCAAAGACTGAATTAAAACACCTTCAATAACTTGCAAGACTTTCATCTCTTTGAGCATTATTTTTCGAACATACCTATATTCACGACTGGCTGCACTGAGTCTTTTAGTTAATGAAACTCAGTTACTTATGCATTTGAGGCACAATGTGGCATTATTTTATTACTCGACAAAGCGAATTACGATCGTAGACGAGATGGGAACAAAATTTGATACTCATATGTTTCAAAGTAGAGCACGTTGATTTGCTACACTTCCAACTGGCAAGTACCACAAACGAATACTTTCAGGGATTAAGTGACGGTTTGTTATACAGGGTGGTCTATTGATCGTGACCGGCCCAAGTATCTCACGAAATAAGCGTCAAACGAAAAAACTACAAAGAACGAAACTTGTCTAGCTTGAAGGGGGAAATCAGAAAGCGCTATGGTTGGCCCGCTAGATGCCGCTGTCATAGCTCAAACATATATCAAATGCGTTTTTTTTAATAGGAACCCCCATTTTTATTACATATTCGTGTAGTACGTTTTCTTTGGACCACTTGTTTTGCTTTGTGATAGATGGCGCTGTAATAATCACAAACATATAGCTCACAATTTTAGACGAACAGTTGTTAACAGGTAGGTTTTTTAAATTAAAATACAGAACGTAGGTACGTTTCATCATTTTATTTCGGTTGTTCCAGTGTGATACATGTACCTTTGTGAATTTATCATTTCTGAGGACGCATGCTGTTACAGCGTGATTAACCGTAAATACCACATTAATGCAATAAATGCTCAAAATGATTTCTGTCAATCTCAATGCATTTGGCAATACGTGTAACGACATTCCTCCCAACAGCGAGTAGTTCGCCTTCCGTAATGTTCGCACATGCATTGACAATGCGCTGACGCATGTTGTCAGGCGTTCTCGGTGGATCACGATAGCAAATATCCTTCAACTTTCCCCACAGAAAGAAATCAGGGGACGTCAGATTCGGTGAACGTGCTGGCCTGCCTGCCACGAAATATGCTATTCAATACCGCTTCAACCGCACGCGAGCTGTGTGCCGGACATACATCATGTTGGAAGTACATCGCCATTCGGTCATGCAGTGAAACATCTTGTAGTAACATCGGTAGAACGTTACGTAGGAAATCAGGATTCATTGCAACATTTAGATTGCCATCGATAAAATGGGGGCCAATTATCCTTCCTACCATAGTGACGCACCATACATTAACCCGCCAAGGTCGCTGATGTTCCACTTGTCGCATCCATCGTGGATTTTCCATTGCCCAATAGTGCATATTACGCCGTTTTTCGTTACCGCTGTTGGTGAATAAAGCTTCGTCGCTAAATAGAACGCGTGCAAAAAATCTGTCATCGTCCCGTAATTTCTCTTGCCCCCAGTGACAGAACTGTACACGACGTTCAAAGTCGTCGCCATGCAATTTGTGGTGCATAGATATATGATACGGGTGCAATCGATGTTGATGTAGCATTCTCAACACCGACGTTTTTTTAGATTCCCGATTCTTGCGCAATTTGTCTGCTACTGATGTGCGGATTAGCCGCGACAGCAGCTAAAACATCTACTTGGGCATCATCATTTGTTGCAGGTCGTGGTTGACGTTTCACACGTGGCTGAACACTTCCTGTTTCCTTAAATAACATAACTATCCGGCGAACGGTCCGGACACTTGGATGATGTCGTCCAGGATACCGAGCAGCATACATAGCACACGCCCGTTGGGCATTTTGATCACAATGGCGCAAAGTCTGGTGAACAGGAACTATACACCACCACCTCTCCTCCCCTTGCCGGCTAAATACTGGCAGTGAAAACTTTTTACAGATTTTTTTAATGGTAACTTCTAGGAAAAGTTGTCACGTATCGCTTAGCGGGCGGTCGCTGTGGCCGAGCGGTTCTAGGCGGTTCAGTCCAGAACCGCGCTGTTGCTACGGTCGCAGGTTCGAATCCTGCCTCGGGCATGGATGTGTGTGATGTCCTTAGGTTAGTTAGGTTTAGGTAGTTTTAAGTCTTTTTTTTATTTTTAATTTGAAATCTTATGGGACTTAACTGCTAAGGTCATCAGTCTCTAAGCTTACACACTACTTAACCTAAATTATCCTAAGGATAAACACACACACCCATGCCCGAAGGAGGACTCGAACCTCCGCCGGGACCAACCGCACAGTCCATGACTGCAGCGCCTAAGACCGCTCGGCAATCCCGTGCGGCGGTTTTAAGTCTAGGGGACTGATGACCTCAGATGCTATGTCCCATAGTGCTTAGAGCGATTTGAACCATTTTTATCGCTTGACGGTATACCTTTAAAATTCAGAAAATTTTTCTTTATATAGGGTTCCACGAACACTGTAACTTTTCCCGCCACACATAACGCGCAAGGAGCACAGTTAAAAAAATAGAATTCCCACGTACGTATAGAAAGTTCAAGAGTCACTTTTCTGGTTAGCACACGCAAACAGAACAAAATGAAACCAAACAGCAGTGGTACCAGCAGAGTACTTGATAATCGAATACAGTCCAGCTGTATGTTACAAAAATCTATTTTCGAAAGGCACAGAGATACTCTGTCCCTATCGTTCTTTTCGCCTTTTTATATACTCTGTGCTTATAGCTGTGCTTAGCGAGGACGGATTCGTAGCACTCGACAGATGAATGTTAAGCTGCGGGGAAGCAAACTGTCAGTGATGTTCTTCTTACCGCTTGTAGTTCAGAGCCCAATTGGAGCTTACAATTTTCCGGAGGACATTGATGTAACAAACGATTTTTATTTTGGTGTTGGCGCAGAACATCGTATATATAAAGGTTTACACCCACGTATTTGCTGGCAGCTGTCGTTTTCCAGCAGCGTTTCTTCCTCGCAAAGTGGAGCGCCCAGCTTGCTTGCCGTCGCATATATGAAAGACGCATATCCGGTTTTTTCTACTGTTAGGTTTAAGTTCGATCTATGCATAACTTACTTCGAGTCTCTCTCTAAGGATTTACTAAGTGTCGCTTCAGCCTCGGCGAGCACACTGTTCTGGACGGCTACTGCACGATCAAAGGCGTATATGAAGTTCACAGTACCGGGTGCTCATTGGCAGAAGTATTAAGAAGTGCTGCGAATAGTACGTTGTACTGACGTAAACCATTTTTCTGTTTTTAGCACCTCCTTCATCCGTCCTTCATATCCATAAAAGGACACACGATTTTCGAGGCTGCATCTAATAGCCAATGTCGATGTGTCGTCTTCTGTTCTGCGAATAGTACGTTGTACTGACGTAAACCATTTTTCTGTTTTTAGCACCTCCTTCATCCGTCCTTCATATCCATAAAAGGACACACGATTTTCGAGGATGCATCTAATAGCCAATGTCGATGTGTCGTCTTCTGTTCTAGTGTAGATATTTTGCACTAGGAGTCTCACAATAATTGTATCGTAGGAGGCAGAGAGATTCATCAAAGCCACGCCCGTGATTCTGAGATTATGGAAGTCATTCTGTATGAAATGTGTGAGAACTATCATTTTCGAATTATTACTAGACGTTAAAACAGTATTGTCAGTTAGTAAAGATAATAACAATAGTAATGACGGATGACATGTTAAAAACATCCATTTCCATAAAAGTCCGCCGGCCGAAGTGGCCGTGCAGTTTGGAACCGCGAGACCGCTACGGTCGCAGGTTCGAATCCTGCCTCGGGCATGGATGTGTGTGATGTCCTTAGGTTAGTTAAGTTTAATTAGTTCTAAGTTCTAGGGGACTAATGACCTCAGAAGTTGAGTCCCATAGTGCTCAGAGCCATAAAAGTCATTCGCTAAGAAACGTTGGCTATGTGACGCCCTACAGGGAAGTGCCCGTTTGAAAACGCAGCTGTTGAAGAAATCTGCATTACAGGAATTCGACCAGGAATTGGAGAAGAGATGGTGCTGTCCAGTCCCTAATCGCTAGGCTGTGCTCGGATGATCTGGACCAACTTGCATGCCAACCTCAACTCAATGGACTGAAGGGAAATGATTTTGATGATGATCATCCGTCAGGCGGACTGGGACGTTCAGCCCGGCCTTTTTACAGAGAACACGATTGAAATAAAAGTTATGCAACGTTTTTACTAGCAGCAAATTTATCTCATTTTTAGTATTTAGGTATTTTCCTCAACTTTGGGTAGGTCTCTGATACTATACAGAGGGATCACATGCTGGGACAGCTTGTGGGGACATTTACTATCTTTCATCCATTGTTTCATTCTAAATGTATAAGATACAGTCAAATGAAAATGAGAAAGATGGAAAAATGTAAGTTAACGCTTTATTATTTCAAAAGTAATCGCCATAACTGTTAATTTACTTATCCAATTCTGAGACAAGGGGGTCAGTGCCTTCATGGCAAAATGTTTACTACTGCCTATGGGACCATGATTGTACCCAGGCGAAACTCTCTTCCTCCGAAGGAAATCGACGGCCACAAATGTTTTTCTTAAGGCTCCAAAATTGTGAAAACTGGATGGAGACAGATATGGACTGTTTGGTGGGTATGTAAGAGCTTCCCAGCGAAACTCCTGTAGCGTAGTCGAAACAACCTTGGTAACATGTGGGGGCGTATTACCCTACAACAGAATGACGCCATCCGTCAAAATTCGCGAGCCTTTGGACTTGATGACTCGTGGATGACCGCTCACGTGTTGTCAAGGTTGTTTCAACTAAGCTACAGAAATTTCGTTGGGTAGCCCTTGCACATCTTCCATAGATTTCTGATCTATCCCCATGCGGTTTCCATATTTTCCGAGTTTTCAATAAAAAAATTCGTGGCCGATGATTTGCCCCCGACGAAGAGGTGCTCGTCTAGGTACAATGACGTTTACGTAGTCTACCGCAAACATTCCTCCACGAAGGCATATGCCATCTTGTCTCACAGTGGGTTTGCTTTTGAAGTAATAGATTGTTTACTTACTTTTCTCCATCTGTCTCGTTTTCATTTTACTGTCCCTTATACATACGTAACCCACAAGCCACTGTACAGTACATGGCGGAGGGTTCATCATATTAGCATAACTATTTCTTCCTGTTAATTCGTGTAATTGAGGAGGGGAAAATGACGGTCTGAATTCCGCTATTCGTGTTCTAATCTCTTATCTCATTCTCACTATGTGAGGAATACGTTGATGTCAGAATAATGATCGCACAGTCTTTTTCGCATAGGCCAGCCGGAGTGGCCGAGCGGTTCTAGGCGCTTCAGTCCGGAACCGCGCGACCGCTACGGTCGCAGGTTCGAATCCTGCATCGGGCATGGATGTGTGTGATGTCCTTAGGTTAGTTAGGTTTAAGTAGTTCTAAGTTCTAGGGGACTGATGACCTCAGATATTAAATCCCATAGTGCTCAGAGCCATTTGAACCATTTCTTCGCATAAAACGTCTCTAAATTTACGGAAGAGGGTTTCGCGTTGACTAGATCGTCTTTCTTCCAAGGGTTCCCCATTAAGGTTTTCGAATATTTCTGTTACACTTTCATATGGGCTACACAGAGCTGCTACGATCGTAGCGGCTCGTCTCTGAATTCGTTCTCTGTTATCATTCCTGATTGGTAAAGACTTCAAAAATAGTAACAATACAGTAGAACTGGTAACACAAGCGCCTTCCATCCGATTTCCTTTACAGATGACTTACTTACTCTCAAAGCCTTTCCATCATAGCTAATTCTTCCATTCACCTTCCCTAATATTGATTTTTTGTGATCAGCCTATTAAATTGCTTCTTACTCTTCTTCTTTTTCTTTTATTTAACGTTTATCTAGCATGGGGTTCTGTTGTGCACAAGATTTGGCAGATTTATTGTATTTAACTCTTCCGCAGGATGGCTTTCGTGTCGCCCAGCCTTCAGTTATCTGAGGGAGGGAAGTCGTGTGCACTGCTTGTCTGCGAATTGCGTGAACGTTTTTCTGTTTATGATTGTACTTTAACTGTTTGTGTATCATATTTTCTGCGGCGAAAATTGGAGAGCAGCCCAGCATTTTCTTAAACTATAATGGGGAACACCCTAGAAATTGCACTCAGGTTGACCGATATATTAGCCATAGTTGCTAACCCGCAGCGCGTATTCAGTCATGGCGTGGCTCACTTTTCTCCCACACAAACAAGAGCGCTGCTTTTTTTGTAATATATTTATTAGCAAAAATCAGTGAGGTGATAAAAGTTTTGAGATAGCGATATGCACATAAACAAATGGCGATAGTATCGCTACACAAGGTATGAAATGGCGGTGCACTAGTGGAGCTGTCATTTGTGCTCAGATGATTCATGCGAAAAGGTTTCCGACGTGATTATGCCGCACGACGGGAATTAACAGACTTTAAACGTGGAGTGGTAGTTGGAGCTAGACGCGTGGGACGTTCAGTTTCGGAAATCGATAGGGAATTCTATACTCCGAGATCCACGGTGTAAAGAGCGTCCCGAGGATACCAAATTTCAGGCATTATCTCTCACCACGGACAACGCAGTGGCCGAATGCTTTCACTTAACGACTGAGAGCGCTGGCGTTTGTGTAGAGTTGTCAGTGCTAACAGGCAAGCGACACTGCTTGAAATAACTGCAGAAATCGATATAGGATGAATGACGAACGTATCCGTTAGGACAGTGCGGGGAAATCTGGCGTTAATGGGATATGGCAGCACACGATCGGCGCGAGTGTCTTTGCTAACAGCACAGCATCGCGTGCGGCGCCTCTCCTGGGCTCGTGACCATATCGGTTGGACCCTAGACGACTGGAAACCGTAGCCTGGTCAGATGAGTCTCAATTTAAGTGGTAAGAGCTGATGGCAGGGTTCGAGTGTAGCGGAGACCCCACAAAGCCTTGGGGCCAGGTTGTCAACATGACACCGTGCAAGCTGGTGGTGGCTCTGTGGTGGTGTGGACAGTGTATTCATGGAATGGACTGGGTCCTCTAGTCCAACTGAACCGATCATTGACTGAAAATTGTTATGTTCGGCTACTTGGAGACCATTCGCAACCATTCAAAGATGGAATTTTTGTGAATGACAAAGCTCCATGTTACCGAGACACAGTTGTTCGTGATTAGTTTGATGCTTCTTCGTGAATGGTACCACAACACTCTTCCGAGGATTAACCCTTAGATCCTATTTCCTGCACCAATCTTGCACAATGTCCAGCGCACCTTGTGCCATATTCTTGACTGTGTCAGTAAATTTGCCAAGTATTACTATGACAAGGTCATCTGGGTATCCTGGGCAAAGCATTGTCTGGAATTTAGTTCCTCAATGAGTTCGTTCACCACTAGATTCCACAACAAAGGGGACAAAACTCCTCCATTTGGACAACCTCTAGTGGTGTTAATTACCATCTTTTCACTCATCATGGTGGTCTCTACCTTCCTTCCGCTAAGTGTGGCCCTAGTCCACCTACATATAGTGGTCCCTAGGTCATGCACATCCGCTGCCCTAACCATGGAATCGAAAGTTGTGTTACAAAAAGCCCCCTCGATGTCCAGGAAGATCCAGAGGGCTATTTACTGGAAGTGAAGTGCTTTCTCCACCTTCCCAATGAGTCGGTGGAGAGCTGTCTCACATGATTTACCTGGTTGATATGCACGTCGGTTTGAATGTAGAGGAGCACTAGTTAGCCTCCTCTAAAATGGTTCAAATGGCTCTGAGCACTATGGGACTTAACTTCTGAGGTCATCAGTCCCCTAGAACTTAGAACTACTTAAACCTAACTAACCTAAGGACATCACACACATCCATGCCCGAGGCAGGATTCGAACCTGCGACCGTAGCGGTCGCGCGGTTCCAGACTGTAGCGCCTAGAACCGCTCGGCCACCCTAGCCGGCCTAGCCTCCTCTCCCCAACATATACATCAACCAGTTTTTCCAGTGTTTTAAGAATGAAGGAGGACGGCCTGATTGGTCTCATATCCTTTGCCTTGGTATGATCAATTCTCCCGGGCTTTGGAATAAAGTCAATCTTCACTGCCCTCCAGGCACTGGGAATGATTCCTGCTGCTAGGGTAACCCTGCATAACCTGCACAGGACTCTTATAAAATTCTCTCCTGCTTGTTGCAGGAGAGCTGGAAAGATTCCATCTGGGCCAGGTGACTTGAATGGTGGAAATGTTCCTACCGCCCATTGGATGTTACTGAAATCGACACACTCCTTGGCCCATTCCCAGTCCTCTCTTCCATTGCCTGAGAACCATTGTCTCTCAGGGTCGCATTCTGGTCTGCGTTATCCGCCAGAACATATTGAGGGTAGTGAGTTTTGAGGAGCCATTCCAGCGTTTCATGTGCTGTCTTTGTATAGTTGTGCCCTCCACTTCCTCACAGAATGCCTTCCAGGATGCCTCCTTTGCCTGTCTAATTGCAAGGTAGTCGTTGACAAGGGCCTCACGATATTTTGTCCATTGTCTTTTACGTCTTGCAAGGTTAAAAAGTTTTCGTTCCTGGCTCCTTTGCGTTTCGAAGTAGTTGTTCCACCAAGACACACTCCTGTTTGTGCACTTCTTGGTGACTGAGCAGTTGTCCTGGTATAAGGTCACTCTGGCAGAGGTGTAGCATCTGCTACTTCCCAAACTCTACTGCATTTCTGACTGAGTTTTTAATTTCTGATAAGCTAAAGTCAAGGTCCCTCCTATATGTCTCCCAGTCTGTTTCCCTATGATTCCTGTAGACCGTGGTCTCTCTGTTTCCCGTTTCAACATCGAATTTAATATATATGTGGCCCAATGGGGATGGCTCTAACGTCACATGCCATTGTTTGACATAGCTGCCTATCATCATGGTACCAAAGGTTATGTCAATTACTTCTTCCCTTCTGCTGTTCTTGAATGTAGGTTCATCACTCCTATTCAGGACCTCCAAGTTGTTAGACAAGAGAAATTCAAGAAGGTACTCACCTCTATTGTTGGTCTCCTAGCTGCCCCACAGTAGGTTGTGGGCACATGCATTGCATCCAACCAACAACTGATCACCTTACCATTGGCAAACTTCTGTCAGCCTCCTCACCTCCAAAGGAGGAGGAGAGTTGTCTTTGTAAGGAAGGTATGTTGAGGCCAAAACAATTTCCCTCCTGATATCTTCCTCACGTTGCTGCATCCTGATGGTCACCACATCCCTGGAACAGAAATCCATCATTGGCATGAAAGAAATTCCATTTCTCACATAAATGCATATTGTGGAGTTTCTTAGATTTCTAGCATGAATCAAGTTGCCTCCAGTACCACTGAGGCCCGATACACCCCCTTTATATAAGTAGGGTTCTTTTATCAGGGCCACGTCTACTTCTTATCTCCCCAGGCTACGGCTCAAGGCAGCAGTGGCCCCTTTACTGTGCTACAGATTAATCTGCAGCAAGTTTCCATCTTGCTGCCGTCATCGCTTTTGAGGTCTTTGATTACCTTGACGGCGAACTGCGAGAACCCTAAAAACAATTTCAGATCTTGCTCCTGCATCGCCTTCAGGGACTTCTCTCTGACCTCTACCACCAGGGTTCGTCCTTCCAGTACAGCCTTCTGGTCTAGACCAGCAGCTTCACATCCTCCCACAGGATATCTTGTTATTGAGCCATTCCACTGTATGGACCCCCTCACAGACAAAAATGAGGGCACCACAACCTAGACAGACCCTCCTGAATTTGGGTCCTAGACCAGCGTCCCCCCTCCCCCCAATCTTTTCAAAGAGGGCCATCTGCACGAGCTCCTCCTGCTATGAGATGATGCTTACCAGTGGATAGCCTTCTTGGATAACCGCCATCCTAAAAACCGAGACTACAATACTATAGGTCTGTTTCCCTATTTCTTGCCTCTGCTTTTTCTGGACACGCTTATCCTGAGAGGAGGGAGTCTTAGATTCCTCCTTTATCCTCTTGTTACCTATCTTTGACGTTGGGGATTTGCATATTCCCTTCAACTTGAGACAGGTTTTTCTTGGGGGTCTTGGGCTCAAGCCCTTTTAAATCCCTCCACTTTTGTTGTGGATGTCATTCTTTTCCTTCCTTTTGTTTCTGTTCCCTGAGAAATTTCCTCCTCTGGGTCCCAGACAAGGCTTTAATCTTGATCTGGTCCAACTTCTCAGTTACAGTTCCCACTTCTTGCTCAGGTCTAGAGCCTGATTCAGTAGTGGGAGTGCATTCCATTGGTCCTGATCCCGATGTTTGGGTGTCAGTTTTCCCCTCAGTCTGTTTTAAATTGTTTTCGTCAGTGGTGTCCATCTTGATCCCACGAGATTTGGGGATCTACATGGTCCACACCACGGATACTCCGCGTGGTGTAAGGCTACTTACTCAGGGAGGTCGCCCAGGATCCCTGATGCTCCGTTTGCGACACATCTTTCCATGTGCCACACATCCCTTGGCATAGATCGCATCACACCTTGGGTTGGGGAAGGGAACTGGGTAAGGATTAGGAGTGGATAAGGAAGACAGGACGTTGTGGGACACTTTTAGTCTGATCCATCCGGCAGTAGGTCCTCTACCTTCGGTATAGCCTCAGCTTCACACTGAAATGCAAGCCTCTCCACACACATGGACAGCACTTCGTCAAGGTGGTGTCCCCCAAAGAGGCTCCTTCTGGATGGTCAGGTCTGGTCCTTGTGTGTCTAAGTCTTGGAGGATGATGTAATAGTAGTTGGTTATGTGTCGACACCATTCTGCTATGTCCTTCCCATATCACATGAGGTTTTGCCATAAGGAGGACTTGGCACATCCTAATAGCCACTCTGAAGTCGTTCTGTAGGTGGAGAGTCAATGTCTGTAAGTCGTCCAAGTCTCTGTTATGCACTGCTGACATTCTGCCTCCAGCACGTGTGTGATGTTTATTTTCCATGTTGCACGACTACATCACATTGGCTGCAATATCAGGAGAATCGGGTAGATGTATGCACTGTGGTCAGAGAAAGCGAGCGGCCACAGTTCAGTGCCTTGGACACCAAACACTAGTCTCTCAGAGACATATATCCTATGAGGTCGACTTTCCGAATGACTTTTTTGATATGTGGGACCTTTAGCGGTTCCAGCCTTCTCATGTTTCGCTGATTTCTTGACAGGTATTGATGTGAGGCGCCTGATCTTTCTGCTGCAAGACACAAGTGAAGCAGGCTCCAAATATACAACTAGCATAACGCCCTACGAATGGGGCCATGCGTTTGAAGTAGAATGGCGCTCTCTCCTGCTGGCAGGTGGAACTGGATGGGGCATAGATGTTTTGATATGCGTGTCCCTAGAGGTGAAGGCCGTGACTCACGACATTTCGAGAATGGTTAGATACATGATGGGGATTCCCTCACGAATATATGTCGCCATGCTCCTGGCAAGGGTATCACAGGCAGAGGTTTAAGGTATGTATATGGGAACGTGAGGCAGAGCAGCCAGCTGTGCTTCCTATAGGAGTGAAATATCAACATGAAATCCTCACATCATGTCTCGTAACAGAGCCAACTTCGGGAGCGAACTGAAGTGGTTGATATGATCGTTGCAATGATTGGCGGCGTGGTAATGGAAGGTTCAGTTTCACGTTATAGATAATGGAGGGCGAACAAGGCAGACATAGACCATCCCTTCCGGACCCCAGAGTTGCAGCCTAGGTGTATTTAGGTCATGGCCACCATAGACGCCACCGCCAGCTGGGGGTCAGGGTAGATTTCTACATCGTCACTCCAAGCGTAAGCATGGAGTCCTAGCGAATCATTCGTTTGCTCTGGCGGTGTAGGGTACTTGACTGCTGAAGAAGCGTTCAAAGGAATGGAGACGTTGTCTGGTTTGACAGACTCTTGACCTGCTGTCACGGCTGGTGGTGGTTGTTCGTTCGTGGGAGTTGGAGTACATTCGTGTCCTTGACTTGAGTCGACTCATGGTCGTCGTCCATGTGAACTGGAAGTAAAGCATCATTGGTAGTTGAGGCATTCCGATCTGAGACCTTGGGAAGTTTGCGTTTATGGCGCTTGGGCGACCACTACTTCTGTGACCGACCTTCCATGTCGGAAGACGGAAGAGAATCACGTCGTTCTGGCACAGAAGCTGTCTCTGGTACTTTCATTGATGTAAACTCCATTGTGTGATCTGAGGGACAATTGGTTTCCGCTAACGATGGAGCCGGTGGAGTTGTCACGGCTTTTGGTTGCTGTGGAGGTTATGCAACGGCTGTATCGGTGGTGTCCAATAAGGGCTCCTATATAGGATCCAAGGGCTGGTACATAATTCCAGGGACAACAAGAACATAGTGTAGGAGAATGCAAGGTACGTCGGTCTTGTTGGGGGTGTCATGTCAGAAGCTAGACGCCTGTAATTGTGAGTTGCGATACTGAGGATTTTCTGATCGAACGTGCCCTTCCTTACCGCATCCGGAACAAGTCTGGGATTGGTTATCGTAAATGGTGACTGCGCAGCAGCAGCATATCTGGAAGTAGGACGGCACATGATGATGGAGGTTTACAGTTATCTGCTGGAGGCCATCGAGGATTGGGTCTGTTCGAAGTTGTTTCTACCGTTCGGCTACATGGCGGTGAACGGTGCCATATGAATGGAAGCTGTCCATGAGGTCAGTCGCCGGGAGTTCGAATGGTAGATCAAAGACCCGAATTGTCCCCTTGCCTAATTCAGCATGATCGACCATCACTGGCCCGAAGTCACGGTCGATGTGCCAGAAACGAAGTCCATGCTGCATGTTCTGAAGGGTCTATTAGCAAGTCGCGTCATAAGCAACTTCAACATACACTGTGTTCCTAAACATAGATAATTGGATGCCCTGGGACTTTGGCTACATCAAGAAGAAAGCACTCTACCTCGAGCGCCCTTAGTCTTGTGCTGTCACTGCAGAACTTAAAATGGAGTGTTGATTTACGCAGTCTGTTCACCATTAATCTGGAGTACTAGACGGCGCGCAAGTAACGGCCGTAGAAGGTACAGGGTGTTTCAAAAATGACCGGTATATTTCAAACGGCAATAAAAACTAAACGAGCAGCGATAGAAATACACCGTTTGTTGCAATATGCTTGGGACAACAGTACATTTTCAGGCGGACAAACTTTCGAAATTACAGTAGTTACAATTTTCAACAACAGATGGCGCTGCAAGTGATGTGAAAGATATAGAAGACAACGCAGTCTGTGGGTGCGCCATTCTGTACGTCGTCTTTCTGCTGTAAGCGTGTGCTGTTCACAACGTGCAAGTGTGCTGTACACAACATGGTTTATTCCTTAGAACAGAGGATTTTTGTGGTGTTGGAATTCCACCGCCTAGAACACAGTGTTGTTGCAACAAGACGAAGTTTTCAACGGAGGTTTAATGTAACCAAAGGACCGAAAAGCGATACAATAAAGGATCTGTTTGAAAAATTTCAACGGACTGGGAACGTGACGGATGAACGTGCTGGAAAGGTAGGGCGACCGCGTACGGCAACCACAGAGGGCAACGTGCAGCTAGTGCAGCAGGTGATCCAACAGCGGCCTCGGGTTTCCGTTCGCCGTGTTGCAGCTGCGGTCCAAATGACGCCAACGTCCACGTATCGTCTCATGCGCCAGAGTTTACACCTCTATCCATACAAAATTCAAACGCGGCAACCCCTCAGCGCCGCTACCATTGCTGCACGAGAGACATTCGCTAACGATATAGTGCACAGGATTGATGACGGCGATATGCATGTGAGCAGCATTTGGTTTACTGACGAAGCTTATTTTTATCTGGACGGCTTCGTCAATAAACGGAACTGGCGCATATGGGGAACTGAAAAGCCCCATGTTGCAGTCCCATCGTCCCTGCATCCTCAAAAAGTACTGGTCTGGGCCGCCATTTCTTCCAAAGGAATCATTGGCCCATTTTTCAGATCCGAAACGATTACTGCATCACGCTATCTGGACATTCTTCGTGAATTTGTGGCGGTACAAACTGCCTTAGACGACACTGCGAACACCTCGTGGTTTATGCAAGATGGTGCCCGGCCACATCGCACGGCCGACGTCTTTAATTTCCTGAATGAATATTTCGATGATCGTGTGATTGCTTTGGGCTATCCGAAACATACAGGAGGCGGCGTGGATTGGCCTCCCTATTCGCCAGACATGAACCCCTGTGACTTCTTTCTGTGGGGACACTTGAAAGACCAGGTGTACCGCCAGAATCCAGAAACAATTGAACAGCTGAAGCAGTGCATCTCATCTGCATGTGAAGCCATTCCGCCAGACACGTTGTCAAAGGTTTCGGGTAATTTCATTCAGAGACTACGCCACATTATTGCTACGCATGGTGGATATGTGGAAAATATCGTACTATAGAGTTTCCCAGACCGCAGCGCCATCTGTTGTTGAAAATTGTAACTACTGTAATTTCGAAAGTTTGTCTGCCTGAAAATGTACTGTTGTCCCAAGCATATTGCAACAAACGGTGTATTTCTATCGCTGCTCGTTTAGTTTTTATTGCCGTTTCAAATATACCGGTCATTTTTGAAACACCCTGTAAACAAAACTAGCACGCGAGCTCCGAAGGAGAAAGTACGGGACGTCCGCACTGCTCGGCTGCTAAAGCCAGACTGCTCGTTAGACTGTAGGAGCAACTCATGTCGCTTTCCGTATTATTCCCTAATACGTGTACGGTCTTATGTGCTCAAGATGTTCACCAGTAATCGTGTAATCAAATACTGTACTCTATGTTGTACGTATTACCCTATACTTGTCAACGCTTGAAAAGGACTACCATTCACTTCACCACATGGAGAGTTTGTGCAAATCTTTCTGCAATTCCTTACGGCCGTCCATCGACGATAACTTCTTGCGTACTTCATTATCGCCAGCAAATAATCCCACACTGCTGTTAATCCTATCTGATAAACCACTTGTGTCTCCCACATGAAACATAGGCCTTGCCATGATGAGATAGCTTTCGTGCCTCGTCAGTACAGATAGATGTACGGTAGGTGCAATCACAATGGAGGTGTATCTGATGGGAGGACAGAAACACGTGTGGTTCCTGAAGCGGGGCAGCAGCCTTTTTAGTAGTTGCAGGGCAACAGTCTTGATGATTGACTGATCTGGCCTTGTAACACTAATCAGCATGGTGTTGCTGTTCTGGTACTGCGAACGACTGAACGAAAGAGCAGACTACAGTGGTCATTTTTTTTCCAAGGGCATGCATGCAGCTCTACCCTTTGGTTAAATGATGATGGAACACTCTTTGGTAAAATATTCCGGAGATAAAATAGTGCCCCGTACAGATCACCAGGCGGTGACTACTCTGGAGGATGTCACCATCAGGAAAAATTGAACTGGTAATCTACCGGTCGGAACGAGGAATGTTAGATCTCTTAATCGGGCAGATAGGTTAGAAAATTTAAAAAGGGGAGCAGATAGGTTGAAGTCAGGTATAGTGAGGAGTAATGAAGTTCGGTGGGAGGATAGATAAGACTTCAGGTCAGAAGAGTGCAAGGCTGTAAATACAAAATCAGGTAGGAGTAATGATGCAGGAGTAGGCTTAATAATGAATAAGACAATACGAATGCAGGTAACCTGCTATGAACGCATTATCATAGCCGAGATAGACACGAAGCTAACACCCACTATAGTGGTACAAATTTATATACCAACTAGTTCTGCAGATGAAGAATAGATAGGAAAAAATACGATGAGATAAAATAAATTATTCAGATAGTTACGGGAGAAGAAAATGTAATAGTGGTGTGGGACTGGAATTTGATGGCAGGAAAAGGAAGAAAAGGAAAAAATATTAGGTGAATATGGACTGGAAGAAAGGAATGAATGAGGATGCCTCTTGGCAGAATTATACACAGAGCATAATTTAAGAATCGCTGACACTTGGTTTGAAAATCGTGGAAGAAGTGTGTGTACGTGGAAGAGGCCTTGAGACTCTGGAAGGCTTCAGAGCTATTATATGATACTAAGACAGAGGTTTCGGAACCAGATTTTAAACTGTAAGACATTTCCAGGGCCAATGTGGATTCTGAGCACAATTTATAGATTATGAGCTGTAGATTAAATGTGAAGAAATTGCAGGAAGGTAGGAGATTAAGGGGATGGGACCTAGATAAGATGAAAGAACGAGGGGTTTTTGAGAATGTCAGTGGGAACAATAGGCAACGATGGACTGAGACAGGTGAACGAAATACCGTAGAAGACGAATGGATAGTTTTGAAATACGAAATAGCGAAGGCAACAAACGATCAGATAGGTAAAAAAGACAAGGCCTAGTGAAAATCCTTAAATATCACAGGAGATATTCAGTTTAACTGATGAGAGGATAAAACTTAAAAATGCGGCAAGTGAAGCAGACGAAAGGGAAAACACAAGTCTAAAAAATAACATTGACAGGAAATGCCAAAGAGGAACATGAATTATTTACAAAAGAACAGAGAAAGTGGTAGAAGCCGATCTCGGGGGAGGATCGGTTTGGGTTCCGGAGAAATTTATGAAACGAGTAACAGTACTGACCACTAGATTTTTCTTAGAAGATAGATTAAGGGAAGACTAACTTACATTTAAAGGTTATATACAACTTGTGTAGGCTAGACGGCAGCTATAATAGTCCAAAGGAATTAAAGGGAAACAGTGGTTGAGAAGGGAGTGAGACAGTGTTGTAGCCTACTTCCGATGTTATTCGATTCGTTTATTGATCTAGCAGTAAAGAAAACTAAAGAAAACTTTGGAGAAGGAATTAAGGTTGAGGGAGAAGAAATATGAACTTTGAGGTTTGCCAATGAAATTGTAGTTCTGCCATGTACAGCAAAAGACTTGGTAGGGCAGATGAACAGAGTGAACTGTGTCTTGAAAGGAAGAGGTAAGAAGATTAGCAAAAAAGCAGAACACGGATAATGAAATGTAGTCGAAGTATATTAGGCGATGCTTAAGGAATTAGATTAGGAAAGAGACACTAAAAGTAGTAGATGAACTTTGCTATTTGGGCAGTAAAATAACTGATGATGGCCAAAGTAGAGATGATATTAAATGGAGACTGGAAATGGCAAGAAAAGTGTTTCGGAAGAAGAGAAATTGTTAACATCGATTATAGATTTATATGTTATGTATAATCTGTATTATGTATAATCTCTCTGTAATTACATGAAGGCCTGGTGCCCCACTTATTGGAAATGTATTCATGTATGCAAGTGAAACATGGACGAAAAACAATGGACACAAAAAGAGAGTAGAAGCTTTCGAAATGTGTTGCTACAGATTAGTGCTTAAGATTAGTTGGGTAGATCACATAACCATTGAGGAGGTACTGAATAGAATTGGAGAAAGATTTTTCTGTCATAATTTGACTAAAAGAAGGGCTCGGTTGATAGCTCATATTCTCAGACTTGAAAGTATCACCAATTTAGCACTGGAGGGACGTGTAAGGTGTAAAAATTGTAGATGGAGACCAAGGGATGAATAGAGTAAGTAGTTTCGAAAGGATTTAGGATGCGGTAGTTATACGCAGATGACAAGGCGTGCACAGGATAAAATAGCGCGGAGAGCAGCATCAATCCGGTCTTCAGACCGAAGACCACAATAACATCAGAAACCATTCGTGTGTAACGAAAACATTACGCTTCCTTGGGGCAAACCCAATGTTACTTTCTTTGCTATGGAATACTCGACGTCCAGTATAACATACTGGGTTTTACTATAGGAATGTTTTTTCGATCCAGTAGAATATCTGCAAAGACACTCCGTATGATTGTATCTTAGTTAATAGCCAACGATGTGGCACAGCGTGGAACGCCTTTCGGATGGTTCAAATGGCTCTACGCCCTATGGGACTTAACATCTGAGGTCATCAGTCCCCTAGACTTAGAACTGCTTAAACCTAACTAATCTAAGGACATCACACATATCCATGCCCAAGGCAGGATTCGAACATGCGACTGTAGCAGCAGCGCGGTTCCAGACTGAAGCGCCTAGAACTGCTCGGCCACAACGGCCGGCACGCCTTTTGGAAAGCTGAGAAGACAAAATATGGCTGTTCACCTGCATGTGTTGTTTCCACGCTGCCCTGTACGGGTACAGCAAGCTGTCTTCCACACACACCAACGATTTTTTCTGCTCGTTTGAGAGAAGTTGGATGAATGTCATCATGACTGAGCCTGAAATACGCTGTGCTGTCCTGCAAAAGAACTATTCACTGCGTGAACAATTTACGATATATAAGAGCTGGAAAAGGAGCTAATACTGAGGCTTTTGCTGTATATAATCTGCCTGTAATTACATTAAGCCATGGTGCCCCATTCACTTTAACTAGTCTCATCTGTTTTTCATTACAGGTTGTGCTAATATAGAATTGTCCCATTTGAGACTCTGTGCAACGTTCAAGCATGCTGCCGTAGTATCCTCTTGGGCTAATACTTGTTAGGTTCGGTGTATAATCAGTTACGGGCTATCAGAATAATTCATCCAAGAGAACGGTGCCCTTCAAGGTCGGGTTATCCTTTTATAAGTAGGTGTTAGAAGTATAACGTCCATAGTATGGAGTTCTAACAGCGTTACTTATTTCTGGACAATTATTCAATTTTATTATCTCTGCCAATCTTCCTGCAACTCGCAGGTTGGAGGCTGGAGGAATTGCAGGAAACATTGCTTTTAAATTTTGGCTCAAGAATCGGTGTGTGTCCATTTTCAAACCTTCGTGACTGCTTTTTCTGTCCTCATCAGGCATGCCTTTTTAAATTTTAAATAAACGGCGAACTTCGTGGACTTAATTTTCCTCTACATCTATCCTCTGAGAATCATTATGAAGTGCGTAGCAAGGGAATTTTTTATCGTGTCATATAATATGCTTTCCTCCCGTTCCATGGATTGACGATGAGCAGAATGACTGCTTGTACTTCTCTGTTACCTGTACAATCCTACGATATCTGTAAGTAAGTGACTGATGAGTATTTGCAATTTGTGCCTGAAAGACGGTTTTCGAAATTTTTTAAGTATGTTTTCGTATTAAGTATGTATTCTTTCTTGGATAATCTGCTAGTTATGAATTTTCAGCGTATTTCTCACCACCTCTCAAGCAGTATTCAAGGCGTGGGTCCACACTACTGGCCATTAAAATTACTACTCCACAAAGATGAAGTTCTACAGACGCGAAATTTAACCGACAGGAAGAATATGCTGTGATATGCAAATGCTTTTCAGAGTATTCACACAAGGCTGGCGCCGGTGGCGAAACCTACAACGTACTGACATGAGAAACGTTTCCAACCGATTTGTCATTCACAAACAGCAGGTGAACGGCGTTGCACGATGAAACGTTGTTGTGATGCCTCGTGTAAGGAGGAGAAATGCGTACCATCACGTTTCCGACTTTGATAAAAGCCGGATTGCGGTTTATCGTATCGCGACATTGCTGCTCGCGTTGGTCGAGATACATGGCTGTTAGCAGGTTATGGAATCGGTGGGTTCAGGACGGTAATACGGAACGCCGTGCTGGATTCCAACGGCCTCATATCACTAGCAGTCGAGATGACAGGCATCTTACCCGCATGGCTGTAACGAATCGTGCAGCCACGTCTCGATCCCTCAGTGAACAGATGGGGACGTTTGCAAGACAACAACCATCTGCACGAACAGTTCGACGACGTTTGCAGCAGCATGGACTACCAGCTCAGAAATCAGGGTTGCGGTTACCCTTGACGCTGTATCACAGACAGGAGCGCCTGCGATGGTGTACTCAACGACGAACCTGGGTGGGCGAATGGCAAAACATCATATTTTCGGATGAATCCAGGTTCTGTTTACAGCACCATGGCGGTCGCATCCGTGTTTGGCGACATCGCGGTGAACGCACGTTGGAAGCGTGTATTCGTCATCGCCATACTGGCGTATCACCCAGCGTGATGGTATAGGGTGCCATTGGTTACACGTCTCGGTCACCTCTTGTTCTCATTGACGGAACATTGAACACTGGACGTTACATTACAGATATGTTACGACCCGTGGCTCTACCCTTGATTCGATCCCTGCGAAACCCTACATTTCAGCAGAATAATGCTCGACCGCATGTTGCAGGTCCTGTACATGCCTTTCTGGATACAGAAAATGTTCGCCTGCTGCCCTGGGCAGCACATTCTCCAGAACTCTCACCAATTGAAAACGTCTGGTCAATGGTGGCCGAGAAACTGGCTCGTCACAATACGCCAGTCACTACACTTGATGAACTGTGGTATCGTGTTGAAGCTGCATGGGCAGCTGTACCTGTACACGCCATCCAATCTCTGTTTGACCCAATGCCCAGGCGCATCAAGGCCGTTATTATGCCCAGAGGTGGTTGTTCTGGGTACTGATTTCTCAGGATCTATGCACCCAAACTGCGTAAAAATGTAATCACATGTCAGTTCCAGTATAATATATTTGTCCAATGAATACCCGTTTATCATCTGCATTTCTTCTTGGTGTAGCAATTTCAATGGCCAGTAGTGTACAAGTGTTTCATATGTAATCCTTTTTTAAGACAAACTGCAGTTTGCCAGTATCCGACGAATGAGTCCCAATCTGCCATTTGCTTTACGTACAACTGAGTCGCTTTGTCGGTACGCTTCATATATCCGCATTGTTACTCCCAAATATTTGTATAACATGACTGATTATGCTAATGACTCATAAATCCTGTAGTCGTGAAGTGTTGATCATTGTATTTCTCTTGTTAGTAATTAGTTTTCAGCCTTTATACGAGATTGGATTTTTTTCTTGGTCCAAAACTCACTGTCTGTTATTGCAGTGTTTGCTGAAAACATTATCCTCGTAAATAATTGCAACATATGGTAAAAGCTTGAGACTGTAACTGATGCTAACAATTAAATTATAAATGTATAACACGAACAGCAGTGGCAGGTTTAGATTCCCCTGGGCACACGTGATTTAACTTCAGTCTATGTAAACGAATTTCCATCCAGGATAATGAATTATGTTCTGCGGATTAGGAAAGTGTTGATTCAGTTGAAGACCTGGTAAGACATCTACTAGCGATAGATTTTCTTGAGAATGTGTCCACTAAAAGCTTTCGTAAAAGTCTAGAAACACCGAATTAAGCAGGTCAGATAATTCAGAACACCCTTCTTGTGTTACAGACAGGGGAATGAAGTAGCCTTTTGCAGGGTACCAGAGCACATAAGGAAACAGGACAATAAGGAAACTGATTTATCAGACAAGGACGCTTATCATCGACACACTGTTTGTTTCCCTTATAACTCTTTGTCACTCTGTAGAACCATAAAACCATCTATCAATGGGAAGATGAGTGGCTTGAAGTGGCAGACAACAGGCTATAGTCGGTGAAACCATCTGTCCGGTTGTGGCGCTCTTCCTTCTAGTCACAGAGATGGGCTTAAAAGTGTCACTGACCAGGATCTGGATAGAGCGCTTTCATCCAACTCATGGCTTACCTACTTCAGTTAGAGGATCCATCTCTTTGTAATGTCCTGTGGTATACAAGTCTCAGAAGGCCAAAATTTAAAGCAGTACATTTTTTTACAGCTTAAAACATTAGACTACAGGTTCTAGTGTGCTACAGACTAGCTGACATCTTTAAGTTTCTTAATCTGCCAACCACACATATATGCTGTAATATTTTTGTCTCTTCTCTTTCGAATTGTGCTGACGTATATCTGAAGTTTTCACTTATGACGTCCACGGTTTTGTGTGTGTGTATGTCTGTGTGTGTGTGTGTGTGTGTGTGTGTGTGTGTGTGTGTGTGTGTGTGAGAGAGAGAGAGAGAGAGAGAGAGAGAGAGAGAGAGGGGGGGGAGGGGGGAGTACATGTGAGGGTGTTTATTTTACATTTATGTTAATTCAGACATTTATATTTTATAGTCTGTAACCACCCTCGCCCTACTTTATTTTAATGTACTAAAAGGCCAAGATGCCGAGCGCGAAAATCAAATCATATAAAGTCGCCAGACGAACAAAGTGAATTACAAAATCATTTAAACTAGATATCTGCAAGGTGCGACAAGTGTGAACTGACCCTAAAAAATGATGTTTCACACAAATTTAAAGGCTGTCGCTTCAACTAAATACATAGGGATCACTACTGATAAGAAAGTAAATTGCAACCACCACATAAAAAATGTGGACAACGCGAACTAAAGACTGCACTTTATTAGCAGAACACTTAAAAGGTGCAGGAAGTCAAAGAGACTGTCTACACAACGCTTGTGGATCTCCTTCTGAAGTATTATGGTTATCTTAACAGATAGGATTCAGGGAGCATATTGAAAAGTTCGAAGAATAACAGGTCGTTATGTATAACCACGAAATATGGAAGTAAGCGACTGGGTCGGTAATGATTAAAACATCGGCGGTGTTCGTTACGACGAGATCTGTTCTACCTCTACATACATATTGGGGAAGCTACTGTATAGTGCATAGCGAAGGGTACTTTACTACAGTTCACGAAATTCCGCCGGCCGGTGTGGCCGTGCGGTTCTAGGCGCTTCAGTCGTGAACCGCGTGACCGCTACGGTCGCAGGTTCGAATCCTGCCTCGGGCATGGATATGTGTGCTGTCCTTAGTTTAGTTAGGTTTAAGTAGCTCTAAGTTCTGGGGGACTGATGACCTCAGATGTTAAGTCCCATAGTGCTCAGAGCCATTTGAACCATTTTTTTTCACGAAATTCCAATCAGCGAAGTTTTCCTTCGAATGCCAAAATATTTTAGTGACTCATCTCCACCTAGGGAGAAATTAACCATCTTGATAAGATAAAAGAACTCAGATTTCCCACGGAATGTCAATGTAGATATGTTGTACACGTAGATGTAGATACCATGGTGTATGAATTAAAGGGCACTCTCAACCATTGAACTGTCCGACCTAGCGCCTTAAAGTGGGACCTGAAATTTGAAGAGGAAGACGATCCACCGAAAAATTTAATTTTCTCTCATAAACAAGAAGTTGCCATGGGGAGGGTATGTGAGGTGGGGGAACTCTCGGGAAGTACGAGGAAAGACGTTACGGCGCCAACATATAATGGCAAAACATTTGTGTCTGATGACCAAGTAAAAATATGCACTTACTTCATAACTTTGCGGATGAGAGCTTTATCAACTTACCAGTTATAGACTGTGAGACTGAAGTGATTACGCGGGTAGCAGGGACAGGAAATCGTGTGTAATTTTTCTGAGTGTCTTATTCGAAAATTATCTTGAACAGTCACAGAGAACCGACTCGTCAAGGTAACATGTTATACCTGCTGGTGACAAACAGACCTAAGCTTTTCAAGTCAGCGTAGAATAAAGAATTTGTTGATCATAATGCCGTTACAGTATCTCTGAGTACGACTGAAAATAGGAACACAAAGGAAGGTAGGAAGATCTATATGTTTAACAGATTTCAGACTATCTGACAGGTCAACATGTACATTTCATCTCAAGCACTGACATCGTTGAACATCAGTGGACAAACTTAAAGTGCATTGTACAATACTCTTTTGACAGGTACGCGCCGAGCAAATTTGTGAGGATAGGAAAAGACCCGCCGTGGTTGGACAGCCATGTTAGAAAGTTGCTAAGGAAGCAAATAAAGCTTTTCTGCGAGTTTAAACGAACCAAAGTCTCATAGGAAAATAAAAACTGAACGAAATAAGCATAAGGAGAGCCAGGCGTGAAGCATTCGACGAATTAGAAAATAAATTTCTGTCTACCGACTTGACAAAAAATCCTAGGAAGTTTTGGTCTTACGTTAAATAAATTAACAGATCAAAGCCATCTGTCCAGACACTCTATGACCATAATGACACTGAAAAAGGCCGAAAATTTTCCAAAATTGTTTCACAAAGGAAGTTAGCACTGTAGTACCTCCTTTAAATCGTCGCACGAACGACAAACTCACAATATCGAGATAAGTGACCATGGGATAGAAAGACAACTGAAAAAGCTCAAGAGCGAAAAGGTCACTGGACTTGCTGGATACCAATTCGATTTTACATATACTTTTCTAGCAGCACTATACCGTACATCCCTGGAGGAGCAATGCGTTTCCAATGACTGAAAAAGCCAGCTCACTCTGTTCGTCCACGGGACCCAGAAAGCAGCAAATACAGACGCACAGACAGGTGCCGTGTTCCTTGCCTTGACTTCCGGTAGGCGTTCGATGCAGCCTGTGTTACCGCCTAGTGAAGAAAATACGAGCATCCGGAATATCAGATGAACTTCGTGATTGTATTGATGAGTTTCTAGCAAACACAAAACAGCATGTCGCTCTCAACGAAATCAGTCATCATACACAAAAGTAATTTCATATGTACCCCAAGGAACTGTTATAGGACCACTGCTTTTCACAGTACATATACACTACTGGCCATTAAAATTGTTACACCAAGAAGAAATGCAGATGATAAACGGGTATTCATTGGACAAATATATTATACAAGAACTGACATGTGATTACATTTTCACGCAATATGGGTACATAGATCCTGAGAAATCAGTACCCAGAACGACCACCTCTGGCCGTAATAACGGCCCTGATACGCCTGGGCATTGAGTCAAACAGAGCATGAATGGCGTGTACAGGTACAGCTGCCCATGCAGCCTCAACGCGATACCACAGTTCATCAAGAGTAGTGACTGGCGTATTGTGACGAGCCAGTTACTCGGCCACCATTGACCAGACGTTTTCAGTTGGTGAGAGATTTGGAGAATGTGCTGGCTAGGGCAGCAGGCGAACATTTTCTGTATCCAGAAAATGCAACATGCGGTCGTGCATTATCCTGTTGAAATGTAGGGTTTCACAGGGATCGAATGAAGGGTAGGGCCACGGGTCGTAACATATCTGTAATGTAACGTCCAGTGTTCAATGTTCCGTCAATGCGAACAAGAGGTGACCGAGACGTGTAACCAATGGCACCCCATATCATCACGCTGGGTGATACGCCAGTATGGAGATGATGAATACACGCTTCCAACGTGCGTTCACCGCGATGTCACCAAACACGGATGCGACCACCATCATGCTGTAAACAGAACCTGGATTCATCCGAAAATATGACGTTTTGCCATTCGCCCACCCAGGTTCGTCATTGAGTACACCATCGCAGGCGCTCCTGTCTGTGATGCAGCGTCAAGGTTAACCGCAACCCTGATTTCCAAGCTAGTAGTCCATGCTGCTGCAAACGTCGTCGAACTGTTCGTGCAGATGGTTGTTGTCTTGCAAACGTCCCCATCTGTTGACTTAGGGATAGAGACGTGGCTGCACGATCCGTTACAGCCATGCGGGTAAGATGCCTGTCATCTCGACTCCTAGTGATACGAGGCCGTTGGGATCCAGCACGGCGTTTCGTGTTACCCTCCTGAACTCACCGATTCCATATTCTGCTAACAGTCATTGGATCTCGACCAACACAAGCAGCAATGTCACGATACGATAAACCGCAATCGCGAAGGGCTACGATCCGACCTTTATCAAAGTCGGAAACGTGATGGTACGCATTTCTCCTCCTTACACGAGGCATCACAACAACGTTTCACCAGGCAATTTCGGTCAACTGCTGTTTGTGTATGAGAAATCGGTTGGAAACATTCCTCATGTCAGCTCATTGTAGGTGTCGCCATCGGCGCCAACCTTGTATGAATGCTCCGAAAAGCTAATCATTTGCATATCACCGCATCTTCTTTCTGTCGGTTAAATTTCGCGTCTGTAGCACGTCATCTGCGTGGAGTAGCAATTTTAATGGCCAGTAGTGTAAACAGACGTATCCTGTGCGAATAAATAGAAGGAAAATCCGTTATTGTATGAGTACACGGTTGCAGTACAATCACTGGAAGCAATTACTTCCATATAACGGCTACGAGTATGGAAAGGAGGTTATTTGAACTGAGAGGACCACATAAAATTAATTGTGGGTAAGGCTGTGATTCATTGAAAGAATGTGAGGAAATGTAGTCTATCAACAAGTCAACAAGGGACGTGGCTTACATACCATTCATTCGAGCAGTACTTCAATATTGCTCGTCAGCCTGAGATCAGTAGCAGATGAGACTGGTGCAGTAATCAGGGAAGTTCCAAAGAAGACTAGCGTGTCTTCTCACAGAGATGGTCAGACAACTCCAGTGGCAAAAAATGGTTCAAATGGCTCTGAGCACTATGGGACTCAACTGCTGTAGTCATTAGTCCCCTAGAACTTACAAATATTTAAACCTAACTAACCTAAGGACATCACACACACCAATGCCCGAGGCAGGATTCGAACCTGCGACCGTAGCAGCAGCGCGGCTCCGGACTGGAGCGCCTAGAACCGCACGGCCACCGCGGCCGGCCTCCAGTGGCAGATGCTGTATCACGGTACGGTTAACTGTTAAATTAACGAGAAAGTCTGTTCCTCGAAGAGGAAGACCACGAAGACAAAACCAGGGACACGGTAGCTTACAAGCAATCGTTCTTCCGGCGAACCAGTGATGAACAAAATACCCTTCGCAACTGTCTGTGAGGTAGAATGCAGAATGTAGATGCAGATGTAGAAGCGGATACGTCAAAGACGAATAAATGAGAGTGCATGGAGAATTACGGAATCAAACACCAGCTACGGCTGAAACATCTGTCCTTCCCCTAGTCACAAAAGGGGTCTCGCCGCCAGCGGCAGTAAACGGGGCGTCGCTGATTCCGGCGCCTCCGGTAACCTGCGGCGCGTTTGGACTGTTTAACCGAGCTGAATAATTGACAGCGGGCAGTGACCGTGCGCAGATCTGCGATGCACAAAGGGAATGTAGGCCGCGTTGACCGCTCGAGGCGTTCTGCAGCTCGATTAGCGGCGCCGCTGAGGCGCCACCTCTGCCCAGAACCTCTCCAAATGCTCTGCAAACAGCACTCTCTTCACCAATCGTGAACCAGCTCGGTAACATCACATAATTTCGCGGAATCGTGACAGATTCTGGGAACTTGAGAGCATGGCAATTAACATCTCAGATGAAAATTTGGCGGGGTTCACTTGTTACTACCATCACGGGAAATAAACCTCTAGTGAGTAAGGACAGATTTTTTTTACAAAACGTTACGATCGGATTTAGATTATAAACTCATTGGACATCTGTAATTCGAGAGCCAGTCGTTTCTAACTACAAAAGCCTAGCAACGTTACTTGTATCAAGAAATGGTTCAACATTTAACGCCTAATCACATCCTTCAAAGTTCACGTGAAGCTGTGTTAAATAAGCAGAATAAAGCGAAAAATTTTATTTTTATGTATCTTTTCAGACGTGAGAAAGCGGTTGTTATATTTTATCAGAAATAATTATTCACATTCAATCACTTCGATAGAACCTGATTTAGCTCATGTTTTTCAGAATCAGGTCCAGTAGTCTAAATATCTTATAAATCAGACTATTAACAAAATTCACTACTGATCTAATAGTGAGGTTAGCTTTATGTATTTTAAACTCTGACTTTGGTTTGGGTGGCGTTTGGTTAATAATTTAGCACCTTCTCTTTTAGGCATCTTTTAATTGAAAACATGTAGTTTTGAGATATTTGTTAACTTCAATAGAAAATTTACTGTTATGTGCTTGGGATTTCTGTGATGTCTGTAGACTCTTGTACCGCAAGGGAGATGATGATGTTATGGGTGGCCAGTATCCTCTTTCTACAACACAAATGCACACATAGATTTGTACAGTTCTTTATTTACATAACTTGAAGTTTTACTTAACTGGAATACAGTCCATGATATGTGATACAAGATCATCAGTAGTAGTCGTCTCGCAGACAGTATCGGTAATCTTGCTATTATAAACTTTAGTGCAACTGCTAGTCTCGCTATAGGCACTGATCTGGTCACTATTACTGTTGTAGCCTGTGACGTGAACTGAGATGCCTCTGTGAGTGTACTGACAGACGCCAAACTCGGTGAGTGAATCAGTGAGAGCCTCCGGACAGCGGCGGCGGCCTAAATAGATGCTGTGGAGAGGGTGTTGGCGGCGTATTGCTTGTGCATGTGTCTCTGGCCTCTCTCGTGATAGGCTCACTTGATCCAGCGCCTACTATCCATCTTAAGGCTACATCTTTGCCGACCAGTGTGCTGTCAACAGCTTACGCCAGCAAAATGTCATTCTTGGTAATAATTCCGATGTCTTTGTAGTAGACTGCTCTTCCATGATTACCAAAATTATATTTCCTTTATCTGCCTTTATGGCAATGATATTACTCCAATTATATTTTTATTTATGAAGATAACTGTTAATTAGTCAATTGTAGTACTCTGTTATTATTCTGTTTGCTCATTTAAGTTTTACAAACTTTAATAAATTAAGGCCAACATGAACCACTTTGCTACTATTTAATTTTGTGCTTCAGCTGTCATTTTTGTCACAACGATAATTTCCTTAGCTATATTTTTGTTAAATAACATCATTATTAATCACAATTCCTTTATCTAAGATAACGATAAGAAACAGTAAAATTAACAGAAATATTACAGCTGGTTGAAAGTTTCAACTATTTCACTTTCAACCACGAGTTCAATACTAAAACAATGGTTCATCCTTGGGTTCCAGTATTTGAAGCACTATGGCTCTCACTTTTATTATTAAATTGAAAGATAAAATCTTAAAATGTGAAGAAACCATAATGAGAAAAAATGTTACAAACATTATATAGATGACATGTTTTTGCTTATTTAAACTTGTATTGTATCAAGCACTACTGAAGTGATTGCATGAAAAGAATTATTATTCATGCAGTGAAAAATGCTGTAGGTTTCGTTATGGTTTATGTACACAAAGACTTGGAGAAGAAAATTTCCGATTCGATGCCTCCAACATGAGTCAACTGGTCGTCAACATGAAGGCTGAATTGTATACAAAAGCACTTTGATGGTTATAGTCCTATTGCAACTAGAATGACCGTGCCTTCCTCGTGCAACGTTTAGCCAGGTATTATGTTCACCATCACGAACATAAAAATTCTTAGATTGACAGAGAACTGCCGGCCACGGTGGCCGAGCCGTTCTAGGCGCTTCAGTCCGGAACCATGCGGCGGCTACGGTCGGAGGTTCGAATCCTACCTCGGGCATGGATGTGTGTGATGTCCTTAGGTTAGTTAGCTTTAAGTAGCTCTAAGTCTAGGGGACTGATGACCTGAGATGTTAAGTCCAATAGTGCTCAGAGCCATTTGAACCATTTTTTGACAGAGAACTGAACGTAAACCTTTTCATATATAGTGCGGAAATTATCCTGTTGTATGTTACACTATTTAAACTAAACTCCGTCCGAACATGCCTTGGAAGGCCCAACGGTACCGATGGCCGCCGTGTCATCCTCAGCCCAGAGGTGTCCGTGGATGCGGATATGGAGGGGCATGTGATCAGCACATCGCTCTCCCTGCAGTAAGTCAGTTTACGAGACGGGAGCCGCTACTTGTCAAGCAAGCAGCTCCTCAGTTTGCCTCACAAGGACTGTGTACACCCCGCTTGCCAACATCACTCGGCAGACCGGATGGTCACCCATCCAAGTGCTAGCCCAGGCCGACAGTGCTTAACTTCGGTAATCTGACGGGAACCGGCGTTACTTCTGTGGCAAGGCCGTTGGCATGTTACTCTGTTTACAGACCTAAATTTATTTTAAAAAATTACAAAGTCAGCAAATTACATGTATGTATAGGTTCCAAAATCTACGTAAGCCTCCGAAGGAATTGTTTCAGTGGTTTGCAGCTTCGTTGAGCGGGTCAGTTACTAAGTTCCCAGCGATAACTGGAGTCAATATTATGTCGGAGTTTCGAAATACGTCTTAGGAACTACGACAAATTTCTTGAATTTACAATGGCTCCAACAGTGATATCCGTATGCTCATTTTTACAGTCTTTCCGTGAGTCGTTTTATTCTCTCATTTTTTCTTATTTGGCCATGACCCATTGCATTACCAAATCAATAGATGTATAAAGTCTCAAATACACAATTACTAATAGATTAAATATCATCTTAGTGTTTGAAGGACAAGTAATTTTCTGTGGAACACTTGTGGTTTTAAAAGCTGGGGAATGCCTCAAAGTTCGTCGTTAACAAATTTCTCTCTTCACTTACTTATATTCCTGTCGAAACTCAGTAGATGAGAGGTAGTGAATTGCCGCAGAGAGAATGGGTCGTGATTTGTGCCTGGATCGCTCAGTCGGTACGAACACTGCCAATCAGAGGCATGGTTTTTGGTTCAAGCCTGCGACGTGGATTTACTCTACCAGGAAGTTTAAAAACTAAGATGCTGGAAGACCTCACCTCCGTATCTCAGACGGTTAACGCACGCTAGTCTGGTGGCGCACTGTCTGGAGGGTAACCTGTGAGTGTCGTCGTGGTGTAAGACACTTCCAACAGTAGTATGTATGTATGTGAAGTAGTTACGTTTAGTTCCTAAGAAACAGCCGTTGTGCCATTGGCATGTCGAAGTTCACTATAGGTGTCATGTAGCGAAAGCGTGTGACATTGTTCGCGGTGATTCGTCCACCGGATTGATCGTCACTCTCGGCACCTTCTCTGTACTTGGTGGTATACGATACCAGAAGGATAGGGGCTGGCATCAGATGTCGTCCTATCCCTTTTTTTATTGCACAGTAATCCATAAAAACACAACTACGGCTGAACACTGCAGAAGTACTCATCACAGTAATCAATACGTTTCAGATGCACACTTGACAGTTCACAACAGCTCGTTGGAAGGTAAAGTTTAATCACCTGTTTCCTGACCTTGCCTAGGAAAAGGAAGCAGGATTCTGACATTGTGTCAAACATTCACGAGCTGATTATGGGACTGAGTCGTAGTGTCGCTTGTTGGATATAAGGTCTCATCAGCAGCTTTATCCTAAAAGTGTGTATACTAGTACAGCAAAGTGCAGACAGAGAAAGCCCGCATTTCGTGGTCGTGCGGTAGCGTTCTCGCTTCCCACGCCCGGGTTCCCGGGTTCGATTCCCGGCGGGGTCAGGGATTTTCTCTGCCTCGTGATGGCTGGGTGTTGTGTGCTGTCCTTAGGTTAGTTAGGTGTAAGTAGTTCTAAGGGCTAGGGGACTGATGACCACAGATGTTAAGTCCCATAGTGCTCAGAGCCATTTGAACCATTTTTGAGCCAGATAGGGAAAGGAATTGACACGGACATTCTTAAAGAACAATCACGTTCTGAAGAAACATAGAAATCAGGAAGACCAGAGAAACGCCACATTCGCATAGATAGAAATCAGGAAGACCAGAGAAACGCCACATTCGCATAGATAGAAATCAGGAAGACCAGAGAAACGCCACATTCGCATAGATCCAATTATGTGCTTCATACTACGTAAGACGTATCACATTCATCAGTTACAGACCTTTCACCTAAAAGGTAGAATTCTATTTTATTTTAAAAATTGGAGACCTTACATATATTGACGCTAGAAACGAGAATTTATCGAATTCTTGACGGCTGTATGTAAATCATTAGCTGTCACTACCTCACGAGCAAACGTATGAGAAAAAACTCCAATGGATCATATTCCTTTTACTCGATAATTTGAAACATGAAGAACGGAAGTAGGTTCGAATTAAGCGTCTCATCGACATCAGGGTAGTTTGATGCGGAGTGTTAACTCAGTTTGAGGACAGGGCTAAAAATCTGACCATGGCACAGACAAAAACCTTAATCCACGTGTTAACAGAGCTCTGAAACACTTGCGATCAGATAAGACCGAAGGTATAGACAACGTTTGTTCGGAATTTATGAAGTCATTTGGGGAACTGCCAATCAAACGACTGTTCAAGTTGGTATGTAGCATCTATGAGACTGGCGACATACCATCAGACTTTGGAAAAAATATCATCCACATATTCCTAAAGACAGCGAGAACAGATAGGTGCAAGAACTATCGCTCAGTCAGTTAAACAGTTCACGCATCCAAATTGCTGACAAGGATAACATACAGCAGCGTGGGAAAGAAATCTGAGGATCTGTTAGATGACAACCAGTTTGGATTTAGCAAAGGTTAAGGTACTACAGAAGCAACCCTGACGCTGTGCTTGATAATATGAGCAAAACTGAAGACAAATCAAGTTACGTTCATAGGATTTGTCGATCTGGAAAGGGCGTTCGACAATGTAAAATTGTGCAAGAAAGACGAAAGTATGAGAAAATGAGGAGTAAGCTACAAGTGCTCGCATTAAGAATGGTGTAAGGTAGATATTCAGTCATTCGCCTGTACCCCTACATCTACAGGGTGAAGAAAAATACCGCACTTGGCGGTCGGCATGTGATTTCTCGTCCCAGTTTCAGAAAAAAGTGTATCTAGCAAAACGTAGTCCCGCCAATAGGTTAATAGAGATACGATTTAAAAAACGAGTCTCTGGCAACGCTGTAAGTGAGTGCAGGTGGCCAAGAGTAGGTAGCATGAACTATGCATTGTTCTGAAAGTGTCCAATTAGCTCAGTGAGACGAGGCACATTCGTGGTGAACAGATATCCATACTCGTCGATGTTCGATGCGCTTTCCGCGCGTAACCTTCTTTTTTCCGTTAAAGCATCAAAATGCATCCAACTTACACCTCCACAACGCGGTATCTTGTGTGTTTCTTTGTGTTACTGTTACCTTAATTTAAACATTTAGATATAACATGAGCTTCTTACAGACGTAAATGACCATTTTGTTCCTGCCATAACACAAATAAAGCCAACAGAAAATAATAGTGGATGCATTAACATCGTGTACATCCAATGAGGTACAAAAGCACAATAGGTAGGCTACACTAGTTTGCACATTAAGCTACGCACAATAATTCCCTTCTGTACATCTGACGTCCAGGATTATCTTCACATACCCAGTACGTACACGTACGAGGAACGTTCACTTTGGAGAAGATGTTCAAAGCGATCGCATTGTATTTGCAAGCACTTCACCACTCAATGGATCATACTTTGCTGCACCCTATGACACACACCTCCATCCACCATTGCGGAAGCGGCATGCAGGCGAGCTATTAGGTTGTGTACATCCATGGTTGGATGTCCCCACATATAAAAATCTAGTGTACTGACGTCCTGAGATTGACGCCAGAACCCTGGACCTCCACGACCAACCCATTTATCTGGAAACATTTCATTGCAATAGTTACGCACATTCATTCGCAAGTGTGGTGGTGCGCCGTCATGTCGAAACCATTGCAGTCGCCGAACACTAAGTGGAACGTTTCCTAATGCGTCAGGCAAATAATTGCAAAGAAACGTACGATACATGAGCGCATTCAACTTGTCCGGCAACAGGTAAACAGGTAAGTCCCAAAAGCACTCCTCCAACGATTCTGGCCCAAAGAGTGCGTGAAAGCCACGTTCACGGGTGTCACGTGGGTTGTGTTTCAGTCAATCATGGCTGTTGTGGCAGTTGAAAATACCTTCACGAGTGAAGCTAGATTCGTCAGTCCACATCACGTAATTTATGAAACATCTGTTATCTTCTACTTAGTGGAAAAGTCATTCACAGAACTCTGAGTGTAGAATGCGGTCTTCTGGTCGGTGGTGTTGAGTTAACGTGTAATAATAAGGATGCATGTTGAATAATCGGGATTTCTGCCGGATGTTCGCGTCGTTCTCGGCATAACTCGCTGCCTTCTTCAGGTGCTACTCGAGAATGGGCCTTGGGTGGATCGAGTCCAAAGTTATGCCTGTGTGGCGCTGGGCGCTCAGTAAGCGGTCTGCGCCCCGTGGAGTGTTCGTCCGCGGTCCGCGCCCGCCAGGCGAGGCTCCAATGGTCCGGTCTAGTCGCTGGTGTTCCGACTGCCATCCGTGCCCGTATCGACGGTCCTCTGGGGTAGTGGTCGTCATCTAAGGCGTGTTAAATACGATGTATAATGTCCGGTGCTCTGTGTCATGGCTATTTTCTCGGTCTGCATTCTGTTTCTCGCGAAATCTCGAAGTGTTCTGCGTTGAGTTTTCAGAAGCCCAAGAGCCGGATCCCAGGCAGTGCTGAGATGGTATTCAGTGGTACCATTCCTTACTGCTTCAATTGCTTTTTGCATTGCAACTGGATCCCATGCTTATTGCACTGTTTTCCGGATGTACAACAGTTGCCGAGAAAGTAATGCACCGCATTTCTTTTCTCAGCCGAAAACAATGCTACGAATGCGAAACGTTACGTATGTACTATCTGAAGTCTCCTGAGTGGGCGCGTCACTTCCGACAGATAGCGAAGCTGTAGGACAGTTTCAGAATGCTGTCTGTGGGTGATGTACGTTACGAGCAACGTGCCGTCATTAAATTTCTCACTACAGAGAAAAAAAACTGTGGAGAATATTCACAAACGTTTGTGCAAAATCTATGGAGCATCTTCTGTCGACAGAAGTACAACTAGTCGCTGGGCAAGGAGGGTGAGGTCATCAGAAGGCGGTTCGGTGGAGCTCCACGGTTTGCAGTGGTCGGGGGACCATCCACACTGTCACATCTGACAAACCTGACCTAGCCCTCTCGGATTTCTACTTGTTTGGGCCATTGAAGGATGCCACTCGTGGAAGACATTTTGAGGACGATGAGGAGATGATTAACGCAATGAAGCACTGGCTCCGCTAACAGGACAAGAATTGATACCGACAGGGCATACACGCCTTTCTCTCGCGCTGGAGGCAGGCCATAGAACGGGATGGAGATTACGTGGAAAAATAGGGTGTGTAGATAAAACACCATTTTTTCGTGCATGTAATTCTCGTGATGATCAATAAACAATTGTTGAAGAAAAAAATGCGGTGCATTATTTCTGAGCAACCCTCGTATTTTCTTGGCATCTTGAAGCTCTTGCAAACCCTTGCAGAAGAGCAGAATAACGGATATTAACTTTATGTGTACAACGATTTGTTATGTTTTAATTTCACTTGTTATACAACGCAAAAATATGGCATTACCTAACCCTCATTGGGATAAGTAGATTGAAACTGAACTGTCCGGAATAGCGGCCATGCGTCGGGAAAAGTGGCGTCGTTGGCCACTTTTCCCGACTTGTTGCGTGCCCAATTTTCCCAGACGGGCAGCATATCTTTATCAGTGGTTCACACCCGAAACAGTACAACCGAAGGACACGACAGCGATTTACATTTGTAAGCCAAAAGGCGTTGCGTGAACCGTGATACAGCAAAAACCTGTTGCTCTACATAAATGTGAGAACATCAAAAAATGAGTGATTTGTCTTACTTCAAACGACGGAAAAACCTAAACGTTTCCACAGAAAGATAACGGAGCAAGTTTCCTTTGCCAACGTCACCGACAACACTAATGGTGTCAATTACACCTAGTCTGGCCACTTCTCGCTAGGAAGCAGCACTGTTGAAGACATCAAATAAGCAGTGGCTACTTTTCCCAACCTGGTCATTTTACTGTTCTGTCCCCTATGACAGTACAACACTTATTCTTCCTCACGTGCGGCTAGTTCACAGCGGCCAAGTATTCTGCCAGTTTTGTACATCGGTGAGCCAGGCGCGTTAACAATCGGTCTTAATGGAACATATTCTTATGGATGTTCTGTAATCCATATAGACGAGGCAGTAGGGCTTCTGTGTTGCACGGATTCCCCCGTACGTCCGCCGAGAGAGGAGACACATTGATTAACCGATTCGTAATCCTACTGATCCGCTACGTCGGTACGTCGTCGGATCTGATTGGTCTCGGATCTTCTGCTCATAATATTCGGGCTTCATCACGACGGTCGCATTTTCCTCATCGGCAAGCAGTACTAATATACTCTTGTCAGTGTTAAGACACCTAGTAGCTTTAACTCTTCTTTATTCAGGCTGCAGGCTGGTGGTTTTGCTCGGCACAGTAACCTGGCAGTTTCAACACGCAGCGGATCACAAGGAAAACGAATCGGTTAATAAAAGCGTCTTCTGTCTCGCCGGACATACAGAGGAATGTTAACGGTCTTGGCTCACCGACGTATAAACTTGGCCACTCTCCCAGAACCGCACAGGGGAAAAAATGACAGTAATAAACTAAAACTTGGATCAAACGACATCCTGGTCAGCTTTGATGTTGTTTCTTTGTGCACCAAGCGCCACTCAGTGATTCTTTGGAGCATATCGATTCCATTTTCCCACAAGAGGTAACCAGGCTCATTCATGCATGTCCCATCACGAGCTATTTCACGTACAATGGCAAATTCTACGAACTGCTGGAAGGCTAATCCACTTAGTCTAGTGGTGGATAACATCGTCGTCGAATATTTCGAAGTACAGGCGCTAGACTTGGCATCTTGTGAACCTAAGGTGTGGATATGTCGACGATACCTTCGTTGAGTGCAGCTATGTTGGGCAACAGCTTGGTGACTTCCAAAGACTCCTGAACAGTCTCCACGCCAACATAAAATTTACCATGGGGATAGAAAAAGATCAACAGCTACCGTTTCTAGATGTGCTGCTCACGAGGGATATGAACCTACCCACATCACCAACCGGGACAGAAAAGAGCCACTATTAATACGCTCGTAACGCGAGCGAGACAAATTTGTGAGCCGCAGCACTTCAAATGGTTCAAATGGCTCTGAGCACTATGGGACTTAATATATGAGGTCATCAGTCCCCTAGAACTTAGAACTACTTAAACCTAACTAACCTAAGGACATCACACACATCCATGCCCGAGGCAGGATTCGAACCTGCGACCGTAGCGGTCACGCGGTTCCAGACTGAAGCGCCTAGAACCGCTCGGCCAAACCGGACGGCGCAGCGCTTCAGACGCGAGATACAACACCTAGAAAGTGTTCTAAGGAGCAATGGGTAGTCTACCAGTTGCACAAGAGATGTCACATACTCAAACACTCGGCGAAGTGACACATTGGAAAAATAAATGTCGGGTACGGCCTTGCTGCTATACATTCCCAGAGCGACCGACAGACTTGGCCTTATATTGTACAAACACGGCGTAAACACTAATTATAAACATACAAAGAAGATCAAAGAGTGTCTCAGGTCGGCAGAGCAGAAAAGCGACCCACGTGCAATGCCGGGAATATACCGCACACCATGTATATTTGGAAAAGTCTATATTGGAATGACTGGACGATCAATCGATACCAGGGTCACCGAACACAAGCAGCGTTGGAGGTTGGGGCAGATGGAGAATTCGGCGGTGACGGAGCTCGCGCCATGTAATATGGACCATACAGTAAAATTCACCGACACGAAGAGAAGAGCTATCATATTCGCTTGTTCAGGGTGTTATAGAAATACGTAAACATGAGAATAGGGTCAATACCCTAGCTCTTTATTCACATGAAGTGCTGAGTGCTATTGACAAGGGATTTCAGAACGATTCCGTATTTCTGGATTTCCAGAAGGCTTTTGACACTGTACCACACAAGCGGCTCGTAGGGAAATTGCGTGTTTATGGAATATCGTCTCAGTCATGTGACTGGATCTGTTATTTCCTGTCAGAGAGGTCAGAGTTTGTTGTAATTGACGGAAAGTCATCGAGTAAAACAGAAGCGATTTCTGGCGTTCCCCATGGTAGTGTTAGAGGCCCTTTGCTGTTCCTCATCTATATAAACGATTTGGGAGACAATCTGAGCAGCCGTCTTCAGTTGTTTGCAGATGACGCTGTCGTTTATCGACTAATAAAGTCATCATAATATCAACACAAACTGCAAAACGATTTAGAAGAAATATCGGAATGGTGTGAAAAGTGGCAGTTGACCTTAAATAACGAAAAGTGTGAGGTCATCCACATGAGTACTAAAAGGAATTCGTTAAACTTCGGTTACACGATAAATCAGTCTAATCTAAAAGCCGTAAGTTCAGCTAAATACCTAGGTATTACAATTACGAACCATTTAAATTGGAAGGTTCAAATGGCTCTGAGCACTATGGGACTTAACGTCTGAGGTCATCAGTCCCCTAGAACTTAGAACTCCTTAAACCTAACTAACCTAAGGACAACACACACATCCATGCCCGAGGCAGATTCGAACCTGCGACCGTAGCGGTCGCGCGGTTCCAGACTGCAGCGCCTAGAACCGCTCGGCCACTCCGGCCGGCAAATTGGAAGGAACACACAGAAGATGTTGTGGGGAAGGTTAACCAAAGACTGTGTTTCATTGGCAGGACACGTATAAAATGTAACAGACCTATTAAGGAGACTGCCTACACTACGCTTGTCCGTCCACTTTTAGAATACTGTTGCGCGGTGTGGGATCCTTACCAGATGGGACTGACTGAGTACATCGAAAAAGTTCAAAGAAAGGCAGCACGTTTTGTATTATCGTGAAATATGGGAGAGAGTGTCACAGAAATGATACAGGATTTGGGATGGACATCATTAAAAGAAAGACGTTTTTCGTTGCGACGGAATCTTCTCACGAAATTCCAATCACCAACTTTCTCCTCCGAATGCGAAAACATTTTGTTGACACCGACTTGCATAGGGAGGAACGATCACGAATATAAAATAAGGGAAATCAGAGCTCATACGGAAAGATATAGGTGTTCATTTTTCCCGCGGGCTATACGAGATTGGAATAATAGAGAATTGTGAAGGTGGTTCGATGAACCCTCTGACAGGCACTTAAATGTGATTTGCAGAGTATCCATGTAGATGAAGATGTAGAATAAGAAAGCTTCAAGTTGATCGCATTCTCGATTCCTGTGCTGCAATGAACGATCGTTGCATGTAGCAAGGGGAGAGCCGCAGCGGCAATGACCACGGGAAAGCCCTTCAACGCTGGCGCACCAAGTACCCTACATATTTATAATCCGCGACCGCGAGCTCTGCTCCTGTCCACCACCAGCAATGAGGGTAAAACTTCGACAATGCCAGTCACTCGTGCTGGGAAACATTAGAAAAGGCATCAAAGAGACGTCGCCAAAGAACCCGAGACAGAAGACAAAAGGCAATTTGTCAACAAGTGGCCACGAAAGCCTCAACATAGTACAATATTTATTTCGGTGAAAAGGAAGAAACGGGTAGAGGCCGAAAAGTCGCAGTAACTACATTTGTTTTCGTGAAGTTTTCTTACATATTGGAGTGAAATGCCAAGACTTTGTAATTTTTTATCTCTGTGTCTGGTAACAGATCGCTGCTGTTTTAATGCCTGAATAAAATAGCGCTTTCGGGCATGGAATAAATTCGATTACGAGTGTTAGGAACTAATTCGTTCCGATGTGATGCACGCGTAGCGACATATACGCGAACTGTCCATTGATATGCGCGGGGGCAGGAAGGGTGCGCAGTGGCCCATGAATAATACATGGGCGCCCCGGCAGCCAGTTTTCCTCTGTGCGAGCGCATTTAATTATGCGTAAAGCGCCGCCTGAATTTGTTGACCGGCGCGTCTCCGGCGCTGTTTGAGCAGAGGAAATAGTTGAGCCCGAGGCGCGCTCGTGTTTGCTCCCTCGCCTTATTGGGCGCACAGTCCAAATCGTTATCTTCCGAGTCCCGGGAGAGTTCACAGCCAATGGAGGGGACAGGAGACACAAGTGACCACTGCATCACCATCCCAGCCACTCTAAACTTCGTTTCTATGTTTACTGGGACCTTTTTCTTACAAATCATAGTTACTCGAAAATTATTCGTAAAAAATAGTGTCATAAACTGGAATACACCAGTATTACTGTCATTAGCGTATTTTTCCCGTAATTTATTGGTATATTTGCCGAGAGGTACAGTATCGTGTTGAAAACGTGAGACGATTCCTCTAAAGAGGACACTTACAGCATAAGTATGGAATAATTTTTGTTAAGTTATCTCAAATGTCAGTAAAAACTTCTCTTCTGTAATAGTACATTAATTACGTTATGTATTTGACTATATTGTTAAAAATTTTATAGTGTAAGCCTACAGTAGTTTTTACTACGTTATATCAATTTTTTATAAATGTTTTGTTATTTTATGTTAATTATGTTATGTATTTGACAATACTAGTAAAAAATTTCCACCTCAATTATTTAGACAAATTTCCAGTCAATAAATTGTTTTTTGTGTGAAGTATGTTCCTATTACCGAAGATGCAGTTTCTCTGTATATCAATGAATAATGTGTCATATTTCTCTAACAGATACTGCACTATGCAATTACTATTACATCATCTGAATAAATTTTCACTACTTGCGTATATGCATGTCAGTAAGTGACAACATATTTGTTTTACTACTACTACTACTACTACGTGATCAGGCCCAGTGGACCGCACGCATCTACAAGTTTCCTCCTCCACTGTATTCTGTCCATTGCTGCTATCCGCCATCCGTTCACATCCATTGACACTTGGTTTAAATCCTCATGGAGTCCATCCCTCCAACGCTTCTTGTGTCTCCCTGGAGGTCTCTTTCCCGTAGGTGTGAAATCCAGGAGCTTCCAAGGCCACCAGTGATTCTCCATCCGGGCCACTTGTCCAGCCCACTGCATTCGTTTGGCTTTGACAGTTCCTGCTATGTTGGGCTGTTTGTATAGTTCCTCAAGCTCTTGGTTGTATCTGATCCTCCATTCCCCTGTATCTGCATCCAGAACCGGACCGAAGATCTTCCGAAGCACTTTTCTCTCAAAAACAAGGAGCTTATGGAAGTCCTGTTTCCGGATACTCCGTGTCTCACAGCCGTATAGAAACAACAGGCTGGATCAGGGTTTTGTACAGTCGAATCTTGAACTGTCTGGAGAAATATCTGGACCGAAGCAGTTGTGCTAGGCTGTGGTAAGATCGGTTTCCTGCTTGTATTCTGGCATTGTTCTTGACAATATATATTGTTTTGCAATTACTTACAATTCATAGACATTCTTTTGACGTTTTTGTTTACCAAACCCTCAGTATGGGATACTATGTAATATTTGTTGGATGAATCAATTGTAGCCTGAGGTCTACGCTCCTTGTAATGTGCTTTGGTCAACATGTCTAGAAGTACATACTCCATTTGTCAATGAGCTACCTGGATTAGGTGTAACTTTCTGCTAGCTTCTTAAATATCACAGTGACAGATTATTCAGTACCTTAAAGTGACATTGTGTTCCTTAAAAGGATAATTGCCTGATCATCATTACTGTTATATATGACTGCACTTGCTAAAGCACTTCATAAAGCGAAACGCCGGCCGTGGTGGCCGTGCGGTTCTAACCGCTCCAGTCCGTAGCCGCGCTGCTGCTACGGTCGCAGGTTCGAATCCTGCCTCGGGCGTGGGTGTGTGTGGTGTCCTTAGGTTAGTTAGGTTTAAGTAGTTCTAAGTTCTAGGGGACTGCTGACCACAGCAGTTGAGTCCCATAGTGCTCAGAGCCATTTGAACCATAAAGCGAAACTTGGTCACTCGTTTTGTCATACTGGCGTTACATTTTCGTGATATATATATTACTGCTAGATTTTGTTTTCAAAATAAACTGATACAACACTCAAACATGATGCGGTCCTTCATACGTAGTCGTTACCTTATGGCAATGGCTCATTGATGTAACTAGGACATAAATGAATGGTAGCTGTCAATTTGTATCTATTTTTAAGCACTTTATTTTCTAACCTATTTTGTGCTGTGAACACCATTTACATTGCATTTATGTTATGATTGATGTTTGTTTTTACGCACCTCATGGATTATTGTGCAATGATTGTGCTACTGTTTAGCATTTAGATCTTGCAGAGGTTTGTACCCACTTGCTGTACTGTACTTGTAATGACAACTTCGTTTTCCACTTTATGTTTATGTGAGAAACTACCAAAGAAGTTCGTCAAAGATAATCTAGTCTCCTATCTGCCCACTGCAACTGAGTGGTCATTCCGCCGCCGGCGGCCGTGCTGTGTGGAAGTGCGGAGCGGCTGTTCCGGTGTTTACGTTGTCGCTGCGAGCGGCCGGCGCTGTGTGGCGAGTGTGCGCGTTCTGCGTTAGTTATAGTACACAATCCCATTTCTAGTATGACATAATGGAACAGACAACGCAACGAGATACTTTGAAGTTGATTTTCGATCCGAACTACGCACGACCGAAATCTTACGAAGTTGAGGCATTTATCGAAGAAACTTTTCAGATCAAAGTGGATGAATTGATTGGAATTCACCTGTCGATTGTCAGTCCGACTGTGTTCCTTAAGTTATCCAGTTCTGACAAGTGCGACCAACTTGTAGAAGCATATGGTGGGGTGGCCAAATTCAAACATTCAGACGGACACGTAGGGCAGGTCACGGTTTCGCGTGCAGGAATGGGGATAAGGACGGTTCGAATCTTTGAGCTCCTCTTTGAAATAACGCCCGAGGAAATTACCAACAAACTGAGAGACTGTCGCCGAAAAATGGTCTAGCTTGCACAAGTATCCAGTATTAAACTGGAGTCAGGCAAGTTAAGATTGACATGCTGAAACATATCCCATCGTATCTCTGGATTGGTGGATATCGAGCGATCGTCCGCGCGCAGTGTGTTCAACGGCGTGTGACGCAACTGCCGACTGGGGAGCGAGACCCGCCTAGTCAGATGGCCACACTACCCGTGACGTACGCCGCCGCAATTCGCAGTGACGTCGCCCCAGACATGTGTTTCGACAGGGCGGTAGTTGGTTCTGCCGACGTTCCAGATGGTAACGTAGCCATGGATACTAGCAACACGGAAGCTACAGGTCCAGCACACTCACAAGACGAGGAAACTGACAGGCGTGCAGAACCAGACCAGGCTAAGACGGCAGAAGAAGACATGTGTAAACCACTCGAAGAAGTCGGGAAACACAAAGAGGACACGGTTGCAACGTCGGAGGATAATGACCAGCAGCCTACTACCGTTTCACCAAAGAAACGGAAGAAACGTCGAATAGCCCGTCAAGGAGCAGCAGAAATCGCGCCAATCCTGCGTGAAAAGGCGAAACAGATAGGCCAAGAACTGGCGGAGACGACACAGGCAATTCCTCTGGAAGATCGGACAACAAAAAAGAAGACCCGAAATGAGGACACTGAACCCGACCGTGGCATCCACATTCCCGACGGTACAGATAGTCCGAAGGACCCTCCACGTGTACCAAACACGGACACGCGGGAAGTTACGTGCACGCGAGATTGGGCGGATGACATGGAGGAACAAAGCCATGATGCAGAGATGGCTGACATACCACAACATTCAGGACGGACGGCACCCGACCGTCGACAAGATGTGTCCACTCGGCAACAAACCACCATCCAAGACGCTCGTGCAGCAGATGATGATGCCGACTTCTTCTAAGTGGAGCAAACATCCACTTCACCTGGCAAACAGTATCCCACCTGACACGGTATAGTCGACATGACGTCCTTGCAAGCGTACAGAATTGCGACCTTGAACATAAATACAGTTAGCAGCACCCTCAATCTGAGGAATCTCCAAGATTTTCTGTACGCCGCTGTTGTTGACATCTTAATGCTGCAAGAAGTAACGGCTATCCTTTTGGACGACATCACTGGCTACAACGCCGTCATCAGTCCTGGCAATGACAATGACCTCGGCACAGCGATTATGACTAAAGAGGGGATCTTACTTACAGACGTGGAGAAACTGCCGAACAGTAGAGGTCTCGCTGTCACGATAAACAACACCAGGTTTATCAACATATATGCCCCGTCGGGAACCGGAAACAAGCGCCGCAGGGCCGAATTTTTCAAGGAGGACATCGCCCCCCTTTTCGCCGTGCGATTTGAACAAACAATATTTGCGAGTGACTTTAATTGCGTGCTGAGTCCCAAAGATCAGACGCCAAATTTTAAAAAATCTCTGGAGCTAGAGAACATCGTCAGAGACTTCCATCTGCTTGATACTTGGGAACTAAAACACGGTGATAAGCTAGGTTTCACCTATATCACCAGCCATTCTGCCAGTCGTATCGACAGGATTTACGCAACATCCAATGTAAGGAGACACGTTTTACAGTCCGAGCTATGGCCCACTATTTTCTCTGATCATATCGCGTACATACGTACGATAAATTTAGAGAAACAAGGAACTTAGAGGGTGAGAGGTCAGTGGAAGCTATACGTTGCTCGTCTTTCGGATCCTGGATGTCACGCAGCCTTCCGCACCACTTGGGCAGAATGTGAAAGGAAGCTCCACAGGTACGGTACGGCGCTGAATTGGTGGCTAAACTGCGCGAACGCCTCAATAATAAAGACAATGAAAACTTACTCCCGTGAAAAAGTCGCCTGGTGGATGCGGACATTAGACTTTTATTTCAGTTGTCTGAGAGACTTGTGCATTCGAAATGCTACAGTCATAACAAATCATGGGTAGATCAACAGAATAAAATCAAAATTGCTCACTCTGCAGAGACACCATCTCGAAGGCTGTAAAACACTAACGCGTTTGTAGAACAGTACACGAGAAGAGAGAACATCGATGTACCACATCCTCCAAGAGAATAAAAGACAAAAACGGAAAATTCTGACGGATCTCTAAACTTCAGACGGGAGACTCTTGACAGATCAAGCTGAAATACAAGACGAGATCCATCGACACTTTAGTGAATTGCTGGCGAATACACAGACAGATGAAACAGCGCAGCAAGCTCTTACTGCTAGGACGACAGAGCGACTCACTCCAGAAGAAGCTGATGTGCTCGCAGCAAGAATAACGGACGAGGACGTCGAAGATGCCATCTCGGGAAGCCCAAAGAATAAATCACCTGGACGAGATGGGCTACCCGCTGAATTTTATCAAACTTTTCGCGAACAGATAATTGCTAAATTGACACTCATCTGTAATGAAATAATAAATGCCGAAACTGACCTTCCGAAGGATTTCTGTGAAGGTACAGTGTTCTTAGTCCCCAAAACACCAGGAGGCAAAACCGTGGAGAATCTTCGACCCATAACACTTCTCAATAGTGATTATAAAATCTTCGTCCGTATCATGATGCAAAGGTTCAATTCAGTTATTCGTACAGTGACAGGAGCTTACCAGACAAATGTGGGAAAGGATAGAACGATATTTCAGACCTTATGCGACTACAGAGACATTATAGCGATATCGGAAGCCTGCAACATTCGCTGTGCTCTGATGTCGCTTGACTTTGAAAAAGCTTTTGATAAAGTTAATCATTCGTACCTGTTCCGGTGTATGACATCCATGCACTTCCCACAGAAAATTATAGCCTCCGTGAAAAACATACTGACTAATAGCACGTCAAGAATCAGTGTCAACGGAGAACTCAGTCGCCCGATCAATATTCAGAGTTCGGTAAGACAAGGTTGCCCATGTCCATGTTGCTTTTCGCGATTGCGCTTGAACCTCTCTTAGTATCCCTGACTCGGGAACTCCGTGGACTCCATATACACGGACAGAAGATCATATGTCAAACCTACGCGGACGTTGTAGGGGTACTTGTAACTGACGAAAGCGAGGTGGACACAGTACTTGGACTTGTGGTGACCTACGAACTGGCATCAGGAGCTAAACTCAACCGCAATAAATCTGGTATTATGAATCTTGGTCGGGGTATAGAGATCAGAGCCGCTGGACCTATCAACACTGTCGACAAAATAAAATGCCTTGGAATAGAATATACGAGTAATATCCGCCGCACGGCCGCTGTCAATTATAGTAAATTACTTGCCACATTACGGGCAAGCATACAACAACACAGCTTGCGTAATTTAAATACAATACAAAAAGTGCAACTAGCCAATACCTATATAACTTCCAAAGTCTGCTTTGTTGCTCAAGCGCTGCCTCTGCCACGAACCATAGCACACCAAATGCAAGCAGCGCTTGGTTATTTTGTCAGCAGAGGTCAGATATTTAAGGTTTCATATGATACCTTGACACTACCGACACGCAATGGCGGGCTGCATCTGACAGACATCTACCTTAAAGCGCAAGCGCTATACGCTAGCAAAACTTATAAACAGTGGCAACGATCACCGCGGACCTTAGTGGCTCATCTCTTACGTGAAACCACCCCAGTCAGCAGAGATCCACCAATCGATGTGCATCACATCTCCCACGAGCTGTACCACTATAAACATTTTCTTGTGGAATACAGCTATGTACGCCATAGAATACTGGAGAAGGACATATATCAGGTTAAGGAGGTTTACAGCACCTTGCTGGAGGGAAAACTGCGCAATCGAATAGAAAACAAGTTTCAACATTATGATTGGAAAAACTTATGGGAAAACATATCTGACCCCCATCTACCATCCGATGTGCGATCGACGTGGTATCTCGCAGTCCCACCAAATCCAAATTTCACGCGATACATTTGGCACGTACACCAAAATGTTCCAGCTGCACTGTCATCGACACTGACGAACATCGCTTCGTCTGTGACGATGTGAAAGACGTGTGGAATCTCTTCAGGCAAAAACTAACACATGTGCTCCGCACGTCACCTAACACGATTACACCGACACACGTCCTTCTGCCTGATGACGTGCCATATCCTAACACTAAAAGAAGGTCAGCCAACTGGCTCAAAGGACATTACATCTCAACGGCTATGACAAAGAGTAAAGCATATTATTGGATGTACCTGATGACAGAACATCAAAATCTCGAACGACAAAAGAAATACAAAGAAAATTACGCAAATTTCTTGAACCGAACATTCTCATAGCGACAGAGCTGAAGAACGATCAAACGATATTTTGTTCAATCTCAGGTTTCCTTTTTTTCTTTATGAAATTATTTATTAAGTTTCTCATTCATTTTTCGCCAAGAAGGTGGCTATTTCGTCTCCTCTTTGCCCTCGTGTAGAAGGACAATTAGATTGCTGACGCAAACATGAGACGCCAGCAGGATGAAGTATGCCTGGCTCTCCTATAAGAATCGCTCCCGCACAATGACGGAGGAATGTAGCGGATCTATTTTCTTTCCAACACCCCAAAAGAAGGAATTTTTTTTTACTTGTATACATTTACTTCGTCAGTCGACTATCTCTTATGGACCAAACATAGCACAGAAGCTAGCCGAAGAAGGCACAAATGGCGAGCGGAAGGACGGGCTGTAGGGGAGGAAGGAGGCCCGTCAAAATAATAAAAAAAAGTAAAAAAAAAGTGGTCAGCGCGACATAGTGTCAATCCTAAGGGCCCGGGTTCAATTCCCGGCTAGGTCGGAGATTTTCTCCGCTCAGGGACTGGGTGTTGTGTTGTCCTAATCAGCATCATTTCACCCCGATCGACGCGCAAGTCGCCGAGGTGGCGTCAAATCGAAAGACTTACATCCAGGGAACGGTCTACCCGGCGGATGGTCCTAGTCACACGACATTTATTTATCTAGTCTCTTGCAATCAGGAGTCAACTAATGGACTATATACTTTGCATCATTGGATGAAAAGGTTTAGTGAAGGTGTTTGACCAACTCTTCGGTGCTTGTACCGTGGCAGTCGTACGTCTCTAGCATTCTCATTAGTGTATATACTGACCTGCTTAGTGATATCACTATTGAGCGCCTCCGTAAATGTCCTGTGTAGAATTTATTATGCTGGAATTTATTACATATTATAACGCCTGAGACGTATCCATTGTCAAATAATGATATGAGATTCGTATTTGGCGGAACTGTTTTTAACCTTGTAAGTATTCGCATTCGTTTCGTACCTCTTTGCAATTTCTTAACATATTTTCGTTTACTATATTTATCTATGTTTGTATCTTTGGTGAGATATCCATTGATGATGGTCTAAGAGCGAAATCTGTTGATGCTTAAGGTTTTCAATAAAACAGTTGATGATCAAATATGTATTTGATGAATTGTGTATATATCTGCCGGCCGGAGTGTCCAATCGGTTCTAGGCGCAACAGTCTGGAACCGCGCGACCGCTACGGTCGCAGGTTCGAATCCTGCCTCGGGCATGGATGTGTGTGATGTCCTTAGGTTAGTTAGGTTTAAGTAGATGTCCTTAGGTTAGTTAGGTTGAAGTAGTTCTAAGTTCTAAGGGACTGATGACTTCAGAAGTTAAGTCCCATAGTGCTCAGAGCCTTTTTTTGTATTTATCTCGAAGTGACTGTTCTTTACCACCGCCCAGAGGCCACGTGTTATTTAATGAATTTCACGGATGTGAATAGTCGATGCTCCCCACTTTATTTTTACAATTTTTGTTGTAAAAGAGGAGTACTCTTAGACAACCAGTTTATTAGTACAGCTATGGTAACTTCAGCGCCTGATGCATTTATGTCAATGTAATTTTAGGTTAGTTTAATGAATTAACCTCAACTCCATTTTGATTATCGTACCTCAAGAATTATGTATGTGTGTGTGTGCTTGTGTGTAAGGCGCTACAGTCATGGACTGTGCGGCTGGTCCCGGCGGAGGTTCGAGTCCTCCCTCGGGCATGAGTTTGTGTGATTGTCCTTAGGATAATTTAGATTAAGTAGTGTGTAAGCTTAGGGACTGATGACCTTAGCAGTTAAGTCCCATAAGATTTCACACACATTTGGACATTTGCTTGTATGTAATCGTGCATCTGTGAGTGTCTCAAGCTGCAGAAGTAATGCTATCTGCTGCCATATACATAGCAATGACCTTGCGACATCACAAACACATGAATGCTTACCTCCCTTCCCACATCCCCTATCTCCCACTACCACAATCGTCAGCCGCACACATCTCCCGCTTCCCCTTGTGAAACTGTGTGAAACTGGTTTCAAAAGAGAGAATGCTGAAATTTGAAGTCACAGCCCCTTATGAGACAAATCCTTAATGATGGCTGTACTGCAACAGCCATCCCTCTCCTAATTCTGTTGTCAATTAATTTGGTATGGTAGCTATTCAAGCATAGTAGAACACAGTGTTCTGCAAAGGAAAAAAATTAGGGCAGCACAAGATAGTGAAACATTTCATTTGAGACTCCAGATCAGCCTAAAGGTTTTCTAAATTAGTTTCCTTCTAGTTCATAACTTTGTCGCTATATTATCGGTACGTTTCTAAGTGAGAGGATACATGTGCCACACAGTAACGCTTTATGAGCAAGAAAAAGTCGGTAGCTAGCAAGTTACTGAACAAGTACTCGAAAGCAGGCATCTATTTGTTATGGCGACTGCGATGAGAAATAAAAAAGAAATGTACCATAGTGGTACGGTTTCCACATTTAGTTTTACGCTGCACTAAAGGAGAATCTCTCACTGGTCTCGAACAACACTGGTTGAAAGAGCATATAGATTGAATCCGAACTCCACCGACAAAAAAAAAGTGGTGGTTGTTCAGCGATATTTTTTGAGCGTTTTGGTATAACTGACACTTGATCCGCAATGATTAGTTGCAGGGTAATAGTGTAAATATAATTTATTCAGTTTGTAAGGTGTCTATCTGAGGAGAAGTTGCAGTAGTTCTGCAGTCTTTGCCACAGGAAGCTCATTTGTGGCGGATACCTCTTCGGGCTTCCAGATTTGATGCTCATACGAAGAGATGACGTCACTTACTGGCTGTCCGAGGCCAACGAGACAGGCCTTGGTCCTTACGCCACAGCACATGATGCTGTAGGTCTTACGAGTGCCAGCAGCGTCTCCTGCGGGGAACGAGTAACTAATGCAGACCAGTTTAATAATTCTTGAGAGCGCGTTTAAATACATGCAAGTTCTCGATAGCGCACGACAAAGTTAAGACCTATAAGGGGTACCTTTTAAGTTAAATATTAATTTCCTGTTGGCCGATCGTTCGTGAAATGCGGCGGACAAGACGTCTAGTGTGACGTCACAGGCTCGTTGTGGGGCCCTTATATCTCATTGGTCCCACTAGCTCTCCTGCTTGCACTTTAGTTTGTTCTATAGTCTGTGATAGTATGGAGACTTGCTTTCAGGAAGCCGCTTTCTCCATCTCGGGGTACACTGAATGAGGTAACGTATGTCAATGTGTTTTCTGTTTCCTGCATTACAAATGTTTGAGCGTGTTAGTTGGGGAGGACTCTTTATTTAGCAAGTCATGATGTAGAAATTCGATTCTTGATGAAAAGAACATTTTCTGGTCAGGTATTTCACGATTATCGTGCTTGTACTCATGAAAACATTACATTACTTTTCGCCCTTTTAAATGCATTTAATGCAGAAACTATACTCAGTTAAAATTTATTGTACAGTTTACTAACACAGTTTTTGTTTCCGTGCATGTGTCTAGGTGACTGCTATTCAGCAGTGTTTACCAGAGAAATATACATAAGAGGAGGTGCTGAAAAATAATGCCCCCGAATTTTTCATGTGAAAACTCTTAAAGCTTTTCGAATAAAACAATCGTTATTAACATTCTGCTCCTTATTCTTCATGTCTAAATTTTTGCAGCCCTTTGCTGCTAGAACCGGTTCCCATGAGATCACCAAAGTTAAGCGCTGTTGGGCGTGGCTGGCGCTTGGATGTGTGACCATCCAGCCGCCATGGGCTGTTGCCATTTTTCGGGGTGCACTCAGCCGCGTGATGCCAATTGAGGAGCTACTCGACCGAATAGTAACGGCTTCGGTCAAGAATACCATCTTACGACCAGGCAGAGCGGTGTGCTGACCCCGCGCCCCTCCCATCCGCATCCTCCTCTAAGGCTGACACGGCGGTCGGATGGTCCCGGTAGGCCACTTGTGGCCTGAAGACGGAGTGCTCTGCTCCTAGAAGGATCCAAGTTCTGAGTGTGTCATGACCGTGTAACTATGTCGGTGCCTGAGAAACGTGCTGTAATCGAGTTTCGGATTAGAAGAGTTCGTCCATACACGGAGCAGCCTCTCCTTCACCATGACAATGGCACACAACACACGAGCGCTGTGGGATCTACAACAATCTGACACGTTGGGTTGACTGTCATCAATCATCCTCCATACAGTTTCGAGTTGGCCCCATCCGATTTCAGGCTGTTTCCAAAACTTAAAGAACACCTTCGAGGACTTCACTTTTGAAGTGATGAAACGCTGCAGGCATATGTGAAGTTGTAACTCCGTCGACAAAATGATACATTCTACCATGATAATATCTACAAACAGGTCTCTCATTTGGAGAAATGTGTTCCTCGTCAGGGTGATTATGTTGAGAAATAAATAAGTAGATATGAAAAATAAAGATGTACAATGTTAATAACGTGTCTTTTATTTAAAATGCTTTAACAGTTTTCACACGGAAAAATTCGGGGGCATTACTTTTCAGTACGCCCTCGTACTTTCAGAGACAAATCTTTTAACCGTCAATGCTTTCTCAGTTAAACTACAGGAACTAAATTGAAAGAGGCCTTCGGTATACTTAATCCTGGACCTTCATATTTTCGTTTGTTGATTGAAAATCTAGTGAGTACTGGTAGGCTCACATGAATTGAGCAGTTGCATGATCTGAAGCATGCTCACACGCGTTGCACTTTGTGTGATTTATTTACTAAGGTTTGCTTAAGAACGTGTTCAGCATAAGTCGCGTCATTAATTCAGCATGCAGCGATATGTTCCATTACAGCTAGGGCGGCAGAGCAGAGAGTATTCTAGTTGCGCAGGTAATAAGTCATATCAAGACCATGACAAAGCATTTTTTGCAGTAGTCAAGGAACCGGGATAATTAAACGCCTGTATGTAGTTTCAGCATAGTATCAGTAACTGCACATGCTTCTGCTTTACGTTAGTCTGTATTAAAATGTGAATTGTTGAAAGGTTTTAAGTCACAGATGCTGGGGCATATTTCCTGTTAAATTTAGAACATTGTTTTAGCCAATACTGTCTAAAGAGACATGCTCCCAGAAAGAAGTGAATCGTTAACAATGGAACAAGACCACCGGGACCAATTCACTTTTCTCCAAATTGTAGATCTATGTTGTTCCTGACATCGAGCGCAAAATATGCCGGCGCCCTGCCATGTTTAAACTACTTAAGGTGACGAATTCTGAGTGGCACGTATTCTAACTATGGGAGGTCATGCTGAAGGAACTTCTGGTACACGACTGCGTTCGGTTTAGTAGGAAGTACGTATGATCCAATTGCATAATCCTCACTCCTTATATTCACAGCCAACTTGCGTTTATATGATCGATACACCAGTGCTTGTGTGTTTTCGTCATTACTTCCATGGAATTTCGTGTCGTTGAACAAGATCGTTCTTGAAAACATGGCCTCGTCTGTAGACTACACGAAAAAAAGTGGTTTCTGCACATTGCTGTAGAAACCAATTTTGAAACTCCATTCTACATGGGAAGTCCTTTGGCTGCAATGACTGTACGTTTTGTAGATGATAAAGAAACGGCTATTGTTCATATGAGATTCTCAAAACAATTACTTGGTTTTAATTGGCAGTAAGGGCAATGCACTGACTGCTGGTGGCACAGTTGACACCATCCACATGTAACCTATTCTGTTACAAATCCCGTGTCTTGGTAGCTTGAAGGTAATGTCTAAGTCTTCTGACAGACAACGAAAAGAGAGTTGGGTGTTTTTGTTATGCTCATCATTTCATCATCATTCGGGAAAAGTGGCGAGAGTGGGCAGTGAAACAATTGGGAATTTCTACAGGCGCTGATAACCACGCAGTTGAGCGCCCTACAAACAAAATATCGTCATCATCATCATCATCATTCGAAACAGAGCTTGCAGAACAGCTACTGCGTACCTACGACAGAAGAAAGTGACGTGTCGTAGAGGAGAGGAAAGACTCGGTACCACTATAAGAACGGAGGGAAAGGTTTAGCAGAGCATCAGCTTGTGTTCCTTTCCGAAACCGTGTTGTCTTCCGAACCGAAGTCGAGTGTTAAAGGGAGCCTGTATCTTCATCACCTCACATATCAAACAGGTGGTGAAATGGGGACTAGGAGTACACTGTCGACTAGTATTCGGATCCCAACGCTCTTAAATCCAATGTGAAACGGAAACTGGTCGTATAGTACCCTAGTCACTGAAATTACGTGTCACTGTTCAAAAAAAAACCTATCAACTGCTGCCTCCTCCACGTAGTTGTGTAATAACAAAAATGTCTTCCTCTCCATCTGATATCTATTCTTTCCGTTACCTCCCTCTCACTTTTTATTGTGGTTAGTCCTCAGTTATTACTAACAGTTTTTTATTAATATAAAGCGTGGTTTTAATGGGCAGTTCCAGTGGACAAAAAATGGCTCTGATCACTAAGGGACTTAACTTCTAAGGTCATCAGTCCCCTAGAACGTAGAACTACTTAAACCTAACTAACCTAAGGACATCTCACACATCCATGCCCGAGGCAGGATTCGAACCTGCGACCGTAGCGGCCGCGCGGTTCCAGACTGTAGCGCCTTTAAACGCTTGGCCACCACGGCCGACTCCAGTGGACAAATTAGCTGTAGCTACCTCATAGAAGAAACAACTCTAAAGGGACGCATACTGCCAGAAGGGCTGTCTGCCGGCAGGTAACGAGGTTTCTAGTATACACTGAGGTGACAAAAGTCATGGGATACCTCCTAACATAGGGTCGGACCTCCGTTTGCCGGTCGTGTACAGCAAATAATCATGGCATGGACTCAACAAGTCGTTGGAAGTCCCCTGTAGAAATATTGAGCCACGCTGTCTCCATAGCTGTCCATAGTTGCAAAAGCGTTACCGGTGCAGGATTTTGCACACAAACTGACCTCTCGATTATGCCCCATAAATATTCTATGAGATTCATATTAGGCGGTCTGGGTGGAGAAATCATTCACTCGAATTGTCCAGGGTGTTTTTAAAAAAAATCGCGAACAGTTGTGGCAAGGTGACACTGTGCATTGTCAACCATAAAAATTCCCTAATTTTTAGGGAACATGAAGTCCCTGAATGGATGAAAATGGTGTTCAAGTAGGCGAACATAACCGGGGACCCATTCCATTCTATGTAAACAGCGGACACCATTATAGAGCCACCACAGCTTGCATAGTGTCTTGTTGACAACTTGGGTCCATTGGTTCGTAGAGTCTACACCATACTCGAACCCTACCATCAGCTCTTACTAACTTAAATTGGGGCTCATCTGACTAGGCCACGGTTTTCCAGTTGTCTAGGATCCAACCGATATGGTCACGAGTCTAGGTTCAAAAATGTTCAAATGTGTGTGAAATCTTATGGGACTTAACTGCTAAGGTCATCAGTCCCTAAGCTTACACACTACTTAACCTAAATTATCCTAAGGACAAACACACACACCGATGCCCGAGGGAAGACTCGAACCTCCGCCGGGACCACACGAGCCTAGGTGAGGCGCTGCAGGCAATGTCGTGCTGTTAGCAAACGCAATCGTGTCGGTCGCCTGCTGCCACAGTCCATTAACGCCAAATTTCGCCGCACTGTTCTAACGAGATACGTTCGTCGAGCAGCCCGGATTGATTTCCTGCAAGCACTGACAACTCTACGCAAGCGCCCCTGTTCTCGGTAGTTAAGTGAAAGCCGTCGGCCACTGCTTTGTTCATGGTGAGACTTAATGCCTGAAATTTGATAATCTCTGCACACTTTTGACACTGTGAATCACGGAATATTGAATTCCCTAACGATTTCCACAATGGAATGTCCCATGTGTCTAGCTCCAACTACAATCTGTTAATGCCTCGCGTGCGGCCTCAATCACGTGGGAAAGCTTTTGACATAAATAACCTGAGTACAAAAGACAGCTCGGCCAATGCACTGGCCTTCTATACCTCGTGTAAGCGATACTGCTGTCTTCAGTAAGCGTGCTTATCTCTATCCCTTGACTTTTGTCGCCTCAGTATATATTAGATCCTCTAAGAATTGGGCACCAAAAGGTTATTTTTAAAGTGTGTAATTTGTTTCAAAATGTATAAAAATACGGTCAATTTAGTGAACTAGGTGATGGACTATCGACCAGGACAAATAAAAGTAAAACAGTAAACGTTTTGACACAAATCACATGGCGGTATCTCCCATTCTAACACGGAAGGATCAGTGTTCTCGTAGGCGTCTATATACTGGTGGGTCAGTAGTGTCATCTTGTTGTCACTGTGGAGACAGCTAAGCATCGCGTAGTCGCACTGCTGATTCATTGCTTTCAGTGAATCCGCACACGAGGTGCAAATCGACCGCTGTTCATCAGTAAACCTATCCATACTGCTATGTATCACTGTTAACGAACAACTAACATCGTTGGAAAAACAAAACACGAGACAGGACCGTTACTGTTGCCTGTAGCAACTACTACGAGTGCATGGAGCAAGTACTGCAATCAGTGACTGAGATAGCGAAATAATTGAGACGCTGGAGTCATATTTTGGAGGAGGGAATTTCAGATTACCATGTGACTTTCCTAATTTAGTTTTTACACAGTTATCTTAATCAATTAGAAACGGCCAGAGCCTTAATCTTTCCCCAGTACGTGTTGAAATGTAGTGCAGTTCCATTTCTAATGACATCGACAGCCAGAGGACGCCAAACTCTACTATACATACTTGTCTACTTTGAACTCAGCTTGAAGATGTATTAGCTCACTACCATATGATGTTATTCAATGTATGGCTCATCTGCTATTTCAACAGTCTGTACTTCACATTAATTTACACTGCCTTTTACAAAATGTGGAGAAAATGGAAATTGGAGAACATAAAAAATCCCTGTCATCCGTTCATCCACAAAATTAGCTTCTTCTGCTTCCACATTTTAGCTCACATTCCGTCACTCGTCGATCGTATGTTATGAACAGATTGTGACTACTTTTTAAAGAATGAACTCCCGCACTATACGGTCTGGAAACAGCTCGTGGGATTAACATAGTGTCTGGTGCTCTGCCTGAGAATTTTTTTGTTACTGTAATTTCCATCAATAACACTGGAAGAAAAATAATTTAAGGTACAAATAAGTTACGAGAATACAGCTGCATGACGTCGTCGACAACCACCGATGTTTCGACAGGAACACACCCCGCCATTTTCAAAGCAAATTCAAAGGCACATCGGTGGTTGTGGACGACGTCACCCGGCTGCATTCCAGTGAGTTATTTGAACATTGTATACGTCGGGGGAAACTAAGGTCTCACAAATTTAAGGTGTATAAGCAAGGTTACCCCCCCCCCCCCCATGAACCATGGACCTTGCCGTTGGTGGGGTGGCTTGCGTGCCTTAGCGATACAGATAGCCGTACCATATGTGCGACCACAACGGAGGGGTATCTGTTGAGAGGCCAGACAAACGTGTGGTTCCTGAAGAGGGGCAGCAGCCTTTTCAGTAGTTGCAAGGGCAACAGTCTGGATGATTGACTGATCTGGCCTTGTAACACTAACCAAAACGGCCTTGCTGTGCTGGTACTGCGAACGGCTGAAAGCAAGGGGAAACTACAGCCGTAATTTTTCCGGAGGGCATGCGGCTTTACTGTATGGTTAAACAACAACAAGCAAGGTTAATAACTGACAGGAAAATAAAATTGACAGGAGTTACTGACTTGAGTTAATTCTCTAGTCCTCATTTATTGTACGAGGTTTCATGAAATCTAGGGACAAACGCAGTACACAGGCACACTGTTCAGTCACATTAATGTGACCACCGCCGGCCGGAGTGGCCGAGCGGTTCTAGGCGCTACAGTCTGGAACCGCGCGACCGCTATGGTCGCAGGTTCGAATCCTGCCTCGGGCATGGATGTGTGTGATGTCCTTAGGTTAGTTAGGTTTAAGTAGTTCTAAGTTCTAGGGGACTGATGACCACAGTAGTTAAGTCCCATAGTGCTCAGAGCCAACCAATGTGACCACCTGTCAAAAGCGTGAATAACTGACCGCTGCGAGACGTGCAGGAAGAGAGTCCGAGAGGTTCTGGAACGTACCGACAAGAATGTGGGGCCATGCAGACTCCAGTGCCGTGGCCAGCTGCTCTACGTTTCTCGGTTGTGGATCCGACGCGCATACAGCCCGTTTGAGGTGGTCCTACAGATTCTCAAATATGTTTAAAATGGTTCAAATGGCTCTGAGCACTATGGGACTTAACTTTTGAGGTCATCAGTCCCCTAGAACTTAGAACTACTTAAACCTAACTAACCTAAGGACATCACACACATCCATGCCCGAGGCAGGATCCGAAACTGCGACCGTAGCGGTCGCACGGTTCCAGACTGTAGCGTCTAGAACCGCTCGGCCACCCGGCCAGCCTCAAATATGTTTAAATCCGGGGAGTTTGGTGGCCAGGGTAGTGCGTCATTCTTGTGCTCTTCAAACTACGCACATACACTCCATGCTGTGTGACATGTTACATTGCCCTGGAGGTAGATGTCATAGTGCCTTGGAAAAACAAACTGCGTGTAGAAGTGGGCGTGATCCCCGATGATACACGTATACTGCTGATCCATTGTACACTCCGTCTTCAGGCCACGAGTGGCCTACCGGGACCATCCGACCGCCGTGTCATCCTCGGTGGAAGATGCGGATAGGAGGGGCGTGGGATCAGCACACCGCTCTCCCGGTCGTAAGATGGTATGCTGATCCATTGTGCCTTCCAGGATGATGAGATCACCCAGGAAATGCCAAGAAAACATTCCCCAGAGCATAACGCTCCCTCCTCTGGTCTGGACCTTCCCGACGATTCTTACAGAATGTTTGCATTCACGCCGCCACGACAACGGTCATCTGTCCGACGAAGCTGGAACGTGATTCATCTGAAAAGTTCACCTGTACCCCCAGTGAACCTTTCCGGTATTGACGTGCAAATTCCAGCCTTCGTCGCCGATGAACAGCAGTCGGTATGGGCGCATGAACCAGGCGCCTGCTGCAAAGGCCCATAAGCAGCAACGTTCGCTGAACAGTCGTTGAGGAGACACTACTGATAGCCCGTTGTTTCATCTGGACGGTCAGTTGCCCAGAGGATGCACGTCCATTCGTCCGTACACATCTCCCCATTCATCGCACTATGGCCCTTAGTGCACTGTAGTTGTTTCGGAGCTGGTATTGGATAGCGCCATTTTGACATAAGCTGATAAGTCAGAAGCCGGCCAGAGTGGCCGTGCGGTTCTAGACGCTACAGTCTGGAACCGCGAGACCGCTACGGTCGCAGGTTCGAATCCTGCCTCGGGCATGGATGTGTGTGATGGCCTTAGGTTAGTTAGGTTTAAGTAGTTCTAATTTCTAGGGGACTGATGACCTCAGAAGTTGAGTCCCATAGTACTCAGAGCCATTTGAACCACATGATAAGTCAAAACATTGTGACCACTGCCCACTGCGACGCTGGATGCCGCCTGGTGGCGTTGCGGGCATGTGACGCGATAACAAAAGTATGCTAGCGGAGCAGACACAGACGGGGGATCAGCCTAGAGAAGATATGGGCTGCAAATGTGAAAATCCATTGAGAAAGCGACTTTGACCAAGGGAAGATTATTATTACACAGAGCCTGTGAACGAGTATCTCAAAAACAGCGAAGCTGGTCAAATTTTCAAGTGCTACTGTCCAGAGTATCTACGAAAAAAGCTGGAAGGGCAGTGAAACCACATGGTTGGACGTCCACGACTCTTCACAGAACGTGGGGTTCGGAGGCTTCTCTGCTCCGTAAAGTACGGTATGTGGTGATCTGTGGCATCTCTCCCGAAAGAACACAATGCTGGTGCAAGCACAAGTTTTTCGGGGCACACCGTTCATCGTACATTGTTGAACATGAAGCTCCGCAGCACATCACATGTTGACCCAACGACATCATCAATTACGACTGCAGTGGGCACGGGACAATCGGGATTCTAGCGTCGATCGATGGAAACGTGTCGGCTCTTCATATTTTTCCAACACTAGGTCCATGGTCGTTTCCACAAACGCCGTCATTGGGGTGAACGGCGGTTCGAAACTTTGGAGCGCGCCACAGATGCAGGATGGTGGGAGCTGTATTATGCTGTGGGAGACATTCTCCTGCTCTGGCATGGGTCCTGTAGTAGTAATCGAAGACACGCTGGTATCTGGGAACAAACTGCATCCCATCATACTTGATGTCTTCCCTGACGGCGATGTCATCTTTTAGCAGTATAGCTGTCCATGTCTCGGAGCCAGGACAGTGCTACAGTGGTTTGAGGAGCATTATAGTGAACTCACGTTTATGTCTTGTGACCAAATTCACCTGATGTATACCATGTGGAGCCCATCTGGGTCGGTATCGGGCGCCATCTTCGCGTAAGCAAATCTGTGGCCCGTTATTTACGCTAATTACATGACCTGTGCGTAGACATGTCACGTACCTACACAGACCTATCAGTAAACTGTCGGATCCCTAGTACACAGAATCAGCGATGTACTTAGTTCCAAAGACACTCAAACAAGTTATAAGCGGGTGATCATAATATTTATGCTCATCAGTGTACTTTAACCACGGCGGCTTGCGAACAATATACAAACTTTGACACTTCGGAAATGCTTCCACTCTTCAACTGAAAGGCAATGAGCATGCCCGTTTGGACGTCAGACAAATCGCTCCGTATCCGCATCACGACAATACATACTCTGTTTACTGCGTACCGAGCAACGAACCCCCCACCTGGAGACGATTTACATACAACCCGCTGCTAGTGTTGCCATCTGCCGTCTTCGAGTGCTTATTGCATGTAGACGTTGAAACTTCGTGTAGAGTTTGAGCTTCGGTGCGGCACACAGTTTTGATCTGACAGGAAGTTTCGTATCAATGCACACTCCGTTGCAAAGTGAAAATTTAATTCTGAAAAGTGACTCTACTCGAAGAAATTGCAATCTACACGTAAATTATAACAGAGCATTCTAACGCTGTACGCTTAATGAACAAACTGAGCTGATGAGTAAGCGCTTCATGATGTTTTACTCTAAAGGATCTCTCTCTCTCTCTCTCTCTCTCTCTTTCCCTCACAAACACACACACACACACACACACACACACACACACACAAGTACACACACACACACACACGTGCACGCAAGCACACATTAGACCACAGAAATTTCACTTTACATATTTTACTTGACGATCCTACAGCTGTCGAAGCACTTTTCTAAATATGTTCGCTGAACTGTGAAATGCTTTAACATTATCTGTACTGGGTTCGCTATGCTACTTATCGGTAACATATGAAAGTTTGTGCTGGACGGAGATCGAACTCTGATTTCCCACTTATCGCGGGCGGTCGCCTAAACCAATGGGTTATCCGTGCACGGCTCCTGGACCGACCCAAACTAACGGATGAACAGATTAGACTATGACATAAGGAAATAGATAGCGTTACATACGAAAGTTTGCGGCGGTGCGCGAGTCCAAGTGGTTAAGGCGACTACTCGTGGTAAGCGGAAATCCGGGGTTGAGTCCCGGTCTGGTGCAAATTTTCATATATCACTGATGGTTAGTATAACTATACCCAATACAGCTAATGCCAAAACATTTTGCAATTCTGCGAATATATTTTTCAAAAAGTCACTCTGTCCTATTAAGCTTATACAGAATCTCTATACTTCACTAATACTTTGTAGAGATTTAAAAGAGTACTTAATTTGAATATATTTATTTGTTTGCTCAAAAATAGAGAGACAAAATGACCAACGTAATTTTTTATACACCTGTATTGAACTGTGTGTATGATAAAGTTTAGAAACATATCTGTAAATATTTGTCACAATAATCGTCCTAGATTTATGTAAGCTTTAGCGTCTTTAAAATGTAACGTGTATTTCTCGTGTACTTTTTAATGTAAGATAATTCTTCAACGTCTAGATTGTAATATACAAAATGAACATGATATATCTATAAATAAATCTTATATCAAAAGTGTAAAAGTCATTTGTATATTCCACTCCCCATTCGCCGCTGTATGTCTATGTTACGTATCTTGAAGTGTATTGTATGTGTCAAAGTGCGTAACCTTGTAGAATTTCTTTGCCACCTTTTGAAGAAGGAAGACGACGCGAGTAATGAGAGGAAATATCAGTGAATTTCTATTTTCTTTTAATGTGAAATTAAATGAACATCTTCCGTACACTGACGTAAAAATATCACAGACCAGTAACAAATAAAATAAATTTGGAAACCTAAATAGTGGTTGGTAGCTATATATCCTTCCACGGTAATGCACGACACAATCAGAATGTTCCTCAGTCTATTATCGAGGAAATTCTGGAATAACTTCAGGTCTTACTCTAGGATAAGAACGCTGTGACGCCCAGCTCAAACTGTCATCAAAAAGAGTTTTATCGTGTTATACACTGAAAAACTAAAAATGCATATATCATAAACAAAATAATAGAAGTAAGTTATGATATGCTATCCTCTGATTTACAAAAATTCCTGCATGTCCTGTACCTCTGTTGAATACCTTTTATCTGAAATCAGTGGCTCAATAATTTATTATTGTTTCATGAAGCTGTAGAAGAGCTTTTGGTACTTTTATTTATTCTCCTTTATCTAAATATGTACATCAAAAATGGAGCTATTATACTTTAACAGAAGATAGGGTTTTGTTCCACGAGCATTAAATTATTTCTGCAATAACTTACAATTATTTCAATGGTTTTTTGTTAAAAAGCTGGCGAGGCAACTGAATTAAACGTGCGTCATGCTAAATAACTTCACAGGTGAGCAAGCACATTCGATATTTCTGCCAGCATTTATACAGGTTTGATGGTAACGAACACTGCGCCTGACAAAAAGTATTAAGTAAAATATAAATGGTTAAGCGATGCATGTTAAGCGATGCGTACCTGAAAGTCACTGTGGCGTCATAATGGATATTACTGTGATTCCACGGCTTCATTGTTTTCTTTGGTAGTCGCAAGCAAAGTTTTTATTAGTGCCAAAAACACACTAAAAATCATATATTCCACGGTGAAATCCTCGCGCTGAACTTCTGCTGGAAGATCCACTGAGCTGGCTGCTGTGGTAGAGCGGTTCTAGGCGCTTCAGTCCGGAACCGCGCGAATGCTACGGTCGCAGGTTCGAATCCTGCCTCGGACATGGATGAGTGTGATGTCCTTAGGTTAGTTAGGTTTAAGTAGTTCTAAATTCTAGGGGACTGATGACCTCAGATGTTAAGTCCCATAGTGCTCAGAGCCATCTGAACCATTTGAATCCTTGCTTGGAAATCATATACAAGAAACAAATTCATTTACTTTCGCCGACCGTTGTGGCCGAGCGGTTCTAGGCGCTACAGTCTGGAACCGCGCAACCGCTACGGTCGCAGGTTCGAATCCTGCCTCGGGCATGGATGTGTGTGATGTCTTTAGGTTAGTTAGGTTTAAGTAGTTCTAAGTTATAGGGGACTGATGACCTTAGAAGTTAAGTCCCATAGTGTTCAGAGCCAATTTCATTTACTTTCAGCCCGTCATTTATTCCTTACTAGCAGAAATAAGTATAATATATGAAAAGAGCGTATATAATTTAATTACTGGAGTATCCCTGTATACTGAGAAAACATACAAGATAACAACATTCAATGTCAACACCGTCGAAGCGTAAATTCTTTGCCAAATAATGATAAAAGTTTGCCGACCGTAGTGGCCGAGCGGTTAAAGGCGCTACAGTCTGGAACCGCACGACCGCTACGGTCGCAGGTTCGAATCCTGCCTCGGGCATCGACGTGTGTGATGTCCTTAGGTTAGTTAGGTTTAAGTAGTTCTAAGTTCTAGGGGACTTATGACCACAGCAGTTGAGTCCCATAGTGCTCAGAGCCATTTGAACCATTTCATTTGATAAAAGTTTGGGAATTAAAATGAAAAGAAAAAGCAGTTAACGCTGTCCGCAAAGTAAACCTGATAGTTTGATGAAGACGCTGCAGTTACATACAGCACGGTTTATTGATATTTCCGAATGGAGACACACTAAAACAAGTTTCGTAATGTATTCGCAACGATTTTAACACGTTATCTATATATTCCTCGTAACGGACACCGACATGTTTATCAAGAGTTTAGAGCGGTTCAAGATCACAACTTTAAGACCGCCGAAGATATTCACTCTTCTTAATTAATTAAAACGGTGGGAATGTCTTATTCCTGGGATACATTACGAACTGCTTATTTGCTAGTTACATAAATATATTGAATGTACACTGACGAAAACAACTGTAGTAATGAAAAATAATTAATGTAGGCTAATGAAACTTCTGGAGTATAGTTGTCTAGGTAACATATTTAAGTGACGAACATTGCAAGATTACTGGTTAATGTAAGAGCGAGATAAGCCATTGGAAATGTGAAATGCTGGTACATTAAAAACCGGTGTAACCGTCAGAATGTTGAATGCAGGCATGCACACGAGCATGCATTATGTTGTACAAGTGCCGGTTGTCAGTATGTAGGATAGTTCCATGTCTGTTGCACTTCGTCATCAATGCAGGAACGGTTAATGCTATTAGTGGGCATTGTCGTCCAATGATGTCCCATATGTGCTCGACTGGAGACAGATCTGGTGATCGAGCAGGCCAAGGCAACACGTCAACACTCTGTAGAACATATTGGGTTACAATAGCGGTATGTGGGCAAGTGTTGTCCTGTTGGAAAACATCCCCTGGAATGCTGTTCATGAATAACAGCACAACAGATCGAATCATCAGACTGACGAACAGATTTGTAGTCTGAGTGCGTGGGATAACCACGAGAGTATTTCTGCTGTCATACGAAATCTCAGACCATAACTCAAGGTGTCTAGTGCACAGACAGGTTGGTTGCAGACTCCCGGCTGGCCTCTTCCTACACAATATACGGCCATGACTTGCACTGAGGCCAATGCAGATTTCATCAGAAAGCACAACAGACTTCCACACTGCCTTCCACTGAGCTCTCGCTTAACACAACTGAACTCGCAAATGGAGGTGGTTTGGGGTAAGTGTATTCCACGCTACAGGGCGTCTGGCTCGCGTCTGTTCTTTGAAGTAACCGATATGTAATAGTTCGTTGTATCATTGTGGTGCCAACTGCTGGCCAAATTAATGCTGCAGATGCAATATGATGTGCCAGAGCCATACACCGAACACGATGCTCTTAGCTCTCGGTAATGCCACGTGAGCTTCTTGAGCCCGGTCTTCTTGCGACCGTACATTCTCGTGAACACCGTTGGCAGTAATCATGTAAAATGGCTACATCCTACTTAGTCTTTATGCTATATAGCAGAAGGAACACCACCGGCCCGGGTGGCCGAGCGGTTCTAGGCGCTACAGTCTGGAACCGGGTGACCTCTATGGTCGCAGGTTCGAATCGTGCCTCGGGCATGGATGTGTGTGTTGACCTTAGGTTAGTTAGGTTTAAGTAGTTCTAAGTTCTAGGGGACTGATGACCTTAGAAGTTAAGTCCCACAGTGCTCAGAGCCATTTGAACCATTTTTTAGAAGGAACACCCAGCTTCTCGTAGCCCTATTACACGACATGGTTCAAACTTAGTGAGATGTTAATAATGGTGTCTTTGCCACCTTAAAGGCATTCTCGACTAACGCAAATCTGCAAGTCCAATGTCAAAGACAACAACGCTCACGACCGTTACAGAGCATATTTAAAGCAAACTTGATTTGTCTCCTCGCTACTAGGGCCACTATTACGCGACTGGCGCGAAATTTGAATAGACATCACGTTTCAGATGTAGAAACATGACAACTAACTTTCGTTTACGTAAAGCAACTCCTTGTTGTGATTTTTTTCTCATCAATGTCGTTTCCTTTAAGGTGTGAATTTTATAATCTCCCCAACGTTCTAAATAAATCTTTGAAGTTGGTTGTAGCTGTTGTCTTATTTTATTAAAATTTCAGCTGAGATGCGTAAAGTCATCTTCTAAGTGAGCGTAAAATTTTTACAGTAGACTTGTAGCGAAAGCGTAAGGTTGACGTCTGTGCTAGATCACTCGAGGGTGGCCGCCGTTCGAAGTCGGAATATTAGCCTCAGATATCAACTACATCCAGTTGCAGGGCTGAACTTTCTTAGATTATGTGTTTAACTTGTAAACCACGTAAGTACTGAAGTGTTATGGAACGCAAACTGAATTGAAAATCAGTTCGCACCACCCAGCAAACCGGCAAATTCAATAAGACACTTAATTCGCAATCGCGGATACCAGTATAGTATTCACGGAAGATTTGGGAGGAAATCAGCCACAGCTGTCATGACTTCGCCTTTACTGGTTCAAGAAAATCTTCTAAAAAGTAAATAAGGATGAGCAGAAGTGAGGTTGAAGCGCTAATTAAGAGTCCATTATTTTAACCTTTACACGACCTTGCCGCGTATATGCTGTGAACATAATCAGTTCTAGATTTTCCATCAACTTACACAGAAGAAAGCTGTTCACGAAGAAGGTGACTGTCACCTACCGAAGAAATACATGTCCTGGGAATTAGTAAAGGGGAACTGAGACGGTGATTAATATTTGCGAGTCGTTTACAGGTGGTAGTGACGGGAAAGAAAGGATGGACTCGATGACATCGTAGTTTCTAAATGCACGGGACAAGTGCAGATTAGACGAGGGGAAAGGAAGCGACTGTGGGCACCACCAATAATCACATGAAATTTCTTCGGAAAACAACGCAAAAATTCAGTAACGATGCTGCTCCTGAACACGAATACAGTGCATTAGCTACTACCTCACATTCTTCTGTATCAATTAAAAGAAATCAGTCCCAGCGATTAAAATAGTTGTTTTCTATCCAATTTAAGTCTCGAGATATACACGAGCATGACATTTAAAGTTACTTGTACCCGATAAACTAAACTTTCAAATTTTTGATACGCCTTTATGCACCAGAATGCGCTGAAAACAATGCGGCAGAATTTTTTTGCCAATAAATGTTCCCATTTTCCGTGAGCAGACGCGGATCCGTAGGATAGAGGCCATGACCCCTCAACCCAAACTTTTTACTAAAATGCGTACTGTTGTAATAATAATCCCCCAGAATTTTTCAGTTATCTTTCGGCGAGTGCAGTATGGTGAGACCTTTGAGTCTCGAAAATGGTAAGAAATCCCAGCCAGGAAAAGGTTCCCATTCACACACTGCTACTAATAACAAGTTTGACATAATTCGTGAGTCTACAGGAGGAAGCGGTAAACAACTAGAAGCTGACGAAAGGCAACACCGAATAGGAAACGCCAAAGTAATAAGAAATAACAGAAAGACTGACTTTCCCGAACGCAGATGGAAACGACAGAAAGATACAACATTCCTCATGTTTACATATTCGCACAGCCGCTGTCTATAAGCGTGTGTTCAAAGCATTACAGCTGAACGAAGTACTGATATTGCTGACTGCACATTTCGATATTATATGCTGTAAATTATGAATTTGTCGAAGTTGTGAAAGTTGGCTGCTATTATAGTTCTTAAAACAATTGCAGGACACATACTTACCAGATTTTCAGATAAATGCTTTTAGATGATGTATTTATCTAAATTTAAATTTTTTGGAATTTATACAAAACTATGAGCAAAGTACTGAAGTAAACCAATTTACATATAAAATGTTTAATACAATAGTAATAAAATATTGTTATAATTTTTAAAATATTAAGTATCTATGTCTCACTAAAACAAAGGTCACAGCAAGTTATATTTGCGTGGTTGGAGGGAGGCGGGGGCGGAGAGGGGGAGAGGAAGCAAAACTGTTACTCCCCAAAACCTCAGCGAGTATGAGAATTGTCTCCACGATTGCGAATGCATAACGAAGAGTTATTTCTGTTGGAATATTTAGCTATTAGTAAAAACAAATATATTCGTCAAAATACAGTTATTATGGATTGAGATTTCCCGTGAAATCTGTTGTGATTGTTATACTGTCTCTAATCAATGTCAAAGACGGCCAGACAGACTTACTGTGGACAAACGGCAAATTACTGAAGTAACCCTCCTCGGAATTATGCATTCACACTTGCATTTGAATGTGTGACGGGGGACATTACAGTAATGGCTGGCGACTTACTGCTGCCGTGGGTAATTAAATCCATTGACGGCGGCGCGTCAGCCATCGGTCAGTGTCAGCAGCCATTGTGGGCGTCTCTTCGCCGATCAATCACGCTCAGTAAGCGGATTAGGGCACAGCCTGATAGCTGGATCTGTCCACGTCTTGCGCTCTATTACGCCGACATGCAGGCGCGTTACAGTTTACAGCGGAATCCCTCCATCAACGTCATACCTACTACACTGCACTAGGAATGTCTTGTACCTGCAAACGGGCAATCTCTGTATGTCTCTCACAATCCCACAGACAAAAATTTCTAAGGTACGCAACGACATGGATTCTTTAAAATCAGTGGTGAAGGGTAAATCATAACAATGAAAACTGACCTGGGTGAAAGAGCACGATGACAGAAGTAGGAACGTTGCAGTAAACATGCGTTCATAAACTAGCCGTTTGCCAGATATTTGGTTACGAGCCGGTACTGACTTCAATACGAATATTGTCCTAGTTGCTACAAGTGTATTTCAAATGAAAACTTTTATTTTCAGTCCCTAGTAAAGTGGGCTAAAATTTCATTCACGACCCACCTTACCAAGAAATACAATAGTACTTCAGCACGTTACACGTTACAGTTTGCTGTATACAGGTGCTTGTTAAAAGAGGAGTTTCATGTGTCGTTATCTATTTGGATACATTACTGTAATTAGTTATGAATCCTTCTAACACACCAGCATTACCTCACAAGCTTGACGGAACTATACAATTCGCTGTTCTGAAAATTGATCGGTACGAGTACCATCCATTTCAGTTTTGAGATACGTCCAGACAGAAAGAGCCTGACGCGTGGGATAAGCAGGATTCCTATAATTGCTGGACTGCTTCCGTACACTCGCAGATCCAGGGCTCAATTCTGGCGTAGGGGGTCTTGTATTGTTACTACATCCCCCCCCCCCCAAAAAAAGAGATGCATATTACCGTTACCGTTTAACATACCACAGATAAATACAATTTTAACAATCATCTTAATAGCAATATTAGTAATGGCAATATTAAACTAGTTAGTTAAGGAAAACATAAAACGTTTTAACAAAAAAATATGGTGAGTTATTTATCTTCGTGTTTGCTATATCACTCTAGCAAACACTTCCAAGAAATAGCAATTCAGAAAGATAAAGCACCTAAAAAGAATTCTTCCGAAACTCTGAGAAGTTTATGTGTCACGCAGTGGATTTAGAAACTATAAGATACGTTAAAAAAAGCGAGCTGGGAGCTGTAAAACGAAAATTGCTGAAAGAATAGTAACCTGGCTGTAGTCCCAAACTCGACGCCAGAACAAAAAAGGCGCACACTAATGTGGTGACAGAGTGAACACGAGCAAGCGTCGACCACCCACTGCACTGTCATGCTGAAAATAGTGAACCATGGACCGTGCCGTTGGTGGGGAGGCTTGCGTGCCTCAGCGATACAGATGGCCGTACCGTAGGTGCAACCACAACGGAGGGGTATCTGTTGAGAGGCCAGACAAACGTATGGTTCCTGAAGAGGGGCAGCAGCGTTTTCAATAGTCGCAGGGGCAACTGTCTGGATGATTGACTGATCTGGCCTTGTAACACTAACCAAAACGGCCTTCCTGTGCTGGTACTGCGAATGGCTGAAAGCAAGGGGAAACTACAGCCCTAATTTTTCCCGAGGGCATGCAGCTTTAATGTATGGTTAAATGATGATGGCGTCTTCTTGGGTAAAATATTCCGGAGGTAAAATAGTCCCCCATTCGGATCTCCGGGCGGGGACTACTCAAGAGAGTGTCGTTATCAGGAGAAAGAAAACTGGCGTTCTACGGATCGGAGCGTGGAATGTCAGATCCCTTAATCGGGCAGGTAGGTTAGAATATTTAAAAAGGGAAATGGATAGGTTAAAGTTAGATATAGTGGGAATTAGTGAAGTTCGGTGGCAGGAGGAAAAAGACTTCTGGTCAGGTGAATACTGGGTTATAAATACAAAATCAAATACGGGTTATGCAGGAGTAGGTTTAATAATGAATAAAAAGTAGGTGTACGGGTAAGCTACTACAAACAGCATAGTGAACGCATTATTGTGGCCAAGATAGACACGAAGCCCACGCCTACTACAGTAGTACAAGTTTATATGCCAACTAGCTCTGCAGATGACGAAGAAATTGATGAAATGTATGATGAGATAAAAGAAATTATTCAGGTAGTGAAGGGAGACAAAAATTTAATAGTCATGGGTGACTGGAATTCGTCAGTAGGAAAAGGGAGAGAAGGAAACATAGTAGGTGAATATGGATTGGGGCTAAGAAATGAAAGAGGAAGCCGCCTGGTAGAATTTTGCGCAGAGCATAACTTAATCATAGCTAACACTTGGGTCAAGAATAATAAAAGACGGTTGTATAAATGGAAGAATCCTGGAGATACTAGAAGGTATTAGATAGATTATATAATGGTAAGACAGAGATTTAGGAACCAGGTTTTAAATTGTAAGACATTTCCAGGGGCAAATGTGGACTCTGACCACAATCTATTGGTTATGAACTGTAGATTAAAACTGAAGAAACTGCAGAAAGGTGCGAATCTAAGGAGATGGGACCTGGATAAACTGGAGAGCACAAGGGAACAATTGATAGGAATTGGGTAAAGAAATACGGTAGAAGAAGAATGGGTAGCTCTCAGGGATGAAGTAGTGAAGGCAGCACAGGATCAAGTAGGTAAAAAGACAAGGGCTAGTAGAAATCCTTGGGTAACAGAAGAAATATTGAATTTAATTGATGAAAGGAGAAAACATAAAAATGCGGTAAATGAAGCAGGCAAAAAGGAATACAAACGTCTCAGAAATGAGATCGCTACGAAGTGCAAAATGGCTAAGCAGGAATGGATAGAGGACAAATGTAAGGATGTAGAGGTTTATCTCACTAGGGGTAAGATAGATACTGCCTACGGGAAAATTAAAGAGACCTTTGGAGGAAAGAGAACCACTTGTATGAATATCAAGAGCTCAGATGGAAACCCAGTTCTAAGCAGAGAAGGGAAAGCAGAAAGGTGGAAGGAGTATATAGAGGGTCTATACAATGTGGATGTAGATGAAGAGAAAATTGGAGATACGATACTGCGTGAAGAGTTTGACAGAGCACTAAAAGACCTGAGTCGAAACAAGGTCCGGGAAGTAGACAACATTCCATTAGAACTACTGACGGCCTTGGGAGAGCCAGTCCTGACAAAACTCTACCATCTGGTGAGCAAGATGTATGAGACAGGTGAAATACCCTCAGACTTCAAGAAGAATGTAATAATTCCAATCCCAAAGAAAGCAGGTGTTGACAGATGTGAAAATTACCGAACTATCAGTTTAATAAGTCACAGCTGCAAAATACTAACGCGAATTCTTTACAGACGAATGGAAAAACTGATAGAAGCCGACCTCGGGGAAGATCAGTTCGGATTCCGTAGAAATGTTGGAACACGTGAGGCAATACTGACCCTACGACTTATCTTAGAAGAAAGATTAAGGAAAGGCAAACCTACGTTTCTAGCATTTGTAGACTTAGAGTAACCTTTCGAAAATGTTGACTGGAATACTCTCTTTCAAATTCTGAAGGTGGCAGGGGTAAAATACAGGGAGCGAAAGGCTATTTACAATTTGTACAGAAACCAGATGGCAGTTATAAGAGTCGAGGGACATGAAAGGGAAGCAGCCGTTGGGAAGGGAGTGAGACAGGGTTGTAGCCTGTCTCCGATGTTATTCAATCTGTATATTGAGAAAGCAGTAAAGGAAACAAAAGAAAAATTCGGAGTAGGTATTAAAATCCATGAAGAAGAAATAAAAACGTTGAGGTTCGCCGATGACATTGTAATTCTGTCAGAGACAGCAAAGGACTTGGAAGAGCAGTTGAACGGAATGGACAGTGTCTTGAAAGGAGGGTATAAGATGAACATCAACAAATGCAAAACAAGGATAATGGAATGTAGTCGAATTAAGTCGGATGATGCTGAGGGAATTAGATTAGGAAATGAGACACTCAAAGTAGTAAAGGAGTTTTGCTATTTGGGGAGCAAAATAACTGATGATGGTCGAAGTAGAGAGGATATAAAATGTAGACTGGCAATGGCAAGGAAATCGTTTCTGAAGAAGAGAAATTTGTTAACATTGAGTATAGATTTAAGTGTCAGGAAGTCGTTTCTGAAAGTGTTTGTATGGAGTGTAGCCATGTATGGTAGTGAAACATGGACGATAAATAGTTTGGACAAGAAGAGAATAGAAGCTTTTGAAATGTGGTGCTACAGAAGAATTCTGAAAAGTAAATGGGTAGATCACATAAGTAATGAGGAGATATTGAACAGAATTGGGGAGAAGAGGAGTTTGTGGCACAACTTGACAAGAAGAAGGGACCGGTTGGTAGGACATGTTCTGAGGCATCAAAGGATCACAAATTTAGCATTGGAGGGCTGCGTGGAGGGTACAAATCGTAGAGAGAGGCCAAGAGATGAATACACTAAGCAGATTCAGAAGGATGTAGGTTGCAGTAAGTACTGGGAGATGAAGAAGCTTGCACAGGATAGAGTAGCATGGAGAGCTGCATCAAACCAGTCTCAGGACTGAAGACAAGAACAACAACAAGGCTTTATAACGCATTACACCCATTTGCTCTTCTTCGGAAGCCATATTTCGCTTTTTTCAGCACTACTGAGTACATCGGACGTTCGACGCGTTTCCAGGTCGTTCTGTCGTCACGTGCCTTTGTGCCAGTGTTCCTGTAGCGGCGAGTTTGGAACCTCAGCGCTCTTATAAGGCCCGCATCTTCATTTTAGATACTCTGGCTCGCTTCTTCTTGAATGTACGTTATACACACCTCAAAAATAGTTTTGCATCACCTCTGTTCCGAGAGTTCCGGAACCTGTACAGAAAATTGGAGTAGAGATCAACATAAACATCATTTCCGCCCTTTTTATTGCTCGTAAAAATCACATATATCAAGTTGTACCACCATACAACGACACCTTCAGAGGTGATGGTCCATATTGTTGTAGACACCGGTACCTTTAATACCCAGTGGCACTACCTCTTGCGTTGATGCATGCCTGTATTCGTCGTGGCATACTATTCTCGAGTTCATCAAGGCACTGTTAGTCCAGATTGTCCCAATCGTCAACGGCGATTCGGCGTAGTTACCTGAGAGTGGTTGGTGGGTCACGTCGTCCATAAACAGCCCTTTACAATCTATCCCAGGCATGTTCTATACGATTCGTATCTGAAGGAAGCCAGCCACAGGATGTGCACGATGGGGAAGCGAACTGTCGTCAATGAAGACAAATGCCTCGCCAATATGCCGCCGATATCGTTGCATTATCAGTCGGAGGATGGTATACACGTATCGTACAGCCGGTACGGCGCCTTCCATGACCACCAGTTGCGTACGTCGGCCCCACATAATGTCACCCCAAAACAGCAGCGGACCTCCACCTCGCTGCACTCGCTGGATAGCGTGTCTAAGGCGTTCAGCCTGATCGTGTTGTCTTCAAACACGTCTCCGACGATTGTCTGGTTGAAGACATATGCGACACTCATCGGTGAAGAGAACGTGGTGCCAATCCTGAGCCGTTCATTCGCCATATTGTTGAGTCCATCTGTACCGCGCTGCATGGTGTCGTGGTTGCAAAGACGGACGTCGCCATGGACGTCGGGAGTGAAGTTGCTCATCATGCAGCCTACTGCCCACAGTTTGAATCTTAACACGACGTCCTGTGGCTGCATGACAAGCATTATTCAACATGGTGGCGTAGCTGTCAGGGTTTCTCCGAGCCATAATCCGTAGGTAGCAGCGTCCACTACAGTAGTGGCCTTTGGGCGGCCTGAGCGAGGCATGTCAACGACAGTTCCTGTCTCTCTGTATGTCCTCGATGTCCGAACAGCATCGCTTTGGTTTACTCCGAGACTCCTAGACACTTCCCTTGTTGAGAGCCCTTCCTGGCGCAAATTAACAATGCAGATGCAATTGAACCGTGGTATTTACCATCTAGGCATTCCTGGTGGAATGACTGGAACTGATCGGCTGTCGGACCCCCTCTGTCTAATATACGCTGCTCATGCATTGTCGTTTACATCTCTGGGCGGGTTTAGTGACATCTATGAACAGTCAAAGGGACTGTGTCTGTGGTACAATATCCACAGTCAACGTCTGTCTTTAGGAGTTCTGGGAACCGGGGTGATGCAAAACTTTTTGATGTGTGTATAATAGCCACAAACACTTACAACTTTTACAACGTGATGTTTTACACGATATAAAATAGTAATGTGTGCTCATCGTTATCAGTGTAGCACTATGACTGAACACAGGTCCACAAACTATGGCTATGCGAGCGTGTAAGAGAGCAGATCTTTTTTTTTATTTTGCCTCTAAAGTTTGTACACGATTTACCCATCAGAAAAGATGTTTACGTCTTTTACTTACATTTAAGGAGGAAATATGTAAAAGCATATTTACAGATGTAAAATCTCAAGCAGCCACAATATGTTTTCCGCATTAAATTTTCAACAAATTGCGCTAAGATTGAATTCGACATTTTAGTGTTATCAGTTCACATTATTTCTTAAATTTCATTATAGGCCATACATAGAATAAAAATGAAATTATAAATACTACTAAAGCCTACAGATTGTTCCGTTAGTCTTGGGGAAACTAACAGTCACTAAATAAACAGGAGTCTCCTCAGTAAACAAAATAGAAGTAGCGACTTGAGGGTGGTGGTAGCACATACTCATAAATGTCTTCAAAATTTCTGATGTTTTACAGTCGCATCTGGTACACGAAAGCAAGATATAGTTTACATCAATTTCTTGCTCAGAATCATTTCACATGGAGAAGAACCGCAAATGTTGGCTGTGTGTGCGTGTAAAGAAGAGACGTGGTTGAAACAAAGTAGGATGAAGGTGGAAATCGTTGACTGTCAAAATGAGTCCTTGTAGGAATGTTGGGCTGTGATGCCCCGCAATATTCATTTTTGTTGAAACACGTTCTACGTCTCTTGCCACTGACGTTTCCCGTTGCTCTTCACCTCACGTAAGTAGTCTGCATACGGTAATTTTTAATCGAGGGCAGTCCCTATAGATGAACTCGTTTCTCTAATACGTTAACTTCCTCATTACAGCAGACACCAACGCGGTAATGCACCAAAGGCCGAAGGACTGTCTGACATTTCCATTTATTGCGACCATAATTTAGTAACAAATCCAGTGTATAGCGGTTGCTTATTTTGTTCAACCTCGAATGCTGAATATTTAAGGAGATAATATCTTGAAGAAGGGAGTTGAAGATATACAAACTTGAGTATTTCCAAAATTTCCGCTATCTCCGTCGTAAAACACTGAAGCGCTTGTGGGTAGTTTGAAGGTATAGATCTGGAAGATATACAAACTTGAGTATTTCCAAAATTTTCGCTGTCTCCGTCGTAAAACACTGAAGCGGTTGTGGGTAGTTTGATGGTATAGATCTGAGGGCGTAGAAAGACACATCTAGTATACTCCTCTTGGACAATTTTGCACTCATCTGTATGTATGCAGATACAACAAGGCCACCTAGTTTCAACGAGATCACTATGTTTGCACCTTCCGATCCTGTCACATTAAAATACTATAATGGAATCTGGAAGCCGGATCTGTCAAGGTCGTAGTCACATAAAGGCAAATGCGAAAAATATCTTATAGAATGAAAGATAGGAGCCCAAATTTCAAAGCTGGCACATATAGTCGTAATTTTATTTCTTCTGTCGATGGAAGTCCGTAATTAGTAAATGCAGTCTCTACTTTCATAGACTGTATTGTCATTCCTTGAATGAAAAATTTATCTGACGTAATTTTTGACGTCTAATGCCCAAGGACTTCTCTCCCGCTTCCACTAAAAGGCCATTTGTAGGCGTCGAACGTATTGTTCCAGGACAGTTACAAATGGGTCTGTATCGAAAAGTATCTAATTTCATAAAATAAACATTAGGGATCTTTTGATACACTGACAGTCATGGTCCATTCTAGATCGAAAAGTACCTCCGTAGATGGTGAAGAGAATACTGTAATGCGTTCCCCACCACACACGGATGAATGAGTGAATTATATTTAATCCTTTCTCACATTTACTGACTGTAGATCATATGTGAGGAGCCCAGCATTGTCGTGAGACAAATATCATTTCGAGGAATCGAGCACGAGATTTTATGTGAAATGAATACTTTCCTCATATGGCGGGACCGTCAATGCGATGCGTTCGGCCTGTAAATCGGTAAGATCACCGATTTCTCAGTCGAGCTCTCCAGCCCATTAGTAGAATGCCATTCATCGACGTGTTCTATAGTATTGAGCAATTCTGTTTTGGTCCGAAGATACGAGTCTGCATTTGAATAAACACATACATCGTTTGTATATTGTATTTTTTGTGGGAAGAGTGACTGCTAGTCCTATTTCATGGGTGTACAAAAGTATACAAAAGAGGACTGGAAATTGCACCGTGGGGCAAGCCGTGGGACACAAGGAAAGGTTCGAGCATGTTTCCTTTGAATCTGGCACAGATTGTTCTTTGAGAGGCCAGGGTACTGATACCACATATCTCCCTCTAAGGAATACAGAATCCCGCCAGCTTTTTAAAAAGAATCTGAATCTAAACGTGATAATAAGCCCCTTAAGGTCAAGAAAAGCAGGGACGAACGTTTCTGTCGTTGGCTGAGGTAATGTATTTAGCGAGCGTATACAGATTTTCATGCTGCCTTTGGCTCCGAGGCATGAAATTACTAATTTCAATCCACCATAACATTCTCCTCTTTACAATTCACTTCAGGATCATCCTACACAAGACGACAATTGCGATCGGTCGATAGCTAGAGGCGATATTTGTATCTTTCCCACTTGTTAGAACTAGAATTGTAACTTGCTTCTTCTATGTTTCGATTACGTCGTGTTGATCCACTACTAATTAAAATTGAAAAGTTGCACATCTTTTGCTTCCATGGGCACAGTCTCTACCATCGGCTAATGAATGGTAGCAATGAGAGGACAGCTACCGCCCGATGATTTAATAGCAACATTTAGTTCATTAGAGAATAGACGGAACAGGATATGATGATAGACATTTTCAACAGGAGATGGATGATTTTGATATGGGACCATGGATGAAGCGAGCGTCTCGGTAAATTCCTCTTTCCAGGTACTTGAAGCAGGAAAATTTGATGGCAGCCTGCTCTTTGTAAAGGACTTCCTTTGTACCAAATCCTTGTCATAGTAGCGCTTTACTGAATGAAAAAAAATTGACCAAATTTTCCTTTTCTCATTTTTACAGGAATTTGTTTGACACGTAAATTTACTTTTCTTACTTCCAAAAGAAGTTATCCAAGTTAGAATTCTGGCGGTAGGTTTTCAAAGCCAGTCCGCGTTTTGCAATTTCTCTAGAGTAGGAGTTCCCAACAAAATTTTCTCGAGGACCCCCTCATCGAGCATGATTGGTACCTTGTCCTATCACAGTATCAAGAACCTAAAAAGCTAAATTAAGAGTCTTTTTATACGTTTTCTATTTTTAGTACTTAGAAAAAACATTGACATATTCATTATTGAAAAAATATTGAGCTTAAAACTTTTTCAATTTAGCCATCATTGTTATTGTTAAATTTTTGATTATTGCCCAAAAGCTTTGTCTTCAAATCTGCGTGTTTAGTATAACAAACTACTTCAAAAAATAAAAAATTGAGTATGAACTGAAAAGGACAGGAAAAAATTAAAACTGAGTGTATTGGTCTTTCAAGTGTACTACACTTGAGATTGCATTGCGTAGACATGTGTGAAAAATAAGAAAACACTAATTTCGTACAAGGTATTATTTATTTGAAAAAATACAATTACAACAGACTACTCCATCAGTAAACAGTTAGTTTTAATTTTCAGTTCTTAATGAGATGAGTTCAATCTGACCTTTGAGTCCATTATTTCTGAAATATTAGGTTCCAAACTTGAAACTTTCACTCTGAAATCCGACCGCATGTGGAGTCGGTCCATTTTTAACAACACGAACTGTAGCTTCCGCGAAAAATAACGCTTTACAAACACTACTGTTTTAATACAGAAAATTGAATATTTAAACAACACGGTCTGTGAAGGCACTGGCTATAAATTGACAATGGCCGATTGTCGTGTGAAATGCGAGTTTCTGTGTACAGTGACTGTCAGTTGTCAACTGCAAAGAGGCAGCGCGCGCAGTATAACGGCATACAGCAGAACTATTTGCCTCTAATTCTAGTTTTGCGCTAGAGTGTGCTAGTGTCAGTTGGCTCTAGGAAGACGCTAGGCACAGAAGTTAGCGTTCGCTAAAGCTCTGCTCATGCAGGAAGCGGCCAAAACAAAAAATCTGTTATCATACGAAATATATTTAATATATTTTTTATTCTAATAGCATCTTGCGGACCCCTCTGGCGCAGCTTGACGACCCCTGTGGGTCCGCGGTCCACCAATTGGGAATGACTGCTCTAGAGCATTTGGGATTCCACCAAGTAAGGGAACGTTTCTCTATAACAGTAAATTCTTCTTTCTTTGGAATTTTGACATCCGTTGTGACTTCCACAGCTTTTATTACAGATTGAAATGAACTACACACCCTGACAAAAAGGTGAAACATCCAGAAGATGGGAAGGGGTGCGGGGGGGGGGGGGAGGGATGAAATTAAACTTGACGGGTTGAGGGGCTGTGTGATATTATTTCAGTGACTTCAGTGATCGAGTCCAATTTACAAAGAATTTAGCAGTATGAGTCCAGTTACGAGTATATCGCTGCACCCTCTCTGATCTGGACGCATGCAGTGATTCGACTGGGAAGGGTATCATAAAGCCGCTGTCTCCTTTCCTGGGGCAAGCTGCCCAGCAACTGTTGTAACTAGTACTTCACACCCAGTACACTGTCGCTGGGACAGGGTTGAGCTCTCCCACACATGTTCTGCCTGGGACAGATCTGGACATCTTGCTGCACCTGGGAGTACCTCATCGCTCACGTAGTTTATAGAGACACATTCTATGTGTGCACAAGCATCGTCGTCTTAAAAAACGGCGCCACGACATTGTCATGTAAGAGGTATCATATGAGTGTGCTCGATGTCCATGACGTAGTGTTGTGCCTTTGGAGTTCCCTCAGTCACTACTAGCCATGACGTGGCGTAATACCCGGCGGCTCCCCACACTATCACGCCAGGAGTAACACCACTGTGCCTTTCTAAAACACGTGAAGAATGTGATTTCTCTCCAGGGTGCAGTCATGCTCACCGACGTCAGGTATCCGGGGTAGTGCACAATCGCTATTAATCTCTTTCACATTGCGACGCAATTCATCATCAATACATACTTATCGGTGGTGGCACTACTCCCATGGCGGTCGTGTGTCTTGCGGTGTTGACGGCAGCCAACGCACCGGACGGTAACTCCATAGCCCGACTGCTGCTAGTCTCCTGAAAATGGTTCAGGATGACACACAAATTTCAGGGAATCAGTTACTTGTGTAGATATGTTTTACTCCTAGCTTTAGTTGGGAATGCAATGAAAGAAATAAATAAGTCCTGTCTTTCACCGTCCTCCCGTTAATCAGATTAGAAGGACCTCACATGATGGTCTGTTGCTCTGCAGACCGTAATGGCGTTGGATTCTTCTTGGCGTACTGCCGGAATTTCGATTGCTCATTGAAATTAATTGACTGAGGAAGGAAACTACGAACCAGCCAAGGACAGCTAAAGGAAAAGGAAATATATTCCCGTAAACACATTGAAATGAGAGACAGTCTCGATACAAATAGAAAGTAACTAGCCAATCCATTATTTCAGACTAGACGAGCGATTCGAAGACTTGCTGTGGGCCACAGGTAGAGGCGCTCTTGCGCCAAGCGTCTGGCCGCCGGAGAGGGTGGTGTTCCTCCGGCCAACCGTCGTCTTGGCCTGACTTCAGCCGTCGCACGGACGCCAAAATGGAAAATATTGAAATAAACGATATCGGAATTGAAAAACAACTGCTATCACTTAGTAGCGGAAAAGCATCCGGACCAGACGAGATACCCTTAAGATTCTACAGTGATTATGCTAAAGAACTTGCCCCCTTTCTATCAGCAATTTATCGTAGATCGCTGGAAGAACGTAAAGTACCTAGCGACTGGAAGAAAGCGCAGGTCGTTCCCATTTTCAAGAAGGGTCATAAATCAGATGCGAATAATTATAGGCCTATTTCGCTTACGTCAATCTGTTGTAGAATAATGGAACATGTTTTGTGTTCTCGTATTATGACGTTCTTAGATAATACAAATCTCCTTCATCATAACCAACATGGATTCCGCAAACAGAGATCATGTGAAACTCAGCTCGCCCTATTTGCCCAAGAAATTCACAGTGCCGTAGACACTGGCGAGCAGATTGATGCCGTATTCCTGGACTTCAGGAAGGCATTTGATACGGTTCCGCACTTACGTTTAGTGAAAAAAATACGAGCTTACGGAATATCGGACCAGGTTTGTGATTGGATTCAGGATTTCCTAGAAGAAAGAACACAACATGTCATTCTTAACGGTTCAAAATCTGCAGATGTAGAGGTAATTTCGGGAGTACCGCAAAGAAGCGTGATAGGACCTTTATTGTTTACAATATACATAAATGACTTAGTTGACAACATCGGTAGGTCCGTGAGGCTATTTGCAGATGACACGGTTGTCCACAAGAAAGTAGCAACATCAGAAGACTCGTACGTACTCCAGGAAGACCTGCAGAGGATTAATGCATGGTGCGACAGCTGGCAGCTTTCCCTAAACGTAGATAAATGTAATATAATGCGCATACATAGGGGCAGAAATCCATTCCAGTACGATTATGCCATAGGTGGTAAATCATTGGAAGCGGTAACGACCGTAAAATACTTAGGAGTTACTATCCGGAGCGATCTGAAGTGGAATGATCACATAAAACAAATAGTGGGAAAAGCAGGCGCCAGGTTGAGATTCATAGGAAGAATTCTAAGAAAATGTGACTCATCGACGAAAGAAGTAGCTTACAAAACGCTTGTTCGTCCGATTCTTGAGTATTGCTCATCAGTATGGGACCCTACCAGGTTGGATTAATAGAAGAGATAGACATGATCCAGCGAAAAGCAACGCGATTCGTCATGGGGACATTTAGTCAGCGCGAGAGCGTTACGGAGATGCTGAACAAGCTCCAGTGGCGGACACTTCAAGAAAGGCGTTACGCAATACGGAGAGGTTTATTATCGAAATTACGAGAGAGCACATTCCGGGAAGAGATGGGCAACATATTACTACCGCCCACATATATCTCGCGTAATGATCACAACGAAAAGATCCGAGAAATTAGAGCAAATACGGAGACTTACAAGCAGTCGTTCTTCCCACGCACAATTCGGGAATGGAACAGGGAAGGGGGGATCAGATAGTGGTACAATAAGTACCCTCCGCCACACACCGTAAGGTGGCTCGCGGAGTATAGATGTAGATGTAGATGTAGATGTAGATTTTTTAAACCAACGGACACTGGATCTTCTGAAGTTCGTCTGCATCTACATCTGCATCTACACACATAGTCCGCAATTCGCCGTACGGTGAGTGACGGGGGTAGCCCGTACCACAACTAGACGTTTCCTTTCCTGTTCCACCTATAGGCAGAGCGAGAGAAGAACGAGTATCTGTATGCCTCCGTTTCAGCCCTAATTTCTCCTATCTTATTTCGTGGTCTCTACGCGAAATATATGTTGACGACAGAAGGATAGTTTAGCAGTTACCTTCAAATGCCGGTTCTCTAAATTTCTCAATAGCGTTTTTCGAAATGAATGTCTTATGCCCCCCAGGGATTTCCACTTGAGCTCCCGAAACAAATTCGTAACACCTGTTTGGTGACCGAACCTACCGGGAACAAATCTAGTAGTTCGCCTCTGAATTGCTTCGATGTCTTCTTCCAATCTGACCTGTTGCGGATTCGAAACACTCGAGCAGTACTCATGAACACGTCGCACTAGCATCCTATAAGCGGTCTGCTTTACGGATGAACCACACTTTTCTAAAATTCTCCCAATAAACCGAAGTCCACCATTCACCTTCCCTATCACAACCCTGACATGTTCGTTCCATTTAATATCGCTTCGCAACGTTACGCCCAGATAATTAAACGACGTGACTGTGTCAAGCAGGTCACTACTAATGCTTTATCCCAACATTACGGGTTTGTTTTTCCTACTCATCTGCATTAAATTACATTATACTACATTAAGAGCCAGCTGCCATTCATCACACCAACTAGAAATTTTGTATAGGTCACCTTACATTTTGTATCAGTTTTACGCCATTTTGAGGAATTTATGAATTAACTGATAAGTGAACCAGAAATATCTCTGTCTCCACCATTTAATAGTCCTGTGTCACACAAGCTGTCTGTGGTTACAGATAGCTTGGGAAAATGATTTTTAATTCACGGACAAGCGAATTAAATTCATAGTCATTAATACGCAGGTATGCAGCCCTGTGCCTACAACCAATGAACTCATATCTGTACAAGGAAGGAGAATCTTTGATTGGAACAGCGGTTGTAATTTCATTTCTCTCTCTCTCTCTCTCTCTCTCTCTCTCTCTCTCTTTGTGAAGGGACCAGGCGAGACGGCAATAGAGATACGTTCTCTGAAGACTCTGTATTATAACCTGCCCCTCTATCCATTCAGAGAGGATGGACAGTTGCCACACTGGGGAATAATATTATCTAATATCCATTTTGGAACACATAATGAACGTATGTACATTTAATACATGTAATCGAGAAAAAAAGCTTGCAAAAACATTTTGCACAGATCAAAATGGAATTTCCTTATAAGACTGCCTCAGTACAAAACGTTCTTACATAAAACGGAAAAGTCCGCAGCTCGTGGTCGTGCGGTAGCGTTCTCGCTTCCCGCGCCCGGGTTCCCGGGTTCGATTCCCGGCGGGGTCAGGGATTTTCTCTGCCTCGTGATGACTGGGTGTTGTGTGATGTCCTTAGGTTAGTTAGTTTTAAGTTAGTTCTAAGTTCTAGGGGACTGATGACCATAGATGTTAAGTACCATAGTGCTCAGAGCCATTTGAACCATAAAATGGAAAAACAAAAAAATGGTTCAAATGGCTCTGAGCACTATACGACTTAACTTCTGAGGTCATCAGTCGCCTAGAACTTAGAACTAATTAAACCTAACTAACCTAACGACATCACACACATCCATGCCCGAGGCAGGATTCGAACCTGCGACCTTAGCGGTCGCTCGGCTCCAGACTGTAGCGCCCAGAACCGCACGGCCACTCCGGCCGGCTACGGAAAAACAAATAGGTTAAATACACGGACGGAAAAATCACAACACAACAAAATAATTAGTGAAGAGTAAAGAAATTTCAGGAGTACATTAGTCTAGGTAACATAGGTAAGTGATTAACGTTGCAAGATCACAGGTTAATGTAAACCTAATAGCAAATGTGAAAAGCTGAACATTAATAGCCGGTGTAACAGCCACAATGTTGATTGCAAACATGCATACGGGCATGCATTGTGTTATACAGGTTACGGATGTCAGTTTGTAGGATGGAGTTCCGTGTCTGTTGCACTTGGTCAGTCAATACAGGGAAGGTTAATAATGTTAGTGGATAAACGCTGGAGTTGACGTCCGATTATATCCCGTATGTGCTCGATTAGAGACAGATCTGGTGACAGAGTAGGCCAAGGCAACACGTTGATACTCTGCAGAACATGCTAGGTTGCAAACAGCGGTATGTGGGCGAGCGTTGTTCTGGTGGAAAAAAAACCCTGGAAATGCTGTTCATGAATAGCAGCACAACAGGTCGAATAACCAGATCGACGTACAGATTTTGCATCAGGGTCCGTAAGATAACCATGAGAGTGTTCCTGCTGTCGTAAGAAATCTCACCCCAGGCCATAGCTCGAGGTGTTGGTCCAGTGTGTCTAGTATGCAGACAGGTTGGTTGCATGCCTTCAGCTGGCCTTCTAATCAACACACGGACATGACTCGCACTGTGGATAATGCAGATTTCATCACAAAACGGAACAGACCTCCGCCCTGCACTTCAATGAGCTCTAACATGACACCACTGAGGTTACAAATGGCGGTGGGTTGGGGTCACCCGTATGCACGCTACAAGGAGTCTGGTTCTGAGCTGTACTTGAAGTGACAGTAGCAACAATTCGTTGTGTCACTGTTGTGCCAACCGCTGCTCAAATTGCTGCTGCAGATGCAGTATGATGCGCCAAAGACATACACGGAACTCCCTGGTCTTCCCTCTCGGTAGTGTAAGTAGGCTGTTTAGATTTTTATATTGGTAATGCCACGTAGCGCTCTGTATGAAAATCACTGGCTGTGCTGTGTGCAGTCTGTGGCTAGTTTGCATTGTTGTCTGCCATTGTAGAGGGGCAGCTGGATATTAACAGCGCGTAGCGTTGCGCAGTTGGAGGTGAGCCGCCAGCAGTGGTGGATGTGGGGAGAGAGATGGCGGAGTTTTGTAATTTGTCATGAACTGCTATATATATTATGACTATTAAGGGAAATACATTGTTTGTTCTCTATTAATATCTTTCATTTGCTAACTATCCCTATCAGTAGTTAGTGCCTTCCGTAGTTTGAATCTTTCATTTAGCTGGCAGTAGTGGCGCTCGCTGTATTGCAGTAGTTCGAGTAATGAAGATTTTTGTGAGGTAAGTGATTTCTGAAAGGTATAGTTTAATGTTACTCAGGGCCACTCTTTTGTAGGGATTTTTGAAAGTCAGATTGCGTTGCGCTAAAAATATTGTGTGTCAGTTTAAGCACAAAAAATGGTTCAAATGGCTCTGAGCACTATGCGACTTAACTTAGAACTTAGAACTAATTAAACCTAACTTACCTAAGGACATCACACACATCCATGCCCGAAGCAAGATTCGAACCTGCGACCGTAGCGGTCGCGCGGTTCCAGACTGTAGCGCCTTTAACCGCTTGGCCACCACGGCCGGCCGTTTAAGCACAGTCATGTACAATTGTTCTAAGGGGACGTTTCAGTAGTGCCAAATAGCCGTCTGGAGCCTGTCTTCTTACGATCATACATTGTCGTGACCACCGCTGCCATGCCATGTAGATTACCTACATTCCTGCCAAGTCTTTCTGCAGTATCGCAGAAGGTCCATCCAGCTTCAAGCAGCCCTATCGCACGACCTAGTTCAAATTTCATGAAGTGTTGATAACGGCGTCTTTGTCGCCTTAAAGGCGTTCTTGTCTGACATCAACGCAGCACGTCGAATCTCAAGGGCAACTAGTGCTCTCATCCGCTGCGACGTGTATTTGAAGGAAACCTGATTTGCACCCTCATAGTGGCACTACTAACACCATTTTTATGCGGCTCGCGCGAAATTTGAATGTACATTGTTTTTAAGATGTAAAAATACGCTTTCCGACTTTCATCTATGTCGCACAACTACTTCGGGGAAACTATTGAATAAGGAATGGTGAATCAGATTTATGAAGATAGTAGTAAAAAGAAGTGGGTCCTGATATAATATACAGGTTATTGTTGTTGTGGTCTTCAGTCCTGAGACTGGTTTGATGCAGCTCTCCATGCTACTCTATCCTGTGCAAGCTTCTTCATCTCCCAGTACCTACTGCAACCTACATCCCTCTGAATCTGCTTAGTGTATTCATCTCTTGGTCTCCCTCTACGATTTCTACCCTCCACGCTGCCCTCCAATACTAAATTGGTGATCCCTCGATGTCTCAGAACATGTCCTACCAACCGATCCCTTCTTCTAGTCAAGTTGTGCCACAATTCTATTCAATCTATTATGTGATCAACCCATCTAATCTTTAGCATTCTTCCGTAGCACCACATTTCAAAAGCTTCTATTCTCTTCTTGTCTAAGCTATTTATCGTCCACGTTTCACTTCCATACATGGCTACACTCCATACAAATACTTTCAGAAACGACTTCCTGACACTTAAATCAATACTCGATGTTAACAAATTTCTCTTCTTCAGTAACGCTTTCCTTGCCATTGCCAATCTACATTTTATATCCTCTCTACTTCGACCATCATCAGTTATTTTGCTCCCCAAATAGCAAAACTCCTTTACTACTTTAAGTGTCGCATTTCCTAATCTAATTCCCTCAGCATCACCCGACTTAATTCCACTACATTTCATTACCCTCGTTTTGCTTTTGTTGATGTTCATCTTATACCCTCCTTTCAAGACACTGTCTATTCCGTTCAACTGCTCTTCCAAGTCCTTTGCTGTCTCTGACAGAATTACAATGTGATCGGCGAACCTCAAAGTTTTTATTTCTTCTCCATGGATTTTAATACCTACTCCGAACTCTTCTTTTGTTTCCTTTACTGCTTGCTCAATATACAGATTGAATAACATCGGGGATACGCTACAACCCTGTCTCACTCCATTCCCAACCACTGATTCCCTTTCATGCCCCTCAACTCTTATAACTGATATCTGGTTTCTGTACAAATCGTTAATAGCCCTTCGATCCCCGTATTTTACCCCTGCCACTTTCTGAATATGAAAGTATTCCAGTCGACACTGTCAAAAGCTTTCTTTAACTCTATAAATGCTAGAAACGTAAGTTTTCCTTTCCTTAATATTTCTTCTAAGATAAGTCGTAGGGTCAGTATTGCCTCACGTGTTCCAACATTTCTGCGGAATCCAAACTGATCTTCCCCGAGGTCGGCTTCTATCAGTTTTTCCATTCGTCTGTAAAGAATTCGCGTTAGTATTTTACAGCTGTGACTTATTAAACTGATAGTGCAGTAATTTTCAAATCTCTCAACACCTGCTTTCTTTGGGATTGGGATTATTATATTCTTCTTGAAGTCTGAGGGTATTTCGCCTGTCTCATACATCTTGCTCACCAAATGGTAGAGTTTTGTCAGGACCGGCTCTCCCAAGGTTGTCAGTAGTTCAAATGGAATATTGTCTACTCCCGGGGCCTTGTTTCGACTAAGGTCTTTCAGTGCTCTGTCAAACTCTTCGCGCAATATCATGCCTCCCATTTCATCTTCATCTACATCCTCTTCCATTTCCATAATATTGACCTCAAGTAGCCGGCCGGTGTGGCCGTGCGGTTTAGACGCTTCAGTCTGGAACCGCGTGACCGCTACGGTCGCAGGTTCGAATCCTGCCTCGGGCATAGATGTGTGTGATGTCCTTAGGTTAGTTAGGTTTAATTAGTTCTAAGTTCTAGGCGACTGATGACCTCAGAAGTTAAGTCGCATAGTGCTCAGAACCATTTGAACCATTTTTGACCTCAAGTACATCGCCATTGTATAGGCCCTCTATATACTCCTTCCACCTTTCTGCTTTCCCTTCTTTGCTTAGAACTGGGTTTCCATCAAAGTTCTTGATATTCATGCAAGTGGTTCTCCTTTCTCCAAAGGTCTCTTTAATTTTCCTGTATGCAGTATCTATCTTACCCCTAGTGAGATAAGCCTCTACATCCTTACATTTGTCCTCTAGCCATCCCTGCTTAGCCATTTTGCACTTCCTAGCGATCTCATTTTTGAGACGTTTGTGTTCCATTTTGCCTGCTTCATTTACTGCATTTTTATATTTTCTCCTTTCATCAATGAAATTCAATATTTCTTCTGTTACCCAAGGGTTTCTTCTAGCCCTCGTCTTTTTACCTATTTGATCCTCTCCTGCCTTCACTATTTCATCCCTCAAAGCTACCCATTCTTCTTCTACTGTATTTCTTTCCCCCATTCCTGTCAATTGTTCCCTAATGCTCTCCCTGAAACTCTCTACAACTTCTGGTTCTTTCAGTTGATCCAGGTTCCATCTCCTTAAATTCCCACCTTTTTGCAGTTTCTTCAGTTTCAATCTACAGTTCATAACCAATAGATTGTGGTCAGAGTCCACATGTGCCCCTGGAAATGTCTTACAATTTTAAACCTGGTTCCTAAATCTCTGTCTTACCATTATATAATCTATCTGATACCTTCTAGTATCTACAGGATTCTTCCATGTATACAACCGTCTTTTATGATTCTTGAACCAAGTGTTAGCTGTTATTAAGTTGTGCTCTGTGCAAAATTCTACCAGGCGGCTTCCTCTTTCATTTCTTAGCCCCAATCCATATTCACCTACTATGTTTCCTTCTCTCTCTTTTCCTGCTGACGAATTCCAATCACCCATGACTATTAAATTTTCGTCTCCCTTCACTACCTGAATAATTTCTTTTATCTCATCATACATTTCATCAATTTCTCCGTCATCTGCAGAGCTAGTTGGCATATAAACTTGTACTACTGTAGTAGACGTGGGCTTCGTGTCTATCTTGGCCACAATAATGCGTTCACTATGCTGTTTGTAGTAGATTACCCGTACACCTATTTTTTTATTCATTATTAAACCTACTCCTGCATAACCCGTATTTGATTTTGTATTTATAACCCTGTATTCACCTGACCAGAAGTCTTGTTCCTCCTGCCACCGATCTTCACTAATTCCCACTATATCTAACTTTAACCTATCCATTTCCCTTTTTAAATTTTACCTGCCCGATTAACGGATCTGACATTCCACGCTCCGATCCGTAGAACGCCAGTTTTCTTTCTGCTTATAACAACGTCCTCCTGAGTAGTCCCCGCCGGGAGATCCGAATGGGGGACTATTTTACCTCCGGAATATTTTACCCAAAAGGACGCCATCATCATTTAACCATACAGTAAAGCTGCATGCCCTCGGGAAAAATTAGGGCTGTAGTTTCCCCTTGCTTTCAGTCGTTCGCAGTACCAGCACAGCAAGGCCGTTTTGGTTAGTGTTGCAAGGCCAGATCAGTCAATCATCCAGACTGTTGCCCCTGCAACTACTGAAAAGGCTGCTGCCCCTCTTCAGGTTCCACACGTTTGTCTGGCCTCTCAACAGATACCCCTCCGTTGTGGTTGCACCTACGGTACGGCTATCTGTATCGTTGAGGCACGCAAGCCTCCCCACCAACGGCAAGGTCCATGGTTCATAAGGGGGGGGGGGGTGGGAACACCTGCCTAATGTCGTGTATGGCCCCCGCGAGCATGCAAAAGTGTCGCAACACGACGAGGCACGGACTCGACTAATGTCTGAAGTAGTGCTGCAGGGAATTGAAACCATGAAACCTACAGGGCTCTTCATTAATCCGTAGGAGTATGAGGGGATGGAGATCTCTTCTGAAAGCACGTTGCAAGGCATTCCAGACATGCTCAATAATGTTCATGTCTGTGGAGTTTGGTAGCCAGCGGAAGTGTTTAAAATCAGAAGAGTGTGCCTGGATCCATTCTGTAACAATTGTCCTGTCGGTATTGCCCAAGTCCGTCGGAATGCACAATGGAGATGAGTGGATGCAGGTGATCAGACAGGATGATTACATACGTGTCAACTGTCAGAGTCTATCTAAACGTATCAGGGGTCCCATATCGCTCTAACGGCACACGCCCCGCCCCATTACAGAGCCCCCACCAACTTGAACAGTCTCCTCCTGAAATGCAGGGTCCATGGTTCAAATGGCTCTGAGCACTATGGGAGTTAACATCTATGGTCATCAGTCCCCTAGAACTTAGAACTACTTAAACCTAACTAACCTAAGGACATCACACAACACCCAGTCATCACGAGGCAGGGAAAATCCCTGACCTCGCCGGGAATCGAACCCGGGAACCCGGCAGGGTCCATGGATTCACGAGGTTGTCTCCATACCTGTACACGTCCATCCGCTCGATACGATTTGAAACAAGACTCGTCCGACAAGGCAACATGTTTCCGGTCATCAACAGTCCAATGACTGTGTTAACGGGCCCAGGAGAGGTGTAAACCTTTGTGTCGTGTAGTCATCAAGAGTACACGAGTGGGCCATCGTCTCCGAAAGCTCACATTGATGATGTTTCGTTAAAATTGTTCGCACGCTGACACTTGTTGATGATCCAGCACTGAAATCTGCAGCAATTTGCGGAAGGGTTGCACTTGCGACACGATGAACGATTCTCTTCAGTTGTCCTTGTTCCCGTTCTTGCAGGATCTTTTCCCGGCAGGAGAGATGTCGGAGATTTGATGTTTTACTGGATTCCAGATATTCACGGTACACTCGTGAAATAGTCATACGGGAAAATCCCCATTTCATCGCTACCTCGGAGATTCTGTGTCCCGTCGCTCGTGCGCCTACTATTACACCACGTTCAAACGCATTTAAATCTTGATAACCTGCCGTTATAGCAGCAGTAACCGATTTACCAACTGCGCCAGACACTTGTTGCCTTATATAGGCGTTACCGACCGCAGCGCCGCATTCTGCCTGTTTACATATCTCTGGATTTGAATACGCATGCCTATACTAGTTTCTTTGGCGCTTAAGTGTAATAGATACTGTAAGGGGGATACAAATTTTTGTAGTTTTGTCTGATGTGGCTTCAGCTGTATAATGATCTTTTGCCGTAATAGCTACAAAGCCGGCGAGGCAGGGTGGTGGTGCGGAGGTGTGGAAAAGTGACGACGCCACCGAATGGTGTGATAGATCGTGGGCGACAAGAACGTCAGGGCAGAGGCTGCGTGGTCGTGGTGGTAAGTGCGGTGGCTAGGCCTCGCGCGTTATTGGAGGCAGAGCTGTAACACTCCATACCATGGGCTCGTTCGGTTACAGGAGGGAGATTTCAGAAGGGGAACTCACAGAACAGTTTGGTAACAGCTCTAGAGGCCACTATTCATTTAATAACCAGCTTTGCTTTATATCTAACAATAAAGGTTAATAGGTGTAATGAAACATGACTGGTTGCTGGAACAACTTCCAACGCCTTATAGAAAAGTAGTTTAGGTGACTATCCATCCAGGCGGTTCCTGCAATACAAGAATCCCATCTACAATGGCACAACCCTTTAGAAAGTTCATTCTTGAATACTAATATAATTGATCCCAATATAGTACCTCATCCCAGATATACATTAAATTACTAAATGATAGCTTTGTTCCTGAAACCATACCTTTGATCATTAACACACCAGTTTTACGTTAGAGTTTAGTTGTAAAGCATTACTATGAATTATAGTACCCAAGTACACAATGGAAGCAATACTATTGAACAAGCACCTTTGTATTAGGGCTTAAAATTAATACGGCCGTGCCTAGACAACGGTACGTTCTCTTTTCCATTGCTATACGTTTAAGTGTGATAGTCACCCATTGGTTACTGTTTGGGGATGAAAGATTTTGGCAATATTATTCGCGGAATGAGCACACTATTTATACAGTGTACTCTTTCCTATGCCATTCGGCAATGTGCACAGAGGCACGTTCAATAGTAATCTGACCCTGTTCGTGGGCTACACGACTTATAAATTGACTGGAGTAGACGGTCATTTCAATTATTTGGGAGCACAGGCCGTCTGTCAGGTTGTGGCAGTACAAAAGGTAACTACCGTAAATACAATAGAAAGGACATCGTCCTTGTATAGACCCTCTATATACACCTTCCACCTATCCGCTTTCCCTTCTTTGCTTAGAACTGGGTTTCCATCTGACCTCTAGATATTCATACAAGTGGCTCTCTTTTCTCCAAAGGTCTCTTTAATTTTCCTGTAGGCAGTATCTATCTTACCCCTAGTGAGATAAACCTCTACATCCTTACATTTGTCCTCTAGCCATGCCTGCTTAGCCATTTTGCACTTCCTGTCGATCTCATTTTCGAGACGTTTGTATTCCAGTTTGCCTGCTTCATTTTCTGCATTTTTATATTTTCTCCTTTCGTCAATTAAATTCAGTATTTCTTCTGTTACCCAAGGATTTCTACTAACCCTCGTCTTTTTACCTACTTGATCCTCTGCTGCCTTCACTACTTCTTTCCTCAGAGCTACCCATTCTTCTTCTACTGTATTTCTTTCCCCCATTCCTGTCAGTTGCTCCCTTATGCTCTCCCTGAAACTCTATACAACCTCTGTACAACCTGGTTCCTCAATCTCTGTCTTACCATTATATAATCTATCTGATACTTTCTAGTATCTCCAGGATTCTTCCATGTATACAACCTTCTTTCATGATTCTTGAACCAAGTGTTAGCTATGATTAAGTTATGCTCTGTGCAAAACTCTACCAGGCGGCTTCCTCTTTCATTTCTTAGCCCCAATCCATATTCACCTACTATGTTTCCTTCTCTCCATTTTCCTACTCTCGATTTCCAGGCACCCACGACTATTAAATTTTCGTCTCCCTTCACTATCCGAATAATTTCTTTTACCTCATACATTTCATCAATTTCTTCATCATCTGCAGAGCCAGTTGGCATATAAACTTGTACTACTGTAGTGACATGGGCTTTGTGTCTATCTTGGCCACAATAATGCGTTCACTATGCTGTTTGTAGTAGATTACCCGCACTCCTATTTTTTTATTCATTATTAAACCTACTCCTGCATTACCCCTATTTGATTTTGTATTTACAACCCTGTATTCACCTGACCAAAAGTCTTGTTCCTCCTGCCACCGAACCTCACTAATTCCCACTATATCTAACTTTAACCTATCCATTTCCCTTTTTAAATTTTCTAACCTACCTGCCCGATTAAGGGATCTGACATTCCACGCTCCGATCCGTAGAACGCCAGTTTTCTTTCTCCTGATAAGGACGTCATCTTGAGTAGTCCCCGCCCGGAGATCCGAATGTGGAACTATTTTACCTCCGGAATATTTTACCCAAGAGGACACCATCATCATTTAACCATACAGTAAAACTGCATGCCCTCGGGAAAAATTACGGCTGTAGTTTCCCCTTGCTTTCAGCCGTTCGCAGTACCAGCACAGCAAGGCCGTTTTGGTTAGTGTTGCAAGGCCAGATCAGTCAATCATCCAGACTGTTGCCCCTGCAGCTACTGAAAAGGCTGCTGCCCCTCTTCAGGAACCACACGTCTGTCTGGCCTCTCAGCAGATACCCCTCCGTTGTGATTGCACCTACGGTACGGCCATCTGTATCGCTGAGGCACGCAAGCCTCCCCACCAACGGCAAGGTCCATGGTTCATGGGGGTATCCTGAGGGATATTGTGCCAAATTCTGTCCAGTTTGTGTCAAACTCCCGAGCCACTTGAAGGGCCCAATTGGGAAGCGATTCGACGACATTACTAGCCCAGATCTGGTTTGGAAAGCGTAAGACAAGCAGTAGAAACTAACGCCAACTGCAAGTGGACATTATCTTGCTGAAATGCAAGCCCAAAATGTCTCGCCATGAAGGGCAACAAAACGGTGCGCAGGATATCGTATTTGTACCGCTGTACCTCAAGGGTGCCGCCAAAGACATTCAAAAGGGTCCTGCTATGAAAATAAATTACACCCCCTCCCCCTCCCCCCCTCAACCCCACGGCTGTTAGGCTGTATGACGGGCGACAGTCAGGTCCTAAAATGTAGACTTTCACGGCCGGAAATATCATGTCCATTATAATTATCCGGGCTGTTATGCCGTGGTCGGTTGATGAATTCTGTATCGATTCCCAACGTCAGTAGCGAGCCAGTGGGTGTGTTGGACCTTCCATCGAGCTACGGGCCCCCTTGAAGATGTCTCCCGCAGTCGGAGACGAAACGTTGGGAATCGCCACAGAATTCATCAACCGACCACGGCATAACAGCCCGGATAATTATAATGGACATGACAGTCAGGTTGGTATCCCACCACTGTCCGGGGAGTCCCTAGACACGTCTTCAGCCTGGAATCTTATTGACGACCCAGACAACAGTGAGGTACCTACTTTACTGTTGCCCGTCAAACAGGAACGATTGTCTGGAGTGCCGTTTCTTTTCATAGCAGGGTCCCATTGGTCGTCTTTCGCGTCACCCTGACAGCACAGCGGTACGTCGACGATATTCTACGTCTTGTTTTGTAGCTCTTCATGACAAGCGATACTGGGCTTGCATTTCAGCAAGGTAATGCTTTCCTGCACACGTCGAGAGTTTCTACTGCTTGTCTTCGTGCTTGCCAAACCGTACATCTCCAACAGGTCGCCGGATCTCTCCCGAATTGAGAACGTTTGGAGCAGCATTATGGGCCGGACCCTCCACCCAGCTCGGGATTTTGACGACGTAATGCTACATTTGAACAGAATTTGGCACAGTATTCCTCAGGACGACATCCAACAACCCTATCAATCAATGCCAAGCTGAATAACTGCTTACGTAAGGGGCAGTGGTAGACTAGCCCATTACTCATTTGCTCGATTTGTGAAGCTCTTTCTTTTGAATAAGTCATCCAATTTTTTTCTGAAATTGTAGTCATTTGCTCGTCTGTACATGTACATCAAATTTACCGACCGATTTCCGCTGCATTCGGATAATTCCTCCATGTCGCGTCTTTTTTTTATTTTTTTTATTAGAGTGTAATTCTGTCAAGGGTTTTTAGTTGAGACAGCAACTCGCGCAAGGCGATTACAGGCAACAAGATGAAAGTGAAACGTAAAAGTTCGGGTCCTTTCTAGGACGCGTGTCACGAACCAGTCGCAGGGGATGCATGGGCAGCACAACGGGCGACCCTTTTTTTTTGGGCTATCGTAGTCTGTTTTGTTTCACTCTTAGGGCGCGCACATGCATGTTATTAGGCATGGCACTCTGGTGCCCCAAGAAAACGTTTCACTCCCTCAGATGGGAGCTGTTAGAGTATCTGCCAGGGTAGCGGAAAAAATATGGAACTGGAACAAGAACCGACGCTTTGTAGAGAGACAAAAAAAATTGCTCTGAGCACTATGGGACTTAACATCTATGGTCATCAGTCCCCTAGAACTTACAACTACTTAAACCTAACTAACCTAAGGACATCACACAACACCCAGCCATCACGAGGCAGAGAAAATCCCTGACCCCGCCGGTAATCGAACCCGGGAACCCGGGCGTGGGAAGCGAGAACGCTACCGCACGACCACGAGATGCGGGCTGTAGAGAGACATTCTGTTTAGCTTTATTCTTACTACCATCAACTAACGAAGAAAACACGATCTTCAACCAGTAGAACGAAAGGGAAAGAAATAACGGTCATATGGTGAACAGTACACCAGTATGAAAATGGTAAGGTAACCAATGGTTCAAATGGCTCTGAGCACTATGCGACTCAACTTCTGAGGTCATTAGTCCCCTAGAACTTAGAACTATTTATACCTAACTAACCTAAGGACATCACACACATCCATGCCCGAGGCAGGATTCGAACCTGCGACCGTAGCGGTCTCGCGGTTCCGGACTGCAGCGCCTCGAACCGCACGGCCACTTCGGCCGGCGGTAAGGTAACAGATTTACTTAAGGTCATGAGTGGGTTGTGTATTAACGCACAAATTTTATACAGTGTTCCAATAGTAATGGCGTGGACAGTGAGACGCGCTTGGCATAACAGGAAGCACGCGTTATCTAAGTCGAAATGTGCTGCGAGGGTGGCCATGGCCAGGCATCGTGTGCATATGGTGAAGGTGTAGTTCATTTAAGAAGAATGAGTATTTCGTAATTAATAAGGAATACAATGTTAGGGGTCTCTCTAGGGCTTGCTTAGGCTGTATAGCCGTGCAGTCCGAGGCGCCTTGTCAGGTTCGCGGAGCTCCCCCCGTCGGAGGTTCGAGTCCTGCCTCGGGCATGGGTGTGTGTGTTGTCATTAGCATAAGTTACTTTAAGTTAGATTAAGTAGTGAGTAAGCCTAGGGACCGATGACCTCAGCAGTTTGGTCCCATAGCACTTTACCACAAATTAAAAAAAATAATTAAAGATTATTAACGAAACACAAAATTTTCCACAAACTGAATTCTGTGTAAAGGCAGTATTGAACCAGAGAAATCAATAACTTAATTATGGAATGCGACCAATAATGACATTGCCGGAACGTGGATGTAATAAGAAACTACTATTTGGATATTTGTTACTGAACTGATATCGACGTTTTCGATTAGGCTCCCAGGGTTAGCTACTCCCTACAAGTATATAGCCTGTGTGCCTACAGCCGAAAGGGCCGGCTTCGTTAAGGACATATTCCTCTGCTAAACATGCCCATATAAAGGGTGGCAGGATCGACCAAAATCCAACAGAACATGTCAGCTACTTATTGTTCTATCACAGACTCTCAGTACGATTGACAACATTGTTATATTAACAGGAGAGTGGCTGAATACCGCTATACAGTGCTTTACCCACACATTTACATGGTTAGTACAGAATGGACTATCGACAAGACAGGTTTAAATATATTTCACTGCAAAATGCCCCTTTTTGTCGCTCACCCGTTAGTGAGCTCGGTACAGATACCAAACCAAGAAGGAAATACTGATTTTTACTACTAAGGACCCGAACCGCTGGCCAGAACCGGGGATTACGCAGTACAAATCAAAAGTGAAAATGACTGTAGTGTTCTGTACGGGAAAAACTGATGGGGAAAATGTAAGACAGTTTGATAGCAAGATACGGTTATCGGTGAGGAAAGTAATCACGTAGATTGATTCATTTGCGGTAGTATAGTCTGTCAATGGATCGACCGCAATGTGAAGAAAGTGCAGTTATATTTCCCATAGTCATTATTAGGATTTCGCAAACTAAATCCATTACAGAGGAGGCTAAGCAGTTCCCAGTAAATCTCGTCCTACCTAATCACAGGCTGGACAGTAGAATAATGTCAAATACAACGATCGGGATTCTGGTTAGCAATATTAGGCGAAAATTCATTCCCGTTCTGGTAGTAGATGTGCTTGGAGCGGTAGGCGGTGCCTAGCGATACGCTGTCTCATATAGTGCTTCACGACTGTTGGGGGCGGATGGGAGCTACGCCTCGACAATATGGCAAATGGATTGGCCACGGCCGGCCGCTGTGGCCGAGTGGTTCTAGGCGCTTCAGTCTGGAACCGCGCTGCTGCTACGGTCGCAGGTTCGAATTCTGTCTAGGTTTTAGTTCACCATAATTTTCTAATTTGACATTCTCTCACATTTCGCATGTTTTCCTTGAGTACCTTAATTACTCTGATATCATTGTTTCAAGACAGAGCAAAATAAATTTCCTCTAAATGATACAGCAAAGTGTGTAACCCGCTTCATTGCACCACTGTCAAATCATTATACAAAACACTGCACTCTTCACTACAGAGCATGAACACACAGGCTTACCTTTGCTGCATTTACTCTCTTTTACGTAAAGAAACCAAATATTACCCAGTCAATTGGATTGCTGCTAAACAGTAATAGACTGCTTCATCTTCTTTGCGTGGGAACCTTTTTGTTATTAAAGTTATACAGCTTAAGTTGTCCAGTTGTACAACGTCCACAGGAGATTGTCATTAATTTCAAACACTATTGTTTCACTAATTAGTGTTGTTAAGTAATGTGTGCTAACGAGGAAGTCTAGTTATATGTCAACAGTCGTTTCCCACGAATATTGCAAAAATGTGACAAATATGTAACGCCTCTGATATCGTCCTACTTCTTTTTGTATTATCACCTGCGTAAATTAGTCATTAGTATGAACCTCAGCGAACATAGCTAAACAATTCACGTGTTGTTGGAGACTTGCTTTACAAACGATTACACAAATGATTTCACTTGCCTATTTAACAGAGAAATATAAATAGTAGACATCCTATCAGTGAAACTTCACCGCCGGCCGAGGTGGCCGAGGTGTTCTAGGCGCTTCAGTCCGGAACCGCGTGACTGCTACGGTCGCAGGTTCGAATCCTGCCTCGGGCATGGATGTGTGTGATGTCCTTAGGTTAGTTAGGTTTAAGTAGTTCTAAGTTCTAGGGGACTGATAACCACAGAAGTTAAGTCCCATAGTGCTCACAGCCATTGGAACCATTGAAACTTCACCAGAACAGTATTAGACTGTTAGAATGCAAATCTCATTCTTTGCTGTGTAAAAATCGATCCATTGGCAACAGATAATTCAAACACAATTTATTACGTGAACATCTGCAATTGTGCAATTAAACCTTGTATTATTTGTATGAATTAATACATGACACTGTAAAAATATCTTTTCATGCTCACACTTTCATTTGTTTCTTCATACTGAGTAATGACTGTCCAGAGGTATGTTTTGCTAGTGAAACCTTAATGTGTATGGAAAGTTCGAATAGAACAATGTAAAATTTCTGAACAGCTGTAATGTAAAATTGGTCTGTGGACCTTGTATCACTATCGTGTGTCTCATCTTTAGAAGTGTTGTCTGACTTCTAGGACTCCGTAAAAGCATTTCTTACTGCCCAGTCACCAACACCTGTCAGAAGACAACTTATAGGCAACTTAATTCTACAGACCCAGTTAATGCATAAATATTCACTTTATTATCACACTTTAGACATCAAAACCAAAGGCGAGTCTCTGGTCTTGCCACTTTGCTAACCCTTATAGCACACTGTAACTTATAGTACAGCCTAGCACAACATTATTACACAACAGATTATAAAAACTCTTTATCCCACGAAACTGCCCTTTTTATAGTGAAAGACAAGGAACTGATTCTAGCAACTAAGTAGTATGCTCACTGTAAATCTGCTACTGCATCCACTTCCTATGGCACAAGAATACAAGGAAATCACTAAAACTACGGAAAAATCATTCACAATAGAACAAATGATACAGTTTACACCGACAGATCAAATCACCTTTTGTGGTGTCACCGCCAGACACCACACTTGCTAGGTGGTAGCTTTAAATCGGCCGCGGTCCATTAGTACATGTCGGACCCGCGTGTCGCCACTGTCAGTAATTGCAGACTGAGCGCCACCACACGGCAGGTCTAGAGAGACGCACTAGCACTCGCCCCAGTTGTACGACGACTTTGCTAGCGACTACACCGACGAAGCCTTTCTCTCATTTGCCGAGAGACAGTTATAATAGCCTTCAGCTAAGTCCATGGCTACGACCTAGCAAGGCGCCATTAACTATATCTGAGAGTCTCACTTGTATTATCAAGAGCGATGTACCACAAGGATGAATTAAAGTTAAGTATTAAAGAAGCTACGTACTTTTCTTTATAGCATTCATAACGTATCCTGTTTCAGACCTCACGCAAACCGGCGTGTGTGTACGCGTGCATTTCGGCTACTTCCGAGTGGCGTGGCTGTCTTGCAACGCCACAACACCTTTCAATTCAGTCAGAACACTAGCAATGGCAAATGGAACCATAGTACACATAGGGCAACAGGCAGTAAAACTTTACATAGAAATAAGGTATACATTCCATGTCTTGACTTTAACACTTACGTGTGTCTGGATTTCGAAGCGTATTTTGGACTTGCAGGAGGCCGCATAGCTGTCTTTTTCTTTACTTTCCTTACAACAGAAAATTTATCCCGAGAATCCAGCAGTCGCAGTGCGAGGCGACAGAACCTGTCCGCGATATGGCTTCAGTCTGTCGAAAACAGCAACTGCGGCATGGTCAGATAGTTGAATTTCCACGCTAACAGGAGATGTTAAGAGTATGATTGGATAAGACCCTTCATGCAGAGGTGAGAATTTCTGTGTTTCTTCTTTGTTTGTTACTTTGTTAGACTTGCTTGGCAGTAGCCATGGTATGCTTTGTAATCCTATTTTTCCAAATCACTTTAACGCAGTGTGCGAGCCCTTTGACTTTTGTAAGTTCTATCGCAGCCCGCTAGTATGCTCTTAAAAGCCTCGGCGCTTCGCGGAATCTAATGCGATTTAGCGTGTCTGTGGAAGTTCCCACTGTTGCCGCACACGATGCCACTGGCCGACTGTTCCCAGCGTAATAGTACACTATGCGAAGGCACTATCGGACTGTATTGACGAATTGTTGTTGTTGAAATTATATGTGCTTGTGTACGCCGTGAACATCTTATCTGTCTGTAAATAGTGGTTAACTGCCTTATTTATTTTTGAGGACTGTCATCTAACTGAAGTTATCTTTTAACGAAGGTACAGTAACTAGTACAGGAAGCAAATAATGCTAAAAATTTTGTAATATTTCCACTTGTACTATAGTTGTACATGTTGTTGATAGGTGGGAATATTTTAAATAAAAGTACAATGCTACTACGCTTCTGCGACGTATAATAGTCTGAAAAGCAGTAATTTTTTACAGATGCCATACTGCTGTGTACCGTTCTGCAAAAACGAAAGAGGAAAAACGGTTGGCATAAGTGACCACTAGTTTCCGATTGATAATGACCTAAGGCAAACGTGGTTAAGACTGATTTCTCGAGATAACTGCCGGCCGGAGTGGCCGAGCGGTTCTAGGCGCTACAGTCTGGAACAGCGGGACCGCTAGGGTCGCGGGTTCGAATCGTGCCTCGGGCATGGATGTGTATGATGTCCTTAGTTTAATTAGGTTTAAGTAATTCTAAGTTCTAGGGGACTGATGACGTTAGATGTTAAGTCCCATAGTGCTCAGAGCCATTTGAACCAATTTTTTTTTCGAGATAACTTCATGCCAAATACGCTGGCAAACTCATAATTAGTTTTGAGTGGACATTTTATGAAGGCAAATTATAAATTAAGTTCCATGATAAAGATTCTCAAAACAGGTAGCATTCCTACAGATTTCCTGATTAGGGCCTATCCTCCCCTTAAAATTCCCGTAGCAGTAATATCTAGACAACAAATTGAAAAGGAGACTCCATATAATCACATATTCCGTAAACCCAAAAGAAGTGCAGACTCTGAGCAAGAAACCATGTCAAATGTTCCATCAAATGAAGTCACGACAGCTGGAGTTCAGACAGAAGACGACAAGCTTTCCAGACTAAAACTCTTAGAAAAAGGTCACAGAAAACTAAGGCATGGAGACTAAAGAGCAGACTGAAAAGGCAGGCACCTAACATCCGCGTGCTGTCAGAAGGACTTTCACTGTATCTAAATAATGAGTATCATAAAACCCTGGGGTCGTCAATATCACTAGAAAGTAAGAATTTTAAAACTGAATTTTTGTTAGACCAAATAAAAAATGCAGATAAAAAATCGCCACCCTGCGGCGAGAATGTAATAAAACAGTGCGTCATTAGGCAAAACTGCTCTCCCAAAGGTTACAAATATGCCAGAGATTTTGTGCTAAAATTGCCCAGTAACTGTACTCTTTCTCTGTTTGCTGGTGACATTTCACATGAGACAGGAGTTACGCCTCCGATAAAGTCAAGGTTGGAAGCAGAAGCTACTTGTCTAAACAAGGTGGAGTTGCTATATAGCTTAGTAATTGATGAAATGTCAATTAAGCAACAACTCCAGTACGACAGAAAATTAGATGCATTCTTCGAAGAACGAGATGCAATGCAGGCGCAGCAGCTTCAAAATGGTAGCTAGTCAAAACAATGTGGGCAAAGAAAAATACCAGTTCTGGCTAATCGCTTGTTATGTTTCATGATAAGTGAACTTTCAACTGAATTCAGTTTGCCAGCATCGTATTTTCTGACTAAACAGCTTTCTGGTGCACAGCTAAATAAACTTACGTTGTCTGTGATTCACGAGACCGAACAATGTGGTTTTTTTGTGCTTCACATCGTAACAGATAATCATAAAACAAACTTCACAATTATGAAAAGTTGTGTCGAAGTAAATCACTGTCTCACAGAGTGCCACATCCAGACAACTGAACGGTCGCTGTTTCTAGCTTTCGATCAGTATCACATTTTAAAGAATCTGATATCTCTCTTTTTAGAGAGAGCTGCGATTGATGGCGAGGGAATGATTTCTCGGAAATACGTCAAACAGGTGTACGAACTAAAAGCTTGAGAAATTATAAAACCTGGCAGTTTTCTTTCTGCCAACGGCCTTGCCGCAGTAGAAACACCGTTCTCCGTCAGATCACCGAATTTAAGCGCTGTCGGGCTGGGGTTGACCATCCCGTCTGCCAAGCGCTGTCGGCAAGCGGGGTGCACTCAGCCCTTGTGAGGCAAACTGAGGAGCTTGATTGAGATGTAGCGGCTCTGGTCTCGGAAACTGACATACGGCCTAGAGAGCGGTGTGCTGACCACATGCCCCTCCATAACCGCGGCGGCCGGTGTGGCCAAGCGGTTCTAGGCGCTTCAGTCTGGAACCGTGCGACCGCTACGGTCGCAGGTTCGAATCCTGTCTCGGGCATGGATGTGTGTGATGTTCTTAGGTTAGTTAGGTTTAAGTAGTTCTGAGTTCTAGGGGACTGATGACCTCAGATGTTAAGTCCCATAGTGCTCAGAGTCATTTGAACCATTTGAATCCATATCCGCATCCAGTGACGGCTATGGGCTGAGGATGACACGGCGGCCGGTCATTGCCCTTGGGCCTACATGGCCTGTTCGGGAGTAGTAGTAGTAGAAGTTTTCTTTCTAGGAAGCACGTTGATCCCACTAACTTCAAAAAAATGAACGTAAAGCGTTCTAAGCAGGTATTTTCGCCAGAAATAATGTCTGCACTGAAGTTTTTTGAAGACAATAATCACATTCACTAGAAAGCTTCGGATTTCATTTCTTCTGGAGCTACGATAAAATACATGGAGCAAGTGTTACAATGGCATACACTTCATGATGTTAGCAGTACATCACATCATACACGTACACGCAATGACGGCAGACTGCAGTATCTAAGAAATTGACGACTGAAAGCTAGAATGGCTACAAAATCAATTTCTGCCATATCTAAACTCTATTAAAAATGAAAACACTAGGTCTGAGAAGCAATTCCTAAGTAATGAAACAAATGAAGCAATAAATCTAACGACCATCTCAACAGTCGAATACATAAAATATTTGCTAAATAATGGTTATCACTTTGTCCTCAGTCACAGTTTTAACAGTGACTGTGTGGAAATGTTCTTCAGTGGACTGCGACTAACAGGCGGCACTAACATGTTGGATTGCAGAGCAGTGTCTTTCAGTATGAACAGAATTTTGAAAACGAGATTGTTATCGGTATCTCCATATGGAGAAATTCACGTGCAAAACCATCAACACCAGCAGTCAAGAGGTGAACAAAGAGAAAGATATTATCCAGATACGAAATGCAACTTAAGTCTTTGTGTGTATTAAAATTCTCTTATGCTCCTACCATTATTGGAGCAATCTAGTATATCCTTCTTAGAAAGTAAAATTTTATTCCTACGTAAATAGCTTTTACTAAGTTTGAATTTTTTTTAGCTACGGGTGCTAATAATTTTTTCCAAATACGCAGATTAATACTGTTAAATTTTCATCAATTGCGTACGTTGGTGGATACGACGTAAAGAAAGTATTAAGTGAAATACCCTGTTCATCCTGCGAAATTCGGATTTCAGCAAGTTCGCACAAATCTTTCTTAATGGATTTTGTTATGTATGAGGTGGTACTATTGGCCTCATGGGAAAAGGGTGACCCAGCTGAGTCACGCAATTTGACTCTTAGTCTGATGACGAGGTGTGGCCATTAATTGCAAGCGTTGATAACGTAGGCTGACGTGAGGATCAATGAACTATACCTGACGGGATGTATCTGGAACATCTTAGGTGATTAAAAAATTAGTAAATGGTTCAAATGGTTCTGAGCACTATGGGACTCAACTTCTGCGGTCATTAGTCCCCTAGAACTTAGAACTAGTTAAATCTAACTAACGTAAGGACATCACACACATCCATGCCCGAGGCAGGATTGGAACCTGCGACCGTAGCGGTCTCGTGGTTCCAGACTGCTGCGCCTAGAACCGCACGGCCACTTCGGCCGGCAGAAAATTAGTAGTCAGGAATACAATTAAGTACTTTAATTCAGTATCAGCGGTGAATATCGATCTTGACTTTTTACAATAATATTTACATGTGCAGTTATAGACTGAACTGCGAATACTTCTTTACAATTCTGATTGCTTCACACATACAGATCAATTGTCGATGCATAAACTGTATGTGGCGCCTGGCTAGGTCATAGCTACAGACTTAGCTGAAGACTATGCTAACTGGTGTCTCTTCAAATGAGATCTCTGAAGCTAAAACAAGTGAACCATTCCTATTAAAGTCGGCTGTAGAACTGGGCAGTGCGCTAGCTTGTCTCGTAAGAGCAGCCGAGTGGCAGCGCTCGGTCTGCTAACGTCGACAGTGGCGACTCGCGGGTCCGATGTGTACTGACGGACCACGGCCGATTTGACGCCTACAACCTAGCAAGTGTGGTGCCTTGCGGTGACACCACAGGTTTAATATATTCCCGTGACGTCAGAGGAAACAGCATCACTTACTCGGCAATGCCCCTCGTGAATCTGCTAAATACTGTGTCACATTTTGTGGCAAGTGCTCTACCGTACTTGCGAAGTAATGGAGTGAGAAAACATTTGGAAATGTATATAGTGTCAGAACTAGAAAAAGCAGCCTGTTTATGTTGTGACAGTGGGAAAAAATCATTCAAAACTTCTTAGAGTTCTTGTGTGTAAATCCTTTTCACCAATTGTGCTGAAGCAGATAGCTTCATTTACCACAGTAGCTTACGAAAAACCGAAGTTCTTGAACTCCAAACCACTTAATCGAAAGGTGTTGTGTGTATAAGACCATACAAGATGACATGCATATAATTGTTGTCACACACATATATGTAGAATACCAATAAAAACTGATTTAATCTATTTTATGGAGAAATTGTAAATATTTTTCGCCTATAAACAGAATTGACGAAACGATCCGTTACTTCTTTGTGCTCCAGTGTGTAAATGGCTTTGCCAGTTTCTCTGAAGCGGAAACCTTCCTCTGCCATAACACATGAATCGAAACGTGCATCGTGTTTAACACATAGACGTTCCACTTACAAGGGAACCTCCTCATCGCACCCCCCTCAGATTTAGTTATAAGTTGGCACAGTGGATAGGCCTTGAAAAACTGAACACAGATCAATCGAGAAAACAGGAAGAAGTTGTGTGGAACTATGACAAAAATAAGCAAAATATGCAAACTGAGTAGTCCATGTGGAAGATAGGCAACAACAAGGTCGATCTGAGGTCAGGAGCGCCGTGGTCCCGTGGTTAGCGTGAGCAGCAGCGAAGCAAGACGTCCTTGATTCAAGTCTTCACTAGAGTGAAATTTTTTATTTTCAGACAATTATCAATGTTCAGGCACTCACTCATAATCAACTTCGCTCTCCAAAATTCCAGGACATGTTCAGATTTGCTTGGACATATGCAGGATTTGACGGTCTACACACGGAAAAATTTGAAAACGTTAAAAACATATGTTTTGACAGAGCACAGGGAAAACTGTGCGACTGTGAAACTGTTGCATTCATTTGTTGCAGTTTATGTGACAAACTCTTATGTTTTCATCACTTTTTTGGGAGTGATTATCACACCCAGAAGAAAACCTAAATCGGGCAAGGTAGAATAATCTTTTTACCCATTCGCCAAGTGTGGGTTCACAACATATTCCTGTCATGTGACGCACATGCCGTCACCAGCGTCGAATAGAATATATCAGACGTGTTTTCCTGTGGAGGAATCGGTTGACCTATGACCTTGCGATCAAATGTTTTCGGTTCCCATTGGAGAGGCACGTCCTTTCGTCTACTAATCGCACCGTTTTGCGGTGCGGTCGCAAAACACAGACACTAAACTTATTACAGTGAACAGAGACGTCAGTGAACGAACGGACAGATCATAACTTTGCGAAAATATAGAAAGTAAAATTTTTACGCGAGGGAAGACTTGAAACAATGACCTCTTGCTCCGCAGCTGCTCACGCTAACCACGGGACCACGGCGCTCCTAAACTTAGGTCGTCCTTCTTGTTGCCTATCTTGCACATGGACTACTCAGTTTGCATATTTTGCTTATTTTTTTCATAGTTCCACACAACTTCATCCTGTTTTCTCGATTGATCTGTGTTCAGTTTTTCAAGGCCTATCCACTGTGCCAACTTATAACTAAATCTGAGGGGGGTGCGATGGGGAGGTTCCCTTGTCAGTAGCAGCTGGGAACAGTGGGCTGGCAGCGCGCTACGGCGGCCGGCTGAAGTTCACGGTGTAACAAGCAGTGCCGAGGCTGTTAAGAGCATACAAGCGGGCTATGGTTCTACATTAGGCAGCAGCTAATCAAGTCCGAATGGAGAGTTCATAGGGCGCCTATGTATCACGTCATAGAGTGTGTGCTAATGATGCGATAGGCCTCTGCTTCCACCCCCGCAACTGCGGAAGTTCCACACATTTTTTCGCATTGGCTCCCGTATCTGGTTCCGCATTTTTATATCGGAAGCTTATCGGAACTTTCAACAATGGCGAGACTGCCGACGCGCGGGCTTATTGGCCCAACGCGCCGGCTACTGCGCAGACAGGAGTTCGTTGGGCGGGGCGTGTAGCAAGCCGATACGTGCCCGTAGCGATTGTTGCGTTTATTGGATTATTACGCAGCGATCTCCGTCCATCGCCGCGAAAGTATAGCGTTTTCTCCCTCTTCAGTCTACTTTGTGTTGCTGTATAACATTGCTATATTGTACAGTGTTTATTAGTCAACAGTTTCGCGATGTAACGTTAGTTAAGAGTGCGATAATGAAATGAAAAATAAGTCTCATTTCGAAATATTTCGTTGAGATTAATGATTTGAGTACCAAACGCAAAATATGAGACAAAGTATATTCGCGAAAAGGGCGCACGACCACCGCACTGTCCGCCGCTCGTGGTCTCGCGGTAGCGTTCTCGCTTCCCGAGCACGGGGTCCCGGGTTCGATTCCCGGCGGGGTCAGGGATTTTCACCTGCCTCGAGATGACTGGGTGTTTGTGTTGTCCTCATCATTTCATCATCATCTAGGAAAGTGGCGAAATTGGACTGAGCAAAGATTGGATAATTGTACGGGCGCTGATAACCACGCAGTTGAGCGCCCCACAAACCAAACATCATCATCATCATCAAGACCACCGCACTGAAGACTCATATTAAGTCATTACACGTCGAGAAATTTTTAGAGTTTCAGAAGTTAGATGAAATTGTCAAACTTTCAGTGGAGGCGGAAAACTAAAGGTTAGTCGATATTTATATAATAACGTAGTCGGTACTAAAAATATAGTTAGATTATTATAGTGTGAGCTCTGTCCACTGCTAGTGCAAAGCTATTTTATCCAATGATTCAAAATACTATAGAATGTTAAAGAGCTCACTCCACCCTTGGTTGTGGCCGGGTCGTGCTGGTACAAGTCGATAGATAATGTGCCTTTTCTCGTTGTTGCCAGCACTTAACGATATAAGCATATAATAGCCTGTGGTACAGAATAAGTACGCTACTCTAGTACGTGGGCTGCTCACGAGTATATGTCGGCAGCACTACACTAAATTTAAACTGATTTTACGTCCCTGTCCCTCATCCACTGTGAGGTGAGCACTTTAAAAAGTTATCGCACTCTATATAAACACGTTTCTAGGAATTTTATCTTCCATTTATCAATAGAAGTGTGGTGGTGATCACGTAACAGTTTATAATTAGATCCAATGCCAATCACGTTGCATTTATTCAGTAGAATGTTAATTTACTTATTGCATTTTATTCTCCATATTACATAGCATGTGTCGGTAACTCCTTTGCCATCATCAGCTCTAAAATAAACACTAACGATGGTAAACATGTTACAGAAACCTAGTATACATTATGAAGAATAAAATCCAGTATTTATAAATTAACATCATACTGAGAAACTATAGTGTGATTTATAAATTTGTTCAGAAGCGTGTCTTTTACAATTTTCGCTTTAGCTGGGAACGCTGCGATTTATTGACGTACTCCATTTAACAACCTGGAATTTTATTTTTGTATTATTTTTACGTATTTAATTTCATGGGGTATTTTACTGTTTTTATTGTGTTATTGTTATAGTTTTCTTTTACTCCAGCCAAAGATGCTGAACAATTTACATTCCAACGAAGTCTGCAAGTAAATGGTTATTGGGATTCCTTACACCTGAAGTCTCAACAAATGAATCGTGTGACTGATGAAGTGATTGCCTTCCAAACCTTATCCTTTAATTTTTTTCACAGAGTATGGAATGCTGCTGTTACAAAGTATAAATTGAAAGGTTATGATTTTTTGTACTTTGTATTTGTACGACAGCTCCGTCTTCAGGCCACGAGTGGCCTACCGGGACCATCCGACTGCCGTGTCATCCTCAGAGGCGGATGCGGATAGGAGGGGCGCGTTGTCAGCACACCGCTCTCCCGGTCGTTATGATGGTATTCTTGACCGAAGCCGCTACTGTTCGGTCGAGTAGCTCCTCAGTTGACATCACGAGGCTGAGTGCACCCCGAAAAATGGCAACAGCGCATGGCGGCCCAGATGGTCACCCATCGAAGTGCCGGCCACGCCCAACAGCGCTTAACTTCGGTGATTTCACGGGAACCGGTGCAGCCACTGCGGCAAGGCCGTTGCCGCTTGTACAATAAGCTGGCAAGAAAAATCCAAAATTTACTTGAAGAATTTGAAATAATGTCTTTCACAACTAACATATGGTCTGATCTACATTCTGAAACTTCATTACTTACTTTGACTTCTCACAGTATTTCAAAGGATTGTCACAAGATGTCTATAACTTTGAAACATGAAGTCATGACTGGGCGTCAAAATGTGACGTAATATCAACAAAATTTGAAAATATACTTCAAGATTGGGGCATATATCACCAAGCAGTGCATTGTATTATTCGTGATCATGGATCTGACATGATTAAAGGATTGCAGTAGTCTGGCTTTGGTGATGTGAATTACCCAATACATCAGATATAAGTTTGTATTCGAACTGCTGTGGAATCAAAGGAGTGGCTCCTAGAACTTACTGCTAAACTGAAAAAAAAAATGCCTTGGTCGCACAAATCAAGCCGGCAGCAATTCAAAGCGAACGCCTTAACTTTATCTGTCATTCTGGACTTTCCAACACCGTGAACTTTAATTTTATGGTATACCTTTAGCGTAAGTATTGTGTGTTTTATTTTTACGAAAATCCTACCTGTTAATTTAATTTCTTCTATTTCCAGCTTGAAGGGCAGGTTCTACACGATGGAACGATTTTGGAAGCTCAAGGATTCGTTCCGCTGAAGACTGGATAAATGTTCAAAAATCTGTATAAGTAATGAAACCATTCGAAGATATTACTAGAAAGTTAAGCAGCTTTCACGCGAACATTTCGTCAGTCTTACGGATAATTCAAGTTCCTGCGACCACTTTACAGCAAGAAAAAACAAAAACTGATACTTCCGAACAATTCCAAAATTTTACAAGAAAATTACGTGATGAATTAAATTCAAGCACAAGATTCGGAGAACTGGCCAAAAATAGTAAGTACACAATTGCGACGTATTTATATCCACTACAGAAGTCAAAATTTTTCAATGGCTTCGTCACAGAGCAAGTGAAGTCTCAAATACTTTATCTGAGGATGATGAAAGCTAGAGATCCCGACTCATCTCAAGATAACTGCATAGTCACTAGCTCTAAAAGGTACCGATTTGATATTGAAAATCAGCCTCCGACAAGTTGTGGCTTAATCGCAGAATCTAAAATCAGAAACATAGTTACAAACGTTAGAATTCATGTTAAGTATGAACGAAGATCAGCAAGACCCGACTACTACTAACGAAAAAGACAGTCAATTTTTGATGCTACAATCAAACCTGCTAGAGAACAAAAAGGAAAAAAAAAGTTCCTCTAAAAGATGATCCGGTAATGTGGTGGAAATCAAATGGACACATGTACCGCTATCTATTGCCACTAGCTCGAGCCAGTGTACAGTTATTCATAGGAGCCAGATTGCATAGTGAAAAAGCGGAAAAATTACTTTTTGTTAAATATAATTTGCCATTGATAAGTTTTGAGTACTAATATACTAAAAATAGTGTTTGATAAAGAATTGTCACTTTTTTCTTAATATATACACTTCCGCTTCCATTTCCACTTCCGCTAAAATTCGCTTTTGACATCTGTTTTTGTTTCTGATTCTGTTATCACATTTCCGTCACATCTCACTGTGTGCCCAGTTGATTCGTGGATATGACTGTCACATCCAAACACCACGCAAGGAATATACCTGTACCAGTCACTATGTGTCCTATTCACACAAGAAGACTGCATTTGAAATATAGTTCGATGGACACGTTCTAGACAGCTATTTGCTTAGGATGGGAAGGAGTTGTTCTCCATTTCTTAATTCGCAAAAGCTTGCACTCCTGTATGAAAGAGACAGCCATAAATTAGTCCCCTGATCGGTCAGGATAGCATCAGGACTTCCGAATGACAAGAATAAATGATCGACAAAGGTACAAGCCAACATTTCTCTAGTCACGTCAGCGAGTCGTACCAGAATTAAATACCTGGAAAAATAATCAAAATATCCACGGGTGTACTGCCGGTCTACAGTGTCCAACGGGCACAATATTTCGGCGATCATACATGTCGCCATCACCAGGTGAACTGACGGATTGAGCTCCTGTGAACGGAGATCCGTACGATATGGCTGCTCAGAGGGAACTGGGTTCGGTCGCGGCGGCCGCCGATTTAAATACCCTTCGCGCGCCCCGCGCCACGGTCGCGCGGTGGAACAGATTGCGACGGCGTCTGAGATGACGTCGGAGTGATGGCTCTGTCCGCCGTGGTCGTCACAACTATACGTTTGCTCGATTGATTCTTGATTAACCCAATCGCTGGTTCCCAAGCCTTGCTAAGATTATAGCCACAGTCACGGTTTATGAGGTTGTCATTGGTGCGAATTTCGATGGCCTCTCTAACAACGCTGTCCCAGTATCTCGACGTCTGTACCAGAATCCTCGTGCGTTCATACTCCACAGCGTGATTTTCCGACAAACAATGTTCAGCGACCGCCGACTTGCTCGGATACATCAGTCGAGTGTGCCTGTGGTGTTCACGGCATCGATCCTCGACGGTACGCATCGTCTGACCAATATACGACTTGCCACATTGACACGCCGGCCTTCCTCAAACTGAGGTCATCTTTGGCGCTCCCCACCAGTGCACGAGTTTTATTCGGAGGACAAATCACACTTCTAACCCGGTGTTTCTTCAAAATGCGGGCGATTTTCACCGAGAGTGCGCCTGTATATAGAATAAACGCAGTGCCTACCTCCTCCCTCGTGATTTCATCCATCTCCACAGGTTGTGCTGTAGTGGTTGGGCGGAGAGCACGTTGAATCTGCCACTCTGAGTACCCATTTTTTCGAAATACAGTTCTCAGATGTTCCAATTCCTGGGGTAGACTCTCTGCGTCAGAGACAGTGCACGCCCTATGTACTAGAGTTTTAAGTATCCCATTCCTCTGTGAAGGGTGGTGGCAGCTGTCTGCGTGCAAATACAGATCAGTGTGCGTTGTCTTCCGATACACCCCGTGACCTAGGGTGCCGTCAGCCCTTCTCTTGACCAAGACGTCAAGGAAAGGTAATTTACCCTCCGTTTTAGTCTCCATAGTGAATTTGATGTTGGGGTGTATGGAGTTTAGATGTGTAAGGAAGTCAAGGAGTTTATCCATACCTTGTGGCCAGATGACGAAGGTGTCGTCCACGTAACGGAAAAAGCAAGTAGGTTTCCATTCGGATGACGACAGGGCTTTCTCCTCGAAGTTCTCCATGTACAAATTCGCTACCACCGGTGAAAGTGGGCTACCCATGGCGACTCCCTCCGTTTGTTCGTAGTATTCTCCATTAAAAAGAAAATACGTGGAAATCAAGACATGCCTAAAAAGTTCAGTGGTCTTCTCGTCAAACTTCTGACTAATCAATTCTATTGACTCTCGCAGGGGTACCCTCGTAAACAAGGAAACGACGTCAAAACTCACCATGATATCTGACTCATCCAACCTGAAGCTATCAAGGCGTTTAACAAAATCCACGGAATTACGGATGTGATGAGGGTATTTACCCACATAAGGTCTTAATATTCCTGTCAGGTATTTGGCCAACAAATATGTATGTGCCCTGATGTTGCTGACAATGGGGCGTAATGGTACCCCCTCTTTGTGAACCTTCGGGAGTCCATATAGTCTAGGCGGTACCGGAACTTGGGGTAACAATTTCTTAGCGTCACCCTCCGGTAAATCTGCGTCCTTGAGAAGCGACCTCGTCTTGTTCTCCACCTTCTTTGTAGGGTCAACGCTGATCTTCCGGTAGGAATCGTCATTTAGCAGGCTCTGCATCTTATCAGTGTAGTCCTTATGGGAGACAACAACTGTAGCATTGCCTTTGTCAGCTGGTAAGGCAACAATTCCAGAGCGCTCCCTCAGATCACGAATGGCCGCCCTCTCTTTACTGGTGATATTTGACTTCATCGGCTTGGATTTCGTCAACACACGACGTATTTCCTCAGCTGATTCAGGCGGAAGTAGAGCTGCAACCTGTTCTACAGCACTAACAATTTCTGCGACCGGTGATGATGATGATGATGTTTGGTTTGTGGGGCGCTCAACTGCGTGGTTATCAGCGCCCGTACAATTTCCCAACCTTTGCTCAGTCCAATTTCGCCACTTTCCTGGAGGATGATGAAATGATGAGGACAACACAAACACCCAGTCATCTCGAGGCAGGTGAAAATCCCTGACCCCGCCGGGAATCGAACCCGGGACCCCGTGCTCGGGAAGCGAGAACGCTTCTGCGACTGGAGAGAACTTGGGGGTGGGAGCGAAGTTGAGACCTTTCTGCAAAACTGAGACCGCATCATCACTCAACACCATGTCACTCAAATTGATGACAGTCTTGCACGGAACCTGCAGAGATGGTTTGTCAAGGAGACGTGAGAACTTAGCTGTTTGACGTCCCGTTGCCTTCTTATGAACGGAATCAGCTGCAACCCAGGTGACACCAGCTCAGACGCCGTCGCAATCTGTTCCACCGCGCGACCGTGGCGCGGGGCGCGGGGCGCGGACAGCAAGGGAGCGCGCCGCGGGCGGAGGGTATTTAAATCGGCGGCTGTCCCGACCGAACCTAGTTCCCTCTGAGCAGCCATAGCGTACGGATCTCTGTGCCGGCACATTCACAGGAGCTCAGTCCGTCAGTTCACCTGATGATGGCGACATGTATGATCGCCGAAATATTACGTCCGTTGGACACTGTAGACCGGCAGTACACCCGTGGATATTTTGATTATCAAATACGCCGGGTGAAACTCAAGAATCACACCTGAAAAAATGATCAATGATGGATAGAATATATTTAATCTCTTGTTTACTTTGCAGAAATGGTCCTAGGATACCCAGTCTAACGATCTGAAGTGGCTTTGAAGCCTCTGAAAGAGTTTACGAAGGAAACCATGTCCTGGGCTGCTGTTACCTCTGTACACAAGGCAAGCAGTTCCTTATATACACTCCTGGAAATTGAAATAAGAACACCGTGAATTCATTGTCCCAGGAAGGGGAAACTTTATTGACACATTCCTGGGGTCAGATACATCACATGATCACACTGACAGAACCACAGGCACATACACACAGGCAACAGAGCATGCACAATGTCGGCACCAGTACAGTGTATATCCACCTTTCGCAGCAATGCAGGCTGCTATTCTCCCATGGAGACGATCGTAGAGATGCTGGATGTAGTCCTGTGGAACGGCTTGCCATGCCATTTCCACCTGGCGCCTCAGTTGGACCAGCGTTCGTGCTGGACGTGCAGACCGCGTGAGACGACGCTTCATCCAGTCCCAAACATGCTCAATGGGGGACAGATCCGAAGATCTTTCTGGCCAGGGTAGTTGACTTACACCTTCTAGAGCACGTTGGGTGGCACGGGATACATGCGGACGTGCATTGTCCTGTTGGAACAACAAGTTCCCTTGCCGGTCTAGGAATGGTAGAACGATGGGTTCGATGACGGTTTGGATGTACCGTGCACTATTCAGTGTCCCCTCGACGATCACCAGTGGTGTACGGCCAGTGTAGGAGATCGCTCCCCACACCATGATGCCGGGTGTTGGCCCTGTGTGCCTCGGTCGTATGCAGTCCTGATTGTGGCGCTCACCTGCACGGCGCCAAACACGCATACGACCATCATTGGCACCAAGGCAGAAGCGACTCTCATCGCTGAAGACGACACGTCTCCATTCGTCCCTCCATTCACGCCTGTCGCGACGCCACTGGAGGCGGGCTGCACGATGTTGGGGCGTGAGCGGAAGACGGCCTAACGGTGTGCGGGACCGTAGCCCAGCTTCATGGAGACGGTTGCGAATGGTCCTCGCCGATACCCCAGGAGCAACAGTGTCCCTAATTTGCTGGGAAGTGGCGGTGCGGTCCCCTACGGCACTGCGTAGGATCCTACGGTCTTGGCGTGCATCCGTGCGTCGCTGCGGTCCGGTCCCAGGTCGACGGGCACGTGCACCTTCCGCCGACCACTGGCGACAACATCGATGTACTGTGGAGACCTCACGCCCCACGTGTTGAGCAATTCGGCAGTACGTCCACCCGGCCCCCCGCATGCCCACTATACGCCCTCGCTCAAAGTCCGTCAACTGCACATACGGTTCACGTCCACGCTGTCGCGGCATGCTACCAGTGTTAAAGACTGCGATGGAGCTCCGTATGCCACGGCAAACTGGCTGACACTGACGGCGGCGGTGCACAAATGCTGCCCAGCTAGCGCCATTCGACGGCCAACACCTCGGTTCCTGGTGTGTCCGCTGTGCCGTGCGTGTGATCATTGCTTGTACAGCCCTCCCGCAGTGTCCGGAGCAAGTATGGTGGGACTGACACACCGGCGTCAATGTGTTCTTTTTTCCATTTCCAGGAGTGTATTTCTCGACATCACTTTGTCTGCCTTTATACCAAAATCACGTGGCTGTTTTAGTGTTTGTGGCTTTTCACCCACTATGGCATGCATCTAAGCTGTCATGACGCTGAGATACTATACATGATTCTAGTTCTTTAGGAATTAGTCTCTGAAGAGGCGACGACGTCCAACATCTTATCTCCTATTTGTGGTTTCACCATCCTTTAAACTCCTTCCACAAATGCTCCCGACAGTAATATGCTAACAGCCGATCATCTACACCGTTTCTGCGACGCTCGCCCCAGGCGTGGGAGCATCATAATTTACTCTTTCTCAAAGTCGCTAATGTCAGTTGATTTCTCCATTTGCTGCCCCTATTGTCGCCAGACTGATGCCCCATTCGGCTCTGCTCGGCTCTGCTTGTACGTGTTACTTACTACGGCAGGTGCCAGCAACGCAATCAGGTGGTGGGAAACACTCATAATGTTTCAGCTGATCAGTGTATATAAATGGGAGGTTGAGAGTACAAGGGGTACAACTGGTTGCTGAAGCAAAATGAGTAAATAACATGGTTAAATCGCTTTTTATAAATTATGTGAGTTAACTTTCTTCTAGGAGTCATTTAGTCTGTGTGTAGTTGTACCTATGATTAGACATTGTAGTGCCCCCCATCTTTTCTACTGTATTCCTTGTGTATTAAAACGTTTTAGAATAAAACTGGTACCAGCGCAAAGCCATTTTATTTACTGTGTTATATTTTGAAGATTTTTTGGTATAACACACATTATATAAATAGTGCAACACAAGCTGATTCTAAAACAGAGATGTGTGAATAATTAAAGTGAAATTAATATAACAAGCTGAAAAACAATAGGTAAATAGCAAATAATATTAAAATACCAAACCGAGAATATATTGGACTGTTTCCAGCACATTATAGACATTATTGATAGCCAATTTCTATAGCGCCACACAGTCAATATCAATAGAATCATAATCATTTCCCTCTGTGGTATCTCTCGAAGACTGTCCTTCCTGGGTAACACTCATGATGCTTCACCACTGTGTCGTTCATTTTTCAGTCTTCCTCGTCCCCTTCTTTGACTATGTCCTCTTCTTTCTCCTTTCCCTGTTATTACACCCACGGTAGGTGTTGTCTGGCAATAGGAAGCATTGTTGTAGAACTCATGATAAAGTGAGGGGATGTAGCTCTTCAGATCCTGAAGATTTTGCCATTTCTCAAATTTTAGTTTCAATCAAAGGTTGCAGAAGAGGTATTGATGGGGCCAATATTGTGTTTCCTACAGTCTGCTTCTATAAACTCGAGCTCATGATTTAGTGAATACTGCATTGTTTGAGGGTTTTTTTGTGCTGATGCAGATCGACCTGAACCTTCTTCGTCATATTTTGTTTCCGTCCGTGCCTTCAACAGCTTTATCCTTTGCTACGGCATCCATGGCTTTAATTTAAAAATTTGAAGAAGGTTTTCTCTTTTCATTTCGGAAAACTTTCTGCTGACCTGATTCACTGTTTCCATTCTGTCCTGGGGAACAATTAAATGTTTCAAGTGTTCCTTTGTGTTCTCAGAGAGACCAAAATTTTATCATATTCCATATACGTATAGACAGGTTGAAGGACCTTATGATCTATTGTGTCTATGTGGTGGTTTTTCCTCAAGATGCACAAGCGGTATTCCAAAGTACGGCCAGTTTAGACATGCATTAAATATTACTACAAGCACTCTTGAAAGCGTGCACATTAGGCTACAGGTGCACTTTCTAAAAAGGCATACCTAAACCTACATTAAAGATAGCGGGAATTCACCTTCTGTCTGCCATTTCACTTTACTAAATGTATTCTACATGCAGCCCAGCCATTGGCTTAGAGCTTAAAATTTATCATCACAGAGTGCGGCACTATGTAGGGAATTGCTTCTACTTCTTTTACTCAAAAGAGATCCACACTTAAGCTTTCCGAATGGGCATTTAAATAATTCTCTTGTGAAATGTCATTTGTACCCCGTGTACTCTCAGCCCCTCAAATGCAGTTGTCGGGAAGGTGATGGCAGCGATTATTCCCTTTGAAGAGAGCGAATGAATTCGAGTAGTCATGATTTCTTCTTCTCACTTCGTTCATCCCAAATTCTATTCATCGCTCTCTGTGCTCTCTCTTGCGTTCTTCCGATCATTTATTTCCTGTTTCTGGGTGTGTTTTGTTTAAGTGTATGTTTCTTTATAATGTACCTGAACCTTCCTCGATTGGTGTTGTTCTTGCTAGTGTTTGCTATGTCAAAGATTTGCCTTATGAGCTTGCTCTTGTTCATCCGACGATATGTCGATTAAATTTCATCCTTCTCTTTTTAAAGGTGTTTCTACCTCTTTGTAGATCTCTCTTGTTGACCTCTTTATCCAAATTCCTTAACGAAACACTGGTCCATATATTTTCCTTGGAATTTTTCTTTCTTGCTTTTCAATCTCTCTAATTTTTGTATGACCATGAATGACTGTAGTTTCTTGAACATAGAGTGCTTTTGGTGGAACTACTTTGTTGTAATGTATTAGTTTTGCATTGATGGAAATATATTTTTTATTGTAAAGCTTCCAAGTGAACTTATATGCTATCTGTAATTTGGAGAATCTTTCTTGATTGGCTATGGTCTTCAGCCCTGATGGTTGGATTACCTCTCTTAGATATTTGAAGTGCGCAACTCGTTACACTTTCCCGTACTGAATTGTAGAGGGGAAATTATCTGCAGGCTTGCTTTCCATGTATTGAGTCTTCTCGCAGGAGATTTGTAGACCAGTTTTCTGTGAGATTTCGTGAAGCTTTTCCAGTGCAAGTTTGACTTCTTCTCTGTTGTTGGTTAGAATAGCAAGATCGTCCGCGAAAGCCATACACGTCACATGGAGCCTCTGCTCTGTTTTAATCCCAAGGTGAATTCTCTATATTTACTTTCTCCCATGCCCTCACAATTTTTTCCAGAGAATGTTAAATAGAAGGGGGAAAGGCCATCTCCTTGACGAACACCAGTATGAATATGAAATGCTTCTGAATTTACCTTCGAGGTTGTACCTCTTAATGTCTGTTGGGTAACTGATTTTGTTTCCCTGACAATCTTCAATTCCTCTAAAGTGTGGAGTAATGTTTGCCTGTCTATTGAATCAGAAGCTTTTTAAAGTCGACAAATTTTATTACAGTATTTCTACAGCATCTCATTTGCAAGATTGTCTTTAGGTTCCATATCACTTCAATGCAAGATCTTTCTTTGCGAAACCCTGCCTCATATTGTCCTATTAATTGGACCGCCTGTTCTCCTAGTCGACTTAACAGGGCTTTTGAAAGAATCTTATGTACTACAGGGAGCCGTGAAATTCCCCTGTAACTATTTGTATCGGTTTTCGTTCCTCATAAGTTATTTGTTCAGTTTCCCAAATGTTTGATATAATTCTGTGCGTTGCTTTTGTGAGATTATTGTCATTTAATTTACTTCTACAGGAGACCTGTTGTTCCTCAAAGAGTTGATTATTTCCTGTACTTCTTTAAGAGATGGTGGTTCTGAATCAGGATTGGGTTTTTTAAATCTAGTTGTTCTATCTGAGGCTCGCACTTGAGAAGTGAGTGAAAATACTTAGTAAAAATTTGACAGTGATTTCTTGTCTTGGTTTCCAGTGTGATCCGTCAGTGCCGAAAGCACAGATTAGGTGGCTGATATCCTGTAATGTTTTCTCTGAAATTTTTTTAAAAATTTCTGGTGTTACTGTTGATAAACTCTTGTTCAATCTTGTTCAATTTCTTTAAGCCGGTTAATACCATGTCTACGTTTTTCTCTTCATATTGCCTTAGATGAAATTTTCTGTATTCTCAAAAATTCCTGGCATTTTTCTGGAGTTTTGTTGCTACTGAAAGTTTTCCATGCTTTTAATCTCTCTCATATTTCTTGATCAAATGCACTGTTCCGCCACCTGTATTTTCGCTTTGTTGGGGGTCTGCCTAGCCTCAGTGTTTTTCAGTACTTCTGCAAGTTCCTTCTAATTCGTTGTGTTTGCCTAACTTCCTGTAGAATTCCCTCTTGTTGAATTTTAGGTATTCTGGATCAGTTCTGAATGGTTTGTTCATTTGTGGTTTATTCTCTTAGGTAGAAATCTAACCTTTATTTGCAGCAAATGGTAGTATGATTCAAAAAATCACTTCCTTGCTCGCATTGAGTATTTCTTTGGTATTCTTATAGGATATAGCAACATAGTCTATATGAAACTCACCCAAAGTAGAGTTTGGTGAATTACATGTTGTAAATTTGTTCTCAGGTTTAAGGAATTGTGTGGAGATGATTTTAAGATCAAAATTTTCGCAGAAGCTGATAAGCCTCTCACCATTTTTATTTGTTCCCTTGTGAGCTGTGTGACTTCCTGTTGTTTTCCTAAATTTTTGTCTTTGACAAGTTGTCAATTGGAATCTCCTAACAGAATTTTTACATGTTGTGTAGGGATTTTATTTGAGGCTTCCTCCAGTAGTTCCTAGAATTCATCTATTACCTATGGGACTCTCATACTTTAATCATTTGTCAGAGCATGTGCATTTATCAGTTTGTATGCCTTGTTTCCAGGTTTTACTGAGATTATGGGGAGTCTTTCTGATGTTGAATGGAAGTTTATTACTGAATCTATAACTGATCTGTGCACAACAAAAGTTGAACGAAATTGTTTAAGTCCCTTGTTTGGCTAGGCTGTACGTTTTCCTTTGTAGATTCTGAAGTTTACTGAATCAAAATGATTTTCATCGGTACATCGTGTTTCTTGAATCGCAAGGACTTTTATGTGGAATTTTTCCATTGTCTTTGTGAGCTTTTTGAGTTAACCTTATTTGGAGAGAGTGTTTGTGTTGAGAATTCCTATGAAGTATTTCTGTTTTGCTATTAGTGATTTTAAGAAGCTCCGGCTCTTCTGCACATGATGTTCCTTGTCCCCCAGAATCCGATGAACAAGAATATTCAGTTTAAAACTGATGCCTGAGGTAGTGGAATTATTTTCTTTTGTTCCATTATGCCTGTTCAGGATGAAACTTGTTTTGTATTGGTCTTCTGTGAAGGTCACATGCTTACGACCTGATTGTTGAGATCAAGAACAGCTGATAGTTAGAAGTCAGCGTCTATTCACCTAGTTGGTGCGGCTGATACGTGCTCTTCTTGATGACAACTTTATTATATTTCAAATAAGTAAGTAAAATCACTATGTGTTCGACTGAACCATGAATTATCTTCTTGCAGCCAATAATGGAACAAACGATGTAGACTCGCACGTCGAGTGTATTAAGGTGCTATTGTAGTGGTCTTCTGTGACGGTCACATGTTTACGACTTGATTGTTGAGATCAAGAACAGCTGATAGTTAGAAGTCAGCGTCTGTTCACCTAGTTGGTGCGGCTGATACGTGCTCTTCTTGATGACAACTTTATTATATTTCAAATAAGTAAGTAAAATCACTATGTGTTCGACTGAAGCATGAATAATCTTCTTGCAGCCAACAATTGAACAAACGATGTAGACTCGCACGTCGAGTGTATTAAGGTGCTAGATATGATCGCAAGCTTCCATTTGACTAATATTATTGTATCTACTAATGCTGTAGACGCTGTAATAATTTGGAGAAGACGTTGTTTGCATATTTGAAGCTTATCACAACACAGGAACATCTTATTTATTTATTTACTAAAGCTTATACCAAAAGCCTTGACTGAATTTTTTTTCATAGGACGTGTGTGGATGCAGCTAAATTTTACAGAAATGGCAGGTAGTCTGATCTGCTGGCGAATGTTTGAACGCTTTGCGATGTGATGAGCAGTAATACATCAAGAGTTGTCCGGATATGACTCACATTGTAGTGCCCTTCTGACGGTGCGGCTGAGTGAATTTTTTAAAAGAAAGCATTTATGCAGCAGAGAACTGCCTACTTCGAAATATAACTTTCTTTGTGTCTGAAAGATTATTTTAAAGTCTCAGAACTATGGGCAAAGAGCATCAAACATAGTGGAAGTTCTATTGAAAACTGATAAAGGTACATACTTTCAGGAGAACGAAGTGTTTAGATTGCCGAATAAATGCTTAACGAAGCTCTTGCTGCTTCAGATTTATGTTCAGTCCCGAGTTTTCGAAAGCTCTAGATTGACTCAAAATATGACACGGAAAGAACTTCATGAAGCATTTATGCCGCCGCGAGCAACTACGTTGTCATGTGCAACTGTTGGCATTATACGTAAAGAACTTTAAATTGACGTTAAATTGACATGTTTCAGCGAATTGGCAATTTCCAATGGCAACTACAATACTAGCAAATGAAAGTTACACGAAATTTTGCTGGAAGTACTATGAAGAGTAAATTAAGAAAAAATAAAAACAGAAAGATGACACCATGACTGGAAAACACTTCTCCTGTAGCACCCGCGCCCATACTCCGGTTGCGGCGCGCTGGATGATAGGCGTACTGTTCCCAGATGCGCAGCTAATTTCGCCGAGCAGGACAGACGCGTGGGCGTGTCCTCTTTCGGACGGGAAGTTGGGCGTCGGCCACAATATCGTGCGATGCCATCTCACAAAACGGAAGACTGTTTAAGGCCAAGGTCTGGAGCATGCGATGATTCATCCACTCTCCTACGTGGGCCGTGTACTTGAAAGCAGTAGCAGACTTACTATCGAGCTAGTTAATCTCGTCGGTGACGTAAGAGCATTAAACCTTACATAGGGCCTGGGAGGACGGCTCTGCTCGTAATTCATTTCACTCCAGCAGCTAACTAGTGAGACATTCTCACATCGGTGTAGTAGTGGCAATTGTTGTTCAGAATGAGATGCATGACTAAACTGTAATATCAACATTCGCGCCACCAGCACTAGAGCGAACATTTTTTGTGTCGATCACGGAAGTCTCATTTTGAGACGAACATAAATAATGTTATGCCTTCATTATTAGATTCTGTAGCTTTGGGATCACTCGAAATACAAAGTATAGATTTTAGATAGTCTTAGAATTTGAAGACAGGGGAAACAACATTCTGTAGAATGATTTAATCTTGCAAGGCGGCAACTCTCGAGCACATAGCACACGTCTCGTAGATGAATATTCCGACAATATGGAATACTTTCCCATTATCCGAATTGTATCTCGTATGGTAGATCTGAAATGTCCTCGCCAGGAGTGTTCCTTTTAGTGCTCTAGTCCTTTATCTTCCAAACTTTGAAAGGGGAATGACATTTTATTTCTATAGATATTATAGGCGTCATCTTTAACACGTAGTGTTTGTGATATTTTGCTGCTTAGGGTAATCAAACAACGTATAGACAGCAATTGTGCTACACCAAACTGACACATATTTGTACTATAATTCAAATATTTTCATGTTAGGACACACATTATTTACCTTTACTGTGTTTCTTGTTTCATTTATGTTGAAACTTCCTGGCAGATTAAAACTGTGTGCCCGACCGAGACTCGAACTCGGGACCTTTGGCTTTCGCGGGCAAGTGCTCTACCATCTGAGCTACCGAAGCACGACTCACGCCCGGTACTCACAGCTTTACTTCTGCCAGTATCTCGTCTCCTAACTTCCAAACTTTACAGAAGCTCTTATGCGAACCTTGCAGAACTAGCACTCCTGAAAGAAAGGATACTGCGGAGACATGGCTTAGCCACAGCCTGGGGGATGTTTCCAGAATGAGAGTCTCACTCTGCAGCGGAGTGTGCGCTGATATGTAACTTCTTGGCAGATTAGAACTGTGTGCCCGACCGAGATTCGAACTCGGGACCTTTGCCTTTCGCGGGCCAGTGCTCTACCATCTGAGCTACCGAAGCAATTTTCACGCCCGGTACTCACAGCTTTACTTCTGCCAGTATATCCTTTCTTTCAGGAGTGCTAGTTCTGCAAGGTTCGCAGAAGAGCTTCTGTAAAGTTTGGAAGGTAGGAGACGAGATACTGGCAGAAGTAAAGCTGTGAGTACCGGGCGTGAATCGTGCTTCGGTATCTCAGATGGTAGAGCACTTGCCCGCGAAAGGCAAAGGTCCCGAGTTCGAGTCTCTGTGGGGCACACAGTTTTAATCTGTCAGGAAGTTTCGTATCAGCGCACACTCCGCTGCAGAGTGAGAATCTCATTCATTTATGTTGTGTGTTCCATACATCCGCTAAGCTTCACTGGATTCATCAATGATTGAGCTACAGGTACTGTTCGTTAATTTATGGCCATCAAAGTACATCGAGGTGGCAAGCCATGAGATAGCAGTATACATATATACAGATGGCCGTAGCATCGCGTACACAGGGCATAAAAGGGCAGTGCATTAGCTCCTGTCATCTGTACTCAGGTGATTCATGTGAAAAAGTTTTCGTCGTGACGGGAATTAACAGGCTTTGAACGCGGACTGGTAGTTGGGGCTAGATGCATGTGACATTCCATTTCGGAAATCTTTAGGGAATTAAATGAATGAATTAAAAAATTGAGCTTTGAAATTACAACACATAAAAGAAAGTTTGGTTCGATCAGAGGTAGTCAGGCAAAGAGTGTAAAAAGAGATAAGGTTATACGCCAGGCATTTACGTGTAACAAGGGACATTAAGTCACACCAAATAAAGAAATTACAAATTGTGCAATTGGATGTTACAGAGAGAATATCGCGAAGAAGATCTAGGTTATAGGTTAGGTTAGGGCGCGGGGACTCCTGGCCATAAATTCCGTACGATCATTTCATTTCATAAAACGAACTGCTCTTCTTCGAACCTTTTCGATGTCCTCCGTCAATCCTATCCGGTAAGGACATCACACCGCATGGCAATTAATTTGGTTTATTATTTAAAAAACATTTTTCGTGTGGGACAGCTTGAAAGGTTTATATATCATGAGGAAAGACAATCTTCATTCAAATATTTACCATTATGAGCGACTTTGGATGCCTTAATCTTTGCCTACAAGGCGTTGAGTTAGGAGTAGATAACGTCAAAATCAGTCTGCTACGAGAATGTCGAGGGGTCGGTGAATGTGGAGCCCGGATGGCAGATGTGGAGAAAAGAGGATGATTTTTCTTTGAGTTGCTCCCCGGTGTCACGGAGGATAGAAGATGGTTTTTAAGATGCTTTAGCACAGTGAATACACATCAGGTAAGAGGTATCTTAAACAACGTTCTTATTTGCTACAGGTGCTAACTGCGAATTGTTGTAGTGTACAGACAGTATTTTATTCGGCAATATCTACATTTTCGTATCCAGGGCAAATTATAGGTATAATAACTGTTCTTCACCCTCCACTTTCAATTAAAGGTGTTTTGTTACAAAGGAAAGAGTACATTTCGTAACTTAAGCACTGTTTGTTTGAATTAGTGTTCATTATTTATGACAGTGCTGAAGAAAGATCACAGTCTCATGTTAATAGGATTAGAATAATTGTCGTGACACACATCTAATGCAATTCACACCGTTATGTTCTTATTCAGAAGCAGTTTTGCAAGGGCTATTCTAGTTCAGAATACATGGGACATATTGTAATCGGAATTTGGAGCACTTCCTTGCACATTGCTAGCAATACAATGAAACACTATGTTCTTGTAGTAACATAAAAATAAGAGTTTATACTACCGCTAAAGTGTACATAGTATACACTAATAGTAATAAGACGCATTCTTAAGTAAGAAGTTTTGTCACACATAGTTTCCAAGTTACAGCAGATGACTTTCAAGCTGTCGTCAGTAATCACAGGAGGTGGAAAAGAGTGACGGAATGCATGTGTGTGAAAAGACAAACTATTCTCTATTAAAACGGACATTTATTAAAAATTAGCTAACTTCTTCTAGAAATTTGTAAGTATTTAACAAAAGAAAAACATCTTAATATTATGAATCCTAATGGGGTTCAAGTTTTAAAAAACTCTGTGGGCACTATTCCGTCAGAAAGAAAATAACGTGCCATCGGAAATGATGGACAAGGTAAAGACGTTGTGACACTCTTTAGAACACTCGCTACTGCTGGGGAAAGGGAATTAGTAGAAGATAAGTTCACCAATCGAACCAAATCCTAATAATTCCTATGAATCTTTAGTGGTTGCAATAAAACGTGGCTTGTTGCTATTCATTATGTTCAAGAAATTCCGTGGAGCACAATGAATACTTCCAAACGTGGGTGGGTAGGTGAAGCCAAATCGCTCTTTCAAAAACCAAGTTGACAACCTCGTTGCCTTAATGCTTCATCGTGCAGAAGCACTTATTTCAGCTTCCATGGAATGATTTTGTGCCACCTCTGTCTTTGACTTCGGCAATATACGCATTTATTGGTACTGTGTGCCTCACTCCTTTCTCCCAGCGTTTTCGCTAAATCAGGACTGTGTGGCTGCATTCACTTTCCTACCATCTCTAGCCCAGTACTCTGCTCCTGGAACTGCTGTATAACTAGATTCGAAGTGCTGGCCGTATCTCACTGCAGCGGCCCCAAGGGAAGGTCCGTCTGCTAAGCTTCCGCTCCCGTGCCACTTGACTGCAGTGTATCCGCTGATAGAGCTATGTCTCCTTGACCATAAGACTCCACGTCGTTCTCGCTATCATCCCTACCCACGATTTCCCGTCGCTCAGGGATCATATCGGAAAAGTCCTTTGGCTGCGATCGAGTGTATCCGTGCATATCCGAACACAAGACTAACACAAAATTCAGATGAATGCTTAAACAAAACTGTTTCTCCTTCATCACACTGATACTCATGAAAACTATGCTTAGTTCTTTTCCTCACATTCACTCACTGAGATTCAAACTAGATAAAAATTCACACACATGTGAAACAAATCACCGTTGTAGTACAACGCTATATCTCAAAGCTATTTTACGCAAGACGGTTTGAACGACGTCATGCAAGAGAATTTTTACAGATTATACACTTCACTAAATTTAACGACTGATCAAGGGGTCCACAACATCGAGAAAATCCATGCGAGCGTCGTCAGATAAAGGATGCACCTTACTTCTGCTATTTTAATATTTACTGTACCCACTAATGTTAGCTGTTGTCTGACTACTAACTAATTCTGTAATTGGATTTTATTATCTTTTTGGCATATGTTATGGACTTGGTGAAACCACTATGCTTCTTATATTGAGCTGGCAGTGTCTCTCTATTTGTAAGTTCCACTGAGGGCAGTGTGATCTGAAGCTAATAAGAGAATTTAAATGAATTTAACCCAAAGATTAATCCTTAATTTGCAGCGTAACTGACTCTAGCGACTTTAGCAACACTGATCAAGGAATTAATTCCATTAATCATTTAAAAGACTTTTCGAGCGGGAAACCGTTGTCAGTATTCACAGGAGGTGGAAAAGAGGGGCGGAGTGCACTGGACAACAAGTCTAACGAACTTTCTTCCATGAAAAAGGACATTTATTAAAAATAATATGGCCTGCCCTCGAGATTTGGTAATCATTTAACAGTTGGAAATCATCTTAATGTTATGATTCTTAAAAGGGGCTGATTTTTTGTAGCAAACTATTTGAGAATTATTCTGTCAGAAAGAAAAGGACATATCAATGGAACAAGGTTGCTCTAGTAAACACATCAGAACTCAAACACTGTCTACTGCTGGTAAAAGGAAACCACCAAAACACAGTATCAACAATCAAACCAAATCCTAATAATTCCCACGAATCATGACTGATTGCCGTCAAATGTGGCTTGTGACTATTCATTATGTTCAAGAAAATATAAGGAGGATAATAAAGCCATTCTAAAATAGGTGGGTAGGTGAAAAGAAATCCTTCTTTCAAAATCTAAAATGGAGACAGATAAAGTTTACACACAGAAAATTAAGCCACGTAATTCTCTTGACAGCTGAATTTAATCACTGCAGGAATTGCATACATTATTTAATGAAACATCGAAACGGTACCCCAAATAACAGGTTTAATCCTAAGTGCTTTCGAAAGCAACATGTGTTAGTCACCCAGCGTCAGCCCACGATTGACCAACTCCGAAACGTTCTGAAACTTCTAAGGCGCTGTAATATGGCGCCTCATCCCAGAGTGGAGGGTGGGGACGCGATTCAGTCATCAAAAAATAAAATTATATAGCAGTGGCAGGCACCCTGTCCTACTGGGAGAGTGCCAAAAATGCGGAAGTCTCCCAGCACACCATCGTACAAAATTTAAAGAAAAGTTCCGTGAAATTTTCCATTGCTCACACATTAGTCTGCTAGACAAATGGCAAAACAAATCTTTCTGAAAAAATCGCGACAAACTGTTGTTTCTGGCCCTATCACGCTATAAGCCATCTTCTGTAACGTACATGAAGGAAGCTATATTGATCTCACATTCGCACATGCACTCCCAATTAACTACATAGTCATACATCACAGTGCTAACCTTAATTATGGGTAATATAGGATGCTGATACGGAATGGAAAGAACGTGGGTGAAGTCAAGAGATATATCTACTGTCAGTTCTGCGATTTAGCCTTTGATGAAGAAGAACAAAGAGTCGACATTTTCAGTTATTCAGTTTATTTCAACAGATTAAATGAAACAAAGTGCAAAGTGTTGAATAGCGTAAGCAAATATTGCATTTAAAATTTAATCCATGGCAGAAGAAGTTTACGCTGGTTAAGGCGGTTTTGTCTAGCGAAGGATCATCTAAAAGAGAAGACTGGTGACTCTAACTGGGTTCTAGTCCCGGTCCAGTAGACGAGCAAGTTTCGAGACCAGCGTACGCGTTGCTGTAAAGTGAAAGATTCATTCTGGAAAAATTGATATTTTTCTGTAGTTAGCTATGGCGATTAGTTCGTGAAGAACAGTTCCTGCTCTTTCTGAACGCTGATTTTGAAGCATTAAATGATGGAATACGAAAATAACACACTGTTGAACGATGTACGAAGATATTATCTTTTATTACTGAAGTGAAAAGTATTGTACCCTCAAAAACTCGGTTCCTTGCGCATTTCAAACGCAATTCGAAAATTTTCATTGTGGAATCTCACTGCTAGAGAGGCAATGCAAACGATCTGTAAAGTATGAACGCTGCATAAGACACTCGGAACATCTACACGGAAAACAGAATGATGTACAAGAATTTCCAGACGAGCTGTATAGCACATTTTAAGACATTGACTACCACGAGGTCGCCGGCGGCGCAGCAGAGCCGCCTGCTCAGGCCACACGGCAGTCAAAGTCTGAAAGCTGATTTGGATTTGTATCTGTATGAATCATTACTAGTGACAGTTTACAATAAAATGCTAAGAAGTGTGTTCTCGTTGTAGTCAGTGAGATTTGGTTTGCAGATGAGACAGATGTTAGCCTGGACAGAGTCGTTAACAAAAATACTTCCTGTTTACGTCTTCTAAGAAACACGCATCAAGAAATGAAACATATTGTATTGGCCGCTATCGTAGGTCAGGAAACAGTAGAGCAATTTTTCTGTTAATATGCACTGTACGATGAAATTATTAAAATATGTTGAGTAACAATTTTGTTTCTCCACTCCTTGTTATAAGTGTTTCAACTACGAAACTAGTGGTTTGTGCAGGATATTGTCAGACCACTTAAATTGCTTAAGTTGTTTTGGAATTTCTATTTGAAACGATAAACGTAATTTCCTTTTAAAGCCGTTTTGACACGCTATCTTTCGAATAGGCATCTTTTAAGTCTGTTGGCATTCTTATTCGGGACTTCTAAGGGATAGAATGCCGCACTCATTCGAGGAAAAGTTTTTCTCTGGAAAATCACCTTCAGTAATGAAGCACCTAATAGATATCACTGCGGCCTGTAACATATTGATGCACGATTTATCTATTCGGGATAACAACATTATTGTTTAGCGTTGCGATGAAAATTTCAGCCTGTACAAGGCACAATTATTACTTTTACTTTGCTGTTCAAAGTTCAATAACTTATGGACTATGTTCCGTGAAAAAATTATTTATTACCTACTTTTTCAACTGTGCAAGTGCAAAGTTTAAATGAGATGTACGCGCATGAAATTGAGTGTAGTTTACTTGTTGCAGCGATATTTCAGCTGTGATCTTTCCAGTCATCTTCGGAGTTGGTTCGGGGATAGTGGAGTTCAAATCCTAGTGCAGTTATTCAGAATTAGGCTTTCCTCTGGATTCTGCCTGTGTCATGACGCGACTTTTTGATGTCCATATCAAACTAGCCACTCGTTGAGATGGAGATGTGCGACACAGAGTGGCGTAAAGTACGCGTACTACCAGGGGTACACATACAGTTTTAATTATCATCTCGAAAAAGTAAATTGACATAATTGATATTTTGCTTATTTGGAGACGCATACATGGTGTCCGGAAATTCCCGTTACAAATTTCTAGGACATGTAGAGGGGAGTGAGTACATAATATTTTGTATAGGCAGCCATGTCCGGAAACGTATCACTTCCATGATACAGCCATTTGAAAACATGTTTGATTGATAGGTTTGCAACAGGGTGGGGGATGGTTAAGTCGGATCGGCTGATGTCATTTGATGTCTGCCCTACCTCTCTGACCTGGTTCGAGCCTCATTCACCTGTTTGTGAGCGTAAGAGCAACATGGATGAGTACACGTTTGCAGAATACACTGATATGTTCCTTTTGAATGGCGAGGCTCACAGCAATGGAAGAGCTGCTTGTCTTCTTTATCAAGGTCTTTCTCCACAACGTCGCGCGGTCTGGGGCGTCTTGCACGGTTGGCGCGCTTAGCCCCGAGTTCGAAGGTTCGAGTCCTCTCTCGGGCATGGGTGCGTGTGTGCTGTCCTTAGCGTAAAGTAGTTTAAATTAGATTAAGAAGCTTAGGGAACAATTACCTCAGCCGTTCGGTTCCATAGGAACCTACCACAAATTTCCAGGTTCCACAACGTCCGATTCCATCGCATAGCCTTTTCACCACAACTACGAAATGGCTTCGAGAAAGGGTATCTTCATCGTCAGCAGGCGTGACGGTGGTGTTCAGCCGGCCGTTGTGGCCGTGCGGTTCTAGGCGCTTCAGTATGGAACCGCGTGACCGCAACGGTCGCAGGTTCGAATCCTGCCTCGGGCATGGATGTGTGTGATGTCTTTAGGTTAGTTAGGTTTAAGTAGTTCTAAGTTCTAGGGGACTGCTGACCATAGATGTTAAGTCCCATAGCGCTCAGAGCCATTTGAACCATTTTGAACTTTGGTGTTCCAAGGAGACGCCGCACACCCGAATTGAAAGATGCCGTACCGCATCACGTTGAAGAGTACCCTTCAACGAGTACACGAGCAATTTCTTTGGCTATAAGGAGTGGAACTGTAAAACAATTGATGTACTGGGGCACGCCTAATCACTTACCTGTAAAAGAGGTCGCCTTACCAAAATGTTTTCAAGTGGCTGTAGCACGGAAACGTTACGTTTCTGGACATGGGTTCCAGCTCAAAATGTTATTTATTCACTCCTCTCTACAAGTCATAGAAGTCTGTAACGGGAGTTTCCGAACACGCTGTATGTGCGGTCTTCGAACATACTGAAATCTATGCTGCACAGTACCGTTGCAAGTCTGTAAGACAGCAAAACCAACGGCCCAACGCATCAAAACAGGAGTATCGTGTGGTAATTCGTTTTCTATATGTGAAGCGGAACAAGGCTGCGCAATTTATAGTGAGTTGGTGAGAGTGCGCGGAAACAATGCACCAGCGTACGGCAAATTCGTAACGTGGCAGAGACTCTTCCACTGCGGTAATACATGCCTGAATGCCCGAGAAAGAAGTGGTAGACAATCCCTATGATCAGAATCGGGAATAGCGAGAGAAGCGGAGGTCCTGGAGGTCGAAGGTCGGCGTGTCACAGTCGAGCCGATGCTGAGAAAACTGAAAATCAGTCAATGATCAGTTTTCAATGTCTTGAATGCGCGTGTGCTCACACCCATTCGAAAAGTTCGTCGAGTCGAAGCAGCAACGGAAATGTTGTGCAGCTGTCTCACCCAATTCGGACTACGTCTTCAGCCGGCTATCACGACGGTCGAGAGCGTGCTATATAATTCTGATCCCGAGACAAAGGAGCAAAGCAAGCAGTAGAAACATCGATCAAAGAGACGAAGACACCGTCATCATCAGTAATTTTTGAGACTGCCACGGTGCGGTGATATCACATCATGTTCGTAAGGAACATACTAGCGGAATCTCTTGACTAGGTTACGAAAGACTGTGAAGACGATGCCCCGTCCTCGGGGTTGGTTTTGCTCCATGACAACGACGCAGCTCTCTGTCACACACATACTGCTACTTTGAGCTATGAAATTTTGCCTCACCCGCCGTATTCTCCTGATTGTGGCACTCACTGCCTTCTTCCTCTTTCCTCCGATGAAGAAATAACTGCGCGGGACCCACTCTAAGACGGACAACGAAGGAATTTTAGAGATCGAAATTGTCGTGGAAAGCCAACATCGAGGCTTTTACAACCAGTGTCTCAGCTAAGTCATTCTTCGTTGGTGAGATTTGTCGCACTGAAGGGTGAATATCTACTGAACGACTAACATCACACCGAATTTCATGGTCGCAGCTTGATTTTTCGTGGTGATGATAAAAATTTTGTCACTAACTCTCGTAGTAACGATACCTGATGCTCGTCTGTTAAATACATTTGTATTGGACGTGTTTGGTTTTTAGGGGCAGTGTAATTTCCCCTAATGGTGTGCAGCGCAGCCCCTTAGTCGCTGCTTGCGCTGTCAATATGGGATCATTGCTGCCCCCGCGCCCGTGTTTGTGCTGCCATGTCGTTTGTATGCACCCCGGCCTGCCCGCCGGCTGTCTATTAGACCGTTTCGCTGCTCATCACAGATTCAATGCAATATCCGCTTTATGGAATTTGTCCAACATTCAGGAATAAATCGTTTGCCCGCTCCTATTTCCACTCCATATTTCAGCTATTACGCAGTTTGAAGACCCAGTGAATAAACATGAACTGTCACTGTTTCATTCAATGCTAAACCGTTTAATGTCCCTACGTTATTGAATATCTGTCACATGTGCTGAGGTCGATCGTTGTTCCTCGCTGTCATTTTACATTGGTTGAATCGAATGGAATAATGAAATTTTGCAAGCGATATTCGTCCTATTCGTCCTATATGAGGTAAGGTTTAAGTTCGAACATGTGTCGTAGGTCAGAATTTCAAGACATTGTACTCGTGGTTGCTATATTTTTAGATGAAGTAAATGTAAATTAACGGAGAGATGAATACCGGTACGTTGTTAGCTACTATCACAATCGGACAAGTGACAAATGTTTATTACCATAATATGATCATACACACCTTGAAATACCACGAATCCTACACATAGGTTCCAAAAAAGTTATGATTCAAATTTGCTTCTCTCAGAGGGGGACATCCAATGACACCACACTCCAACCGCTACTCCACCCAGTGTGTGAGTGGCGGGGGGGCAACTTTAAAATCTTCAGTGGGAACCTCCGTTTTTTACTGCAGATTATGATTATACGGCAAAATGTACATACAGTAATGGAAATAAGTATTCATACACTAGAGTGAGGAAAAGTAAACTGTCTTTATTAACAATACGAAACCAAAAACACTAATTGGATATGCACTATACACATTGTCCAATGCAGCTATGCTGGTATATAGAACGAGAATGGACAAGTCTTTACAAAACAAATTACAAAAACGTCTGCCAAGTTCTCTACTGCGCTGGGAATTAAGTATTCATGCACCAACAGAAAATGACACTTCTAACAAAGCCAGAACATTTTTAATACTAAGTATGCATACCCTTCCGATGTATTACTTCTCGCAACCTCCGTGGCATGGAATGGATTACTTTTCTTGTATTTTCCGACGTGATACCTGCCCATTCTCGAAGGAGAACTTCTCTCAAAGAGGCCTTACTACGGATGTCGTGTTTTCTCACTCGTGTTTCCAGCTCACTCCACAAGTGTTCGATGGGATTCAGGTCCGGACTCTGAGCTGGTGTTTTAAGAGTGTGTGGAGTGCTGTAGAGCAACCACAGCCGGACAATTTGCGCCGTGTGATTGGGATCATTGTCCTGTTGGAAGTAATAATTTCTAGGAAGACAGAAGGCGTCAACACTCTGTTGTAAGTTCTGTTTGAGAATGTTCATATTCACAAATCTGTCCATGGTACCTTCCACAAACACTAATTTTCCGACACCGGAGGCTGACATACAGCCCCATACCATCACTCCACCACCTCCGTGCTTCAACGTGGGTTGAATGTTGTTTCGGTCTAGGTCTGTATTCGGTCTTCTCCAGACCAAGATTCTACCATCATTGTGCACGATATTAAATTTGCTTTCATCACTAAACAATACAGTATCCTAGACGTCTGCTGTCTTGGATACATGCTGTTTCGCGAATTCCATCCGCCACTTCCTGTTCTCTCTGCTGATGTAGGGCTTTCGTCTCGGGACCCTGGCTCTGTAGCCCGAACGATTGAGAATAGTACGAACTACACTTGGAGTGATGTCCTTTCAGAAGTGGTCATGTACATATGCGGATAGTGCCGACGCTGTCGCTTTGGGTTTTTCTTGATGATTCTTAGTAGCATTCTGATCTCTCTTGTTGTAAGCTTCTGTGGACGACCGTGTCGTTCACTGTTTATTACTACATGTCTGTCCTTATATCGCTTAATGATAGATTGCACAGTCGCTCGGCTTCGTCCTATGATTTTCGCAATTCCGGCATACGACTTGTGTTGAAGATATTGGGCGTCAACGATATTTCGTTCCTCAATGGTCGATTCCTTCCCCTTGCGGCCCATTCTGCTGTTCCACGGTACCCACGTCCGACGTGCTGTCGCTTCACGGCCGCCACACGACTGGACAAAGACCGGCCGGAGTGGCCGAGCGGTTAAAGGCGCTACAGTCTGGAACTGCACGACCGCTACGGTCGCAGGTTCGAATCCTGCCTCGGGCATGGATGTGTGTGATGTCCTTAGGTTAGTTAGGTTTAAGTAGTTCTAAGTTCTAGGGGACTTTTGACCACAGCAGTTGAGTCCCATAGTGCTCAGAGCCATTTGAACCATTCATGTTTTTGACTGCACAAATGTGGCACGCACTCCGGGGCTGTGTCAGCCGTTTGTTTGGTTGAAAGTAGTCCGCTGTATGAATACATTTTGCCCTGTCGTAGACCCGTGCGGAATGTAACATCTTTATTTTCCCAGAATAGATTCATGGGATACGGGAAGCTTCATTACCAAGAACATGGTTATCTGACGCTACATTATCATACTTATTCGTATCGGTGCTGTGGGTGATTTACTATCACAACACACCATCGTAGTTTGTCACCACCTACTGTATGAATACTTATTTCCATGACTGTACGTTATGCATTTTCTTAGTTTCGCCACAGATGGTGCTGTAAACGGAGGAATAGAAATGGTTACACAATCGTGATTTACGACATGCTGCTCAATGGCCCTTGAACATCCAATGGCACATGGGACACCACCTCCATGCTGCGACGGTAGGAAAGCCTGTATTTCATAAGTTATAATTGGAAACCCCATTCACAACATTGTATCCCTCCGACGTATCGAACAGGGGACTAATCGTCGCGCCACTGTGGCCATGTAGCGAACTACGACGTATCATAACAGGCATTACACTGCAACTGAAGCTCATGTATCGTGCAGACGTAGAACATTAGTGCTTCTAAACATTACAATACTTAAGCAGTGTTTATTGCCTGCACACTTACCTATAACACACGAGCAAACAGAAGATGCATTTTGCAACCACAGAAGAAAAAACTGAAATGAACCCGATTTACGGGGAAGGAAGGAGAAATGTTCAGTTACCTTGTATGCCGAGAGTTTTCCAGAGAAAGCTCGCTCTCGTTCCTTCTTTTTACAAGGTTGCGAACGCCTTTATGCGTGATGGCAGCGTACAGACCAGCAAAAGGAAACGAAGCAAACATGTTGCAGGAGAAGCTAATGAAACAGCTGCACTAGCGGCAATGCACCTCAAACCACGGATAAGCTCCCGGCAATTACATCGCGATTCCGATATGTCCGTAGTTAATACTGTGAGAACACTGCATCGTCATAAGTATCATCCATACCAAGCGTCACTGCATCAGGAATTTCGTCCTGCCGGTTACCACATCCGGGTTGTGTTTAGTGAATGGGCACCTCGACAAATGCAAACGACTCCCACGTTCTTTACCGAGGTAATATTTCCTACGAGTCTACATTTACAAAACATCTAGCCCAAGTTGACCATCAACGTCCTTGGTTTATTAACGTACGGTGTGACATCATAGGGAACCAACTCACTAGGCCGTATTTTATCGACGGCGCGTTGAATAGACGTTTTTGGAACAGGAACTACGGTACTACTGCAGGATGTTGCCTTGGACGTTCGGCAACGTACGTGGTTCATCATGACGGTTACCCAGCGCAATTAAGGCATGGGAGGTGTTAGACCGTATTTACACTGGTCTGTGGATCGGTAGAGGTGGCCCTGTTAATTTTCCGGCTATGTCAGCGGATTTGACGCCTCCAGATTTCTTTCTGTAGGGATGTTTAAAAGATAAGGTGTACCAGCAAGTGCCAACAGGCCGTGAAGACTATGACCGACTGCATGAGAAACACCTGTGCTCACATTCCTGCATATAAGCTTCTGTCCTGTGTATGGTCATTTGAAAAGCGGATCACCAAGTCCACTGAAGTTGGTGGTACAACATTCGAATGCTTACTCTAGTTGGAAATGTAGAGTAGACATCGCTTTGAGCCACGGTCACAGTGGGGCGTCGAGTAGTTCCTGTTCGATATGTCCGAGGAATGCAATGTTGCGAAAAGGGTTTCCAATTAGCAGTTATGAAACACTGGTCTGTCCTACGCTCGAAGCATGGAGGTGGGGTCCTATGTGCCACGGGATATTCAATGGCTAGCATATCATAAAGTACGATTGTGTACCCATTTCTATTCCTGCGATTACAGCGCCATCTGTGGCGAAACGAAGAAAATACTTCAGACAAAGCGTATGTGTATTTTGCCGTAGAATCTTAGCCTGCAACAAGAAATGAGGGTTCCAATTGAAGATTTCAAACTTGCTCACCTCCACTCGCATACGGGGTGGGGTGGGTGATCGAGTGTGGTATTACTGGATGCTTCCTTCCGAGACAAACAAATTGGAATAATAACTTTTTTGGATCCGATGTGCAGTTTTCAAGATATTTCAGTGTCTTCAGTTATAATGAAAATCATGTACATCAGTTCTTCAGCTGTGGTAATCATATCACTTTCCAAATGTTGTGACTTACGTTTATTATACTCCTACATGTTTTCTCAGCTGCTCACACTTCTGGGGATTCCTAGAACCACTGAACTGTCGATAGTTCGACTCTCGAGCTCCACGAGTAGAAAATGAATATCTAAATCTTTCAATGATAAATCTGATTTCTCCTATTTTATTGCCGTGATCGTTTCTCCCTTTGTAGGTGGGAGTTAACAGAATATTTTGTCATTCTGGGGAGAAAGTTGGTGATTGAAATTTCGAGAATAGATTTGGACATAACAAGAGAAACGTCCGTTTTTTACTGAGTGCCACTGCAACTCGCTTATCATATCCGTGATACTCTCTCCTCTCTTTCGCGACAGTGCAAAACGAGCTGGCCTTCTTAGAAACCTTTCGACATCCTCAGTCAATCCTATCTGGTAAAGTTCCTATACAGCGTAGCAACACCCCAGAAGAGGTCAGTCAAGCTAATGTAGGCAGTCCCTTTACTAGATCTGTTGTATCTTTCAAGTCTCGTACCATAAAACGCAGACTCTGATTCGCCTTCCCCACAAAATGTTCTATGAGATGGTTCCAGCGAAAGTTATTCGTAATTGTGATTAATAGCTGTCCAGTTGAGTCGACAGCCTTTAGAACTGAGTAGCTTATCGTGTAACCCGAAGTGAACAAAATTTTCTTAGTACCAGTTCTGATCTGAAGGACCTCACGAATTTGTATTGTTTACCGTCGATTGTTACTTTTCGCACAATGCAGATGACGTGTCTAAATCATTTTGTTGTTCGTTTTAATCTTACTATAGCTTGACTGGAGGAAACGACAGCATCATAAGGAAAAAAATTCAAGACGGTTGCTCAGAGTGTTTCCTATACCGCTTATATAGATCAACAACAACTGAGGCCATATAACACTTGCGTGAGGAACTACAGATATCACTTCGGTTTCACCAGGTGACTCCTCATCAGTTTCTACGAACTGACCTTCCTGTCAGGAAATCATGAATCCGTTCGCACAATTGAGACGATACACCATACACATGCAACTTTATTAGAAATCACTTGTGGGGAACGGAGACAAAAGCCTTCTGGAAATCTAGAAATATGAAATCTCTATTATTCCACTTTGGAACAGCGTGCCGAAAAAACGAACACCTATATCTTTCTGTGTGAGCGTTCCCTTATTTTATTATGGTAATCGTTTCACCCTATCTAGGTCAGCGTCAAAACATATTTTCGCATTCGAAGGAGCAAGCTGGTGATTGAAATTTCGTGAGAAGATACCGCTGTAACGAGAAAGGCGTTTGTTTTATTGATGTCAACCCGAAATCATGTATCATGTCCATGACTTTCTCTCCCCTATTTCTCTATAATACAAAACGTGCTGCTCTTCTTTGAACTCTCTCGATGTACTCCGTTAATTCTAACGGGTAAGAATCGCACACTGTGCAGCAGTAGTCCAAAAGAGGACGGAGGACCGTAATTAGGCAGTGTCATTAATGGATCTGTTGCATCTTCTGAGCGTTTTACAATAAAACGCGGTCTTTGTTTCGCCTACTCCACAATGTTTTCTATGTGTTATTTCCAATTTAATATATTCGTAACTGTAATGCTAGGTATTTAGTCCAATTTACTGCCTTTAGATTTGATTGATTTATCGTGTCACCGAAGTTTAACGGATTCCTTTTAGCACTCATGTGGATGATATCACGCTTTTAATTATTAGGATCAATTACCAATTTTTGCGCCATACAGATATCTTATCTGAATCGTTTTGCCATTGGTTTTGATCTTCTGATGACTTTACTGGATGATAAATGTCAGCATCATCTGAAAACAACCTAAGACAGCTGCTCAGATTGTCATTTAAATAGTTTATATAGATAAGGAATAGTAGAGGGCCTGTAATATGGCACTGGGGAACGCCAGAAATCACTTCTGTTTTACTCGATCACTGTCCGTCAGTTACTACGAATTGTGACCATTCCATAAGCACACAGTTTGATTGCAAGCCGCGTGTGAGGTACGGTGTCAAAAGCCTTCTGGAAATCTAGAAATACGCAATCAATTTGGAATCCATTGTCGATAGCATGCAACACGTCGTGTGAGGAAAGACCTAGTTATGTTTCACAAGAACGATAATTTCTAAATGCATGTTGACTGTGTGTCAACAGATCATTGTCTTCGATGTAATTCATAATGTTCGTACATATGTTCCAAAATCCTGCTGCATATCGTCGGTAAAAGAAATGGGCTTGTAACTTAATGGATTACACATATTGCCTTTCCTGAATAGTGGAATGACCTGTGCAACTTAACAGTCTTATGGTACGGATCCTTCGTCGAGTGTGCGGTTGTGTATAATTGTTAAGTATGGAGTTGTTGCGTCAGCATACTGTGAAAGGAACTTGATTTGTATACAATCTGGACCATAAGACTTGCTTTTATTATGTGTTTTAAGTTGCTTCATTACACCGAGGTTATCTAATTCTACGTTACTCATGTTGGGAGTTGTTCTTGATTCGAATTCTGGAATATTTACTTCGTCTTCTTTGGTAAAGGAATTTCGGACGGCTGTGTTTAGTAATTCTGCTTTATCAGTTCTGTCATCGATAACATTTCCATTCCTATCACGTTGAGAAGGCGTTGACTGTGTCTTGCCGCTAGGGTACTTTCCATACGACCAGAATCTCTTAGAATTTTCTGGGATGTTTCGAGAGAAAGTTTTGTTGTGGAAAGTATTGTAAGCATCTAGAATTGATGTCCGTGCTGAATTTCGAGTTTCTGTAAAAGATCGCCAATCTTGGGGATTTGGGTTCGTTAAAAGTTTGGTTGCTTTTTTCGTTGTTTCTGCAACAGTGTTCTGACCTGTTTTATGTACCATGGGGGATCAGTCACGTTGTTTATTAATTTATTTGGTATGAATTTCTCAATTTCTGCCAATACTATTTCTTTCAATTCAAGCCACATCTTGTCTATACTTCCAATGTTAATTTGGAAGGAGTGGAGATGGTCTCTCAGGAAGGCGTCAGGCGAATTTTTATCTGCTTTTTTGGGTAGTTATATATTTCGTTTATTCTTTGGATTTGTAAATTACGGTGTTCAGTCTCGCTACGAGAACCCTATGTTCACATATCCCTGTATCCTTTTTGATGCTTTTTATTAGCTCAGGTTTATATGTTGCTAAGAGATCAATTGTGTTTTTACAACCATTTACTATTAAACTGAGCTCATGAACTAATTGCTCGAAATAATTTTCAGGTAATGCGTTTAGCAAAATTTCCGACGAGATTTTATGCATACATCCGGATACATACATGTATTTTCGCCAAAATGTAGAAGGCAAATTGAAGTCTCCACCAACTATAATTGTATGAATCGTGTTCCTGTTTGAAATTTGACTCAACTTTTCTTTGAACCTTCCAGAAATTGTATCATCTGAGTATGGAGGTCGGTAAAAGGGTCCAGTTGCTATTTTATTTCTGTTGCCAAGAATGACTTCTACCCATAATCTCAGGAACTATTTACTTCTATTACGCTACAAGATAAACTACTTCTAATAGCAACAAGCACGCCACCGCCAAATGCATTTAGCCTATCCTTTATGAACACCGTTACGTCCTTCGCAAAAATTTCGGCTGAACTTTTTTACGGTTTTAGACAGCTTTCACTACCTACAACGATTCGAGCATCAATGCATTCTATTTGTACATGGAGCTCTGGTACTTTCGCAACATCGCTACGACAATATGCAACTGTTACACCGACGATTCCTAGATCTATGTTCTCCCTTGGTTCGACCTGCGCCCTTTGACACGAAGCCCTTTTTGTGTTTCCCCGTCATCCTTTAACCTAAAACACCGCCCAGTCCACGCCACACAGCCCCCGCAACCCGTGTTGCATCCGTCTGCGCGTGTTGAACTCCTGTCCTATTTAGCGGAACCCGAAACTCCAGCACGCCACGGGGCAAGTCGCGGAATTTTGGGACTATTTGCTATGCATTTCGATTCCCAAGTAAACAAGCGGCTAGACCAGGCCGTTGTCAATCGGAGTTTTGTATCAGGCCAATTATAACAGAACAGAGACTGTTTTAAATAACACAAACTAATAAATTCAAAATCGATACAAAGGGATAGAATAACGGATTATAACTTTCTATATAAAAGTGTTTAGAAGATAATGTGATCTATAGTACTGTGCTTGATATATGGAATTAACTAACTTCTTTGGAAACAATCAGACCGAAAACCAAAAGACGATCTTTAAATATCGGTATGGTAAAGAAGTATTTCTCTATGTATAAATGAGGTAACAAGAATACTTGCCCTATGTCAAACAAATGAAAATTAGAAAAGTTTCTACTAAAAAACAACAGAACAAGATTCTTCTTTTAACTTCACTAACAACACTGATGGTGTGTCTTAGAACTAGTCTGACGACTTCTCGGCAAGCAGCAATACCGTTCATGGCAAAAAATGTGCAATGGCCACTTTACCAAACCTTCCCCTACGACATCAGTTTGTATGTGCAGACATGGGTGATTCACGATCGGGTCTTTCCATGAAGCCGCGCAGGCGAGGTATATCTGCATTTCTAGCAGGGAAAACTGCCTCCCTTCTGAAAGTAGTGCCTTTGACGGTGCGAAATGTTATACGGCTGCTACATTAATGTGCACCAGCCAGTTTTGTCGTTACATTGCGGAGGAACCTCATCAACTTCTTCCCCTGTCAAAATAGAGCCGACGTGGTGCGGCTGAATGCGAAAACTTATTTCTTGTATAATAAATCCGTGCGAAACGTGCACGGGGAGCAACACTTTCACACTGACTGTGACGACGTTTTAAGGCAGGATACAGGGTTGTGTATTTGGATGTGTGGGGGATCCGGTAGTGAGGAACCCATGGGGACCACCTCGAACAACTCAGACCATACGGCAGCGAGCTGTACTCTGCTTTCGTGCTAATTGTATTGTACGAATAAAATGGCATCTGTGAAAGCAGTCACACATTTCTGAAGATATGTTCAGTAGGCTTTATATGTTTCTCAGAATCTTAAGCATTGTTTCCTGCAGTTTATCCCCACTGTTGAAAATGACCGTGTTAGACGATACGCGGTGTGTGGAATTCACTTCGTCAACTCATAGGAGGCGATTTTAGAAATAAACCAAAGAAAGTGACGGGCAAGTCATTTAAACTTGATAGCTACTTTCCTATATTTCCGAGCTATAATTTCCATCGCACCTGTTAGGTGTACAAGAATGTGAAAAGAGCGTCCGCAGATCGTACATTAAGTAAATATTTTTCTCTGTGTATAATCATCCAAGCAATATCAGAAGATAATTTATTCAAACCAGGGCACATACGAATATAATGTATGGATGAAACAAGACATCTTAAATAGATCGTATACGCATTATGTATCACCGAGATACGTGAAAAGTCCAGCGCACTTTCGTACGAGTGCGAGTAGCATGTTAGTTTGGAAAGTCATAGTTAGTCAGTCCTGAGCATTAATATCAGATCGAGGATTAAAGAACAGATCTAAGAATATGGTTACTCTAGAAACCCAAGAAAACAAGCAGCAGAGAGTGCCTAACGATTGACCGTGTGGACAAAAGGGTTCAAATGGCTCTGAGCACTATGGGACTTAACTTCTGAGGTCATCAGTCCCCTAGAACTTAGAACTATTTAAACCTAACTAACCTAAGGACATCACACACACCCATGCCCGAGGCAGGATTCGAACCTGCGACCGTAGCGGTCGCGCGGTTCCAGACTGTAGCGCCTAGAACCGCTCGGCCACACGTGTGGACAATTTTACGGTATCAACAGTATTACCTACACAGTTTTCAGCGAGTATAAACACAATTTTCTTATAAGATTCTTTTGTTGAACATGGTGTTTGCGTATGTTTGCCGCGGAAATAAATTTTATAAGCATAGTGTTATCCGTGATTATGAAGGAATAAAGTCTTCATTCTACATAATACTCATTGCCAGAATGAAGAAAATCTGCGTATTACACTACTCAAGAACTACTTTGCATATGGTATGTGATATATCACTTGTTCTTTAATATGTAGAAACCGAATCTGTTTTTCAAAATGTTCTATCGCGTAACCTTTTCGAGCTTTTCAGCTTTTTTTTTTACTATATGGCCGTCAATCATTTGAAAGAAAAAATTCCTAAATTGAGTAAAGCAAAGCTGAAATGAGGTAGGGGAGAGTGAGGTAGCACCGATCAGCGGGCAGCGCTGATCAGGTTGTTAACGTCAGTACAGTCTGCTCTAAGGAAGTCTGGCGAGTGCTGTGCTCTAGGCGGTTGAACTAACTACAATCGGTCACTAACCAAGTTTCGTATTGTTGTGCAGTGAAGTACACAAATGCTTTCCAAACAAATTCCTACTTCTTTCTTCACGTCTTTGAAGCAACATAAGTAACACTTGCACATGTATTTTTGATGAGATAATTGTGCTAATGTATTGGTAACGTTTTCAACATCATTTGAGTTCAAGGTTTATGTTTTTAATTATCTTACTGTAGTGTTAAAACATGAAATTCTTCTATAGCACACCTGTTGAGTTGCACCGTCAAGTTAGTGGGGGAATGGTGATCGAGTAATGGACACAGTACTAATGCGTTGACCTTTTATATCTGTATACTTTTAGCTATAGTAGAGTGCAAGAAAGTGCACCCTCTTTCAGATGCCTAGGACATGGAAAAGAACTACTACCAGGGAGAATGGAATGATGAAATGCTGCAACAGGCGATGTTATTTACTAATGAAGGGCATTCCATAAGAGCAGCAAGTAAACAGTTCAACATTCCACTCGCAGCGATGCGTGACAGAAAATTTAAGGGAATTTCGAGAAGTCCACTTCTTGGCCGAAAAGCAGTTTTTACTCAAGAGTAGGAGACAGTTTTGGCTGATGAATAAAGCTGATATTTTTTTTGGACTAACACCACTGCAACTCCGCAGAGTGGCTTTTGCATATGCCGAGGCTAACAATGGGCATAACAATTTTTCCAAAGTTTCCTGCTTAGCTGGTAAAGACTGGCTTTATGCTTTTTCATATGGGTTCCCTGAAGTATCCGAAAACCAGAACTAATTAGTATCAACCATCTTCCAATGTTTAACAGACAGAAAGTAAAACTATTTTTTGATCGTTTGGGAGCTGTGATGATAAATTTGGCTTTCACATCGGATCGTGTTTTTACATGAACGACAAGGACGTGGTAACTGTCCAAGACCCTGGAAAAGTGGTTAGCACTACAATGACAAAAAAAAAAGAGTAGTTGGTACTGTGGTCTCCTGGGAGTGAGGGAAAATAACTATGATTTGTTGGATGAATGCTGCTACAAGGGGCAATATTCCGCCTCTCTTTATATTCCCCCGAAAAAGAGTGTCCACATATTTGCAAAAGGATTACTCTCTGTATGTGCTGTTCCTATAACGGTTGGTCAAACGAAGCTTTATTCGTTACTTGATTTAAACGCTTCATTCGCCACTCAAATGCTAGTGTAGGCAGTAAAGTGCTTTTGGTATTTGACAACCATGGTAGCCATGTCAAACTTATAGTCCTATGACATGTGTCGTGATAATGACGTAATTATGCTCTTCATCCCACCACATATGTCTCATCGACTTCAGCCCCTGGACGTCTCACTGTATTCGCCTTTGAAATCTCCCTTTCTACGTGAATGTGATCTCAAAATCAGATCCACCTGCCTACAGAAAATAAACCCATATGAGACTGCTGGATTGCTTAACACTGCGTATTCCAAAGTAGCCCCTATTGAAAATGTTGTTTCTGGGTTCAGACGAACAGGTATTTTTGCTACGAATGCAGGTACATTCACAGATGAAGATTATTTGCATGCTGAAATCATCTTGCAACATGATGAAATTCCAAGAATAGCCGTAGACGGTGATGAGCCAATGAGCACAACATCTACAAGCAAAATGAAGTCGAATCACCCAGGGCATTCAGCATTCTGTTTGGCAAGCAAGCCATCCACATCAGCGTCAAATGGTCATTTGGCTCCAGCGTCTCAGCCAAAAGAAATTCTTGACATAATTTCTCTATCAAAATGTAGATCTAATTCAAACATTGAAGAGTTAATCCCAGTACCATCTACAGAAGGCCAAAACAAAGCAAAGAAATAAAAAGGAAAATCCAAACAACATTCAAAAATTTTCAGTGGAAGTCCTCAAAAGAAAGAACTGAGGACAAACTACTAAACAAGAAATCCCCTAAGGAACGTAGGCCGGAAGGGACAAAGCGAAATAAACTAATAAAGCGGATGAAAGCTAAGAAACACAACTGCAATTCAAAGTTTGCTTCAGGTACTGAAGACAGTGATATTAACATAAGAAGATTAGTTGTGTGACAATGATGATGATTTGCTAGGCAATGAAGATGAAGATATGTGCTTCGATTGCCGTGAATTTGGGCAAGCCGGCCGTGGTGGCCGTGCGGTTCTAGGCACTTCAGTCCGGAACCGCGTGATTGCTACGCTCGCAGGTTCGAATTCTGCCTCGTGCATGGATGTGTGTGATGTCATTCGGTTAGTTAGGTTTAAGTAGTTCTAAGTTCTAGGGGACTGATGACCTCAGATGTTGAGTCCTATAGTGCTCAGTGCCAATTTGGGCAAAACGCTGGAGAGTGGTACAGGTGTCTGTCTGTGAGCTTTGGAACCCAGCTCTCTGCAGTGGGGCTGATTCAGCTTTGAACTATTTGTTTGACATTTACTTGAAGAAACAGTAGGTCTAAGCTTAAGTTTAAATGACAAATTGACTCAAACTTTTATTTATTTCCCTCAGAGAAGCTATGCACTTAGTTTTCTTACAAGGCCTACTTGATTATTAATATTTGCATTTAAACCATTGTGTCATTACGTTGTTAGTTCGTAACATGTTTGTATCGGACAATAATTTTGTTTTCTAAGCCATAAATTTAATAATTTTACCCTAAGAGTCACAGGTTAGTCAGTTATTTCAATCTTTTGGTTAAAATTAATGCAGCTTCTATTATTAGTAAAAAATTTTAACACAGTGGATCAAATATATGTACATAATAATTATATTTCAGTGTTTAGTATATAAAGTACATGAGACAAATATGTGATCGCTATTACCCCACAGGTAGGGGAATGTCAATCGAAGCTGTTTATTCGTTTTGGGATTTCTGGCTAAAGAACTTGTGCGACATTTAGTTCTTGACCATAGGCGGTAGGATGTATTTATCTATCGTTTATACAAAATTTTAAATTTTGAGATGGATACATTCTATCTGAGTGATCAATTTCCTTAAATGATCGGTGCTTCCTCATTCTTCCCTGTATTTGTTGGACCGCAAATATGAAAACTGATGGAATTCCAACCCTTGAAACCAAACTCACAAATATGGAATTAGCTGCTGTTCATTTTTCAAAACGATTGACACTGGCTTTATGGGATACAGAAGAGATGACAGCTACATTTCCAACATGAACTATCTGTCCGACAGCTGCAAGAACATTGGTTGTAGAATGTCGCTTAAAATGCGCTTATTATATCCCCGCCCTGATTTCTTTGCGAAAAATTTGGGAGCCGTAAGTAATGAACATGGTGAATGCTTTCACCAAGACATCCGTACAAAGGAACGCCGTTATCAGGGTCACTGGAACCCTTAGATGATGGTCTGTTGTTAGAGAGAGTGATGAAAAAAAACAAAAAAAACAGAGCACCTCTCGCATTTTTAGAATGCTACATAAGATTAAAGTTGAAAATAATTCATGAACTAATTGGTGTCATTTATCTACATAGTGTTGAGTTCTAAGTTTCCTCAATGTTCGCCAGTACTGTTTTTGATTCTGTTGTATATCTAGGAAATATGATATGGTACAGAACAACTGATTTCGGCACCCTAAAATTAGGTAAATCCACCCACTTAAAAACCAGATGAAGAAAAAGACTTCAAATTTTTTATTAGTGTCATCAGAAAAGCACGATGGTAACAGTTATTTAGTCAGAGTACGGGCAAGAATCCCAGGTAACATTTTAATCAGACCTGTTTTCATTGATAGGAGAATAACTGGATAACTTTTGTAGTATTACTAGACAGTCCACTGGATGTCAGAAAAATTATGCTCATAACGGTGAACCTGATTATTTTAAATAAATAGTTTAAAAAATTCTATCACACGCATAGATTATGCAGGATGTTCTGCACTGTCTTCGCTTTCCCAAACGGAAATCAGTTTCATATTTATTTGTGGTACCATTTGAAATATATTGTTCTTCTCGAAACTCAGTTCGTAGGCGTACATTCTGTGGTCGCCATTGGCTCTGTCAAGGAGCTGATACTTTAAACAGAGTACAACATTCAACAAGATTACTTCTGCATAAACTGAGGCAACAAAAGCCATGAGTTCCTCCTGATATCGTGTCATACCTCCTTCTGCACGGCGTAGTGTAGCAACTCGACGCGGCTTTGACTCAACAAATCGTTGGAACTCCCCTGCAAAAATACTGAGCCATGCTGACTCAGTAGCCTCCATAATTGCGAAAGTGTTGCCAGTGCGGGATTTCGTGCACGAACTGATCTCCGATTATGTCCCATAAATGTTTGATGGGATACATGTCTGGTGATCTGTGTGGCCAAATCGTTCGCTCGAATTCTCTAGAGTGTACTTCAAACCAATCGCGAGCAATTGTGGCCCAGTAACATGGCGCATCGTCATCCATAACAATTCCATCGTTGTTTGGGAACATGAAGTCCATGAACGGCTCCAAATGCCGAACATAACCATTTCCTGTCAATGATCGGTTCAGTTGGATCAGAGAACCCAATCCATTCCACGTAACGACAGCCCACGCCATTATAGAGCCAACACCAGCTTGCACAGTGCCTTGTTAACAACTTGGGTCTATGGCTTCATGGGGTTCTAACCCTACCGTCAGCTCTTACCTACAGAAATCAGGACTCAGCTAACCACGCCACGGTTTTCCAGTCATCTGGGGTCCAACCGATATGGTCACAAGCCCAGGAGGGGCGCTGCAGGCGATGTCGTACTGTTAGGAAAGGCACTCGAGTCGGCCGTCTGCCGCCATAGTCCACTGAGGCCAAATTTCGCCGCACTGTCCTAATGGAAACGTTCGTCGTACGCCCTACATTGATTTCTGCGGTTATTTCACGCAGTGTTGCTTGTCTCTGAGCATTGACAGCTCTACTCGAACTCCGCAGCTCTCGGTCGTTAAGTGAAGGCAGCTGGCCACTGCGTTTTCCGTGGTGAGAGGTAATGCCTCAGATTTGATATTTTCGGCACACTTTTGACACTGCGTATCTCTGGATTTTAGAATTTCTTAACGATTTCCGAAATGAAATGTCCCATATGTCTAGCTCCAACTACCATTCCACGTTTAAAACCCGTTAACTGTCGTCGACCGGCCATAATCACGCCGGAACCTTTTCACACGAATCCATGAATTTTGTCACATCAGTGTATTTGAGTTAACGCCGCTATCCGTCATTTAAAGCATATTCTGACACGAAACTTGCATCTAGCGTTATTTCAACAAAACTAGAATGATTAAGTTCTGAAAGAAGCGAAAGTGAGAGCCTCGTGACAGTCACGAACGAAACACGAGGAAACAGCTGAGTGCGTTTGGTGTCGGTAAGATGGCCGAGGCAACTCGCATCGGGCGCCCCATCTCAGAAGGTCGAGCGGGCCCTGGGCCTCTTGCGGGTCACCGTGTCAAAGGTCCTCAGTGAGTACCTCGATTCGGATAAATCCGCCGCCGCCAGGGTTAAATACCGTGGTCACAAACGTGTGCATGACAAGGGTCGCCATCGGCCAGCTCGGATCGTAACAGCGGATTAAAGGGTCACTCTGGGCCAACAGTGTCGTCGCTACGGTGGAGGGCGATGACAGTACGTAACATGAAGCCTCAGTTGGTATTTTTTCTTTGTTCTAATTATTTTCTGACCATCACAGAAGGGACATAAGTTTTCTGTCTCAGTCTTATTAAATTTAATGAAATTGCAAAGAACTGCAAAATTGTAAGATATGTCAAAATGATGTAAATAATCGAAATTCCTGTAGTAAGTTACAGACACCCATCCCGTACACTCGTTGTATATCCACTGAAAGACATACCAAAAAAGACGAAAAGACGAGAGTATTTCGTGTGTGTGTGTGTGTGTTTTACTGTTCTGTGAACGGTATGGTCGAAACTAGTTGTAATAGACATGTAAATTTCGAAGTATTTAAATGAGATTAGAAATGATTTACGAATTACGTTAGAAACATCAAACGTGGAGCCTGTACAGGCCGAAGTAAACGTAAGATTGTTTAGCAGTAACTTGTTTGAAAAGTTATATTCGTATTGAAGTCAAGGAAAAGGTCAATATAAGAGGAACTTGCTACCACTTTAGGTGTGCCAGAAATATTACCCAACAGCATCAGATGGTGCAACAGTCTTTCTGAAGGTCTATGTTGCTAAATATTTGCTCTATAATAATTTGTAAATTTCGAAGGAGTTCCGGTACTGTTAAAATCTGCGCGTTAGTTTACGGTGTGTGGGGTATGATTGTTTATATAAAATAAATAATAAAGTACAATCATACAAACCAATATCATAATAAGCTGACATTTCTGTTTCACAGATAACTGACAGTTTTTGTGACGACAAGGTTAATTTAGAAAGCACAAGGAGCGTCCAATAGCCAGTAGGACAGAATAAACGAAATTTATAACCTACTCTTGAATATTTGATAACTGTATTACCTTAAATCTATCATAAAAGTATAATTTTGGGGAAGCCATCAACTAACCAGCTCCGTGGTCAGCGTGTCTTGCTACTATGCGGAGTCAGGGAATTTTCCTTGGTCGAAGGAATGGAGCTACTTGAGGGAAAAGTAGCGGCTCCAGTGGCAAGAAAACCGACAACGAGCGGGAAAGGCGTGTGCCGACTCCATACCGCTCCGTACCGCATCCGAATGACGCCGTAGGTAGAGATGAAATGGCAGCCAGCCGGTCGCGATTGGGCCGTAACAGTACGCCATTCTCCTCTTATATCTGTCTCGCTCTTCATTTCCACTTATGTACTGCATCCCACACCATTCATTATCTGCTACATGTACGACATCACTGGTCGTACCCGGCGATTTCTGCCCTCAGTAGCTCCTTCTGCCATTGGTCCAGTAGTGTTATTGTGTCATAAAAGGTGTACTACGAGGTTCTCTCTTTATCTTTGTATGTGCCTTCACGGAGCGCTGGTTTCCTGTATCTTCTTAGTACCTCTTCATTGGTGACTTGGTCTCTTCAGTTGATCTTCATGTTTCTTCTGTGGCACCAAATCTCCCAGGCTTCTAACGGTCTTCGCTCTTGCTTTTCTATTGTCCAAGTTTCACACCCGTATATGGTAACACTTCAAACAAATGCCTTCATAATTCGTGTTCTTACTTCAATCTGATGTTCTTGATGGTGGGTAGTTCTTTCTTAAATTAAGTGCAATTTGGCCTGTTATATTTTGCTCACAATTTCTTCTCGGCTTCTCCATCCCTTGTAATCCCGCTTCCCAAATATGTAACTTCCTCTATCGTTCCTAGCTCTTCCAGTTCTTTTTCTTAAAGATTCACATTCTTCTTCAGCACTACGTACCATTATTTTAATCTTTCGCTTGTTTATTTTCATACAATACTGATTACAGAAAATCCTTTCCATTGTGCTGAGGACCTTCTCAAGATCTTTCATGACGACAGCAGTATCATATGCGTAATGCAGCATGTCTGTCTTTTGCCCAATAATTTTGATCCCCATTTTGATTCTAAATTTCACGATCTTGGTCGATAGCTTCCTGGATGTAAGGATTGACTGTAAGAGTAGAAGGATCCCATTCTTGCCTCACGCTATTTCTAATATTTGCTTCTTGTTCCTGATGAAAATTTCTAATCATAGCCACTTCGTTCTTGTAGAAGCTGTGCGTCACCCTCATGTCTTTGTATTTTGCACGTGCTTTCTTCAGCACTCTTGAATATCTCTTGCCATATAACGCTATAAAATGCCTTTTCCAGGTCTACAAAGGAAATATAAGCCTAAGTGCCAGAATCGATTCTCTTGTTCCTAATCCCAGCCTGAATCCAAACTGATCGTCACTCAGCAAATTCTCCACCTTTTCTTCAATTCTCTTCAGAAGAATGTTCTAACTGACTCGTAAGATACGCCACTGCCCATTGGTTAATCTCACATCAATATGCACAGATATTACCTATAGCGTACGAACACCGTCATCGGACGGCCGATGTACTTCGACAGAATCTTGGTAACTACACTTTCAGAGGTCTTGTTAGCGCTCCGACAAAAAGTACATTTGTTGGCGCCATGAAGAATTTTGTTGAGTGTCATTAAACTAGACCAGTAGTCCAACAATCGACGACAGCCATCGTTGTAACACGCGATTCAGTAGTGGAGCACTTGTCACCTGTACAATCAGCTTTAAATGACAAGACAGTGCTGTCAACTGTGCGTTTTTAGAATAAAACAAATATTGCTATTCTCAAGCGCCACCGACAAAATCTGTTTCACTTGAACGCGAAGTGTTATAATATTAATGGCAATTGCTAATTCGATCGAAACAGAGCATATTTCTCCCAGAGGACCACGTATAAAAGTATGTGATATATTTGAGTTGTAGTAATTAACACAGAAAGTAAATTACGTTGTGAAGTCATAACGAGGCGTCTTGCCTACGTGGAGTAGTATGCTTGCAGCCAAATACTCCATAAAGTTTTTATTCCATGACGAGTGAAAGACTGCCCAATAGTACAGACCACATTCGGTCAGTATAACCGACAGGAAAACTAGTCTCCTTCTGAGACACTACTCGCCTATTCACCAATCTCCATGCCAGATATGGAACCCTGAAGTGGCGTACACAATCATTCCGTCGTTCGTTCACTGTGTAACCCGACCTTATGATCTTTCTCTGTTGTTGTGAATTCGGTATGTGGTGAGAAGATCCCGCCTGACACTGCTTTCACAAGTTTCACGTAACGCACTATTAAACACTATACTGACTCAACAGGACGGAGGTCAGTGATGCAGATTATGAGAATTTACTTAAGGATAGGAAGGTATACTCCAGTTTAAATAAGAACAAAGTCAGCATCATAAAGACATAGGCGAAAGCAGCTACTGTGGAATCAAAGTACTCATGGAAACCAAAATCAAAGGGAAACCTAAAGAAGAAGAAAGTAACGATTGAAGAGAAGACGTAAATATCCAGCAAAGGATAGAAGGAATATTAGAGGATGTGCCCAACGATAGAAAAATATCCGGAAATTTCTTGGAGGAGATGTGAGAGCGTACAACGGAAATTAGGTAAGAGAAGCGCTTGAAAACAACTAGAGCATAAAGAGAATAAAAAACAGAAACTTATTTCGAGTATTACATTTGACGTAACAACAGAGAAAAAGATATACGACAAATCAATTTCCATATTTGCTTCTATTGTTCAGGGGATGAATCAGAAGTACAGATAATCAATAATCAAAATAATGGCATTCCCAAAGTAATGCCAGGTAAGGTGCATAAATACAATAGAGGTGTGAAGAAAGGGAAAGCTCCTAGAGAAGATCGTGTTGCAGTAGAAGCGATTACAGTGGGGGAATAATAATACACGCACCTACAAAACTATTCACATGAAAGAAGATGAGTGCCAAACATTTCAGGAACACTATACTTTTATACTTCACAAGAAATGAAACAGGCAAGACATAATGAATCTTTAGACCATCCAGACTTCTTTCCGTATTGTATGGGATATTCACGGCCATTGTTGCTAACCGCATAGGAAAACAATCGATTTCATTCAAGTGAAAGAACAAGCTGGCTTTAGAAGTGGCTTTAGCACAATGAACCATTTTCAGGTATTGATTTAACTATAGACTGGAGAAATAATTATGAATTACTACCTTGTGTGGATTCAAAGACTCTGAATAAGCTTTTTACTTTGTTTCAATGAAATCTTCAGTAAGAGCCCTCAAGAAAAAAGTTACTGGTTAAACATACGCAAATATATTGATGAAAATACATCCATGGTACAGTTTCGATTATACTTAACTTGTTAAAAGCAGAACTCAAAGATGTGTCAGACATGGAATTCCCATATCAGCTAATCTATTCTAAACATTCCAGCAAGGATTTTTCGCAAGCCTAAACTGGGAGAAAATGAAAAGTCCACATGCTAAAACGAAACGGATGAATATCTTCGAGTTTACTATCAATATTTCATTTTGTTAGTTGCCTTTAGTGTAGGTTCTCTGTGATGACTAATATACGAACTAAAAGGAGAAAGCTTGAAAGGAGACCTAGAAACAAAATATAATAAGAGAACATCCCCAATTTTGAGCTTTCCAGCTAATAACAGTAAGACAGTGTACAATCAATGCACTGAAGCCAAGGTAGTACAAATTAATAATAAAGTCATAAAACCATTTCACCTGTACTATTATACTATCATTTATTTCACATATACAGTTATATACTCAAAAGCCAATTTACGGTGGAGTGCTGACGGGCAAATCCTGTACCATCATGATTCACATTCCTCCTGTTTCATCCACGAATGATGAGTGACAAAGGAACATCAGTCATCAAGAATCCGTATAAGGTCAGATTTCTCTGATTTTGGCGTCACGGCCGTTTCAGAAGACGTGTGAGGTAAACAGTAGTATGTTGCTGATACCTTCCAAGGAATTTCAAAGCAAGTCCCTCTTGCTGCATCCTAACATTTCTCTTTTAGTGTCTTTCACTGGAGCTGGGTGAGCACCGCACTGCCGCTTTGGGGCTGACTATATATAATGGCGTGCTTAAAAGTAATCCCTCCGAATTTTTTATCTGAAAACTCTTAAAACTTTTTCAATAAAGTAAACGCTATTAATATTCTACATCATTACTCTTCATGTCTACATATTTATTTCCCAGCTTAGACACCCTGATGACGAACATATCTCTCCCATCGAGAGACCAGTTTGTTGACACCGTCACTGCAGAATATTTTACGTCGTTGCGTTGGCGGGATCACAACCTCATCTCTACCTGCACCTCTTTAACACTATGAAAGTGATGTCCAGCAGGAGTTCTTCAAGTTTTGGACTCAGATGAAAATCGGATGGGGCCAAGCCAGGAGTGTACGAAGGATGATCGATGACAGTGAACTCAAGGCGTCAGATTATTGCAGATGCAGCGTTCGTGTTTGGTCTGGCACTGTCATTATGAAAGAGAGGGTGCTCCGTGTGTGAATGATTTCTTCGAACTCGGATCTCGATTACAGCACACTGTTTCTACGAGCCGACATACTTACGTTATACACCGCCATGTTACGTGGTATAATTCGGAGTCCTAGAGTGGCAGAGGGCTGCAAATATGAAGGCATGAAGAATGTTAACAACACTTGCTTTGTTAAAAAAGCTTTAAGAGTTTTCACATAGAAAATTCGGAAGCGTTACTTTCAGTACACGCCCTCGTGCAAGCGAAGGCGTCACGTAAGGTGTAGTTTACTGTGAATCATCTTTATGCTCGGGAAGAACGACAGATGGAAAAAGCTACATACGACATCTAATTTCTTTGATTTTCTTGTCGTGGTCGTTTCGCGAGACTGCGTGGGAGAAAGTAATATGTTTCCTGAGTGTTTTGTTGGACCGTATGCTCTCCAAATTTCAACAGCAAACACCTCTCTTGTAGCGTCTGCCACGGGTGTTCTTTAACCATCTTCGCAACGCTCTCGTGCTGAGTATACGCCCCCCTTGACCAAACGCGCCGTTCTTCGTTGGATCCTTGTACCTCTTGTATTAATCCTACTTGATAAGAGTGTCAGAATGATGAACAGCACTCAACAACTGATCGAACGTGTGTTTCATAAGCCACTCCTTACGGGAATAAACTACATTTCCTTACGATTCTCCTAATGAGTCTTAGTCTGGGAGCTACTTTTCCTACGGTTTATTTTACCATATGTGGTCATGTCACTTAAGATCGCTTCGGATGGCTACTCTAGGTATTTGAGGGTAGTTACTGTTTCCAGTGATTTGTCGCCAACAGTGTAATCGAACAACAGTGGATCTGTATTCTGACACGATTCTCATAAGGAGTGTGACTAAAATTAATTTAAAAGTTTATTCGACACTACAGTAGTGAAGCCATAGTCACAGTTTATAAAATTTTCTCTTTAAAAAGAAAGAGTTACATTACAGGTTTCAGTGAACTACGCCGTCATTTTCAACATCAGTTGGAGAATTAATAACGGGAATTATGCCCATACATTTGACAAAAATTACGAGACATAATGACACCAGGCAACTGACGCAATGGTGGCACAACCAAGTCAGTACAAGTTAGGATCAGATTGTTTTTATATCATTATGTCACAGTTTAGACACTAAATGTACTTTGCAATTGTGTAATAGCATGGAATTTGAGTTGCATTCAATATTTCTGTTTTTTTTTTTTTGTGGTGTTTATTCCATTACATAAGATAACGAATCTTGCAGATTGTATAACCTACCATGTTGGATGTTGTGATTTGACTACTACATATAAATAGCAATGTGATAAATTACTTTATTATGTATCTATTGTTTAGTTAATATTTTGTACACACTGTGTACCTATTATCAGAGGTTGTCTGTATCATTACTTAAGATTGGTGGAATGTAGTATCTAGAATGTAGTTTCAGTTCTGCTATAACTTTGATGTTGCTGTTGTCCACTGCCCTCTCATGCATCGGTTGATCAGGTATGTATATTATAAAAAAATTAAAAAATAAAAATGAAATTACATTCTTCCTTTCCCCCTCCCCATTGAAATACACTGCACATGCAGCCCTTTATTCTTGTGATAAATAGGATTTCAGTTTGTTTTCGTAATTGTCTGTGTGAAAGACAGTAACAAATGACATCTTAATGGGAAACAAGAGATTGGCGTTTTGAAACCTGTATACAACAATATTTTGGTTGCTATAAGCTGTATTGAGACGAAATTTCGTTTCTTTGTTATCATGTTTTGTCGACTATGCTGAGCTAGCTAATTTTAAAGCTGTAAACAATGTATACCAATGTTTTGGGTTCTGCAGCAGTATTTAGATTGTGTTTATATTTCAACTAGAAACTAGTCTCTTTAACACTTGTCACTGGCGCCATCTAGCGCCTGTCATTGTACATTATGTAAGTTCTGTTTTGCTTCTTGTGTTTTTATAATACATTCATGCCTTCTAGTGAGAGAATGGGCTACCAGGCAAATGGAGCACCGTTATGTTAGCAAGTTAATAGCGTGTTAGTCCTACATGAAAGTACATTCGGAACATAGTAAACGTATGTGCTACATTCCATATGGAACCTTCCTGTGCCTGATACACTTACGGTGAGGTTATTATATGTGTTTATCTCGTGGGAGTTTGCGCTATGACAATGATTAAATATACATATATGTGTTTAATATTCAGCCTCCAGATTAACTCCCGTCGCTCCGCCATTTTTGTCTCACTTGACCTCGAAAAGGCCTACGACCGTGTCTGGCATCCCGGTCTCCTGTTTAAACTCCAAACGTACGCCCTTCCTATCAACTACATCCGTCTGGTGGCCTCCTTCCTCTCCCACCGCCCCTCCTATGTTACCATCCATAATTCCAATTCCCACACCTTCTACCCCTCTGCCGGTGTGCCCCAGGGCTCTGTCCTCTCCCCTCTCCTCTACCTCCTGTACACGGCAGATATGCCCCAACCCCCCCCCCCCCCCTCCAGTACACCTCTTGCAATATGCTGATGACACCGCATTCCTCGCCCTCGCTCCTACCCTCCAACGGTCCCAACGCCTTCTCCAGAATCACCTTGACCTTTTTGCTGCATGGTGTAACCAGTGGCTCCTGAAACTCAATCCTTCCAAGACCCAGGCAATCATCGTAGGTCGTACCACTCGCTCCTTCCGGCTCCTGGATTTCTCCCTTACTGTCTGCGCACGTCCTGTCCGCCTCACCCCCACCCTCACCTACCTTGGCCTCACCATTTACCGTCACCTCACCTGGATACCTCATCTCCGCTCCATCCAATCCAAAGCCCACAACCGCCTCCAACTCCTCAAACTCCTCTCTGGCCGGACGTGGGGGTTGCACCCCTCTACCATCCTCCACACCTACAAATCCTTAATCCGTCCCATCCTCTGTTATGCCAGTCCTGACTGGATATCTGCCCCCCCCCCCCCAAATTCTATCAGTCCCTCCAGATCCTTGAGCGTCATGCACTCTGCCTCGCCTTCCGTATCCGCCTCCCGTCCCCCATGCGGATCCTCTATGATCTCATTCCTTTCCCCCATCTGCTCCTATTCCTCGAACATATCCGCATCCTCTACACCTCCCGCCGTCTTGAACCCCCTCACCCCCTGGTTGCTCCTCTCCTCTCCCATCCCCGCCCCCTGCCACGTCTTCACCGTTGTGTCCCCCCTACCCTCCATCTCTACACCCTCCATCTCCTTTCCCAAGGTGGCTTCCGTCAACTCCCCCTCCCGGACGATGCCTTCTCTCCCTCCATTTATCCTTCCTATCAACTCTGATCCTCACTCCCCCTCCTTTCCTCTGTCCTTTCCCTGGGCTCCCTCTTTCCCCCTTCTGTCCTGTTTTCTCCCCACTAAACCTCTCCCTACCTCCCTTCTCCCCCCCCAAGTCCTTTTGTATTCCCCTCCTCTGCCTACCCCACTCCCTTTCACGTCTGCCCCCCACCCCTCTTATGGGTCCTCATCCTCCATCAGCTCCTTTCCCGGTTTCCCCCTTCGCTTTTACTCTCCTTCCCCCCTTTTTTGTTTTCCCATCTTCTGTCCAGTTTCCCCCCACCTGCTCACGACTGTGGTATGTCACATTTGCCAACTTTTTAGTGAAGTGTTCCGGTGACTATTCAGTGTTGTTCGTCTTTCTCGTGTTGCGAACAGAAACCATGCTGTCGCTAGGTGTGAATTTTATGTCTTTTGCGAACAGAATCCAGACTGTCGCCGTGTTTTTTTAATTGTCTGTCTATTGTTTTCCCTGTCTGCTTCGTATGTATTTTAGTAGCATCATCATCCCTCTGTTGTTTGTTTTAAGTTCCACGATTTCTTTTCACCATGTTCCTCTTTAAGTCTCCGATTTTATCGCCTGTTTTTAATTATTTATTCTCTAGCACTTTCTCACAAAATCTGTAGGCTGAAGAGCGGCATACTAAGCTGCTGCCAGCCCGCCCCCTTCGGGGGGAATTGAAATTCAATAAAGAAAAAAAAAAATTTAATATTCAGAATTACGAATTTATATCAGCCATACGATCGTTGTGTCACAGTAGGACACAATCCAAGAATTCTTGACAAATTTCACCATGGTGTAGTTTTTAACTATTCCACATTAGGACGTGGAATGAACGTTTGGGCAAGCGTGGGTACAGCTTGTAGTGACTTGGTTGTGCCACCATTGCCTCGGTTGTCTGGTGTCATAATTTCTCGCAATTTTTGTTAGATGTATGGGCATAATCCCCATTATATATTCACCAACACATGTTTTTAAATTTGTAAATGACAACGTAGTTCGTTGAAACCGGTAATGTAACCCTTCCTTTTCTAAGCAAAAATTTTATGTACTGTGAGTATGGCTTCACTATTGTTGTGTCAAATAAACTTTTAAGACAGTGCTTCTCTTCGCCTGTCTATACGTAATATGTTACATTTATTTACGCTCGGAGTCAACTGCCAATTTCTTTACCAATAGCTGATCCTGCGTAGTTTTCCTGCATTCCACTGCATTGTTTCGGTGTTGCAACTTTCGTATAGACAGTAGCATCGTTCGCGAATAGCCTCACGGTGCCACCACTGTTATCGACTACATCATTTATATACACTGCGTGACAAAAAATGTGAGGCACCCAGAAGTGGAAGACAAACGAAATGGAAAGGTTGAGAGGGACTGTGATGTTTTTTCATTGATCACAAAATCGAGTTAAATTTCAAAGAATTTGGTAGTATAAGCCCACCTATCAATGAGACGTTGAACGCCCTATGGCCTGGATGAATGAACTGCTTCGATTGGGAAGTGTGTCATAAAGCTGTTGTACCCTCTGACCTGAGGTAAGCAGGGCCAACAATTGTTGTAACTCGTCTTTGATATGCTAGACACTGGCACTGGGATAGAGTTGACATCCGAGACGGTCCCACTCATGCTCTGTTGGGGAAATACACTGAAACGCCAAAGAAACTGGTATAGACATGCGTATTCAAATACAGAGATATGTACACTGGCAGAATACGGCCCTGCGCTCAAGGACGCCTATTAAGACAAGTGTCTGACGCAGTTGTTAAATCGGTTACTGCTGCTACAACAGCAGTTTATCAAGATTTAAGTGAGTTTGAATGTGGTGTTACAGTCGCCGCGCGAGCGATGGGGCGCAGCATCTCCGAGGTAGAGAGGAAGTGGGGATTTTGCCGCACAACTTTATCACGAGTGTACCGTGAATATCACGGATCCGGTAAAACATCAAATCTCCGACATCTCTGGCCGGAAAAAGTTCCTGCAAGAACGGGACCAACGGCGACTGAAGAGAATCATTCAACGTGACAGAAGTGCAACCATTCCGGTAACTGCTGCAGATTTCAGTGCTGGGCCATCAAGTATCAGTGTGCGAACCCTTCAACGAAAATCATCGATATAGGCTTTCGGAGCCGAAGGGCCACTCTTGAACTCTTGATGACTGCACGACACAAAGCTTTACGCCTCGCCTGGAACCGTCAACACAGAAAATGGACTGTTGATGACTGGAAACATGTTGCCTGGTCGGACGAGTCTAGTTTTAAATTGTATCGAGCGGATGGAGGGGTACGGGTATGGAGACAACCTCGTGAATTCATGGGCCCTGCATGTCAGCAGAGGTCTGTTCAAGCTGGTGGAGGCTCTGTAATGGTGTGGGGCGTGTGCAGTTGGAGTGATATGAGACCCATGATATGTCTCGATACTACTCCGACAGGTGACACGTACGTAGGCATCCTGTCTGGGCACCTGCATTCATTCATGTCCATTGTGCATTCCGACGGTCATGGGCAATTCCAGCAGAACAATTCGACACCCCAGACGTCCAGAATTGTTATAGAGTGGCCCCAGGAACGCTCTTCTGAGCTTAAACACTTCCGCTGGCCACCAAACTCCCCATACATGAACATTATTTAACATGTCTGGGATGCCTTGCAACATGCTGTTCAGGAGAGATCTCCACCCCCTCGTACTCTAAGGGACTTAGGGACAGTGCTGCAGGATTCATGGTTTCAACTCCCTCGAGTACTACTTCAGACATTAGTCGAGTCCATACCACGTCGTGTTGCACCACTTCTGCGTGCTCGGCCGGGGGGCATATTAGGCAGTTGTACCAGTTTGTTTGGCTATTCAGTGTATCTGGGGACCTTTGTGGCATCAGGAACGCCTCGGTATCATACAGGCAGTTCATGGATATACGGGCCATTTGTGGACGGGCATTGTACTGTTGAAAAATGTAACCAGTTATTATTGCAAGAGGGGTAACGCATGAGAACAAAGCATATCCGTGATGTACCGTTGTGCAGTCACAGTTTCCTTAATGACTACCAACCGTAACCTAAATCATACCCGGTGGCTTTTCACACCGTGCCGCCATGATCAACACCGCTGTGCCACTCCAAAACATTGGAAGAAAGGAACTCTATCCAGGTCGCCGCCATACTCACTGCCAATGGTCATCCGGAATTGTGCAGAACAGTGAATCATCCCTGAATACAATCAACGCCATTCATCAGCAGTCCACGCTTCCCAGTCACGGCACCATTCCATTAGCAGCCGTTTATGTAACGGTATTAACGACAATCTACTCATGGGATGCTAATTCCCTAGTCGGGCTGTTGCTTGTCTCCGACCAATGGTGGAGGATGGCATAGAATGTCACAGGGAGCCCATTGCTTGCTATTGGATGTAATGCACTTAAGTGAATGGGTTACAATATGGTTGGTGCCACATTCATCATCTGTGCCGATCAGACGTCGTCGACCGGAAACTTGTCGACGGGCATCGCTGCCCATACATTACTATGAAATCATTCAAGTCACTGTCACATCCGAATACCTTCCAGATATGGATACTGTACGATTCGACCAGCCGGCTAAAAGGAGGCCCACAATGAGGTCCCTTTGCAACTCTAATCACTCACAGGTATACTGGTGGTATGTACGTTTACGAAGTTATATTGACACCCTATCATGTCCTGTGGCTGCTTCACGACTTTGTTAGCCAATGTACATCTACATCTACGTGATTACTCTGCTATTCACAATAACGCGCCTGGCAGAGGGTTCAATGAAACATCTTCATGCTGTCCTTCTACCGTTCCACTCTCGAACGGCACGCGGGAAAAACGAGCACTTAAATTTTTCCGTGCGAGCCCTGATTTCTCTTGTTTTATCGTGATGATCATTTCTCCCTATGTAGGTGGGTGCCAACAGGATGTTTTCGCAATCGAAGGAGAAAACTGGTAATTGAAATTTCATGAGAAGATGCCGTCGCAACGAAAAACGCCTTTGTTTTAGTGATTGCCACTCCAATTCACGTATCATGTCTGTGACACTATCTCCCTTATTTCGAGATAATACAAAACGAGCTTTCCTTCTTTGTACTTTTTCGATGTCATCCGTCAGTCCCAACTGATGCAGATCCCACACCGCACAGCAGTACTCCAGAATAGGGCGGACAAACGTAGTGTAAGCAGTCTCTTTGGTAGACCTGTTGCACCTTCTAAGTGTTCTGTCAATGAATCGCAGTCTTTGGTTTGCTCTACCCACAGTATTATCTATGTGATCGTTCCAATTTAGGTTATTTGTAATTGTAATCCCTAAGTATTTAGTTGAATTTACAGCACTCAGATTTGTGTGACTTATCGCGTAATCGAAATTCAGCTGATTTCTTTTAGTACTCATGTGAATAACTGCCACTTTTCGCACCATACAGATATCTTATCTAAATCATTTTGCAAGTCGTTTTGTTCATCTGATGACTTTACAAGACGGTAAATGACAGCATCATCTGCAAACAATCTAAGACGGCTACTCAGATTGTCTACTATGTCGTTAATATAGATCAGGAACAATAGAGGACCTATAACACTTCCTTGGGGAACACCGGATATTACTTCTGTTTTACTCGATGACTTTCCGTCTATTACTACGAACTGTGATCTTTCTGACAGGAAATCACGAATCCAGTCGCACAACTGAGACGATACTCCGCAGGCACGCAGTTTGATTACAAGACGCTTGTGAGGAACGGTGTCGAAAGCCTTCTGGAATCAAAAAATATGGAATCAATTTGCCATCCACTGTCGATAGCTCTTATTAATTCATGAGTATAAAGAGCTAGTTGTGTTTTAAAAGAACGATATTTTCTGAATCCGTGCTGACTATATGTCAATAAATCGTTTTCTTCGAGGTACTTCATAATGTTCGAATACAAATGGTTCAAATGGCTCTGAGCACTATGGGACTGAGCTTCTGAGGTCATCAGTCCCCTAGAACTTAGAACTACTTAAACCTAACTCACCTAAGGACATCACACACATCCATGCCCGGGTCAGGATTCGAACCTGCGACCGTAGCGGTCCCGCGTTTCCAGACTGTAGCGCCTAGAACCGCTCGGCCACCCCGGCCGCCTGTTCGAATACAGTATATGTTCTAAAACCCTACTGAAAATCGACGTTAGTGATATAGGCCTGTAATTCAGAGGATTACTCCTACTTCCCTTTTTGGGTATTGGTGTGACTTGAGCAATATTCCAGTCTTTAGGTAGGTGTCTTTCTGTGAGCGAGTGGTTGTATATAATTGCTAAATATGGAGTTATTTTATCAGCATACTCTGAGAAGAACCTGACATGTATACAATATGGACCGGAGGCCTTGCCTTTATTAAGTGATTTAAATTTTAAATAGTACGTGCCCTATTACATGTACGCTGTCTGAATTTTTACAGACACCCTCTGTGTGATGAAAGACGTTTCTCTTGCAGCACTTAAAACAACCTCATAAACGTACTAGACTGGTTGACAATACTCAACAGTATTCGAATGAGTGTTTTGTAAGTTACTTATTTCATGGATAAATTTCCTTAGGAACCGGGCAAGGCCGGTGTGGCCGTGCGGTTCTAGGCGCTTCAATCTGGAACCGCGTGACCGCTACGGTCGCAGGTTCGAATCCTGCCTCGGTCATGGATGTGTGTGATGTCCTTAGGTTAGTTAGGTTTAAGTAGTTCTAAGTTCTAGGGGACTGATGACCACAGATGTTAAGTCCCATAGTGCTCCGAGCCATTTGAACCATTTGAACCGGGCAATGAATTTCAGCCTTGCACCTGCTTCTCTTCCCATTAATTCCATATATTCTTTTCACCTGTGGTCGCTCCGACCGGACATCCCTCGATGTTTTATGGTGCCAATGTTTCCATTAATTTATTGTGAATATTATAGTAGAAAACTAATGAGACTTATCGCCTTATTACGGATAATACGTAACGTTAGTTTACGTTCAGGGTCAACAGCCAGTCCATACTTTGCAGGTCTTGCATTTCGTATATATCTGAGCTTGCGTTCTATACTTCGTCGTAGATTATGGAAAACTCCAGGTGTATTCCGTACTTGGCGCAATCTAGTTTGGATACGCTCCCTCAGAACATCGACAATGGGTACGGGAGTTGAATACACCAAGCACTTTAAATGTCCTCAAAGAGAAATACCATTGGATACAAATCTGGCGATCGGTCAGGCCATGCAATGGGTCTCCCTCGAGCAATCCGGCTGTTCGGAAACTAGTTATGCAGATACTAGAGAACTAGCCGTGTAAATTGAGGTGGAGCACTGTCGTGCATAAACCACATTCGTTGGATGAGAAGCAACTCATGTATGGAAACAATAGATACATTTGTCCAGTAAGATTCTGAGGAAAAATGTTGAGGCCAGTGACATGATCGTGAATTATTTCAGCCCACATGTTGACGCTGAACCTCTGTTGATGTCTATGTTGTCGATCTAAATGGTTCAAATGGCTCTGAGCACTATGGGACTTAACATCTTAGGTCATCAGTCCCCTAGAACTTGGAACTAATTAAACCTAACTAACCTAAGGACATCACACACATCCATGCCCGAGGCAGGATTCGAACCTGCGACCGTAGCAGTCGCGGGGTTCCGGACTGAGCGCCTAGAACCGCGAGACCACCGCGGCCGGCGTTGTCGATCTTCATGAGGGTTTTCATAATACCAGACATGATTGTTAGGATAACTGAAGATCTCATCACGTAAAAAGTGACCCTCATCACTGAATAAGGAATGTGCTAATAACTGCAGAAACGCATTACATAACTCTAACATGAGTTCACAGAAAGTTATTCTAGGCTGGAAGTCCGTCTCATTTAACACTTGCAGCCGTTAAAAGTGAGACGGGTACAAAAGATGTTCATGCAGAATGTTCCACATCGTCAAGTGATACCAAGCGAGGTGGCGCAGTGGTTATCACACTGGACTCGCATTTGGGAGCACGAGGATTGAATCCCCCCTCCGGCCATCCGGAGCTAGGTTTCCCTTTATTTCCTTAATTTCTCCAGGGAAGTGGTGGGATCGTTTGCTTCAAAAGAGGATGGAGCCGATATCCTTCTCCATCCTTTCGTAATATGAGCTTGTGCAGTCTCTAATGACTGCTCTGTCGATGGGACGTTAAACTCTAATCTTAATTCCTTTGTTTCGTCGTGTGATTAACGCCTTCCCTTCTCGCAATTCTCTTAAGAGTTGATGTAGTGTTATCTACAGGTTTAAGAACCCGTTCTTTAAGCTCTGGCGTATGTAGAACATACATCGTGTGGTCTCGCACCATCTGCATCTTTCTTGTCTATTGAGCTGTCTCTATCAAACGTTGGCGAGGTTGTAGAAGCGTTTTTGGATAAGGTAACTGCCTACAAGGCTAACGTTCGGCATAAAGGTGACGTGCTGTGTCCCCGTTTCCATCTGCAAGTCCATACATGTAGTGCATAACCGTCATTTTAGTCACTGGATACATCGTTGTGATGTGTTATGATGGAAGTTATTCGCGAAAAGAACAAACAACAAGAAGACAAAACATAAAAATTCAATGACCAACTGTAAACAAGAAACTGAGCTAAAATGCACATTTGAGGAAATTACACAACCAGGGGTCACTACATGGAACTTCTTTGATCCGTCACTTAAAGTGACTTTTTTGACCCATGTTCATAGGAACTTTTTGTAGTGTTCTGATGTCAAGAATAAATCATTAAAGTTTCTGGCACGTAGTTTCATACACCCTGTATGCATACAGGGCGTAATGGGTGTTCAAATGGTTCAAATGGCTCTGAGCACTATGGGACTTAACTTATGACGTCATCAGTCCCCTATAACTTAGAACTACTTGAACCTAACTAACCTAAGGACATCACACACCAGACTCGAGAAATTAAAAAGGTAAATACTACATACCAGTTATTCTAAAATATGCGACATATAGATTATAGTTAATATTGTGTGCAGCACGACATCATTCAGTCCTCAAACAGAGCTTTTGCATCTGTCGACTTCGTACTGTTTTACATCGTCATTACCAGTCGCAAATACACACAATGTTGCCGTAGTTAATTTACTTTCTGGATAGTTCATTCAGATTTAAGTCGTATTCTATTAAACGGGATTTCTTAGATGCAAACATTTACCAGAATTTCTGTTAACTGTACTCGTAACTAGAGAGCAAACCTGCTTTCACGAAACAGCTTCACGATTATCGCCGGCAAGGCGGCGGTTGTGGGCCGGTATTAAACAAGTGCGCACTGCGCTACGAGGCCGGGCGGTAGGCTTCGGCCGCTGCTAATGCGGCGCGGGAGATACCGGCAGCTGTTGTCTGTCTCTCATTTCCTCTGCGGAAATTGTGCCGGACCCAGATAGTTGCAGGTACCGCTCGCTCTACTAACCGCTGCCGCCGCCTTCTGCTGCGCGATAAGGCCGCACTCAGTCGCACGCAGGGTAAATGGTCTCCCCGCGGCAGCCGGACTCCACGACACGAAACAGCTTCCGTGATCCAAAGTAGCCGTCTGTTGCGTGTCTTTTTTTCTGCGGCGTAGTCGTTCACTGGGAATAACGAAGAAAAAATGAATGGCCATGTTTCGGCATGAGAGTAAAATGTCTGAAGTGGATTCTGAAGGAAAAAGTGATACAACAGCGGGAAAAAAATAAATAAAGATTATCAGTAATTCTCAGTCGTCAACCCGCAAGTTCATAACAATACGTCTGAATGGTTGATTGGTAAAAGGTACCTCAGTCATATTTTTGACTTACTGAGATAATTATATTTTCGCTATCTGTAGGGGATTTACACACGTTTGAGTGTCAAAACGTGGCTTAGTCAAGCAGTCTTTCTGCTTGTTACAGCCACTGTCTTTTCTGAAATGAGTGACAAAAGGTACCGAAGTCAGTGACTCCTGTCGCTTTTAACACTCAGTTGTTGGTAACACTGCAAATTGTTTTCTGCTGCTTGTTCTTTTGCTTCTTTTGTTTGTTGAGCTGTGTATATGGTAATTATTGGCAAAAAGTGAAAGTTTTTATTATAGTGTTATGAACGTATGGTAATTATTACAAAATGAGTGAAAGTAGCGATTTACATGACAGTCTATCAAAAACACGAAAGAGGAAGGAACACCCAAAACCTTACAAAAGGTATGTTATTATAAAGTTGAAATTACAAGTCAAAGTACGCAATGGACACGGAGGAAAAGAGCACCAAAGTTGATCAACCCTTTCAACTTGCAGGTAAAGAGCTAATTATTGTAAAACGTACTGTTGTATGTTTGGGAAACTGTCTGATATAGATATGTAGCTTACCACAATGAATAGTTCAGTACGTAGACAGTAGATTTGTACCTAATGGTAAATGCCTGGAACTACGAGACTGTTTGTTTACACATAACATTACCGCTGGGAACGAAAATAATCATTATTCATTTCAATCTTATTAATCTTTACGAAATTTGCCGACATAGATAAAGCCTTGGTATAAAACTCTTTATATGCTGATGTGCAATCTAAAGATCAACAAGATTTGCATTTAAAACGGATGACAGAGATGCTAAGAATGATGATGCATATTTCAGGAGAAACTCATTTAAATACCATGTAATTCGTCGTGCCGGGAGTTTTTGTTTAAAGCTGTGTGATATGACTGAGAAGCTAATTAAACGTATTAGACAGTTACTTCTGGAAGTAAAATTACACGTGACAAACGTGGCAGACGTTCTTGTGTATGGGAAAATTGGCCCAAGCGAACTTATGAAGATACGTGAACATATAAGCTCTTTTCCCATGTGCAAAACGCACTATGTATCTGGTACAAACTTCAGTTATTTACCATCTGAACTGTCCGTTAAAGAAATATATGAATTGTATAACGTAAAATATCCTGGTACAAATATCAAGTATGAGTTTCTCAATACATATTTCAAAGAAAATTTTAAGCTAAAGCTCGAAAACCACAGATTGACAACTGTTGCTTTTGTGAAGAAAAAAAGTTGCCAAAATGTAGCCCTCATTTACAGGATACTGCGAAACAAGTCGCGACTGCAGAATTAATGGCGCACATGAGTCGAGCTAAACAGTTCAAATCTGCTCTTAATGAAACAACAAAAACGTGTAAAGAAAATGAAAAAAAATTCAGGCCTTATATTTGACTATATGCAAAATGCAAGTTTACCGAAGATACCTGTTCAGGAAATTTACTACTTGAGGCTACTCACAATGAAAGTTTTTTTCTATTTTCAACAACAAAACAGAATTAGCCCATTAATAGATGCGCCTTGATGGCCAGGTCCACAAAGGGCCCGATAAAGTTGCTTCCTTCCTGTTGGACTACATTGAAAACCATTTACCCGATACAGCTACCGAGTTACAGCTGTTTCCGGATAATTGCCCCATGCTAAATAAAATTTATACCTTGTCAAGAGCCTGTCTTGCCCTAACCATTATGTGCAGGTTTAAAACGATTAAACAGCTTTTTTTTTTTCTTTTACGTGGTCATTCATACAAACCATGTGACCGAACATTCAGGGTAATAAAACCCCGAATAAGATATGTGACTGTGTTTGCGAGCTTATAGCCAATGCTGAGAAAAAAACATGCAGGGACAATTTCGCCTGTCGAGACTGACAAGGTCAGTAAGTGTTCTACTTGGTGGCCTACTTATTAGAAGAAGTCGACAACTTCTCTTGAAACCATATATCTTCCAAGAAATGTAAGAGAGCAGTATGTTTTTCCAAATATCATTATTCTGAATACTCTCATGAGCACTGTAGGAACAAGTGTGTACATAAAATCAGGTGATTTTCGACGCCTGAACACCTTTATTCTCAAGAACACTAATCAAGTATCTTTATCTAGTCAAGAAGCTTATCCACAAGGAAAAATACCTATCAAAAATAGCAAAATTGAAGACTGAAAGACAATTATGCCGTATATTGTAGAAATCACAAAGGATTTTACCATCAACTTTTACGGTGCCCAGTAGTATCTGTTTCTCTCAATGATAATTAGCAAGGTTCAGAAAAAGAAGTCTCTGTAATTAATAGTATTCATTAACTATTAAAGATTTGTATTTTTAATGTGAGGTAATGAGTTCGATTCATTCAAAGATGCAAATCTACGATTTCAAGGTCCTGTAATACAAAGAGTCAACAAGTTTAAATACCTCGAGAACTGGCTTTGTGAAGACTGGCGAACAGACTTGGAAATAAAATGTCGCATAGAGAACGCCCGAAACGCCTTTAAGAATATTCTTACAATCACAGACGTAGACCTAAACCTTAGAGTCCGATTTGTAAAATGCTATATCTGGTCCGTGCTTCTATATGGCTCTGAAGGATGGACACAAAACATGACAACAACGAAGAGGCCTTTGAGATGAAGATTTATCGCAGAATGCTTAAAATACCGTGGACTGCAAGAATAGCCAACACTGAAGTACTGGAACGAATGAACAAGCAGCAAGAAATGTTGACAGTGCTGATAAGAAGAAAAACTGCATACCTGTGACATATAGTACGGAACACCAAATATATGCTTCTGCGGTTAATAATAGAAGGGAAGATTGAAGGAAAAAGAAGACAAGGGCGAAGAAGAACATCCTGGTAGGACAATATAAAGCAGTGAACAGGACTACGAAGTATAGACCAGCTACTACATACTGTTGTTCACAGAAGAAAGATGCAACATGTGGTCGACAACATCCATTAATGGATAAGCAGCAGCAGAAGAAGAAGAATGATATTACTCATTATTTAATAAAAAATCTGCGTTTTTTGAAGAAAAACCATACTTTAAATTTTATTGAGTGTTAGAAGTAACTAAGTCGACAAGACAAAATATTTTTTTCTAGTTTCCTATTAGGTGTGTACCTAATTGTAGCTCTGTGAACATATTTTAATATGTAATTTTACCAAAGCACTATTTAATAACATACAAGAAAAAATATTTTAACAAAACTATTAAAAAGTTACCTTTTAACAATCACCAATGCGTTTGGGTTTTACTGGAACTCGCAAGAGAAATCTTGTAAGCCTCTTTTTAACAAGATGGCAATATTACACTACTGGCCATTAAAATTGCTACACCACGAAGATGACGTGCTACAGACGCGAAATTTAACCGACAAGAAGAAGATGCTGTGATATGCAAATGATTAGCCTTTCAGAGCATTCACACAAGGTTGGCGCCGGTGCAACACCTACAACGTGCTGACATGAGGAAAGTTTCCAACCGATTTCTCATACACAAACAGCAGCTGACTGGCGTTGCCTGGTGAAACGTTGTTGTGATGCCTCGTGTAAGGAGGAGAAATGCGTACCATCACGTTTCCGACTTTGATAAAGGTCGGATTGGAGACTATCGCGATTGCGGTGTATCGTAACGCGACATTGCTGCTCGCGTTGGTCGAGATCCAGTGACTGTTAGGAGAATATGGAATCGGTGGGTTCAGGAGAGTAATACGGAACGCCGTGCTGGACCCCAACGGCCTTATATCACTAGCAGTCGAGATGACAGGCATCTTATCAGCACGGCTGTAACGGATCGTGCAGCCACGTCTTGATCCCTGAGTCAACAGATGGGGACGTTTGAAAGACAACAAAAATCTGCACGAACAGTTCGACAACGTTTGCAGCAGCATGGACTATCAACTCAGAGACCACGGCTGCGGTTACCCTTGACGCTGCATCACAGACAAGAGCGCCTGCGATGGTGTACTCAACGACGAACCTGGGTGCACGAATAGCAAAACGTCATTTTTTCGGAGGAATCCAGTTTCTGTTTACAGCATCATGATGGTCGCATCCGTGTGGCGACATCGCGGTGAACGCACATTGGAAGCCTGTATTCGTCATCGCCATACTGGCGTATCAACCGGTGTGATGGTATGGGGTGCCATTGGTTACACGTCTTGGTCACCTCTTGTTCGCATTGACGGCACTTTGTACAGTGGACGTTACATTTCAGATGTGTTACGACCCGTGGCTCTACCCTTCATTCTATCCCTGTGAAACGCTACATTTTAGCAGGATAATGCACGACCGCATGTTGCAGGTCCTGTACGGGCCTTTCTGGATACAGCAAATGTTCGACTGCTGCCCCGGCCAGAACATTCTCCAGATCTCTCACCAACTGAAAACATCTGGTCAATGGTGGCGGAGCAACTGGCTCGTCACAATACGCCAGTCACTACTCTTGCTGAACTGTGGTATCGCGTTGAGGCTGCATGGGCAGCTGTACCTGTACACGCCATCCAAGCTCTGTTTGACTCAATGCCCAGGCGTATCAAAGCCGTTATTACGGCCAGATGTGGTTGTTCTGGCTACTGATTTCTGAGGATCTATGCACGCAAATTGCGTGAAAATGTAATCACATGTCAGTTCTAGTGTAGTATATTTGTCCAATGAATACCCGTTTATCATCTGCATTTCTTCTTGGTATAGCAATTTTAATGGCCAGTAGTGTAATTTCAGCCTCACAGTAGATTTATACATGGATGTGATTTGTTGCCATTAATTCATTCAGTGTTCACAAATACATTAGAAAGAAAATGATCTGCACTGCTCTATAGTGAATGTAACTTTGCGGAAGCTACAACATCCTTGGACAAGCTATCTAAGGAAAACCAAATTTCTGACAGACAGCACTAGACAGAACGGAACGTCCGTCTTGTAGCAGTGTGTGCACCTTTCCGAAACTTGCTGGCAGATTAAAACTGCCTGCCAGTCTGCCACACGAACAACCAACATTGTCTTTCATTCTAAAAACAAGCCCTTAAACTGTAGCTAACCCATTTATTCGCTGTATCCTTCCTTCCTTGAGGAGAGAGCTTGTGTGTGGGCGAGCCGTTGGGTCGGAATAGAGCCTGGATGGCTCAGTCATTAAGAGCATTGTCCGCAAAAGGCAATGTTCCAGATTCGAGGCGCGGTGCGGCACTCTTTTAATCTTCTAGGTAGTTTCAGACAACATTACTGTTTTCAGATTTAGATTGAAGTTATTCCTTCTTGAGAATTCCTTCCATAGAACAGTACCCGAGTAGAAAAAAAAATGCTGAATCATTAATACGTCATTATGGAACCGTTTAAATGGATTTTTGTAAGAAATGAGTGCATCTGTGTTTCAACTGACAAGTTTCACAACATGAAATTAAATGTCAGTGCGATGTATGGAGCACGTAAGTAACTGACTACAACGTCTGTGTTCTCCCACCGACACGCAGCAAAAAATGTTGCCGCCTCACTCGGAAAAGAAAATAAGAAGAGCAATATAGCCATGTACATGTGTGGCTGCTTCCCGGAGGAGATCTGGCCTTTGGTAGCACAAATCCATTGCTTCGAATTTTCAGAGCATTATTAGTCTGCCGGAGGACAGAGGCCAGATGACAAATGGGGCAGGAGCTGACCATTGTATCAGCCGCGCTCCACTCCCCCTGGGAGTAAAATTCGAGATTACGCTCGGGTCCGGTTGCTCCCTCTGCAGAGAACCACCCACTCCAATCTGGCCGCCACTTGTCAGCTGGTTGTGTATTATGTCATGTCTATCGCGTTCCTTTAGAGGCGGCTCTCGCTGTGGAACTGAGAGGCAATATTTTAGCCGTGAAGCGTCCTAACAAAAACTTGTAGTGCTCTTGTTTTGTTTGAAGTGATCTGGATAACGATGAACCATTAAAAGTAAAGGCATAGCTAGATCGCAGATTTCACACAACCATTTAAATAAGTAGTGCCATTATTTTGTCATCAGTCTTTCGTTTGTTTTTTCTGTGATTATCGTCTTCTTTATTTCCCCTTATCGACCATAACCACCAACCACGATTATATAAGTTTTATCTCCATGGAATAATTTAATCCAGCTATTTTGAAATTATCTCGCCCTCATTTTTGCTACTTTTCAAAACTTTTCGGTCCATTTATAACAGACTATTCACCAAACAGACATTCCCAAAGAGTTTTTGCAATTCATTCTTTAATATAGTCCAGGAACATAATATTATTGTCATTCTCCTTCACTGTATCCATATTCCTGTTCCCAACCACTCTTTTTACAAGCTCCAATAAAAATGTACATTTGCACCATAGTTTATTGATTCATGTGAAACGATCTGCGTTTCCCACGTCTTTATTTCCACCTGGTTTAATCATCCACTCCAATCCTACTTTTGAGTTATCATTCCACGCTAGACTATCAACATCTTTCTCGAGCTCTATAAATTGATCCAGATTTCCTGTAATGCATCCAAGTCTCACTAGATGTCAAGTCGCAAATGCTTCTTAGGCATTTTGAAAGTTATTGAAATCGACACTGGTTATTCTTTAGAGCGTCTTCACTTTTTGTATCTGCATTGTTATGTTATACCTACGTCAACCATTTAGTAGCGCAGTGTGTGAGCGGGATCGTGCTACAATATTCTCTCGTCTATATCTTTAATTGGTTTGGAAATCTCACAGCCCATCTATTGCTTCATAGATATCTGAAACCGGTTCCAGAGATCTCCAGATTAACATAGGTACTGTTCATTTTTTTTTATAACTCTGAAGATATCTTTTTGACTCCAACCGACATGTTTTTGTTTCAACATAAATCCTTCAGTGCCCTAAGCAATTCATATTGCAGCCAAGCAGTAAGTATTTCTTCCATATTCATGCCTTTCTGTATCCGCTACCGAACCATTGTTTTGTCTTCGTGGTAAGTTTCCGTTTGTCTATTTTTGTTTCCAATATACATTTCATTTTAGGCCCATTGTCTCCTTTCCTTAGCACTGTCCGATACACCTATATGGTACGACCATTCTTTGCACATCATGGAAAGAATAAAGGTAGCAGTCTTTAAAGATCCATTTTTATGATGAGGTTATTAGGGCCAGAAGAGAAACTTACATTATACAAGCGTGGAAAGGAGCTCGGTTATGGCCTTCACAAAGCAACCATCTCATCAATGAACTTACAAATTCCTGCATTACAGTTGCTGATGAGATAACACGTCAGCTCATTTCGATGGTGCTAAGTCACCTTATATTAATACTTGGCGACAGGGAGCGTGGGCATCTTTTACTCCCTTGATATGAAAAGAAATGTCATGAATGCACCTCGTCCTTTGTCCTGTAGCTGAACAATTTTTAACATCTGTATAACAATATCAAAAATGTGGCATCCTTCATTTAGCTTCATATGGTAATATATTGCTATGAAAAGGATGATTAAAGCAGTAAAACTGTGCATTAGTTCAGATACCTCACCCTGTCGTTGTAAACATCAGTCACCTACGTAGCAATGAGGACAGGAAATACCAAGGCTATAACACGCCCGGCGTGCCAATCTAAGGTACTGGAGGAAACAGTGCACCGAACGTAGCAGCTGAACATCTTTCAATGGCGACTCTTCAGATGGTACGGTTTATGTGTAGAGAGATCAACGACAGCTTTCAAAGGAAAAATTTTAAGGAAACAACAAAAAACGGCGGAAAAATGGTATAAGATTGCCGACTAGGGTGAATGATCATATACGCTTTGAAAACACTGTGGCTAAAGAGAGTCACTTTTACCGAGTTGAATGGTGCAGTACTAAAGCACTAGAGTCGCATTCAGAAGTACAGCGGTTCAGATCCTCGTTCACACGTTCAAATCTCTAATGATTTTCTCGCCGACTAGACGTTAAACCCTAACCTTCCTTCTTCTATTAGAGTCGCAAATCTTGTATGTTTCCGTTGCCATTAAAATCTATGAGTCTTTCGACGGAACCGGTCTGCAGATATACTAAGAAGACAAATTTAAACAGAATATCCACAGATCGGATGAAGGATTGCCCTACTAGAAGATGTGCTGCGTATGACGCTGCATCTTGCGACTACAGCGCCTTTTGTTACGGTCATATGTATAGTCAACATGGCAGACGCCGCATGCTAGTAAATTTTGAAAGTGAGATGATAATCGGTGCAAGACGCATGGTATATAGCATATCGGAGATTACACAAAAGATGGGGTTTCGAAGGTCAGCAGAGTGCAAAGTGGATCGGCCGTCACGTCGCTTCCGCAAAGCCACAGGGTGCAATCAAAAATGGCTCTGAGCACTATGGGACTCAACTGCTGTGGTCATCAGTCCCCTAGAACTTAGAACTACTCGAACCTAACTAACCTAAGGACATCACACACACCCATGCCCGAAGCAGGATTCGAACCTGCGACCGTAGCAGCAGCGCGGCTCCGGACTGGAGCGCCTAGAACCGCACAGCCAACGCGGCCGCAGGGGGCAATCGCCGGTCTACTATGAATGAGATGAATGTGGAGAGACAGGGACTCCTTTATACCACGACTTTACAGCACAGGCTACGATCGACCTATGGCCGCCCAGTTATCATAAAATTTTTAATAAGTTACTGTACAGTGGAATTTTTATTTTTTGAAGGCAAAGTGAAAGAATATGAAAGTGGCGTCGATACTGAATCCGTTTATTTAATAGTGTTTGTTTTTCATTATTTCTGTATTTTATAATCATTATTTGTGATTACCACTGGTGAAAGAAATGCGGAAGTACCGGTATCGCAAAATCGTTTAAATATTTCGTTTTAGTCGTGTATATGTGATAAGCATTAGTAACACGTGAGCGGCGTGTTTGTAGGGGTAGCCGAATATTAAAGCTAGAGACAGTACATCTGTCCGTTTAATACCAAACCGGTCTCGTGAAATCTTTCGAGGTGAACCATTCATGAGACGCAGCAGCTTCATATAATCAATCACAGCATGTTTCATTACAACTACTATCGCTGCTTTTAATTAGTATACGTAGTTTACGAGCTAAGTAAATACGAAAACGAAGTACAATAGTAAGCTGTTCTGATGAAGTAGGATTTAAATGTCAGTTTTCATTCTGGTGAGATCAGACAAATGTGGCAGGTTTTCTTTCATTTTCCCTCCTCGTCCTTCGCGAAGTTCGTAGTTGTCCCGTGATTAGGGCTCGGAGCGGGGCGAGAGTGCGAATTGTGTCGTAATGAAGTGCGGGAAGCTGCGCTCGTTAGGCGTCAACTGTCAGCCGGGCGCGTGCCTGCCTCGCATTCCGGCCCGAATTAGAGGAAACGCCGAGCGCCGACCTGCCGTTCAATATTTTCGTGCCCTTTGTCCCCGGGCGAGCCACCCCGCCCCCGCTCCTTAATGCTTTTTGTTCGTTTCGTGAAAGAAGAATGTCAATTTTTCAAAGCTCGCAGCGGCGGTGCCGGCTCCGGGGGGCGGGCTGTTTGTTCTGTTATCACCGCTGCTCGCCTGCAGCGTGCCTCTGGATGCGGAGCTGTGTTTGTTTTTGTGATGTGAGCCCGGCTCCCGCTGACCCGCTCACTCTCTAATGTTTAATATCTTGTCGACAGCTAGATATCTTAGTCGCGCCGCTCCCGGCAGAGCCTCGAGGGCTGCAGAGGGACGAGTAAACCACTAGAAAACTAATGATACCACAGGTGCTCTTATTCACTGGCTGTTAACTTGCCAATCTAAACTGAAACGACGGTCTCGACAACATTTTTAGCTCGCACCTTCAGAAATAGTATTTTCTGGCAACATGCGAAGAAAGATACAAGTTCAATATCACGTCCACCATGACGTTATTAGGGGCATGTATACTCTACAAACCACTGTGAAGTGACACAGGGCACTTTCCATTGTACCGCTTACGAGGGATTCTTCCCATTCCATTCGCATATGGATCAGGGGAAAGATGATTACAAAAATCCGTTTTGCACGCTGCAGTTACGCTAAACTTGCCTTCGCTGTCCCTGGGGAGCGATACGTAAGGTGTAGAATATTCCTACATTACTCCCTTGAAGCTGATTTGTAAGTTTTGTAAGTAGGTTTACGCGAGACAGTTAAAGCGTCAGCCAGTTTTTCAGCATCACTATAACTCTCACATATGGATCAAACAAACCTCTGATCATTTTTGAACCCTTTCATTGTGTGCTTCAAAAATCTCCAGTTAGTCTTATACGGGTCCCACAAACTAGAGTAATATCGACTTTGGACCACACGAGTGTTCCGTACGCAGCCTCCTTCACAGACTGACTGCGCATTTCCAGTATCCAACCAGTTAAACGAAGTCGGCCACCTGATTTATCTGCGGCTGATCCCATGTTATCCCTCCATTTCACATCCTACAAACAGTTACATCAAATAGTAGTATGTGCTGACAGATTCCGGTTGTGCCTCATTCAAATTGCCGGCCAGTGTGGCCGTGCGGTTCTAGGCGCTCAGTCCGGAACCGCGTGACTGCTACGGTCGCAGGTTCGAATCCTGCCTTGGGCATGGATGTGTGTGATGTCCTTAGGTTAATTACGTTTAAGTAGTTCTAAGTTATAGGGGACTGATGATGTTAAAGTCCCATAGTGCTCAGAGCCATTTGAACCATCATTCAAATTTTAGCTATTTTTGTAATGTTCACAGTTTTACGTTTATGAGCGTTTAAGACAAGTTTGCGGTCTTTACACCGCTTATCAAGGTTTGAATAAATATGTTTGCAGCTCTTTTTCAGATATTACTCTATTATACACTCAAAGATAAAAAAAGAGATGCACCATGAAGAAATTTTCCGAATGGCACAGAAATCGGTAGATGTGATGCACATGTACAGACAAATAGATGATTACAGTTACAGAGAAATTGGACGTTTTATTGAGGAGAAAGTGCTTCACAAATTGGGCAAGTCAGTAACGCTTTGGTCCATCTCTGGCCCTTATGAAAGTAGTTATTTAGCTTAGCCCTGATTGATAGAGTTGTTAGATGCCTTCGTGAGAGATATCGTGCCCAAATTTGTGCAGTTGGCACGTTAGATCGTCAAAATACCGAGCTGGTTGGAGGGCCCTGCCCATAATGTTCCAAACCTTCAATTTGGGTGGAGATCCTCCAGCCTTGCTGGTCAAGGTATGGTTCAGCAAGCACAAAACAGAATAAACCCTCGCCGTGTGCAGGTGGGCCATATCTTGCTGAAATGTAAGCCCAGGATAGCTTGCCACTAAGGAAAACAAAACGGGGCGTATAATACCGTCGACGGGCCGCTGTTCTATGATGATGCCGCGCGTGACAAGCAAAAGGGTCCTGTTGCGAAAATAATTGGCACCTCAGACCATCACTCCTGGTTGTTAGGTTATATGGCAGACGATAGTCAGGGTGTTTCCCACTGATGTCTGGGGCGTCTGCAGAGACGGATTCGCTGGTCATTGGGCCTTAGTTCAAAGCGAGACTCATCCCTGAACACAATAATTCTACTCCAGTCAATGAGATTTCCGACTGAACACGTGTCTGGAGACACCCCATACGGTGAGTGTCACAGTCCGACAATCAGGAGTGATGTCTTGAGATGCCATTACTTTTCATAGTAGGAGTGCTTGGTTCTCAGCCACAGCACACCTACAGCACAGCAGTACGACGAGGATATTCTATGCCCCGTTCTAATGTGCTTCATTTGAAGCCATCCTGGACTTACACTTCAGCAAAACAATGTCCGTCGGCACACGACGAGAATTTCTGCTGTTTATCTTCGTGTTTGCCAAACCGTATCTTGGTCAGCAAGATCATCGGACCACCCTCCAACTGAGAATGGGGAGCAAATGGAAAATCACTAAGATCGACTCCTCAGGTAGTCAGGTCGCTCCCAAAATGGCGAGGGACGGTCAGCAGGGCCCAGAACGCCGAAAGACTGCATGCCAGTGTAGCTCTTCTCGTGGCTGTCCACGTTGTCCTCAGGGACTGTGGTCGTACCTGCTCTTATAGCGTAGTACACATAGTTCCCTCAACATATAATGCTACAAACAAAATTATTTTTCACGCAAACTAATATAGAGGCTCCTAGATTATGACTTTACAGCTGCGACCCCTCGTATAATATTCTGTAATGTAATAAAAAAATTACTAATTACAATTATGTAAAAACAATTTTCAGGTAGTGGAACTAGGTGGAGAATGTAATCACAGTGGAAGAAGTCCCAACTATCACCATTCCACTCCTCCCAACTATATAAAATCGTCACTCTCTAATCTACTCACTCATTTCATAACTATACTCTAAATACTACTTTACAACTGCTACTATCCCATACATCTAATTTTAATCCTTTTATCAACAACTATCTGCACACCTATTTCTACACCCTGAGTACTTATTAAAACATATGGTTCAATAAAAATTAGTGCATATTGTCGTGACCCAGCGATCCAATCAGAAACTCGTAAGAAAAGATACTGTCAGCGCATTCTACATATCACGATAACTGACTTCAGAGATTCGTCTACCAAGTTCCTCGCTCAAAATGCCCTTCTTATTCACAGTAAATTAGAAGCAGTGCGAAATACAATATAGTCTCACGATTTCCATTTTTTAGCGTCTGCACTAATTAACTGGTTTCTGAAACATAATCTGTCACAGAGAATATGTCGGCAATTACTTCTAAAGCAAATCTGCTGCGCTCCTGTTCTGCTGGAATCCTGTATCTGTCGAGATATATACACAATTAAATCATAAAATACACTGATGAGCAAATTTTATGACAAAAATAAGTTCCACATGATGTGTCACTGCCAAGTAACACAGCTCGATGAAGCTTGTACATGCGTGGAAAGAACTACTACAGTATAGTACAGAAAATAAATGAAAGAAATACTCAATGAGACGAACAGAACTCATATTTTTAACCAAAGACAATAATTACACTGAAGTCACCGCGATTCATGACTGTCCTCGAACAATACAAAAGGCGGAATTTGGTTCTGATTAGGTTGTGCGATCACCACCTATGACGGTACATGCTCTACAACTTGCTCCCATGTTGGTCACAAGATTGATAAGGAGTTTTTATGATAGGGCGTTTCATTTCTCCACTAGCACTGTTGAAAACTGCTGGTTGGCCTTTGGTGCTGCGTTATGTCTCCGCAATGCATCCCAAACGTAGTCTATGGGACTTAAATCAGAGGAACAGGCACGCCAGTCCGTTCGCAGAATATCCTTTCTTTGCAAGAGCTCCACCATCTGCCCGATTGGAAGCGGACGGCACTGTAACCCATAAAGATGAAAGGTTCAAATGGCTCTAAGCACTATGGGACGTAACATCTGAGGTAATCAGTCCCCTAGACTTAGAACTACTTAAACCTAACTTAACCTAAGAAAATCACACACATCCATGCCTGAGGCAGGATTCGAACCTGCGACCGTAGCAGCAGTGTGGTTCCGGACTGAAGCGCCTAGAACTGCTCGGCCTCTGCGGCCGGCCAAGCCACTGCGGCCGGCCATAAAGATGAAATCTGGGCCGAAATGTAACACTAAAAAGACATACATGGGGAAGGTGTACAGTGTGGTAGGAGAACAGAGCCAGTGCAAGCACAGTTTTGGTATAAAATCGATCTGAAAATGAATTAATTGATAAATTAACTACCCCCACCCCAGATGGAGTAATGGCTGTTCTCCAGCCCACACGTGGGTTCCCCCTACGCCTTCCCCCTCCCCCTCCCACCTCCCCCTCTCCTCCCCACCTCTCCCACCCTCTCCCCCATCTACCCTATGGGTGATAATTTCGAATTTTGGTGAGAAATTCAAGAAGTGGTAGGAATTTCAAGATGGCGGGAATTTCTTTGTCCCAAGGCTGTGCTGACGTCACAGCACCACCCCGACCCAGAAATTTTCTGGTGGGTTTCCTTTCTGGGATTCGAACCCCAGTCCTTCTGGGTGGAAAGCACAAGTGCACCCCCCTACACAGGGAAACGGTCAGTCTCTGTCCAGCTATAGGAGAGGAAGGTTAGCTTAGTGTAGTTTATTTATTCTCGTGGGAAACTGGGAAAAGATCGGTCCCAATTAGGTAATTAATCATAAAGGTCAGGCCTAATTACACATCTATTTGCATAGCGCTATACATGGAGCGCCTAAAACGACGTACCAGCTCAAAAATTTACGTCATACAACTAGTGTTATCCTGCTGGAAAAAATTTCACATTACCGCCAGAAAATAGTGGCAGATGTACATCAAATAAACAGCAACTCTACAGAGGATAATTTCTTCATCTAAAAGTCGAAATAAATCTCTCTGTTCCACCTGTAGCTTGACAGGTGAAAGACTGAAATGGAAGATACTATCTTTATTTTTGGCGGGAAATGTGCTCAACTGACGAGAAACCTGTGCTGGACAGAAATGAGTTTGATAGGTGTATTAGCTGCAAGCGTACAGCTGGGGACTGTGTCCTGAGCCTCGTGCATGAGGAATGGAAAGAAGAGATAATAAACAAGCGTTGGGGAATACTTTTCAGCAAATGATGGAGACGAATTCGCGCGCCCACAGCCACCCCTTTTTTCGACATGTGTATGTGTGGCGCTGTTTGACGTTGGAGTTCCCTACAGACGCCTCCTACTGCAATGCCTGACAAGCACCTGGTACTCGAAATTCAAATAAACGTCGCTCTCTTTATTTTGTGACAACTTTGTTCTGTTCTACTGCCCCTGAGAGGTAACCTTGGTATAGCTGCTATGTAGCTTCTACACTGATACATAGTAAGAAGGGACAGGGCAGTAAACCATCACTGAAGTGTAGGAAGATCAGTACATACTAACACAACTGATGTAAAATGCTTCACTGTTCTAATTAAACATCGAAATTGTCATGAAAAGAAAAAGCACTAGTAAACAATGAATCACAATGCAAAGTTGTACTGGTAAGTGAGAAAGACTATTGCAATAGCATAGCTACTGCAAAACCGACCCAAAAGGACACGTCGGAAGAGAGGGGTGGCAGCTGCAAGTGTGTTCACGTCGATGTGCAGTCACGGGCTAACCACCTTAGCTTCTCGGCTTCCCGGGTTCGATTCCCGGCGGGGTCAGGGATTTTCTCTGCCTCGTGATGACTGGGTGTTGTGTGCTGTCCTTAGGTTAGTTAGGTTTAAGTAGTTCTAAGGTCTAGGGGACTGATGACCATAGATGTTAAGTCCCATAGTGCTCAGAGCCATTTGAACCATTTGAACCACCTTAGCGCCAATCTTACCTCCCCTCCAGCCGCGCGGGGTAGCCGCGCGGTCTACGGCCACTTGCCACGGTCCGTGCGGCTCCCCATGTCGGAGGTTCGGGTCCTCCTTCGGGCATGTTGTCCATAGCGTAAATTATATTAAGTAGTGTGTAGGCTTAGAGAGCGATGTCCTCAGCAATTTGGTCCCATAAGACCTTATCACAAATTTTATCTTCCCTCCATAGGCAGAGATACAGACCTGTTCTATCCTGTCGCTGATGGTCCACAAAGACATCGACATGGTGCTAGTGATATACTGTCTCCGGTCTGTCGAAATCAGTCACAGATGGACAAAAGACTCAATAATAGGACAATTTCTGCAAGCCATTAAAGGCATTTCTCAGAAAGATTGTCCCCCCAGGAACAACAACGAACTTACAGAGAATTTTACTGAACGCTTTTTAGTCCTCAGCTCGGGGTCTAGTGGCTAGCGTTGCTGCCTCTGGATCATGGGGCCCCGGGTTCGATTCCCGGCCGGGTTGGGGATTTTCTCTACTCGGGAACTGGGTGTTTGTGTTGTCCTTATCATTTCATCGTCATCATCGTCATCATTTGTGACAGCGTCCAGATTGGATTGTGAAACAAAATGGCCTGCGTAAGAATTGGGACTTTGTTCAGGCGCTGATGAGCGCGCAGTTGAGCACCCCACAAACCAAACATCATCATCAGAACGCTTTTTCTGACATTCGCTGTTGCCCACCACCGCCCTTCTCCATCCGCCACCATCTGTCATAGCTGAGAGCTCAGTCTTCGGTCAGCCACAGCGACAGACAGCATCTCCAGCTGAGCACATCTCTGGGGGGCGGCCAGCGCTATCAGTGGCGACAAAAGCTACACACACACACATTAGGTGGCGATTCCAGTGGGTCACAGAGCAAAGCGTGATAAATTATGGCTATCACAATCATGTGTTGTTCGCCTAAAGTGCAGATATTTCCTATCAATATGTCGGAGTTCTGCAAGGTTTTTCTCAATGATTAACGATTTTATGTCAGTTTTCATATTTTTTCGACCGTTTTCCACACGTATATGGCCATATTGCTGACATACCCATACGTTGTCTCATTTTATATGAGGATGTTTGCGTGTCTTATACACCAGCCTATTAAAAATCCAAAGAATTCCCCTCTTCCCGACGATCTACATGCATTTTGGATAGTACGGTCGTGAAAAGTACAGTAACACTCGCTTAATACCTAAATGAGGCTCAATGAGTGGTGCACATGATGGATACATTGGAAACTCGAAGACTAGAAACAAACCTGTGTACTGTTACGACACATTAGAGAGCTTGTCTGCAGACTCATTTAATCAAAGTATTGCGAATGACGGTCTCCTGGGTGTGTCCTTCTTCTTCTAGTGTGGGTGACATGAACTTTACAGATAGGACGGAAAAGGCGAGTTATGGAGTAAAAATGTCAGATGTCAGCACGCGGAGGGTGTTTGTTTTCGATGTCTCGGTTGAACCTTATAGGGTTCTCCGCTAGGTGATGTTAGGAGGTTCTATTACAATGCATGCCCTCACAATTCGTTTTTCTACGTTTTGTAAACGCCAGCACGATTACCATTGCATTGCTCAAATGTTCAAATGTGTGTGAAGCCTTATGAGACTTAACTGCTAAGGTCATCAGTCCCTAAACTTACACACTACTTAACCTGAATTATCCTAAGGACAAACACACACATCCATGCCCGAGGGAGGACTCGAACCTCCGCCGGGACCAGCCGCACAGTCGATGACTGCAGCGCCTGAGACCGCTCGGCTAATCCCGCGAGGCCATTGTATTGCTAAAACGGGTCCTGCCGTAGCGTATAAACAACAATGTCCTCTTAAATTCTAGCTTGTTGTTTCCCAGCGTAAAATGATTGTGTTTGTGAAGAAATAACATGAAAGCTTGTGTTCTGTAATGTTATTTCATGGGCTGAAATATTTGTAATACACACGTGAATGAAAATTTATTTACAGACACTGATTTGAACGCCAGCGACGCTCTCAAACCATGTGATTTTGTCCATCAGACTGAAAGAAATCGCTGCTATGTTTCGTTAGACTGTCTGAGTGTATGTGTGTGTGTGTGTGTGTGTGTGTGTGTGTGTGTGTGTGTGTTTGTTTGTTTTACTGAAGTTCAAATTCTCGCTTTTCCTTTACTGAGATGGAAGTTTCGAAATGAGAATAACATTCTGCAGTAATTGGTTGCTTTCACAGGAAAATAGTGGAAGTTTTTTCGATTTTATGCATGAGACATGTAAAGCAGATGTGAGAGAAGTTAATATATCTATCAGATGTATCGCTATGGAGCTCCGACCTCTCCAGTTTGCTCATCTGTCATCGGTAGCAGTGCTGTAGTTTCTTTCCTTTTCACATCATTGGATTTCACAGAATAACTGGATGTGGGGAAAGAGAGAGAGAGAGAGAGAGAGAGAGAGAGAGAGACGTGAACTGTAGCCAGCAGTCGAACGTAAAAAGTATACTGATTTTAGTGATGATACTAAAAGAAAATGAACTGCGCCTATTTTCGTGAAACAGGACTTTTACTATCGTAGCGAATGTGCTTCCTTTTCTAAAAGACTCTCGCGTATAAGAGGTGCATTGCCGTTAAGTACAATTGTTACACTGAAGTACCTTCTCTCTGAGAACAGCATGCGTTTGCGTGTAGGATGGGGAAGGGGGGTGGGTGCTACTGGTAGTGTGGGGCGTGGCGTGCCTCATAGACAGTTCAGATGCACTTTTAGCCGAACAGCATCCAGTTGTGATATCCATCATTTATATATCTTTGTTCTCTGGCCCACTGGATTCACGGCCTAATGTGTGTGTGTGTGTAGCTTTTGTCGGCAACGATAGCGCTGGTCACCCCCAGCCATGTGCTCAGCTGGAGATGCTGTCTCTGACTGTGGCTGGCCGAAGACTGTGCTGTCAGCTATGACAGTTGATGGTGGATGGCGAATGGCGGTAGTGGACAGCAGCGGATGTCAGAAAAAGCATTCTGGAGAATTCTCTGTAATTTTGTAGTTGTTCCTGCGGAGACTGTCTTTTCAAGAAATACATTCAATGGCTTGCAGGAAGCATCCTGTTATTGAGTCTGTTGTCCAGCTGCGACTAATTTCCACAGTATATCACTGCCATCAGATGGATGTCTTGGAGGACCATCAGTGACGGGATAGAACAGTCCAGTATAATTACCTATGGTGAGGAGAGGGAGGGATGAGGGGAGGTAGGAGTGCAGGTAAGACTGGCTTTAAGCTGGTTAGTCCGTGACCGTGCATGGGGCTGAACACATTTGCAGCTGCCATCCCTCTCTCCTGGTGTGCTTTCACGGTCGGTTTTTACTGTAGTTGTACCTAGTTGTATTATTACAATGATTTACTCAATTCCCAGTACAAGTATTACATTATGACGTGTTGTTTATGAGTGCTGTTTATATTTTTCATGACAATTTCGATGTCTAATTAGAAAAGTGGAATAGTCTACATCAGTTGTGGTATCATATATTGGACTGCCTACATTTCAGCGACGGTTTGTTGCCCTATCCATTATTACTATGTACCAATGCACAAGCTACACAGCAGCTATAACGAGGTGGCCTCTCAGGGCAGTGGAATAGGACAAAGTTGTCGCAAAATAAAGAGAGCGCCGGCCGGGGTGGCCGAGCTGTTCTAGGCGCTACAGTCTGAAACCGCGCGACCGCTACGGTCGCAGTTTCGAATCCTGCATGGATGTGTGTGATGTCCTTAGGTTAGTTAGGTTTAAGTAGTTCTAAGTTCTAGGGGACTGATGACCTCAGAAGTTAAGTCCCATAGTGCTCAGAGCCATTTGAACCAATAAAGAGAGCACCTTTTATTTCAATTTGGAGCACAAGGGTGTTTGCCAAGCAATGCAGTGGGAGGCGTCTGCAGCGAGCTCCAACGTCAAACAGCGGGACACACAGGCGGTCAGTAAAAAGGGTTGGCTGTGGGCGCGCGAAATTGTCTCCTGCGCTGTTGATTGACCGGCCATGAACAGCTCCAGCACAGGTATGAGTTGTGAAATGCACCCTCAGCCCATCCCGCTGCATCACCATTATTTGCTGAAAAGTATTCCCCCTAAGCTGGTTCATTGACACCTTCATAGGGGAAATCCATGACGTCATCTGGGGGTGGGGGTTATTATTTGATCAATTAACTAATTTTCGTATGTTTGATATGAAAACTGTGCTCGGATGGATCTGCCCTCCTACTCAGTGTCACAATAATCTATCGTGGCCGCGCGGGATTAGCCGAGCAGTCTCAGGCGCTGTGCGGCTGATCCTGGCGGAGGTTCGAGTCCTCCCTCGGGCATGAGTGTGTGCGTTTGTCCTTAGGATAATTTAGGTTAAGTAGTGTGTATGCGTAGGGACTAATGACCTTAGCAGTTAACTCCCATAATATTTCACACACATTTGAACATTTGAATCTACCGTGTCCAAAGATTTTGAGGTCAGTACACCAATGCTACATTATGCCTCCTAACACCATGACACCTGGACTACCAATACGTTCATGTTTCTGGGTGAACTATGCATCCTCATGTCGCAAATTGTGGGGAATGGCCTTGCCGCAGTGGATACACCGGTTCCCGTCAGATCTCCGAAGTTAAGCGAAGTCGGGCGTGGCCGGCACTTGGATGGGTGACTATCCGGGCCACCATGCGCTTTTCCCATTTTTTCGGGGTACACTCAGCCTCGTGATGCCAATTGAGGAGCTACTCGACCGAACAGCAGCGGCTCCGGTCACAGAAAACCATCGTAACGACCGGGAGAACGGTGTGCTAACCACACGCCCCTCCTATCCGCATCCTCAGCTGAGGATGACACGGCGGTCGGATGGTCCCGATGAGCCACTTGTGGCCTGCAGACGGAATGCCTTTATATCGCAAATTGTAGGAGACGAGAATTGACGTAATTCGTTCGATTTCTTCGTTAGCAGGGTCTCCGTTTCAACGGAATTTCAAGGTACAACGCTCCCAGTGCGAAAAGAACCAGAATATTTATTTAAAAAATTGTTCTGCATAATAGTATGGTTCTTTGACACACTTTCCGCCTTACTGTCAAATCTTCTTGCGCTTCTTTTCCCCTGGCCCGCATCTCGTGGTCGTGCGGTAGCGTGCTCGCTTCCCACGCCCGGGTTCCCGGGTTCGATTCCCGGCGGGGTCAGGGATTTTCTCTGCCTCGTGATGGCTGGGTGTTGTGTACTGTCCTTAGGTTAGTTAGGTTTAAGTAGTTCTAAGTTCTAGGGGACTGATGACCATAGATGTTAAGTCCCATAGTGCTCAGAGCCATTTGAGCGATTTCTTTTCCCCTGTCTCTATCTTGATACGATCAGTTGTGAATTGAACAATCTCAGCCGGTCTACGACGTCAACAGTTCTCGAATGCCATTGGGCGGCAGCTTCGTTCCAAAAACTGTCATGGGAGACATCCCACTTGATGAATGGGGTAACTCATTCGTTACTGCCTGAATGTCATTTACGAATTAGTCCCAACTACAGTGCTACCTATTGCGAAACACTTGACACAATTTTCGTAACTTCTCCATAAAATGATCAGCCAGGTTTGACATTCTGTGATAACCCGACGTAAATAAAGATTTTATTTGCCCCTGCTTGAGGATTGTCTGCCTTTGTTGTCATTAAAACTGCTATCCGTTATCAGAGATACTTTTCTCAACGTGCCCTATGCACTTCAGAAAACGGTTTGTGATTGCCATCATCACAGCTTTTGCTGTTGCACTGCATAAAGGAGTAAGAGTGACAAATTCAGAAACAAGATCTATGACAACAAAGACATACTGAAATACCCTGTGGTTTGTGAAACACTGGGTGATTTTGCCTTCTGGCATGCTTTACAGGCGATGAGTGCTCTTATTATTTATTATTAAGATGAAACCAACTCTATCAGTATTGTGAAACTTTTCTGTGGGGCGAAATGACGAGATCTCAGGTGTTCGCACCATAATAATTTATTTATCGGCTCATCTGGGTAATATACTACCCAGTTCACTTTTCCAGGATTTCTCCTGAAAAACAATGCGTTATTCTGTACCATATAGAAATTGTAGAACGTTACTTCTCTCTTGTCTCCTGCTTTCGATTTTACTAATTTCAAAGTGGGGACTGTGTTTTGCTCATGGATGAGAATTGCCAGGGTTGTTCCGATGTAGTTTTAGTAAGCTACTTGATACATACACATCATGTACTGTACTGGTTCCCGTTTAATTCTTAGTCGCTCCCTCAGAAAAGTCCAAGCATGGGATCGTGTATGAGTCACTACAGTCTGTGGTCCTGGGACATAAATAATCTTAAACTGAAATTCTGCCCATTGTGCTAACTGTTCATGAGTTAATTATGCTGACATTATCAACTGCAGTACCTTGTTTTCTGACTACCGCTTAGCTGCATGACTACGAAGAGAGTCACACCTAAGATAGATCAGGAACAGTTCGATGACAAACAAAAATCCTTATTCAGATCGGTGTGAACTAATATTAGAGCCGACAACAATGCTCTTTCTGTTTCTTCAAATTCTCTCTTCACCTCCTCACTCCACTTACAAACTTCCTTTTGTACTTGAAACTACACAAGTGTGGTGTCGGTGAACATTTTTTTTTTTTTTTTTTTTTTGATGAAAGATTTATAGAAATCTATGAGATCGAGAAATGCTCACACTTGTCACTTCACATGCAGTACCAGAACCTTTCTAATTGCAAATAATTTTTCTGGATCTGAATGCACAGCCTCACGTGAGACAACGTGACCTAAACAGTTTAATTGATTCTGACCAAACTCATATTTATTTAAATTCGGTTGCGCTCTGTCCATGGTTTTTCAGCTAAGAATACATCATCCACATGAAGCGTGATTTGTTTACTCAATAATAAGGCGATTTTGGTCTTTAATCGTCGAATAAACACCGATGAAGATACATTCAATCCAAAAGCTAATTTCCCGGACTGAAATCACTTTCCACAACGCCAAAATACTGTTTACTCCCAGCACAATTTCACCTGGCAGTAATTTTCCCTCTGGTCGGCTGAAGTTAACACTTTAACTTCATGGAATCTTTGGAGTAGCTCGCCAAAAGTTTCTGGTCGGTGTGTCTCCATTTCGATGACGGTATTGTTTTGTCCTGAGCCTAAGGCCAGACTGATTGTGCAACCCCTTTTTGGCACAAAAAGCAGTGGCCTGTTGTACTAGTATTTACTCGCTGATGGCTTTATACTGCATTGTTCTAACACTGAATCAGTCTCTGCCTCGAACTGATCTTCATACAAGACTGATATTGGATGGGGCTGCACCAATAACTATTGATGTTGTTTCACCCGAAACTGGCACATGAGATTCTCAGGTGTCCCTAACAAAATAGAAAATAGGCTCGTATTTGCTTCTAGTATCTGAGCTGACTGTTCTTGCTTAGTCCACACATGTATACGCTGTACTTTTTTTGATGATCATTTCAGTTACGTCTTTTACTATGTCATCATCATGCTGCAGTGTCGTGGTGTCGTCTAATTCATTCTACACTTGAGAGACTCATTCTCATAATCTTCAATTATACAGTCCTAGAGCCGGCCGGAGTGGCCGAGCGGTTAAAGGCGCTACAGTCTGGAACCGCACGACCGCTACGGTCGCAGGCTCGAATCCTGCCTCGGGCATGGATGTGTGTGATGTCCTTAGGTTAGTTAGGTTTAAGTAGTTCTAAGTTCTAGGGGACTTATGACCACAGCAGTTGAGTCCCATAGTGCTCAGAGCCATTTGAACCATTTGAACAGTCCTAGAAAGTGAACACGTCACATTTAATATGGCACAACTTGCTATCGAATAAAGGAAAACCTGAAATCGACTTAAACATTCTAGGTCAAGATCACCTCAACAGTTATTTCTTGAATAATTAGAAAATTTGCATGTAGCGTTTGTGACTGGCATGTGAAATCTAATTACACTTGCCGCCTGATTTCCACCACTCATTCCATGGGCTGCTTCCCCCTGACCTCAGTATTTTGTAGTGGAGGCACTGGCCATGCCCTGTTTTGACTGCATCATCGTAACACATCTACTCTGGTAGCCGGCACTTGATTATCCGAATACAGAACATACTGAATAAAAGTATGATCTATATTTAAATCTGACCAGACTATCATGATACGTGAACGAAATAGATTCTGTAGACACTCAGCTTTTAGCAGCTCCTGAACCTAATTCGATTCCAAGTCAGCCAATGCAACGTGGACAACAGGAAAAACACTATAGTTGTATGGTCCGATAGAAACAGAGGTACTTCAGAGTCACAAGTGTGGAGGTGCTACCATAGTAAAGCTAGATTTATATGCATGGGGGATAAGGACAGTGATATGAATTGTTGGTGAAAGAAACCAATCATTTAAATTCAGAAAAATGTCCATGGTAACAATCGGAGACCGAAACTTCTATTGACTTGCAGATGCTCAGATAATATAGCAAAATTGACTGGGGAGAAAACAGGTATAGCAGAGGCATGTCACTGGTCAGATTCCAAATTGATGAAAGACTTGTTAAATTCTACTAATGCCAAACAAGGAGAAATTTGTTACTCATATCTGTACATATTCGGTTCATAATTTTATGTACGACAATATGAAGTATGGTACTGCCCTTTTGATTCAAATTAAAGGACATATGGCAGATTCTGCCTGAGACTAATATGTGAAGAAGCATCGAAGGAAAATTCCTTAAGTCGTGTGAGACATACACACATCAAAAAATGTTTTGCATCACCTCGGTTCCGAGAGTTCCGGAACCTGTACAGAAAACTGGAATAGAGATCAACATAAACATCATTTCCGCCCTTTTTATTGCTCATGAAAACCACACATTGCATGTTATACCACCATATAGCGAGACCTTCAGAGGTGGTGGTCCAAATTGCTGTTCACACCGGTACCTCTACTACCCAGTATCACGTCCTCTTGCATTGATGCATGCCTGTATTCGTCGTGGCATACTATCTACAAGTTCATCAAGGCACTGTTGGTCCAGATTGTCCCACTCCTCAACGGTGATTCGGCGTAGATCCCTCAGAGTGGTTGGTGGGTCACGTCTTCTGTAAACAGCCATTTTCAATCTATCCTAGGCATATTCGATAGGGTTCATGTCTGGAGAACATGCTGGCCACTCTAGTGGACCAATGTCGTTACCCTGAAGTAAGTCATCCACAATATGTGCACGATGGGGGCGTGAATTGTCGTCCATGAAGATGAATGCACACCAATATGTTGCCGATATGGTTACACTATCAGTCGGAGGATGGCATTCATGTATCGTACAGCCTTACGGCCCATTCCATGACCACTAGCGGCGTAAATTCAGAAATACTGTAGTATATACCACATAATGCCACCCCAAAACATCTGGGAAGCTCCACCTTGCTGCACTCGCTGGACAGTGTGTCTAAAACGTACAGCCTGACCGGGTTGCCTCCAAACACGTCTCCGACGATTGTCTGGTTGGAGGCATATGCGACACTCATCGGTGAAGAGAACGTGATGCTAATCCTGCATGGTGTCGTGGTTGCACAGATGGACGTCGCCATGGACGTCGGGAGTGAAATTGCTCATCATGCAGCCTATTGCGCACAGTTTGAGTCGTAACGCGACGTCCTGTGGCTGCAAGAAAAGCATTATTCAACATGGTGGCGTTGCTGTCAGGGTTCCTCCGAGCCGTAATCCGTAGGTAGCGGTCATCCACTGCAGCAGTAGCCCTTGGGCGGCCTGAGCGAGGCATGTCACCGACAATTCCTCTCTCTCTGTATCTCCTCCATGTCCGAACAACATCGCTTTGGTTCACTCCGAGACGTCTGGACACTTACCTTATTGAGAGCCCTTCCTGGAACAAAGTAACAATGCGGACGGGATCGAACCGTGGTATTGTCCGTCTAGGCATGGTTGAACTACAGACAACACAAACCGTGTACCTCCTTTCTGGTGCCATGACAGGAAACGATCGCCTGTCGAACCCCTTCCGTCTAATAGGCGCTGCTCATGTGTGGTTGTTTACATCTTTGAGCGGGTTTAGTGACATCTCTGAACAGTCAAAGGGACTGTATCTGTGATACAATATCCACAGTCAACGTCTATCTTCAGGAGTTCTGGGAACTTTTTTTATGTGTTTATCATTATAAAAATTGCTGCAGAACGACTAAATGTGTTTGGTTGGCCCGGTGGTGGATGCCAAGAAGTTGGTGGGTTCTCAGACAGAGAGCGAAATAATGAGATGCACACGAAGTGTTCAAGAAACTTCTTTTACTTAACTGGTTAATAGCAGCTCCAGAGCACAGTCAAAAGTTAGCCTTGTGACATAGGCCGGTTCGATATCCATAGTAACAACAAAGGATAACTTGCGATGCTTCGACTACACAGGCAGAACTGAACTAAGAGACAGACTATACTAAAGTTCGGTGCGGCATGCTTTTGTCAGCACCGTGGAGGCGCTGGCCGCATGGGCTGAAGAGGGTGCGTCTTGGAACCAATAGCATATTGTCAGTGCAGTCACATGCCAACTTCTAGACGTGTACTAGTTGTGTGGTATCAATAGTGCACAAACATTCCTCCTCCCCCCCAAAAAACAAAAAAATCCTAGCCATCGTGGTGTACAGCAGTGACTGGTGGTAATGACAGAGTGGTCGCCGGGGGGGGGGGGGGGGAGGAGGCGAGGCGAGTCCCAGTGCAGGTGCCACTGAGGATGCAGGAACCGAAACTTCCGCTGATGACAAGCTCCTGCCTGCACCCTGATATTCCTCTTGCTGATACCTGGAAAAATCTGCCGAAAATCCCTCCATAGGGTGACCACCTATGCATGCCCAGGCCTCTTCTAACGGCGGCCACCTGAAGGCGACAGTTCGAAGGGGGCCCAGCCACCACGGCTGAACCTGCTGACGCTGCAGTGACGGCGACGGCGCAGCATCGACGTCCATCGGCTCCTAGTTCAGCGCCGGTGGCGTGGGACCCGAGGGAGGTGATGTTGGCTGAGGCTAAGGGATCCTACCGGGCATTGAATATGAAAAGAGGTAACTCGCGGCAGGATGACGCATCGTACACAAACGAAGCTGATCTGATGGCGTTTTTGCAGCCCAGTGGGATCCTATACAACACACAAAGAGTGGTCCATGATTTCAGTCATTACGCCTCATTTCCAGCATCTGTATGTGTAAAAAACTCTGAAGAATATCAGACCAAACACAATAAACGTCCATTACAGCGCTGTGGACAATGGGCCGAGTCCAGTGCTGGCGTACATGCAAGAGCTCTGGTGATAATGTGGCATTGCCTGGCTGGGATTGCTAGGACGATAAGAAGTGCACTAAGGCTTGCTTCCATGTATGGGAAGCACATACGTTGTTCCTCTGTTGATTGGAAGTCCTGATGAAGCGTTCCACTTCACTATTGGATTGAGGGCAAAGTAGTGCAGTTCTCACATTCTTGATGGCATTGACATCACAAAACTACTGAATTTCTGCTGATACGAACTAGGTTTCCTTGTCTGAAACAACCTCCATGTGAAAGAGCGACGTCATAGTCTTGATAGTGCTAGCTGCTATGGTGGAATGCATGGGCATCTCGAATGGAAACTAGCTAAGGTCGTGTACAACAATAAGCCAACGAGAATTCCGGCTTTAACCCACAAAAGCAATATGTAAACACTGCCAAGGGGCACTCAGCTTGGGCCAATCAAAAATTTTTTCCATGTGCAATGGTGGTGGGTGAGCTACACTGTGTGTACAGTGCCCCAACGGCCTTGAAGCAGAAGGTGAAGAATTTCCTTTTGAAGCAAACATGGTACGATGACATGGAATTGATCGTTGTCTTTATGTAAGAGGATGACACGCTGCTGGACTGATAAGTTGTGCTTAAGTGCAAAATAACAGTCATGACATGTTACGTATTTAGCTTTCTCTATGTTTTGTTAGGGGTATATTTCTATTTAAGAGATTCAATTTCGCGTTTTTGTTAATTTGAAGTGTAGAGTCAGCCAATCTGTTGTCATTTTTCCAAACAGCCAGCTACACCACTCATTAAAGCATTAGTCTCCTTTGGTGACACATTAGCAATGTATCAACTTATATCTAGGTTTCTGTTAGTGCTGCTATAGTTTAATTCTTCAGTTACTCATGTTAGAATTTATAGGATGTGTACATGCTGTGTGTTGACGTAGGAGTCGGTGGTTGCAGTTCACGAAGAGCTAAATGCGCTTTTGGCTATGGTGAGCCTTGTTCAGGTTGCTACCTTAGGGTGCAACCGTGGCGGACAATTTGGCGCATCACATGGGACACCTCAGGTGTCGCTTGCTTTGCCCACAGGCACTGCTACCCAGGCCCCTGCTAGTGTACCTGACGCATTAGATAGGCCCTCACAGCAGGGTGAGTGGTGAGTGGTAATGCGTTTGTGTCGCTCGAGGCGGAAGAGCAGTGTGGAGACTGGCGGTCTGGCCTCGCCCATTCGCGCTGTGAGTGCACAGGTGGCCATTCCTTCAGTCCCTCAGCAGGATACGAGCAAGCACACAGGGGAGGGGTTTTCTAGTTAAATGCAGCGCCGACATTAAAGGTGTTGTAAAGTCCCTTAGGGAAGCAGCGTTCGTGACTGCAAAGAAAGCCAATGTGCCCTCGCTATATCTGCAAGGGGGAGGGGGAGGGGGAGGGGGGGGGGGGCTCATCCGGGATGTGGCTATCAAGCGTGCAGGGCGGAGGGTGGTGCAGTCGTCTGCAAGCTGGGGCTCAATCAGCACCAAAGACGCCTGTTGCTTGGGTTCTGAGACCTTCCCCAGTTGATACAGGTGGCTGGCGGAAGTACTGAAGGCTGTTGGTCTCCTATTTGGGGTGCAAGCAGAGCTTGCACATTGCAGCATTATTCTTAGAAGTGATCAGGATCCTTTGGCTTGGAGCTATGGAAGGTCTCAACCAAAGGCTTCGTCAACACTGTGATGGTCTCCGCTGTAGATATCAGCACCTGTATTATTGGGTACGGAAATGCAGAACTCCCTTTGATGAACCATGGGTCACTACACAACAAAAGCAGCTACTCAAGTGGCAGAGTACTTGTGGAGTTCATGTGTTTTTTTTAACCTAGGCTGTAGTCTGAGGAACTTTGATGATAAAAACTCGCCACACTACTCACAGATAGCGAAATCAGACCACATTCACGGTAAAGACACTTGAATTGTCAAAATTTTATCGCAAACTAGCTGAATACCTGGAGTTGTTAAAAAAAATGTGTGGGAAATCTTATGGGACTTAACTGCTAAGGTCATCAGTCCCTAAGCTTACACACTACATAACCTAAATTATCCTAAGGACAAACACCTGGAGTTGCTTGGATATGTATTTATTCCAGTCTTCTATTAGTACGTCTCCTCCTTTCCCATCTCTCTGTGCATTTCCTCCCCCACCCCTCTGTCCATCTTCTCCACCCCTTCCAGTCACCTTCTCCTGCCTCTCTCTCTGTCTATCTGTTCTTCCTCCCTTCTTTGTCCACCTACTCCTGCCTCTCCTGGCCATTTACTGCTCCAACATCTATTTCGACCTCCTTCTTCACCTCTCTTGTTCAAGTCGTCCTGCCTCCCTCTGTCCATCTTCTCTGTCCACCTCCTCCTGTCCCTCTTTCAGACCATCTCCTCCTGCCTCTCTCTCTGTCCATCTCCTCCTCTCTCTATCGCTCTTCATCTCCTCCTCTCTTCTCTCTTTGTCCATATCCTCCTCTTTCCTATCAGTGTCCGTCTCCTTCTCTCCCCATTCTGTGTCCATCTTCTCCTTCCCACTTCTTCCTCCATGTTGCCACCCCAGCTCTAGTAGAAGGCTCTTTCTAGATCATAACAAGTATGTGTACCAAATTTGGTTGAAATTGTTCCAGTGTTTTAGGATGAACATTTTACCTGTGCCTTTGTCCACGTACGCTCATGTCAAACGTATTTTACAAACATCTAACATATTTCACTTCTATTTGTACACATATTTCATCTGTATCTTTAGCAAATTTCGTCCTGCTGTTTCATTTTCACGCTGTTCAATGTTTATGGAGTCACATCTTCTGAACGATATGTTGTAGAATGATATAATTCTTTAGGAACATTCGTCGGCATATGTGGATACTATCTGCAAAATATGTCGCGAATACAGGTAGTAGTCACGAAGTAATAAATTAAAACGTCATGCTTGATGCGGCAGTTTTACTGAATGAGCAACGAAAATGTAGTAAGCTATAAACGCCTTTCCTTTCGTCATTTTGTGGTGGTTGTCACAGAGAAAAAATATCTTAAAAGTCTGAAATAATGTGTAAAGTTTGTTGCAAGTCACTAAGTGTTGAAATTGTTCCAGTGTTTTAGGATGAACTTTTACCCGTGCCTTTGTCCACGCATGCTCATGTCACATGTATTTTACACATGTCTAACATATTTCACTTGTATTTGTACACATGTTTCACCTGTGTCTCTAGCGAATTTCCCCCTGCAGTTTCATTTCCACGCAGTTCAAATATGATCAATAAAATATGGGTATTCTCGCGTCGTCGGTTTCACTGCTTTTTCACCTCCACTCCTTTGAGAGGCAGGTGATTCTTACTCCCACAGCGATTCACTGCACACGGTAAGAGATATATGTACCAAGTTTGGTTGAAATCGTTCCAGTGATTTAGGAAGAGATGTGGAACATACTTGCGTGCATATAGAAGAACAACTTTCTTATACTATATTGACCTCTAGCAAATTTCTCGCTCTTAAATTGTTCTCCGAACCGAGAGCTAGCTGAAACCTGAAGTAGAAAGCGATGAGATATTTAGTAAGCCAAGGAACGTATATCGGGAAGACGGATTAGACGCTGTCGGAGGGGAAGTATTCATAGCATTTGACAAAAGCTAGTTGAATTTGAGTGTCACAGTGATGTTATCTAGCCACGTATAACATCTCAAGTTAATTGTTGGATGTTTTTACCAGCCACGAGACTCCGCTTTGACAGTTTTACTGTCATTCAAAGAATGGACTAGGACCAGTAGCACGGAAAAACCAAGATCGTCCAGTATTAGTTGGAGGCGACTTTAACCTACCAAATACAGACTGGGACGTCTATATGTCCATTGTAGAGGGTACAGACAATCTACGGAATTACTTTGAACACTTTTACCAAAGACTATCTTGAGCAACTAGCTCGACAGCTCACACTCAGTGGAAATGTTTAGACCTTGTAACTACAAACTGGTCTGACTTCATCGACGGTGTCAGTATAAAGACAGTGATTGCTGATCATGATGTCATCATAGCGACTTTGGTCACTAAATATAATAAATCAATCTAGAAGGAGAGTTTTTCTACGAGAAGGAGCGAATAAGTAGTTGTTAACAGCCATTTTAGACACTGAACTAAATGATTTACTTTCAGTAAAAAGATAGTAAATCGTACTCTGGAGAAGTATGTGCCGAGCAAGTGGATTCAGAACGGAAAAGACACCCCGTTGTTTAACAATTAAATTTGGAAAATGCAGAGGAAGCAAAGGCTGTTGCACACTCGTTTCATGAGAGAACGCGCAAATAACGACAGGTAAAAGTTAGGAGAGTTCCGTGCGTCTGTAAAATGATCGATACGTGAAGAATACCACAACGTTAGATCCTGCCGAGAAACCGAGAAAATTCCTGGTCATATGTAAAATGGCTGGGCGGGTCTACGTCTTCTATCCAATCAGTCGTTGACGAGTCTGGTGTGGCAGCGGAATACTGCATAACGAAAGCTGAAGTTTTAAAATTCGCATTTAAGATGTCGTTCACGCAAGAGATTCTCACAGGCATACCGTCGTTTGACCATCGCACAAACGCCCGTATAGAGGACATTGTAATAGGCATCAATGGCGTAGAAAAAAACTGAAAGAGTTGAAAACAAATAAGTCGTCAGGTCAGGATGGGATCCCAATCTGGTTTTACAAAGAGAACTCTACGGCTTTGCCCTATTACTTAGCTTGCATTTATCGCGAATCTCTTGCCCAACGCGAAGCCTCAAGCGACTGGGAAAAAAACGCATATGAGTCCTGTATATAATAAGAGAAAAAAAGGACCCGCATAATCACAGACCATTATTCTTTAAATCGATCTGCTGCAAAATTCTTGAACATATTGTCACTTCGACTATAATAAATTTTCTTGAGTCGAAAAAGCTTCTGTCCACAAATCCGCACGGTTTTAGAAAGCATCACTCGTGCAAAATTCCTGCGAACTATGCATGAAGGGAAACAGGCAGGTTCAATACTCCTAGGTTTCAGAGAAGCAATTGAAACAGTGCCCTACTGCAGGGTGTGAAAGAAGGTATGAACATACAGAATAGGTTACCAGATATGCGAGTGGCTTGAAGAGTTCTTACGTAACTGAACTCAATACATTCTCGTCGACGGCGAGTGTTCATCACAGGGTATCTTCAGGAGTGCTCCAGGGAAGTGTGATAGGGCCGCTATTATTTTCTTAGTACATAAATGACCTGGCAGACAGGTTGTTTGCTGATGATGCTGCGGTGTACGGGAAGGTGTTGTCGTTGAGTGACTGTAAGAGGATACAAGATGACTTAGACAAAATTTATAGTTGGTGCGATGCATGGCAGCTAGCTCTAAATGTAGAAAAATGTAAGGTTATGCAGGTGAGTAGGAAAAACAATCCCGTCATGTTCGAATTCATCATTAGTAGTGTGTCGCTTGACACAGTTACGTCGAATAAACATCTAGGCGTAACACTGCAAAGCGATATGAAATGGAACGAGGATGTAACTATTGTAGTAAGGAAAACGTATGGTCGACTTCGGTTTATTGGGATAATTTTAGGGAAGTGTGGTTTATCGGTAAAGGAGACTGCGTATAAGACATTAGTGCAGCCCGTTAGATGCCACGAGACTCCGCTTTGAGAGTTTTACCGTCATTCAAAGAATGGACTAGGACCAGTAGCACGGAAAAACCAAGATCGTCCAGTATTAGTTGTTTATTCGAATGGGAATCCCTGGAGGAAAGGCGACGTTTTTTCCGAGGGACAATACGGAGAAAATTTAGAGAACCGGCATTTAAAACTGACTGCAGAAAAATTACGCTGTTGCCAACGGACGTTTCGCGTACGAAACACGAAGATAAAAATAAAATAAATTAGCGCTCATATGGAGGAACATAGACAGTCGCTCTTCGCTCGCCCGATTTGCAAGTGGACCAGGAAAGGAAATAACTGGTAGTGGTGCAGCGTACCCTCGAACAACCACTGTACGGCGGCTTGCGGTGAATATATGTACATGTAGATGACGTGGATAATGTTGTGGACTGGCAAGACAGCCAATCCACTAGGACGGGAGGCCGAAGGGCACGCGTTTAAGCTCACGCAGGATGGCGTGAGGTCTGGAACAGGACAAGGTCTTTACAGTAGCAAAAATAGTTCGTAGCGTCTGGAATACTTAACTTTAATTCATAATTGGTGAACATCAGTCTGACGGTACAGGCATCACAAGATAAATAGCAATTGATAATGGCGCCTTGCTAGGTCGTAGCAAATGACGTAGCTGAAGGCTATGCTAACTACCGTCTCGGCAAATGAGAGCGTAATTTGTCAGTGAACCATCTCTAGCAAAGAGACCTGCCGTGTGGCGGCGCTCGGTCTGCAATCACTGACAGTGGCGACACGCGGTCCGTCGTATACTAGCGGACCGCGGCCGATTTAAAGGCTACCACCTAGCAAGTGTGGTGTCTGGCGGTGACACCACATTCCTACCCCGCAAATCGGCGAACGGTTGTGTTATAAGGCATCCGCCCGCCGTGGGGAGAACCCCATGTTGACGTATGCGACGAGGTGGGGAGCCTAACAACAGGCGAGGCTGTGCCACCCGCACCCTGCCATTCGGACCGAGGGGAGCTAGGAAACGCCTGAAAACCTAGTCCAGGGTGCACGCCAACATGCGGTGTCTGCGCCCGTATAGAGACAGGAGGGGCCGAAGCGTCGACCTCCATCGAGTCGGAGCACCCGACGGGCGAAGACGCCATGTGGTCCGGAGCGGGCAAGAAGTCCATGGCGGAAGACAACTGGTCACGGGAAGCGAACGGCGGCGCGTGACCCAGGGAGGCGCCCGGCGGTTGCAACGACGCGTCCACGGCGGGCGTCGCTGGCGGGAGCACAGGCGGCGGCGGCGGCGGCGCGTCGCCATGGGGCAAAATGGAAGGCAGCGTCGGTAACACCTGGGGCTGAGGCGAGCCAGTAGATGGGTCCCCAGGGCGCTGACCGGACGGCACCGTCGCTGAAAGCAGACGGGGAGCGGCAGATAAGATTATTTTTTGGGGCTATTATGAACGAAAACGTGCACAAGACTGGTGTAATCTTCTACATTATTTACTATTTTCTTTTACTAACTGATTTTCTGCTGTTACTCCATCATCTGGTGACAGTTTCACTTCTATTCTGAGCCATTTCTCAAAGTCGTTGTAATATAATTTATCAAAATAAAGACTCGGAAATAAGAAAATGTGCACTACGAAATCTAGAAATAGCGGTGACCATTCCTTCTTTTCCCATAACAAATAAAGAACCACGTCTGAGATGTGGCAGTTGTCACAAAGAAAAGAAATGTCTTTCGCTTATCTCTTCAGAGTTTTAAGCCTATTACAAATTACCCACATTAAGATGACTATCATTTACGTGTACAAATTTCAATATACTTTTGAACGAAAATAGTTTGTACTGGTGATATAATGACATATAAAATCTAAAGGCTGCTTACGGGAAAAATTTACGTCTTATCAGGGTACCCCAGACTTTGGAGGCAATGTGTACTGGCGATCTACGTATCTGAATTCTTAATCTTTATGTATCTTATCCTTTGTCGATGAGAATCACGCATGCCGGTCTTCAGTCAGTGCAATTCATCATAAAGAGAGACCAGCAAAGAAACCTTGAATGTCCGTATTCTAACATGAGTTTACTGTACTACCAGAATTCATCGGGGTAAGTCAAACCGGAAGTAGAAAATGAAATGCCATTTTCTAGTGTTACAGGCTTTATGAGAGTAATACCTGCAACCGATGCTTCCAGGAGCAAGCTGTAAGAGGTAGTCTCCGACAATGTCTGCTAAGGAATGCATGATACATTTGCCACTACAACGTTATTTCCCCTTCTTTGCCTATCTAAGTAAATGCTTCGAGTGTGTCTCAATGTGTATGCGTTCTCAGATTCTAGGGCCCTCCTTCGCCCTTACCTGATCTTCCTTTGGAGCCACGGATAGCGTGCACCGTTTGATCGATGGGTTACAGTTGTCAACCACTCCATTGCTCCCAGTTACTAGTAATTATACTATTTTTGTTACATATTCAGTTTTATTGTCACTAAATGCTACTGTTAAAATATCTGCAGTCATCATCGTCAGTCCTAAGCAACAGTGTAAAGGTTCTCATAAAGAAGACAAAGCTGATTAAATTGGTAGATACCCAGTCATAAACTAACAACAAAGCCTCAAGGTAGAGATTGGTAATACTATCTCGAATACATCTAATCAGTATACCCTCAGCTATCGTATATGTCGAAGACTATCCTAACTGAGTAATACCCTATCAAATAGGCTTCTACATTTTCGAGGGAAATCGGCTCCCACATTCGGATGCCGCAGATTTCTTCGCCGTAGCCATTGGTAGTGACGCTGCGTCTATAATTCTGGCAGGGATCTGGCAGAAGATCCTCTTCCTTCGCAGAGATATTCTTCCAGCACAGTAGCCTAGCGATGTCCAGTGTCACCTTGACTGTATCCATTGTCTCGCCGTATAACCCATATCACCAAGAGAGATCGTGCGGAATGTAATACCGTATATAATGCGGGTGACTTCGCCAAAGGGCATCGGCAGCGTCAACTTGACTGCACGCTCTAATAAAATAGCACGAGGTGCTGGGATTCCATGGCTAGTTCACTACCATTTACGTACTGCGACAGCATCTTCTAATCTGTTAGTCTGGAATATATTCACAAACTGTTTTACGCTGACAATAACGGTTAACGTATTTCTCTCCGTTTTGTTCCGGAGCGTCGCATAAAAATAACATTGTATTATGTAATGTTAGTCATTATTATCAGACGTAAGCGTGATTGTACTGCAGAGTGTGAGAGTACACATAAAACACTGCCTTTGATTCGAAATCGGTGTGTTTTATTGGTTCATGTATTTCTGCCCCAGAGTTACTCTTCCAGTGCAATTTATTTATTTACATAGTTTTCTTTTCTCTTAAGACGAGTCGATTACCATGGCATTGTGCAATCGAACCATGTAAAAATATCATTTAGACCTTAATGAACGCTAATAATGGAACGCAAATTAAGTGGAAACGAGGACAACATGAGAAAAACTTCCAGAAAGGTAGGAGACACCTACCGTGTACTTTTAACTGGATCACACGGTAGAGTGGATCACTACACTTGACGATGACATTCCCAATTTTAAAATATTAAGTTGCAACATTTTCGGATATTTTGCCCGAGTCTGAGGGTTATACTGCGCACTGCAACTTGATTTGCTGGTGAATCGCGTTACACAATTGTATAAAAATTCTGTATGCTTCCGATAGGTCTTCAAAAATATTTAAACAGCCGTGAACGGTAAAGCCTGTGTGCTAATACTGTGCAGAGTTACGTCTTTTGATTTAATGCAGATATATTTATGTCCGTTCAACTAGGTTAGTAAAATTTGGTTGAGCTTATAGCATTCTCGAAATGTTCTACAAATCATTTACATCGTCTGTGAAGTTGAACAAGAATTCATACTTGTTTGACATACATATTAAAATTTCCGCCTGTCTTGTACACGAGTATATAACATGCGTCTTAACGTACCTAAACATCACCTTACTGACTGGTTTCGCACACAGCTTAAAAAATGCTTCATTATAGTAAACAGTCACAATAAAAAAACCGTAACCGTAAGGAAATTCTATAGATATTAAACGCAGTGACAGCAACGTCTTTGCTGTAAAACAATGACGAGGGTAACTGCTAAATTTCTTTTGTGGTAACAATATCACTGTGTCTAAGCAAAACTGAGTAGTAAAACTGCAGAACAAAATAGGAAGGTGGTAAAAAAATATAACTTCCTATTTAGTGCACAACAAGCAGGTTCCAGTACTATATTGAATCCTATCTTACCCGGAAAAGAGGTCACCTCAAGATACATAACGCTACTGTTCCATTGACATCTACTGTAAACCGTAAAAATATGTCTTCTAAAATATTTTTGTTACTGAACTATACTGAGAAACACTGTTATTTATCTCAGCAGCTACGTTCAATAAAGCACACAAATGAATGTCAACTAAAACTAAAGATTTAGAAATTATTTTAAATGTCAGATTTCTCTTCTTTTAATGTAACGATTGTATCAGGTAAGGCGCCCACTAATGAGACAAGAAACACCATAGGCTATTTTGCCACGTTAAAAATATGGTTCGGATTGTTGTTGTTCTGACTAATTATAACATTTAAATAGCATTTACGGTCAATGTTCTCACAAAATTTCCGTTATTTTTGTGTAATTTAAGTTTAAAAATCAATAAATATTAATATTTTGTCACACGATCGAAAACGCTGTGTTATTGGCTGATGTTCTGGTGACGTCGCAGGCTAAGAGTAAGACGAAGCTATACCTGTGTTAGGAGCGTTAGCCGAAGTTACGAGGTTTGTAAGTACTTTTTCTGCCATCAGTTTAGCTATTTATTGATGGAAAATGCAATTCAAACTTTTAAGTAACAATATAAAGGAATTTTGTGAACGCTGATAGTGGAAGCCCTGCGAAAGTTGGTGCGTTTATTCTCCACCCATTCAGAGTGGAGATATGTGCAAGGACGGACTTTCTTTCCCCTGCTCCCTGCAGTATCATTAAACTCGCTCAGAACTAAGGAATTGTAGAACTTTTGAAAATGGGTCCGTATATTATAACTAAAATGTCAACTGTCAGTCATGAGCTATGACCCAAAACACAACAAAATTATTCTTGGTAAAACTTACTGCTGATTTCTTCTGTAGAAGAAACTCAGTAGAAATCTTTTCGCAGCTGGCGTTCGGTGGCGCAACGGGTAACATATCCGTCGGCAAATAAAGAAGTTACATGTTCAGATCCTGCAAGGATCAAGTCTTAGTCTGAGAAATGGAAAACGGAGGATAAACGCATTTACTTTGCGAACCAACAATTCACTTTTTCGGAAAGTATTGCTAGTAGTGAAGAAAACACCATACTCTCCCAGTACAATGAGGTGCAGGACGATGAGGTTATACGGAGACATATAAAGCGTGTACAGCATGCAGGTGACACAAACGTAAGCCCTGTGTAAACTAACGTTGGCATCTGAAGCAGACTTACTTCTTCTTTGTGTAAGATGATGAAACTGCAATAAGGATACTAGCTGGAAAATATGAAGATAAAAACATTGTTTCTAATAAACTAAAAAGTGTGTAGTCACATTAACTAGAAGATATCTTTTTCAAAGTACAGCGTGTGAACAACGATTGAAAATGTAAGCGCGTGTAAACAGCAAGGAAAACACAATAATATTCTGTTTCTGATTGGTGCGGTGAAGTTTTGCGATTGTGATTTGGTTTTTATATGCGAGGACTATGGAGTCATTTTGTAAACAAGTTAAAATGTTCTTTCGGGTTATCCACGGACATCAACCCGTAAAATTCGACATTCTACCGCTGTAACAACTAAACTACCGAACAACTGAAGTGTAGTTTGGTAAAACGACAATTTTCACCAGAAGTTAAATTTCGTTGAATAACGCTATCCTCCTATCTCGGTAGTAAGTTAATGTTAACTTCACAGTGCGACACAATTTTAATGCAGTTAGTGAACTTGTGTTTCGGCGTGGTGGCAATTTGCCGATTCGATGCAACCAAATTTTGTGTATCTAATTCTCTGGGACACTCAAAAATAACTTTTCAGTAGTTTTTATAGATTTATTTGTACAGTATGGAACTATACATCATTTATAATCTATCATTTTCCAAAACAAGACATCACTGAGAATTAGCATAATGACAGTAGGAGCAGCGAGCTGCCCAGTGACGTCACGTGCATCACAAGGGTCGAATGGAGCGTTTAGAGGACTTTCAAAGTATTTGAATTTCATTTCAGTTTTTCTAGAAGAATACTGAAATTCAAGAGGAAAAAAACGAATGTTAGGAGCATAAAATGACACAATTAATCATTTAAGACAATTTGCAGAAAACAGTAAATACCTTACTGTAATAAATGTAGTGAAGCAAAAACAGCTGTCACTTGCATAGATTCACAGATCACCTTATAAAATACTTCTTTTTCAATCTAAAAGAATCAGCAGAATATAGGGGGGGGGGGGAGGGGGGACTTACCTGTAGTACTAGTGGCATTATCAACAATTTCCTAGGATACACGTTCCTTATTCATTTTTAAAACACATTTCTAAATAAAATAATAGTGTTACATGTAAAGTAATGCACTGTCGAAGGTACAAATATATTGTTAATGTAGTGGACTGACAAGACAGCCAGTCCACAGTGACGGGTAACCGAAAGGCACGCGTACACACACGCCGACTGGCGTGAAGTCTGGAACAGGATACGTTATTAATGCACTAAAGAAAAGTACGTAGCGTCTGTTTACTTAACTTTAATTCATCCTTGTGGTACATCGCTCTTGACTATACAAATGAGACTCTCTCCAGATATGGTTAATGGCGCCTTGCTAGGTCGTAGTCATGGACTTAGCTGAAGGCTATTCTAACTGTCTCTCGGCAAATGAGAGAAAGGCTTCGTCAGTGTAGTCGCTAGCAAAGTCGTCGTACAACTGGGCTAGTGCTAGTACGTCCCTCTAGACCTGCCGTGTGGTGGCGCTAGGTCTGCAATTACTGACTGTGGCGACACGCGGGTCCGACATGTACTAATGGACCGCGGCCGATTTAAAGCTACCACCTAGCAAGTGTGGTGTCTGGCGGTGACACCACAGTTAACACATAACTGGCTTTAATGTTACATTATGGCAAAGGCGTTACAACACAACTTTACCGGGGCAATGACCTGCTCCTCCGCCGATTCCGCCCTTCAGATCAGTGACCATGTGCTACAGAACTGACGAGAGAATTCAGGATATAAGAAAACTGATGGAGAATGCTGACATTGTGGAATACGCTAGCCAACACCTTTGACAGCAGAACTTGTGACATCTTATATTTCTGGCAGGGCTTCTGATGGAGTTGACCACACAGTAAAACTGAGGAAAAAGAAGTCATCACTGATCAATAATGACGACCGGCCAATCGAGCTTGTTCTGATTCTTGGGCTGAGTGTGCTATCATTGGAGAAACACTGGCCAGCCCAGCACACATAAGTAGTGTGGCAAGGAGAGTTCTGTGCTGAAAAGTGCTGACTTCAGTATCAGCATTTTTTTTTTTTTTGCCTGTGGGGACATATTACAGATAAGACAACTGTATATGTCATATTTTGCTGACATAAGTATCAGCACTTTCTTATCTCCAAGTCATTCCAGGAATCATGGCATCCTGCCATGTGCCAAGATCAAGGAGGGGAGGGCCTCCCTACATACCACACTTCAGCCAATTTTAATGAAGCACCCCTCTCCCTCCCCTGCACTGCATTAATGGGAGCGAGATGTGACTACACATCACATGCATGTCATATTTCTTTCGCACCCTCCACTGCTGCAAATTTTGCATGAAGCACTTAGTGAATAATTGATGCTGTGTACACCATGTGTGCAGTGTATGGTGCTGCATGATGAGTTGATGAGTGCCTCTGCTCCATAACTATGTTTTCATTACTGACTTCCAAAATTCGTTTAAGACCTGCCTCACCAGTACTCATGTTGGTTCCTTTGATTTGAAGCTATATTGTATAATTTGCCATGGACTATTGGACACGTACATAGGATAATTCTATACAAATAATTAAAAACCAATATTTGCTTATAAAATATAAATAACAAAATACGAATTCTTATACATTGAAAATAGTATTTTCACGTTAAATACTATCTTACAAGCTCTGAAGACGTAAATACAGTTAGCTCTACTTCCACATCCACATTAAGATGTTGAAAAAACTCTAAAATATCTGCAAACTAGGTGAGCAGCACGATAAAGTGAGATTTTTACATTGCTCCTTTGGGTTCATACATGAAGAACGCTGTCTGATGTCATAATATTGTAAAAAAAAAGTCTGCAATGTAAAAGAAAGCACAAGTTAATACCCACATTCAAACATACTTCTGACACAGGGTCAAACACACGACCCGTTCTGTAGTTGTATGTTGTACCTTCCAGCCTGGTAATAGCACGCTGCTTAACCAAGGGATATGTAGAAAGTTTCTCGCAGTCACATATATGAACACATTATCAAATCTATGAGGTGGTTACCAATAACGTGGTTTACTATCTGACTTCTGATTTGAAATATAAACTTATTAATGTCCCTTCTCTACAGTTGGAGGTCATCCACATTAAGCTGTCTATTTCAGATGTCTTATCGTCAATCACATTGCTGTTTCCCTGGCGGTTTCCTTCCATGCAGAAGTTGTGGTTTGATGTTGGGTAGTCTTACATCTCCACTTTGTTAAAAATCAGGACACAATCTTGCTTTATGTCCTAGTCCAAAAGTTAATTGTCGTCTACATTAAGCAGCTGTAGTATTCCATTCAGCTCTTCCATTAGAACACCCATTTCAACGCCGGCTAATTCCACTTTATATGGCACAGTCATAGGATATTTATATTTCCCCGAAACTGATTCCAGTGCTTCGTTGCTGATTGTTTCCAGTATTCCCCTTCCTGTCACACTGTCGTTCCCATCGTCTTAACACTACTTCTCCTATCAGGAACGATAGTGTAACAGCATGAGAAATATTGGAACCAATCGCCAAAGAAGAACTGGAATCCATTTTGAGGAAATATAAATATCCTACAGCTATATCACATAAAGTAGAATTAGCTGACGTTAAAGTGGGTTTTCTAATGAAAGAGCTACCTGGAATACTGCGGCACCTTAATGTAGATGATTAATACCTTTTGAATTTGGATATAACGTAAGATTTTTCCAAGTATTTAAAAAAGTGGAGATGTAAGACTACCTAACATCAAAATACAACTGCTGCATGAAAGGAAACTGCCAGGGAAACAGCAATGTGATTGAGGACACCCATAAGACATCTGGAATAGACCTCTTAATGTGGATGACCTCCAGTTGTGCAGTTAAGGTAGGCAATAAGTTTATGCGCTAGATCACAAGTCCTGAAGAAAGTAAAATTATTGGTAATCACCTTATACATTTTATAATGTGACCACACATGCGACTACGGGAAACTTTTCCTTCTTCCATGTCTAACGAGCATCGTATTACCAGGCTGGAAGCTACAACATACAACTACCAAACAGATAGTGTGTTTGATCCTGTGCAAGACTGTTTAAGTCTGTTAAACTATAACAAACAGTATTTCTAATGCGTCCTCTGTACTCTGTGCCAGTTAAGCCCACGTGGTGTCAGCTAATTATTAGCTGACAAAACAGCTACTGCGTGCTGCTTGACAACGTTCTGCTTTTTGTCTAGTGGGGTAATAAGAATACCCGAAAATTGACTGGTGCACAGATAACCCTTCCTGAGACTCACGGCAGACAAAGGCTTATAAATTATGCTCTGTAGGCATACAATTTTAATCATCTACCTGTAAACTACGTGGAGATTCTTAACACTGATTCCAACAAAGACAACATAAGTATTACACTGACATGCCTAAGCAGGGGGAAACATCAGCCCACATTTGGAAATTTGTATTAGCAAACAGTATTTACATCGCCGCCAGTATATATGCTAATATAGTGACGTAGGGTTGCAATATATACAGCTATCTGAGCGAACTTCATGATGTGTTATTCGTTGAATGAAATGATTTGAGAGCAGTGCGTCAGCACTATTGGCTTGTTGTTGATCACTAACGCCGCTGTAACTGCGCTTTCCTGCTGCAGTCAAATCTTTTACAGCACACGAGAACTGGATGACAGATGACAGTTTAGTAGCAGTCAGTTATAGCAAGTTCCACTCATTTTATTGGAGCTCCCAAACCGGAAATATATCTTCTACATTTGTATGCTGTGACTTCGTCAATGTTGTGTCCGAGCCGGCCGGGGTGGCCGAGCGGTTGTAGGCGCTACAGTCTGGAACCGCGCGACGGCTACGGTCGCAGGATCGAATCCTGCCTCGGGCATGGGTGTGTGTGATGTCCTTAGGTTTAAGTAGTTCTAAGTTCTAGGGGACTGATGACCTCAGAAGTTAAGTCCCATAGTGCTCAGAGCCATTTGAACCATTTTGTTGTGTCCGACTTCTAGGACACTGAAGTGGCTACTAATAATACAGTTAATTAGAACACTCTGAATAGGTAATACTTTATTAACTACAAACTAAACTTATCTTTGCTCGCCAGGCTCGGCTGTAGCTATGAAACTGCACATGTGAACTTGTGGTTCAGAACACTCTAAGTCAACCACAAAAAAATGTGTGTGAAATCTTATGGGACTTAACTGCTAAGGTCATCAGTCCCTAAGCTTACACACTACTTAACCTAAATTATCCTAAGGACAAACACACACACCCATGCCCGAAGGAGGACTCGAACCTCCGCCGGGAACAAGTCAACCACAGTTACTGAGTGGCGGACTGATATAAGTTCAGAATGGCCGTACAGTGGCTTCACTACAATCACTAGGAAACACAATTTCGTAGACACTTGTTGCCACAGTTCTGACAGCGTTGGCATGTAGGCACCATTCACAGAAGATTGAAAGCTCTTCCCTCCCTGAAGGTTGGCACGGAGTGTGTCACAGCCCGGAGGCAGCACGACGACGTTACTCCGACCAGAACTTCTTGGAAGTGAACAAGATCCGACGTCAAACAGAACTGCCCTCCTGGCCGCTGTCGACACTATTTCAGTCAGAGACGCGGCGATGGGGCCTCACAACTAGGGGAGGTACGCCTTCTTCCTAGCCGTTGGCACCTCATATAGCCCTTTGCTGTGCAGTATCTCTGTGGTGGTTGATACTTCTTGCACTGCTGTCGATGCTCGATGACGCGCATGCCTCCCCACCAACATTCGCCCCAGCGTCAGATATGGAGATGGGCCACGACGGTGGGCGGGGGAGGGGGAGGGGGAGGTAGTAGGGGAAGAGGACGGTGTGCCGACGAAATTGGTGAGGTAGGCGCCGAAATTTCAGTCGGCGCTGAGCACCCACTCGCGCCCCGCTATCCACCCTGCCCGTGGCTGTAGACGCCGACCGCGAAAGCAACCACAGGATGCGTGTAGGCGGCCGTAGTCGTAGAGGGAGACGACGTGACAGGTGGGCCACTGCAGATGTCTGGGCCCTCTGTGACACACGGTCGGGCGACCGGGCGCAACGCTGTTGCTGAGTTCGTCACAGGCTGCCAGCACGACTGTGACGTTGGCGGCGGCACCAAGTCGACGTCGATGGGTGTCTCTCACTGGAGAGGCAACTGTGCTGCCAGAGGCAATGTCTGCACCTGTGGCGGTAGCTGATGCACGCTCTAGCTGCATGCTGGATCTGTGAACAAAAAGTGGTTGGCCAAATTTCTGGATTGGATCGCCTGAAACTGATTCTGATGCCGCTTGTGCGACCCCATCTGAAAGTGATTGATGCGGGTGAACGGGACAAAACCTCAGATACCACACCCCATTCCCATCTTTGACCCCTGCCAAACACACGAAAGAAAACTGGTTTCTGAAGCCAAAACTGTGTCTTGGAAGGAGGGACACAAGGTCTCTGCAGTGGAAATAGCAAATGGAGCAGAGTCACATGGTGTCGACCACGCAGGAGGTCCGCTGGCGACTAACCATCTTTGGGCAGGAAGAGATACAGTGACAGAAAATCTATCAGAGCCTGGTTCCATATGTGGGTGGCTCGTAGCTTGTTCAACTGCGATTTGAAGGTCTTTACGAAATATTTGGCTTCAGTATTCGACTGCGGATAAAAGGGCGCTGTAAGGACATACTGCATACCAGTGTCTGCACAAAACTGTTCAAACTCCCAAGATGTGAACTGCGGCCCATTACCTGAGACTATTACCTCAGGTAAGTCTTCAATACAGATGGTTGACGGAACAGCTGATACTGTGCTGACTGATGATGTAGACTTCATTGGAATGACGAAGGGAAGCTTACCACACACGTCGACAACCACTAGCCAGCGTATGTTCCACTATGTCCGAGCAAAATATATGTGCTGGCGTTGCCAAGACGCTTCAGGACATGGCAGCTCAAAGTACTGCTGTGAGGGAGTGGACTGGTACTCTACATGTATTGCACACTGTGAAATCACGGCCTGTTTGTGCATCCATTCCTGGCTATGTACAATGGCGCCTTGTCAACTGGTTAGTGCGGACAATAACCCAAAGTCCTTGGTGCAATAACTGAAGATCTTCCAGCTTGAGGGACTGAAGGATCATGACTCTTCCATTGCCACTTCTGGTGTGCATCAGGAGGATGCCTACCTGTACAGAGGTAGCACACCGATGAGCAAAGTAGCGACGAACCTCCGGATCGCAGGCTTCACGTCCATCCAAAACGAACAAACTCGAGCACAACTTGCATTGTCAGATCCAACGTCATCTCCTACATATCATAGGGGAAGGTGACTGGAAAATCTTCCAAAAGCCGAATCTCTTCTGAATAAATGTGACGACAGGAGTCCTCAAAGGAAAAGAATGCAGCATGAATGCCAATAGGGAGCCTCGAAGAAGGTTAGTATTGGAGTGTTTCAAAAATGGTTCAAAGGGCTCTGAGCACTATGGGACTTAACCTCTGAGGTAATCAGTCCCCTAGAACTTAGATCTACTTAAACCTAACTAACCTAAGGACATCACACACATCCATGCCCGAGGCAGGATTCGAACCTGCGACCGTAGCGCTCGCACGATTCCAGACTGTAGCGCCTAGAATCCCTCGGACACTTCGTCCGGCTATTGGAGTGTGTGGTAGTGGGCCGATACAACAACTTGTACTGGTAATTGGACAAGAGAAGTGCCCACCGTTGTAACTTCTGCGCTTTACATGCTGGGACAGTCTGGGAGGACATGAACAATGCCGCCAGTGGTCTCTGGTTTGTAACTAGAGAAAAGTGACGGTTGTACAGGTACTGATGGAAGTGCGTGACCCCATAAATGATAGCCAAGGCCTCCTTTCAAGCTGGCTGTAGTTGCGGAGGGCATTGGTCAATATCTTTGACGCAACTGGGACATGTAATTGGATCCCACTTGGTGTGACAACACTGCACCAGCGCCATAAGATGAGGCATCTACTGCAAGAATGACAGGATTGCTGAGGCGAGAGAGGGCCAAACCACTGATCATTTAGTAATGGGTCTTTCAGCCGCTAGAAAGCGGTCTGACATTCAACCGACCATACGAACAGAACGCCCTTGTGATGCAGCCAATTTAGAGACACCGCGTTCTGAGCAGCATTTGGGATAAAATGGATGTAACAGGTTAGCTTCCCATTACAGCTTGCAATTCTGATAACTTGGTTGGCGCAGGCAAGCCGTAAATGGCCATTGAGTGTGACCGTGACGGGTGGATGCAATGCACATTAATCACGTGGCTAATATACTCAATCTCAGTGACCAAGCAGGAACACTTAGAATGGCTGCATGTCAGTCCCACTTTGGACATCAGTTGAAATAATTTCTATAAATTTTGTAAGTGTTCTGCTGGCATATGACTGTATCGTCTAAATAGTTAGAACAATGAGGTACTTGTGAAAAAATTGGAAATTAGAGGTAACGTCTTATGGGATCAAACTGCTGAGGTCATCGGTCACTAAGCTTACGCACTACTTAATCTAACTTAAACTAACTTACGCTAAGGACAACACACACACACTCATGCCCGAGGGAGGACTCGAACCTCCGACGGGAGGAGCCGCGCGGACCATGACAAGGCGTCTCAGACCGCGCGGGGTTATTACATCAGTTGCTCAAGGTACCTTTGGAAAATAGCTGGGGTGGAGTGGAAGCACTGCCAAGTGAGAACTACTGAAACTGGAATAATCCTTGTGTGTGTTGATCACGAAAATCTTCTTTGACTCTATATCTGAAGGCAGTTGACGGTAGGCCTCATGCGAATAAGTTTTTAAAGGAAAGGATCCTGATCTAATTTATCCATAAAACCCTCAGGGCGGGCCAACGGAAAAGAGTTAACAACAGTTTGTGGGTTGACGGTTGATTTAAAGCGTTCAGAGGGGCTCAATCCAGACGACGGTGTAGTAAGGGTCACCAGAGGTGACGGCCATTGACTGACTGACACTAGTTTGATGATGTCACTGTCGTGCAATCGCTGCAGCTCTTTGCCAACCCGATCCCATAATGCATGAGGGACCGATGAGCATGGAAAAACTTGAACTGCGCGTTGTCTTTCAATCTGAAATGGGCCTCGAACCTTTGGGCCTTGGATGACTACTATGGAACAGAGAACTGTGCCTGTCACATAAATCAATAATACTGGTCAGAAACTCATATACATTAATTTGCAACACCTTCCCGTGAATTAACAATCCGAAAAGGACAAAGCTCTCCATGCCAGAAATGTTAGTAGACCCCAAGCGCTGGAATATGTTGTCCATTGTATGTTGTCAACGGGTTATGTGGTTGCTGAAACTGTGGGCTACCTAACCATTCATACATAGCGTGGTTGAGCAATGTAACAGTAGCACCATTGTCTAACTGGAAATTAACACACTTGTTGAATGCACGCAACTGATATACAACTTACTGGATTGTCGACTGATAAGTTCAGAGTCAGTGTCCAGGTAATCTAATGAAACAGCAACAGGACCGGCGGACCGTTGGGCTACAGACACGACGTACAGCTCATTAGAATCACTGTCTGACATGGAATGTCTAAGCTGCGTAACACCATACCGACTTTATGTGGCGTTGTTTGTCACATGTAGAACACTTGTCTTGGCGACACGGTCACTGTGCCCCATCATGTGTTGCAAAGCAATGTGGGCAAGACTTCAGCAATTGTGCGAGCTGCGCTGCGGCCTGAAGATGCGACCAGTTCGCACATGGCCATGGGAAGGAAGGGAGACTGGCGCCTGAACTGTCTTACTCTTGACAACAGTTATTGCAGGTGTCTGAATATCATGCTCAGTTAAATCGGCAGTGTCCTGTGACTCAATAATTGACAATACACCACTGAGGTCAAGGTTTAGATGCTTTAGTATGGCAGCACGAATACGAGAATGAGACACGTTCTGATTAATCGCATCTCTCATCATAATGTCATTGTAACTTAACCCACAGGTACGCTGAAAGTGACAGTGTCTAGTAAGGCCACGAATTTCTGTTACCTACTGCTTGTAGGACTGTCCTGGCTGCTGTTTGAATCTGAAAAACTTATGACAAGCAGCCAATACACGCACTTGTTATTTAAAATGATTTGACAGTGTGTTAACTAACTCGTCGTAGGGAACCTCATGACGTCGGCGATTGGGAAACAGTTTTACTATCAATCGGAATACATATGAGCCTCGGTGGAGAGAAAATGGTAAATACGCTGGTTACCTATTAACCGAAACCGCTGAAATGAAATAATCAGCCCAGTCTTCGCTTTGCCTCAGAATCTCTCTGAATTTAGGTGCTTGAACCGTTCGTTGAGATGTTTCCAACTGAACAGGCTGGGATGGTGGTCCCACAGGTACCTTGCAATAGTGCTTTTTTTTGTGCAGTATCTCTGTGGTAGTCGATACTTCTTCATATTCGACGACACCGTAGTCCGTTCTGACGACAGTGGGTTGGAAGCCCCTCTGCTTTTTTTCTGTTAGCAAACAGGTAGACTGTTGTGGCGTTGCAAGACAGCCACGCCACTCGGAAGTAGCCGAAATGCACGCGTACACACACGCCGGCTGGCGTGAGGTCTGAAACAGAATACTTAATGAATGCTATAAAGAAAAGTACGGAGCTTCTGTTTACTTAACTTTAATTCATCCTTGTGGTACATCGCTCTTGATAATACAAGTGACACTCTCAGATATGGTTAATGGCGCCTTGCTAGGTCGTAGCCATGGACTTAGCTGAAGGCTATTCTAACTATCTCTCGGCAAATGAGAGAAAGGCTTCGTCAGTGTAGTCGCTAGCAAAGTCGTCGTACAACTGGGACGAGTCCTAGTACGTCTCTCTAGACCTGCCGTGTGGTGGCGCTCAGTACTCGTATAATAAGCTACAGCCGGCCGGTGTGGTCGAGCGGTTCTAGGCGCTTCAGTCTGGAGCCACGCGACCGCTACGGTCGCAGGTTTTAATCCTGCCTCGAGCATGGATGTGTGTGATGTTCTTAGGTTACTTAGGTTTAAATAGTTCTAAGTTCTAGGGGACTGATGACCTAAGATGTTAAGTCCCATAATGCTCACAAGGGAACCTCCCCATCACACCCCCTTCAGATTTAGTTGTATGTTGGCACAGTGGATAGGCCTTGAAAAACTGAACACAGATCAATCGAGAAAACAGGAAAAAGTTGTGTGGAACTATGAAAAAAATAAGCAAAATATACAAACTGAGTAATCGATGCGCAAGATAGGCAACATCAAGGGGAGTTTGAGCTCAGGAGCACCGTGGTCCCGTGGTTAGCGTGAGCAGCTGCGGAACGGGAGGAGGTTCGTTCAAGTCTTCCCTCGAGTGAAAAGTTTACTTTCTTTATTTTCGCAAATGTATTATCTGTCCGTTCGTTCATTGACGTCTCTGTTCACTGTAGTAAGTTTAGTGTCTGTGTTTTGCGACCGCACCGCAAAACCGTGCGATTAGTAGACGAAAGGACGTGCCTCTCCAATGGGAACCGAAAACATTTGATCGCAAGGTCATAGGTCAACCGATTCCTCCACAGGAAAACACGTCTGATATATTCTATACGACACTGGTGACGGCATGTGCGTCACACGACAGGAATATGTTGTCGACCCACCTAACTTGTACACTTGGCGAATGGGTAAAAAGATTCTTCTACCTTGCCCGATTTAGGTTTTCGTGTGGGTGTGATTATCACTCCCAAAGTAGCGTCCCCATACTACGGCGCATTTACCTCGCATCGGACGGACAGATAATAATTGTCTGAAAATAAAAAATTAAACTTTTTCACGCGAGGGAAAACTTGAACCCTGACGGACTGACGGACAGATAATAATTGTCTGAAAATAAAAATTTAAACTTTTTCACGCGAAGGAAGCCTTGAACCAAGGACTTCTCGTTCCGCAGCTGCTTACGCTAACCACGGGACCACGGCGCTCCTGAGCTCACACTCTCCTTGATGTTGCTTATCTTGCACATGGACTACTCAGTTTTTATATTTTGCTTATTTTTTTCATAGTCTCACACAACTTCTTCCTGTTTTCTCGATTGATCTGTGTTCAGTTTTTCAAGGCCTATCCACTGTGCCAACTTATAACTAAATCTGAGGGGGGTGCGATGGGGAGGTTCCCTTGTCAGAGCCATTTGACCAATTTTTTAAAATAAGCTACATTGACTCCGTCAGAAGAGCTGTACTAAAACAGGGAAAGCGTTGTTCTCCACAGTACCATCGGTGGTACAGTCTGTCCGTCACTATTTGATAGTACTCTGTCACACAAATCGCTGTACTTACCATTAAATTATCCCCTTACATTATTATTTGCTATCATGTTTTGCGGAATATGCTATGAAGCCATTAATTTATACACAGAGCACATATTCAGCCTCACAATACTACACTATAAATCTACATTACTGGAACCCGCGATCTTCGCTAATACAGCGATACCTAGGGTACGACAAGACAGTTAACGTGGGTGACCTCCAGTTGTACAGCAAAACTTATGTGATATATTTTATACGTCATATCACAAGCCCACGTGCGGGCAACGCTTTTGAGGTGCCCAGGCACGTGAATAGACTTGTAATTACCCTTCTAGAGACCATTACAGATTGGATAATGTGTTTGTTCTCTGTGTAAGACAGTTTAGGTATGTACTTGATGACTCGTATCTTTCTTTTCAACTACTCTGTTACGGAATATAATAACGTCACTTCAGCAGTTATTGGTAATTCCACACCGCTGTTTCTCGTGTAATCACATTATTTTCCGTGTATTACGACGTCGATATCTTCATCTCTGCAGACCGCCACACTAAAGCCGTTACACTGCAATGTTGAGGTACCACACCTCGTAATATTTAGAGCCATTTCGTTGAGCTTTGCTTATTGGAAGCTCTGACATGGACAATGTGTTTGAGAGCTTGCTATTAAGCGTATATTTCAGCCGGGACGCATCATGGGCTATGAGAATATCTGACATGTCTCCCGGCTGTGATCCACATTTTTCTAGAACACGACGACTTCCACATCCACGTCTGCCATATCTATACGTTATAACGAATTGCATCACTTCAGTAAATGTTTTAGCATGGCTTTTAGTATGTCTGTGTTATTTGGAATACTAGCAATAATAGGCAATGAATAGCTTCGTTTATATGGTTTCTAGTGAATAAAACGATGCGTTATCTGTGCTCCTCCTCAAACGTGCTTGAGAACTTTTTTAAATGTTGGAATATATACTTTGAGGGTGTTTTGTGGATAGGCCTAATTAAGATGTCTATTTCGCTCCTTAGTTGACACGTATCTTTTCTGCAGTTATAAGCCTCGTCAGGATACTCTTATGACATCAAATTATTAGGCTTACCTTCTCTATTATTAGATATCGAAATTTACCACTGAGGCACATAGTTTACAATTTTTGGGGTACTAATTTTCAAATCCCCCCTATGAACCATGGACCTCGCCGTTGGTGGGGAGGCTTGCGTGCCTCAACGATACAGATAGCCGTACCGTAGATGCAACCACAACGGAGGGGTATCTGTTGAGGGGCCAGACAAATGCGTGGTTCTTGAAGAGGGGCAGCGGCCTTTTCAGTAGTTGCAGGGGCAACAGTCTGGATGATTGATTGATCTGACCTTGCAACACTAACCAAAATGGCCTTGCTGTTCTGTTACTGCGAACGGCTGAAAGCAAGGGGAAACTACAGCTGTAATTTTTCCCGAGGGCATGCAGCTCTACTGTATGATTAAATGATGATGGCGTCCTCTTGGGTAAAATATTCCGGAGGTAAAATAGTCCCCCATTCGGATCTCCGGGCGGGGACTACTCAGGAGGACGTCGTTATCAGGAGAAAGAAAACTGGCGTTCTACGGATCGGAGCGTGGAATGTCAGATCCCTTAATCGGGCAGGTAGGTTAGAAAATTTAAAAAGGGAAATGGATAGGTTAAAGTTAGATATAGTGGGAATTAGTGAAGTTCGGTGGCAGGAGGAACAAGACTTCTGGTCAGGTGAATACATGGTTATAAATACAAATACAGGGTTATAAATACAAAAAAATAGGTGTAATGCAGGAGTAGGTTTAATAGTGAATAAAAAATAGGAGTGCGGGTAAGCTACTACAAACAGCATAGTGAACGCATTTTTGTGGCCAAGATAGACGCGAAACCGACGCCTACTACAGTAGTATAAATTTATATGCCAACTAGCTCTGCAGATGACGAAGAAATTGATGAAATGTATGATGAGATAAAAGAAATTATTCAGGTAGTGAAGGGAGACGAAAATTTAATAGTCATGGGTGACTGGAATTCGTCATCAGGAAAAGGGAGAGAAGGAAACATGGTAGGTGAATATGGATTGGGGCTAAGAAATGAAAGAGGAAGCCGCCTGGTAGAATTTTGCGCAGAGCATAACTTAATCATAGCTAACACTTCGTTTAAGAACCATGAAAGAAGGTTGTATAGATGGAGGAACCCTGGAGATACTAGAAGGTATCAGATAGATTATATAATGGGAAGACAGAGATTTAGAAACCAGGTTTTAAATTGTAAGACGTTTCCAGGGGCAGATGTGGACTCTGACCACAATCTATTGGTTATGAACTGTAGAATAAAGCTGAAGAAACTGCAGAAAGGTGGGAATTTAATGAGATGGGACCTGGATAAACTGATAGAACCAGAGATGGTACAGAGTTTCAGGGAGAGCATAAGGGAACAATTGACAGGAATGGGGGAAAGAATTACAGTAGAAGAAGAATGGGTAGCTTTGAGGGATGAAATAGTGAAGGCAGCAGACGATCAAATAGGTAAAAAGACAGGGGCTAGTAGAAACCCTTGGGTAACAGAAGAAAAATTGAATTTAATTGATGAAAGGAGAAAATATAAAAATGCAGTAAATGTAGCAGGCAAAAAGGAACACAAACGTCTCAAAAATGATATCGACAGGAAGTGCAAAATGGCTAAGCAGGGATGGCTAGAGGACAAATGTAAGGATGTAGAGGCTTCTCTCACTAGGGGTAAGATAGATACTGCCTACAGGAAAATTAAAGAGACCTTTGGAGAAAGGAGAACCACTTGCATGAATATCAAGAGCTTTGATGGAAACCCAGTTCTAAGCAAAGAAGGGAAAGCAGAAAGGTGGAAGGAGTATATAGAGGGCCTATACAAGGGCGATGTACTTGAGGACAATATTATGGAAATGGAAGAGGATGAAGATGAAATGGGAGATATGATATTGCGTGAAGAGTTTGACAGAGCACTGATAGACCTGAGTCGAAACAAGGCCCCCGGAGTAGACAACATTCCATTGGAACTACTGACAAACTTGGGAGAGCCAGTCCTGGCAAAACTCTACCATCTGTTGAGCAAGATGTATGAGACAGGCGAAATACCCTCAGACTTCAAGAAGAATATAATAATCCCAATCCCAAAGAAAGAGGTGTGGACAGATGTGAAAATTACCGAACTATCAGTTTAATAAGTCACAGCTGCAAAATACTAACGAGAATTCTTTACAGACGAATGGAAAAACTGATAGAAGCCGACCTCGGGGAAGATCAGTTTGTATTCCGTAGAAATGTTGGAACACGTGAGGCAATACTGACCCTACGACTTATCCCTGAAGAAATATTAAGGAAAGGGAAACCTACGTTTCTAGCATTTGTAGACTTAGAGAAAGCTTTTGACAATGTTGATTCAATACTCTCTTTCAAATTCTGAAGGTGGCAGAGGTAAAATACAGAGAGCGAAAGGCTATTTACAATTTGTACAGAAAGCAGATGGCAATTATAAGAGTCGAGGGACATGAAAGGGAAGCAGTGGTTGGGAAGGGAGTGAGACAGGGTTGTAGTCTCTCCCCGATGTTATTCAATCTGTATATTGAGCAAGCAATAAAGGAAACAAAAGAAAAGTTCGGAGTAGGTATTAGAATCCATGGAGAAGAAGTAAAAACTTTGAGGTTCGCCGATGACGGCGTAGTTCTGTCAGAGACAGCAAAGGACTTGGAAGAGCAGTTGAACGGAATGGACAGTGTCTTGAAAGGAGGGTATAAGATGAACATCAACAAAAGCAAAACGAGGATAATGGAATGTAGTCGAATTGAGTTTAGTGATGTTAGGGGATTAGATTAGGAAATGAGACACTTAAAGTAGTAAAGGAGTTTTGCTATTTGGGGAGCAAAATAACTGATGATGGTCGAAGTAGAGAGGATATAAAATGTAGACTGGCAATGGCAAGGAAAGCATTTCTGAAGAAGAAAAATTTATTAACATCGAGTATAGATTTAAATGTCAATAAGTCGTTTTTGAAAGTATTTGTATGGAGTGTAGCCATGTATGGAAGTGAAACGTGGACGATAAATAGTTTGGACAAGAAGAGAATAGAAGCTATCTTAATGTGGTGCTACAGAAGAATGCTGAAGATTAGATGGGTTGATCACATAACTAATGAGGAGGTATTGAATAGAATTGGGGAGAAGAGGAGCTTGTGGCACAACTTGACTAGAAGGGATCGGTTGGACATGTTCTGAGACATCGAGGGATCACCAATTTAGCATTGGAGGGCAGCGTGGAGGGTAAAAATCGTAGAGGAAGACCAAGAGATGAATACACTAAGCAGATTCAGAAGGATGTAGGTTGCAGTAGGTACTGGGAGATGAAGAAGCTTGCACAGGATAGAGTAGCATGGAGAGCTGCATCAAACCAGTCTCAGGACTGAAGACCACAACAACAACAACAATTTTCAAATACATGTTCTAACATTCTGCGTGGTGTCTGTTTGTTCTATATCGTGTCTCCCTACCACTTTCGCGCAACGACGCTCTGAGCGTGTTTTTTAGGGAATTGACTAGTTTGAACCTGGGATCTGTTGCTGGTAAGGAGACGCCAGAACACACATGACACGTAGAGTTCAGAAGAGTTCGGTGAGACTAGCGATGATATAACCAAATACTTAATGATTTCAGCGTCAGCTCCACTGCACTCCCTGTAAAAGAATCTTAATACTAACTAAATTTAGTGGAAGGGGTTCAAGGCTTTCATATTTTTAGTTAGCTGGTAAAATAACGTCGAAAAAGCAGTTAAGTTTACCATTGGAAATTTTATTCTACTCACAAAACATTGTTTATAAATTGCACTATTGATAAAAGGAAACGTTTTAATACAGGATGATAAAAACCAACTGCGTTCAACAAAAATGTGAACGAATATTCCCTGAGTGGGTTTCCAAGTTCTACAATGGATCGAAGGATGACCTATGCCATATCACATCTATAATCTAGGTTTAAATTAAGTTTCACAAGAGAGAAAACTATCAAAATAGTCTACAGTGTCCCTCAATTATCTTTAATTACTTATCTAACTTGTCGTAAATTACAGTGGCTGATGTGGCTTCTCAATAACTATATAACAGAAAAATCATCGCGTTTCAGATTTTTACTTCAAGTGGCAAATGTGAACACCAGCTTTAATTGACGATCGACACTAGTATTACGCAAAAAGGGGGTGTAACAGATGAGACTTCTGCAGTTCTGAGTGAAGCTTTATGCGCTGTTATGCGGCATCGTGTGCGTTCATTACCTTGTCGGTGTTCGTCAGGGGGCGGCGAGTAGCACAGCTCCTCTCACCTCACCGTCTTGGAAGCAACTCTCTCCTAACTTCTCTTTACTACAATTTACCGAGGTTGGTTTAAAAAAAAACTATCTGGCTGTGTTTTCATCTGACCAATCAGGGTCTTAATGTTAACCTTAAGCTCCGCCTACAAAAATTCTGACTATCCAATGAGAAACGTTATACTTTTCGTGGTGGGGTAATGTTTTTAAAGTTGCAACGTAACAGAGACGCGAAAAAGTCTCACGCTAAACTTGCAGCTGATGGGGTCCTTTTAGTGTTATCGTAAGATCTATACTGTTCTTCTGGAGGGCTCTATCTTTTAACATGGGCTGGGGGTGGTCCTGACGTAACAGAGACGCGAAATAGTCTCACGCTAAAACTTGCGGCTGAGGTGGCCCTTTTAGTGTTATCGTAAGATCTATACTGTTCTTCTGGAGGGCTCTATCTTTTAACATGGGCTGGGGGTTGGTCCTAACGTAACAGAGACGCGAAAAAGTCTCACGCTAAAACTTGCGGCTGGGGTGGTTCTTTTAGTGTTATCCTAAGATCTATACTGTTCTTCTGGAGGGCTCTAGCTTTTAACATGGGCTGTAGGGTGGTCCTAGCGGTTAGCTGGCGACGTGGGTGTCCGTCCCTTATCGTAGGGCCTTCTAGCTTAACACGGTTCTGCTCTCGGCTTCTGTTCTCGTTTCTCCCCTCGGAACTGCGTCTGTCTCACGGTGGGAAGGTATGACATGCATTTAGGCATTCTTGTGTTAGTCTGTGGTATTCTATTTGCTCACTCGTTACTCATATTACTTTGGTTAATTTAATGTCATGATTTATTCGGAGCTATGTGACAAACTACTGGATTTGCTTATCATGTCAGAGCTTTCATGGAAGGTGTTAGATTTGCCTGACACCTTACAATGTATATGTGTATCACTTGAACTTATTTGTGTCTTACAGTGGTTTTTTCATGTATCTACCCCAACTTTCTCTCAAAACATAGTACTTTTTGCCCTGTCTTCGAAATATTTGATTTGCGGGTGTGCTAATTAGTTACAAGTAATCTGTCCATTTGCCTGCTTAACTAACACTTATTTTTCTGCTGTTATAAGCCCTGTCAGGGTAGTTTTACGACATGGTATTTTTAGGCCTACAGTGATTAATGGCAACTATTATTCGGCATTGAAATCTACCATTAGCATACATACTTTAGAATTTGTTGCACTGATTTGGCGAATATGTATACAGGGTGTTACAAAAAGGTACGGCCAAACTTTCAGGAAACATTCCTCACACACAAAGAAAGAAAATATGTTATGTGGGCATGTGTCCGGAAACGCTTCCATGATAGAGCTCATTTTATTACTTCTCTTCAAATCACATTAATCATGGAGTGGAAACACACAGCAACAGAACGTACCAGCGTGACTTCAAACACTTTGTTACAGGAAATGTTCAAAATGTCCTCAGTTAGCGAGGATACATACATCCACCCTCCGTCGCATGGAATCCCTGATGCGCTGATGCAGCCCTGGAGAATGGCGTATTGTATCACAGCCGTCCACAATACGAACACGAAGAGTTTCTACATTTGATACCGGGGTTGCGTAGACAAGAGCTTTTAAATGCCCCCATAAATGAAAGTCAAGAGGGTTGATGTCAGGAGAGCGTGGAGGCCATGGAATTGGTCCTCCTCTACCAATCCATCGGTCACCGAATCTGTTGTTGAGGAGCGTACGAACACTTCGACCGAAATGTCCAGGAGCTTCATCGTGCATGAACCACATGTTGTGTCGTACTTGTAAAGGCACATGTTCTAGCAGCACAGGTAGAGTATCCCGTATGAAATCATGATAACGTGCTCCATTGAGCGTAGGTGGAAGAACATGGGGCCCAATCAAGACATCACCAACAATGCCTGCCCAAACGTTGACAGAAAATCTGTCTTGATGACGTGATTGCACAATTGCGTGCGGATTCTCGTCAGCCCACACATGTTGATTGTGAAAATTTACAATTTGATCACGTTGGAATGAAGCCTCATCCGTAAAGAGAACATTTGCACTGAAATGAGGATTGACACATTGTTGGATGAACCATTCGCAGAAGTGTACCCGTGGAGGCCAATCAGCTGCTGATAGTGCCTGCACACGCTGTACATGGTACGGAAACAACTGGTTCTCCCGTAGCACTCTCCATACAGTGACGTGGTCAACGTTACCTTGTACAGCAGCAACTTCTCTAACGCTGACATTAGGGTTATCGTCAACTGCACGAAGAATTGCCTCGTCCATTGCAGGTGTCCTCGTCGTTCTAGGTCTTCCCAGTCGCGAGTCATAGGCTGGAATGTTCCGTGCTCCCTAAGACGCCGATCAATTGCTTCGAACGTCTTCCTGTCGGGACACCTCCGTTCTGGAAATCTGTCTCAATACAAACGTACTGCGCCACGGCTATTGCCCGGTGCTAATCCATACATCAAATGGGCTTCTGCCAACTCCGCATTTGTAAACATTACACTGACTGCAATACCACGTTCGTGATGAACACTAACCTGTTCATGCTACGTACTGATGTGCTTAATGCTAGTACTGTAGAGCAATGAGTCGCATGTCAACACAAGCATCGAAGTCAACATTACCTTCCTTCAATTGGGCCAACTGGCGGTGAATAGAGGAAGTACAGTACATACTGACGAAACTAAAATGATCTCTAACATGGAAATTAAGCGTTTCCGGACGCATGTGCACATAACATCTTTTCTTTATTTGTGTGTGAGGAATGTTTCCTGAAAGTTTGGCCGTACCTGTTTGTAACACCCTGTATATGTGGAAATTATCTCATGCTGTTTTTTGCACTACAAACAGCGTTTCTCCTCTATTAACCTCAAGTAGCAATGTAAACATCACGCTTTTGAGTGCTGCTGCCCCAGTTTGAAGACATTTTAGAAATTTCATCAACATCTTAATTTACAACTATGATGCTTTTTATAACTGCGCAGCAATATATTGGCTGCGGTACCAATTCGTGGTCTAAAAATTGATCTTCACCTCATCTGAACAATGATCCGGTTTTTTAATTGGAATATGGGCGACATCTCAAGAGTTAATTTATGTCTTACAGCATTATTTAACATTTTAAACCTGAACTAAGCCAAGAATATTAGGTGTAAACATTGAACTTTTTGACTACTGACCATCTTGAAGACATTTTAGAATATTGGAACATCTTAGCTGCAGAAAATAATTAATTTACGACTTATTTGTGTTTTTTACTGTAGAGCTATCTGTTGGTGACGGCGAGAACTACTTACTCAGTCCAACCAACGACCTAAGGATGATTTTTAGCAGTGAAGCCATCTATTCGTATGGTACGACAATAGCACCTCGACTGATATTTTTAGTGCAGCCATCTACTAGTGAGAAGGGGAACTGGTATGCAAAACTGAATTCGCTTTTATTTCGCGTTTTCTGGGATTGTGCAGTGGTTTAAGCAAACATTGATTTTTAATTATTTATGAAGAAATATTAATGTTTCAGTGCAGCCAACTGCCGGCGACAGGAGTAAATAGGCTGTGAAAGTGAAGTAGACTTTTGACGCTTGGATAGTGGCAGATGATGTCGTGGAAGACATCCGGACAGGAAAAGGAAAATTACTGAATGAATCTATCACAACCAACCATCGAGCATTCCAGAACGGACCAGCAAAATCGATGTGTAAGCGTTGCCAAGGGAAAGTGGCTTTTGGCCATGCAAAGAATTTCCGCGGTGGTGCTGATTGTTGTTTGGCACACACTATGCAAGAAGAGCACTTATTCGTAATCGTGGCATCGATTCCGAACCAAGTACAGTGCTGACGAGCAAGTTGTTTCGTTCTCTCTATACCCCAATGTCCTTGGTAGAGAAGCTTTAAGACAGAGGACTGTAACGAACCTGGGACCACGACCCTGGACTGATCATTATCAGAACGAAAAAGCAAAACACCACGTCTAACAAAATGTCTCTCCTTGTGAGCAAAAAATCGGCGAACCAACGGGTCCCCGATCCGTGACTTTGACAAGGGACAATGCGAAGCAACAAAACGCAGAACGGTAGCAAGGACAGGGTCGGCAGTTGTGGATGTAGCTACACGACGAAAATCAATCAGAAACGATTCGACCACGTCATCGGTTTCCGAATCAATGAACATGCAAGCAAGGTCGGAGGAATCGAATGCCCTATCCTCAGCAACAGGCAAACGGGACAACACATCGGCGTTTCCGTGCTTAGCAGTGGACCGATACAAGATATCGTAGCGGTACTGCGAGAGGAAATTAGACCAGCGAATGAATTTCTGCGCTGTACGTGGAGGTACAGGCTTGTTCGGATGAAAAAGCGATGTCAAAGGTTTGTGGTCTGTGATTATGGTAAAGTGACGACCATACAAGAAATCATGAAACTTTGTAACACCAAATACGAGAGCTAATGCTTCTTTCTCGATCTGTGAATAGTTTCTTTGCGGAGACGAGAGCAATTTGGACGCAAAGGCAATAGGGCGATCGTGCGAGCCATCTTTGTGCGCAAGCACAGCACCGATCCCGAAATCCGATGCATCCACCATCAACAATAGGGGCTTCGGGGCATCGAATGGCGTAAGGCAAGTATGGGAAAGGAACGCCGATTTCAACCGGCGAAAGGCGCGTTCGCATCCCGTCGTCCAGACGAACGGAACACCTTTACGGCGTAAGCTGAGCTGAAATGGAAGAGGCATGCGGCACATATTTATGAGAATAGTTGAGTTTTTCCCAGCACACTCTTTAGCTGCTTCAAAATCTGCGCCGAAAGCAAGTCTTGTATGGCACGGAGGTGCGTTGGAATGGGATGTATGCCTTGGGCATTGAGTACATGTCCCAGGTATGGCAAGTTACGAGCAAAAACACACATTTGTCCTTCCATAAGCGAAGACCATTTAGTCGCAAGACCTGAAATAATGTTCTGAGATTGGCTAAATGTTCTTCTTCCGTCTTTCCGGAGATCACAATATCGTCCAGATAGTTTGCTGCAGTAGGGACCGATGCACAAACAGTTTGTAGATATTGCTGAAACAATGCAGGGGCAGATGCACATCCGAATGGCAGTCGTTTGAATTAATACAAACCAAGATGCGTGTTAACCACCAAAACGCGCTGGGATTCTTCGTCCACCGGTATTTCCATGTACGCATCTGTTAGGTCCAACTTCGAAAAATATTTGCCCGGGCACAGTTTGTCAAAAAGATCTTCCAGGCGGGGTAAAGGAAAAGTTGCAATCACTAGTTGTGGATTCACTGTTGCCTTGATGTCCACATAAAGTCTCAATTTTCCCGAAGGTTTTGGCAAAATTACTAAGGGTGATGCCCAGAGAGAAGCCTGCACACGTTCAATTACACCTTGTGATTCCAAATCGTGTAATGTTTATCCAACCTCATCACGCAATGCGTGGGGAACATTGCGCGCTCTGAAAAAATTTCGGTTGAGCGTTTACTTTCAGTTCTAAATGTGCTTTATAGTTCTTAGCGCAACCGAGTCCCGGTGCAAAAATGTCTGCATATTCTTCACATACACGAGAAACACTGTCGAAGGCGTAGTCTGGTTCACTTTTAGGACTTGATTTACTATAGACAAGTTAAACAACTGAAATAAATAGAAACCAGACAAGTTCACTGCAGAAGAAGAACGAAGGACGTAAAATGACACAAATGTGGTTTGTCCTTCGTATGTTGCAAGAAGACTGCACTGTCCTAACACAGGGATCTCTTGACCTGAATAGCTAGTTAACTTAACATTTGCGGCACACAACGGAGGTGTGCTCAGCAGGTTGTAAGTGTCTTGATTGATCAGTGAAACTGCAGCTCCGGTATCGAGCTGGAATGGTATCACTTCGCCGTTAATGTCCAAGTCTACAAAAAGTTTATTGTCCTGCTGACGACAAGAGCGACTGTCTCGTGCAACGTGAACTGACACTGGTACAAAATCACTTGCGACTTGGCTGGAGTTCTGGCGATGTCGACGCACACTATTTGTGGGATGAACACAGTCACTGTTAGAGAGAGTGGCACTGGGCGGAGTGGAATGAGCGACATGAATTTCCATGGGTGAAGTTTCGCGAGCTTGAGTATCCTTGGTTCGATTACGATTCCGGCGCGAAGCAAAGGGCCTGGAATGGTTTGGAGTTTCCGATCTGAGGTTCTTCTGGCAAACCCTCTGAACATGTCCTTTTTTATTACAGTAAAAGCAAATAGCTTGGCGTGACGGGCAATTCTCATGCGAATGTTTAGCAGTGCACCGCGGGCATGATTTAATCACTGCATTTGCTTGCCGGCGCGGCACACGTAGCTGAGAGCCTGGCGGAAGCGGCGCGGCTGGGCGCCAGAGCTGTTCACTGCTCCGTGCAGCTCGCCCGGCGGGCCGGTTAACCTGACACACGGCTGGTGGAGTTTCAAATGATTCCTGAGCAAAGTCAAGTGTGTCCTGCCGATCCAATATGTCTATCTCTTGTTGAAGGGATGGACTGACTAGTTTCAAAATCTGTTCCCTTATACGAACATCAGAAACGTTCTGTGCAATTGCATCACGTACCATAGTATCTGAATAAGGGAGTCCACATTGACACTCAAAAGCACAATCCCTAGTAAGGCCTTGCCAGATTGCAACCCACTCCCGATTAGTCTGACCTGCCATACGTTTTCTACGAAAGAATGTATACCGTTTCACAACTACATTGACTGATTGTTTGAGATATGCATCTAATGCAGACAAAATTTCGTCGTAGTACAGAGTTGCTACGTCGCGTCGGGGAAATGATTTGACTATCACACGGTAGGTTTGCACCCCGATGGATGACAAAAGTCAAAAGGCTGCCCTCGTTATCTCGAATCCTCGAGGTGGCGAGATGGAATCCAAATTGGCGTGACCACTCCGTCCAGCTTTCCAGTGCAGCATCAAAAGGTCAGAAAGTCGGTGCAACTGCGTGTTGTGGCTGTGTTAGCGGTGGTGCGGCGGCTGCCGCATCGTTTTGCATTGCACGTTGACCCTGGACGAGCTGTCCAAGGGCGTCCAGTAATGCCTGCGTCTGCTGATTCTGTAAGCGATAAAATTCGGACGGTACATCTGGAGATTCTGGAGAAGTCATTACACAATTAAATCAGGGCAGTATAGATAAGAACACCGTTTTTACTCTCGTCGCAAATGTTGTGTTGGTAGAAGAGGCAACACCGTGTTACTAGAGGAGGCCGAAATGCACGCGTTTTAGCTCACGCAGGCGGGCATGAGGAGGGAAGAACTATACTAACGTGAGGTCTGGAACACGGCAAGGAATTAATCCTTTAATGATGAACGTCGCTCTTGACGGTACATGAGTCACAATATTATCTGTTAGTAACTGAATATGGCGCCTTGCTAGGTCGTAGCAAATCACATAGCTGAAGGCTATGCTAAACTGTCGTCTCTGCAAATGAGAGCGTCTGTAGTCAGTGAACCATCGCTAGGAAAGTCGGCTGTACAACTGGGGCGAGTGCTAGGGAGCCTCTAGACTAGACCTGCCGTGTGGCGGCGCTCGGTCTGCAATCACTGATAGTGGCGACACGCGGGTCCGATGTATACTAGCGGACTGCGGCTGATTTAAAGGCTACCACCTAGCAAGTGTGGTGTCTGGCAGTGACACCACAACTTTATTTATGTATTCAGAGCTTGTGGCGTAGTATTTAAGGAAAACACTCATTTTCCACAAATAAGAAATCGTATTTCATTATTTATATGTTATAAGCAATTGGTGGTTTTTCATTGTTTATAGAGAATTATGCTATGTACTTGTTCCAATATTCAGTGAGGAATGATACATAACTTCAAATAATAGTTACCACTGTGAAGTCTGCTGAGCCATTCTTTAAGCGAATTTTTTAAAGTAATGCAAACATGGTTGAATAGGAGTGAAGTGAGTGGGAAGACATGGGAAAATAATCCACGGGGTGTGGAGTTTGGGGCAGGGACTGCTTCATGCAAAATTTGTAGAAGGGCAGTGCGTGGGGGTGGAGGTGAGAGGTGCTCATGTCAACGAAATACAACATGTACGCAAACTGTAGTCAATTCTTGCTCTCACTTATCCAGAGTATGCTTCTTACAAAAGTTGGATAACTGTAGTGAGGGTTGGGAGGCCCTCCTCTCCTTGACTTGTCATGTGGAACGATGTCATGATACCTCAAATGACCTTGGATAATAAGGAAGTGCTGATCCTGACATCAGTGAAATATGACATGCACAGTTGTCTCAGTTGTGATATGACATCAGTGATAAAGAAGTGCTGATGCTAACGTCAGCTCTTTCATATCCAGAACTCTCCTTGCCACACTACTCTCATTTTGCTCATGGTATCCAGTTGTGCACTGTGCACTTAGCAATAGTGGCAGTTGATATCAAGAAGAAGAAGATTGATCCCAATCCAAGATGAAGTCTGTATGCAGTCAACGTGGTGTCTTTGTACCATCAGATCACTTGCTGGGTGGCTTCCTCCTTCTTACAGCCACCTCCCTGGTGAACTGCAGGTTTGAACCTGGACCAAATGGCCGTGTGGGCCTGTATTGTTGCTGTCCAACACCAGCAGTTGCATGCCATCGTCTTCAGTCATGCCAGAGGGCAAGGGTTAGCTCTCCCTGATCTAGTGTGCTGCTATGGTAGTTACAAAGCAATGAGGAGTGCCTCCTGTTGTCCATCACCAACGACAAGCCACCGTTCATCAACTGCCTACAGCAGCTGGCTGGACCTATCTCTGCCAAGATCAGCAGGATTCTCCAGAAATATGACATCAAGACCATATTTTGCACACCCACCAAAATTGGGGCTATGCTGGGGAATGTAAAAGATGACCTGGGGCTACGCAAGCCAGGTATTTACAACATACCATGCCAGTGTGGGATGTCATACATTGGCCAGACCACCAGAACTGTGAACATCAGGTGTAAAGAACACCAGAGACATACCAGACTCATGCAGGCAACTAAATCATCCATAGCAGAGCATTGTCTGGAACTTGGTCATACAATGGATTACAATGGCACCAAGATTGTGACACACACCTCAAGATTTTGGGACAGTGTCATTAAAGGAGCCATTGAGATTAAGGTCACAGACAATCTAATCAACCGTTACTATCTATCTATCTATCTATATCCGAATCCCGCTCCAGCTACTGCCGGGTCTGGGTGCTGACGAGTCCTCTCCATTTGGCTCGGTCCTCCCACCACTTTTCTTCCTCCACTTGCTGCCAGGTCACACCTCTCCTTTCAACAGATATTCTCACTCCCATTTTCCACCGTGTTCTTGGGCGCCCTCTAGGTCTTTTCCCATCCATCTTTAGTTCTTCCATAATTTTGGGGAGTCTCTGCCCATGCATCCTCTTAACATGCCCATACCATCTTAATCTCTTTCTTTCAATTTCTTCTCTCATACTTTCTTGTTTGAGGTCCTTTCTAATCTCTACATTCCTTACTCTGTCCATTCTTGTTTTTCCCTTAACTGCTCTGAGAAATTTCATTTCCCCTGCTTGCAGTCTGCTCCAGTCCCTTTCTTTCATTGTCCATGTTTCTCCACCATAGGTGACAATAGGGAAGTAATAATTCTTATACATCAGGAGTTTTGCTTTTTCTGAAACTTCATTATTCCAAATCAGATGTTTTATCGTTTGGTAGAAATTGCCTCCCTTCTGTAACCTCCTATTAATTTCGTTAGTTATTCTTCCATCCCTAGATATTACACTCCCTAAATAAGTGAAACTTTCTACCACTTTGAGGGGTTCTCCATTCAAGGTAATATTTCCATTGATTCCTTTCTCTCTTCCAAATACCATTACTTCACTCTTATCTTTATTTATTTTTAATCCATACCTTTTCATTATTTCCTTCCACGCATCAAGCTGTAAGTGTACATCTACCTCTTTATCACCCCATATTACCATATCATCTGCAAAAATCATCTTTTTGTCTTTTTCTTTTACTATATCTTTAACTGCCCTATTCATTCCCTCCATCACAACATTAAAAAGCGCAGGAGATAGAATACTTCCTTGCTTAAGTCCTTGTCTTATTTCGAAGTATTCAGAGTTCCCCAATGGTGTTCTAATTCTACAATTTGTGGCCTCTGTACATTGTCTTTATAACATTAATGTATCCATCTTCTATATCTATCTTCTTCAGTTCTTTCCAGAGTCTTTCCCTCTCAACTGAGTCATATGCCTTTTCTATGTCTATAAAAACCATTATCACCCTTTTGTTATACTCCCAACTTTTTCCCATCAGTTGACGGATAGAAAATATCAGGTCGATTGTGCTCCTTCCTTTCCTAAACCCATGCTGTTCTTCACTCAGCTCCTTTTCTATCTTTTCACTTATTCGATTTAGTAAAATTATTTCAAAAATCTTGGCTGTATGACTCATGAGGGTTATTCCTCTGTAGTTTTTACAAAGTCTTTTATTGCCTTTCTTGAAGATGGGAACAATGTCTCCTGTTCTCCAGTCGCCAGGTATTTTACTATTTCTCCACACGCTTGATAGTACTCTATACAGCCACTGCATTCCCACTGGACCTGCTGCTCTTATCATGTCCACTGATACTTCATCAGGTCCTGGGGCTTTCCCCCCATTCATCTTCTTCACAGCTTTTTCCATTTCTTTCTGTGTAATTTGTCCTAATTCTGCTTCCCAACTTCTCTCAATTTCTCCATTATTTGTTGTTTCCTCATGTACCTGCTCCTCAGCGTTTAACAGCTTCTTAAAATGTTCTTTCCAGAGATCTTTTATATTCCCTGGATCAACCGTGACTCGGGATACCAAATCAGCACTGCCTGGAATCCAGCGCTTGAGCTTGTGAAAACTCAACGCAGGACACTCCGGGATTCTACAAGAAATAGAAGTGGAGACCGAGAGAACAGCCGTGAGACAAGGTGTCTGACATTGGAGACCAGATCTGACACACCCCAGATCATGAACTCGACTTCAGAAGACGGCCAGGCCGGGCGCGGACGGCGGAGGGAACACCAGCGACCAGAGAGGGACAATGTAGCCGCGGCTGGCGGGCGCGGACCTCAGACGGAACACACGACGCGGCGCGGACCGATTAGGGAGCTCCCAGCACGAAACAGAAGAGGAAATCATAGTAATAGTCTGGAGATAGAGTACCCAACATCTCAGACCAGGTCTGACACACCTCAGATGATAACCACATCCGTTGAGCACGGCCAGAACTGGCGCCGACCGCAGTCGGAACAGCTGCGACTGGAGGGGTCCATTGAAGCCGAGTCTGGCGGGCGCGGACCACAGATGGAACACTCGACCCGGCGCGGACCGATTAGGGAACGCCCAGCTCCTCCCAGGCATAAATACTGGACTCGATCGACCCAAGGATCAGTCTCAGGTAGCACCTGAAGAAGACAGCGGGGCACGCTGTTGAAATATCGTGCGAGAACGACGCGAACATCCGGCTGGATTCCCGAATATCCAAGATGTCAACAGATCGCCGTGAAAGCATGAAGAAATACAAGGATTTCTTAGCCAGTGATGTTTCACTGCCTGTCTGCTGCTTGACTCCAGTCACCGCAACTAATACAATCCACATTGCAGCATGGAGGCTATACTCCATTCTGGCATACCAGTAGCCAAGTTCACTGCCAACGATGGTGGTCACATCTTGACCACTTAATTTTTGTGTCAAAAGATTTTGGTGACAACAGTTGTCACTACAATGGCAAAGGCTGACATTTGTGGAGAGGATCCTTCAGCTGCTATGAACTATGAGGTCATCGACATTAACCCCAGCTCCAGAATATAGCTTTGATGGGATAGTGTGGTGCGTGGACGTTCTATTTTGTTGCTCACCTCTGTTGTTGCACACAGATATGGTCGAGAAAATAGATTGCCACTGGAGTTTAAAAGTATGGTTTGTGAAGTCTCAGCGACCACCTGACCTTTCTCAGTTCAGAGGGTGATAAGAGAGAAGACTGTAATAGTGTGCAACCAGTAGGAGGCAAGAGGTATGCAGTGCAATCTGCCAGGTCACAAACTGTGTGAACTCAGTCAGCACCTGTTTGTTACATGTAGTACATGCTGACAACCATAAAAATTACACCCAGCAAAGTTCAGTGTTAAGATGGTAAATGATTCAACGTTAAGACTGAGAGCAATTTCTGTTGTTATTTTAGCGTGCCTGTAGTGGCTATCCTTGTTTTCTTATTGTGTGTATTTTGATTGCGCCGTTTTGGTGGGTAAAGGTTTTGCAATTTTAGGCATCACTCACGAGGCAGTTCAGTCTCTGGTGGATCAAGTGGGCTGGATGACAGCTGTTACACCCCATTGGACACTAAAGTTCATCCAAGTTCTTCCTCTGCAGCTCCCGAAAGCCAAGCCATCTTTGTCAAGGACCAGTAGGCTGCCAGCTGTGGGGAAATGTTGAGTGAGATGTGGAAAACACGTAAGATGTCACAATACGTGTGAACGACTGACCCCACAAGTCTGGAAGCAAAGCATAATGACATCATGGAAGCCGAGAGATACTGTCATAATAGTGACAAAGCAGAGTTTCATAATAAAGACTAAGTATAACGCAACAATAAGTATTTAGTTGCAAATGTAGTAGAAAAGAGCCTCTGAAATTGGAAGCTGCGGAAGTCTGAAGCCACTAGAAGAGCTAACAGTGAGAGAAAAGCAGGTCCTGTGATATCATACCCATCCTGCAGAGACCATGGGAAGCGCCAACATAAATACCACACATTTCTTAGGAAGTCTCTGATTGCTGAGTGCTGATTGCTGACTGCTCAGTGCATAGTCTCCGCCCTCGTGTCAGCTGCAACTATCCAGTGTGAGGGGAAGGCCATGGAGTACGACCCTTAGTGTGCCTAGCCGTCTATGTTGGGCAATCCGGCTGGAAGGATGTTGCTGTTGCCAGCTGCACTGTCATGTTCCGAGACAATACTGGTGGGGTGCAGAGACTGCCGTCACCCTGCAGGCCTGTTGTAGATTTGACCTGCGCGATCTGGGCGCTATCCCTCATCGGGCTTCTACGGGAGAGGCTACTGCATCTCCTTCTCTTCCTGTTCCAGTGGCAGTCACCGATACTGCTGGCTCATGTCTCCTAAATGGGGGCTGAGAGGCGACCCCAGAGAGCCAGCAAGTACTTCAGGTCAGCCTGGGGCCTGACCCCTGAGTGCGAATCTTCGATATCAGTGAGGGCACTTTGGAGATTGATTCTCAGAGCTGGAGGCCGCCGGTCGATGGTTTCCCCGTGACGGAGCAGCCGCCACCCGAAACTTCACTGCACTGGCATCACTGCGAGTTGAGTGCATGGCGGCTTTCCATTGCTGAGGAGGTGCTGTTCTGCCTGCCCAGCTGTGGTGTGGCGCTTTGGAAGGAAATCGAGTATTACCGCCTAATACATGTCTTATTGTCAATGACGCTTTCTTGGCGCTCTCTAGGGTAACTACACTACTGGCCATTAAAATGCGGATAAGATGCCTGTCATCTCGACTGCTAGTGATACGAGGCCGTTGGGATCCAGCACGGCGTTCCGTATTACCCTCCTGAACCCACCGATTCCATATTCTGCTAACAGTCATTGGATCTCGGCCAACGCGAGCAGCAATGTCGCGATACGATAAACCGCAATCGCGATAGGCTACAATCCATCCTTTATCAAAGTCGGAAACGTGATGGTATGCATTTGTCCTCCTTACACGAGGCATCACAACAACGTTTCACCAGGCAACGTTAGTCAACTGCTGTTTGTGTATGAGAAATCGGTGGGAAACTTTCCTCATGACAGCACGTTGTAGGTTTCGCCACCGGCGCCAACCTTGTGTGATACAAAATCATTACAATAATGATCATTTGTAATGAAATGCTTAAAACATAACGTTTATTTAGACCATTCAAATAAAATGAACGAAATGTCTTCACGTGATACACGTGACTGACAACACAATATAAAGTATAATGTAGCAGGATTCTCCCAAAGTGGTCGACGATCCTTTAAATATAGTGATTTGTATCAGGTATATTCCAGAATAATGGAAAACCCTGGGATAGATAACTGGTTAGTTACTAGTGATGGCAGCTTGATTATGTTGTTTCTCAAGTACAGACTGACGTCATAATCATATAGCAGAACTGGAACTGAAGATCTTGCCACAAGGTTCATCCACTATCGAGTGCCATATATGTCCAGTGGCTACACTTGTCCGATCACCAAATGAACAAATTCCTTGTCTCAGGTATGAAGCTCAAACGATTTCTTTCACCCTGACCACCCCAAGAATCCAACAGTAATACAGACTTTTCTCTTGCACTGGGAAAGAAAACTTCTGACAAATATCTTTTGACATGGTCAGACGTTAGTTTAAAGGATTTGATGCTATCAGAACAACATTTGTGGCTTAAAAAAATGTTCTCGGCATGTAAGTTCAAACTGTCATTTAACTTCTTTTAAAACTATGAAAAGGGTGGTAGCCAGTATGAAAGAATCATTTTGAGTGTCGTGCCTGAGAACAAGAAACTTGTTCATCTTGTGACCCCAAAACTCTCGACAAGTCACGTACAGCAGTTGGAAGTATATAGTTTTCGATGTTAGGAGAACTTTGTGACAACGTTTTCAGGTATAGTTCTGCTGAATAATTATAATGGAAATCTCCACTTGAGAAACAATACATGTAATCAATCAGCAGTCACGAGTACATAATAAATTATCTACCAAGAGTTTTCCAGTGCACTGAAATATGTCTGCTACAAATCAATATATTCAGAGAATCGTCAGCCACAATTTGAGAATTTTGTTTTATATTATGCTGTCCATCATGTGTATTATGTGAAGACATTTTGTTCATTTTATATGCATGATGTAAATAAATATTATATTTCAAGTATTTCTTTACAGATAATTACGACTATAAGGATTTTGTATCATAATAATAAGTTACTTATTATTTTCAAGTAACAAAATACACATGTGAAATGGCAAAGAATGACTTTAAGAAGTAAAATAACATTTAAAACATAAAACAAAAATAACTAAAACAAGTAACTAGAATAATAACGCACGTTTAGATATTTCAATTATTTATGTCCAAACTACTCCAACTCCATATTGTGTACAGTTTTTTTCCAAAAATGGTATTTAAGAAACCAGCTTTGTTACACATGGCTGGATATGGCCTTAAAGCTTCCTTAATTTATGTTGTAGCAAGAGTTTTTATTGTTCAAAATTAATTATTGGTGGTGGGGTATTTTGCAAAATTTAAAATTATTATAACAGTTGGTAATGCAGTTATCAAGAATGTGGTTTCGAAAATATTCCCTCTAAATGTAAGATGCCAAATTATCTTTTGGGGTATGATTTACCCTTTAAGAATGAAAAGTTGTTTTGCATTATTTTGATCACTCTAAGTACGTGCCAATTTTCATCAAGATATACTATTTATACCTGGAAATGTTACCTTGTATGTGGACTACACCTGTCACGACAGACTAACCGTTTTGTGTCCATGTGTCCACACTTCAGCACCCAACCCGCTGCTCAGGGGAAAACAGGAATTAATGATTTGCTCTTGTCACATCTACTTGGAGGTACCAACAGTTCTAAAAAATTCTACTTACAATAGCTATAATTGTTTGTCTGCAAATGAAGTAAATACTGATGTCACGTTGTACTGTACACTGTCTGGAGTCACCACTTTTTAAATATCTGCACTTGTACCCCTAACAACCTGTACAGCAGAGATAAAGGCAGGGAAAGTATTATTTAACGTAGTCATTTCTTTCTTAGATTCGACGAATGCTATGTTGATTACCTCTTTCTGAGACAAGACAACCTAGGATGTGTCAGCATTTATAAATAATTTAGAAGCTGCCGCAAGTCTGGGCGTCTGGGCAGCTCGAGTACTGTCGCAGGTGGCCAAACTATACTTATTGGATGAGGCGAAAACGTACGTAATGTCTGGTACCTCGGTCCGATGAAGTCGAAAGGCCCGCCAAAACGCATGGACGTAGACGAAAGCCGTTAGGCGGCGCTCCTAATATTTGTAAGCGGTGCTGTCGCCTGCTCAGCGCTAGGTGCGGGCTACCCCCCACGGGCCGGCAATTCGGCGCCTACGGCGACGTTATAAAGTTCGCAGCGTAGTGTGCATATGCGCTTTCGTATGGATCCTTGCACGCAGCGTTGCTTATTTCTAGATACTGCTACATCTAGGCTCTCAGTTTTGCTTACATTCGGGATTTTTGCCAAATGGTCTTGTTCAACCATCGCTATTGTTATCTTTAATGGATTTCGACTTACCGTCGACCCCTTCGGCCGGTCGGCCAGCGTTTCGTGATTAAGTCCAATTCCGTATACTATATAATGTGCCATGAAGAAATGAATAAAATGTACATTTCAGCAGTACCAGGTTCTTTCGTGGACAGCTTAGGGGAATATTCAGAAAGCTAAATGAATCAGTAGAGAGATTTCTACACAGGATCAGAAAAATAAATGGTCATACTTTCAGTTAACGGGAAGTGACGAATCAGACATAGTTATTCTACAAGAGGCTGAGCATAGATCACTGAATTTCTTTTTAAGGGTGCTTCCAGCCTTCGGTAGACATGTCTGCCGTCGTCGACTGGACACGTAGGGAAAGTTACATGATTTGGTAGTTGGGGTCTTTCAAGACCGCATTTCATTTTGTCAGAGGCCTTTATTTATTGTTCGGTTTTGTCACACTACCTTTGTTGTGAAATCACATTGTTATGTTCTACTTTGTTATTAGGGCAAGAAAAATCAGTTTTTGCTCCCTGCTGAAGACACCTGCTATTGAGTAGTGTGTTGTCGATGTATGTATGCAAAAGCTGTGGTCCTAAATGAAACAGAAGCTGCCACCTCTTCTCTTTGGAAGACAGGCTTTGTGGGCGATGATACAACCATGTAATCACTGCAGCGGTACCAGCAATGACAATCATATTGTGGAATACTACAAGAGACCAACGCTTGGTGCTGCGTTTTACGCTATGGACGACCACAAGTTGATCCATGGTGTCTACACCTCCCCACCCCCCTCCCTCTTTGTGGTTATTGTAATGATCTGTTACTTATGGCTTCTTTGTATCGCCAACTACAGTTGATTATGAAAGGAGGAGATACGTATAACTGCTGAAATTTTTCTTGGTATGTATGTTACTGGTGATAACGAATCAAAGAAATCCAAAACAGATGAATTTACTTCTCTTGCACAATGTAGCTACATCATATAAATTTCAATCTTGTTTTTCTTTAGGGTTTTAACATAAGTGGTTTTCACTGCTAGCAGTTCTCTGTCTAATGGTACGCTAGTCAAAATATGAGCTACATCACTGCAGCCCTTAATGAACCATTTTGTAGATAGATCTTTCATGACTCTAAAATCCTGATTTGCTCTTCTATTGACTGGGTTGTTTTCCCAAATAAATGTGTTCATCCAATGGAAATCCATTACTAGAATTACTAGTCCACCCTACTTTACTACCATATTTAGCAGCCATGCTTTTCATGTGTTGTCGAAATGGACATATCCCTCTGTACACAACAATCTGTGCCCCAACAGTTAGGTCAAAGCCTAGAAAGCCTTGCAATGAACGTTTCCAAATGCAGCTAATTTACCATGAACCCTACAATGCGTCTTGTTTCCTTATTGTCAAATTTGAGGAAACGTGTGATAGCTTGAAATCTTTTTAGGTGCCTTTTTGCCCTGAAAACAGGCCTACCATGTTTTTCATTCCACTGTTTATTTAAATCCTCCCGCCCTGATCTTATAGATAATATACAGGCAATCCTTTATAGGCCTCTAAATCTTCTCCATCTACTTGCTTCCATGTCTTAGGTGTACTATTAGGATAATCATCACTACACTTGTTGTACACTCTCCTAGTCTCTCTCTTAGTTTCCCTCACTGCGACAGATATTGTTTCTGTGGTAATTAGGAGCTTTTGGGATAGTTTGGCACTTAGCTGGAGGATCTTTGTGGCAAATCATTCCATTTTTACAGCGAATTAATCTTTTATAGTGTCGCCTTTACTTACTATTACACCATAACGACCATAAATGACGTAATCTTCACAATCTTCTTCTTCCATTACATCACTGTCTTCCTCCTCTTCACTATCTGAGAGGTCCGCAGTTCGTAGTCTAGTGGCAGTTGCTGCCTCTCGATCGCAGGGTCTCGGGTTCAATTCCTCTTTGGGAAGGGGATTTTCTCTGTTTGGGAAATGGGTGTTTGTGTTGCCCTCATCATTTCATTATCATCATCATCAACATCATTTGTGGTAGTGGCTAGGCTGGACTGTGTAAAAACTGGACTGTGTAAAAACTGGACTGTGTAAAAATTGGAACTTTGTATGGGCGCTGATGACCACGCAGCTGAGCTCTCCACAGACCAAACAATCTGAGAGCAACTATTCATCACCAGTCAGTTCAAAAACACTGTGACCATCGACATCAACAGTAGCCCACATCTGACGAAAAATCTTCGACCTCTTCACCCCAAACAAGTTTTCCATGAACATGAAACAAAAATTAATCCTGTATTTAAATTCTATCCTAATTTATAAAACGATCCTCACAATTTTCATAATTTATGACTTACTTACGCTATAATGAACTGTTATGAAATATATCTTACATACATGGAAAACTGTGAGTTTTGAATAAAAGTACAGAGCTTGCCCAATAAAGTCAACCATATTCTGCTTCCCTTACGTCAACAATGCTGTCTGAACCTCAATTAATCAGTAACCTTCATTGTTAATAAGTTTTACCAACTTCAGCCATTTGCTGGCAACATTGAATCCATTAAACCAGCTGGAGTCGTTGAAGATACTAAGTGCTCATTTTTATCCATTCTTAAACTAAGTTATTATAAATTAAAGAAATAAGTAAACATACTGTTGCACAGTGGATCTTTAGATCATAGCTAGGAAAGAGATGTCAGTGACCACGAGCACTGCAGGCTCAGTACAAATGAAGCACAAAATGTACAAGGGGTGTGAGGTCTCAAAAGACCCAATATGCCCAGTGGACGACTAGAAGAGTGTGAACGGAAAAGCGAAAGGATTTGGTCACTCCACCACAGAATCTGTGCACCTGAAAGAGGCAGATGTAGTGAGATGAATGAGGGACAAATGACACGTTTTATCTACAGATGTAAAGTATTATACATGTGGACATGTGGGAAACATTCGGAAGCAGTGTCGCCAGCCACAGTGTCATGACTGTGGAGTGGTGAGAGAAGGCATGCAGGATTGTAGGAGTAGGAAACGAAATAGACGAGATCGTAGTAAATCGTCGTTAAACGCCAACAGGAATTCCAAAACGGCCAGACGACATTCACTGGAAAACTGAATGCTATGAAGACGGCGTGTTGCTTAGTTGGCAACAGAAATGGCATGGAACATAAGTTGTTATTAGACACAGGGACTCAAGTGTCTGTGGCACGTCTGGAGCTCTTGGGTAGGAGGAGACTAAAATCTCTGCAATAGTGATTACATCGAGAAGGAAACAATGATGTGATGTCATTAGGTTTGGCAATGCTCAGTTTTGGCAATGGAGCAAAGCATTTCAGGGAGTATGTGGAAGTTTTGCTCTGTCTAAGTGAGGCATACGGCACAGCCTTTGGGTAGGATTTCTTAAGTAGACATGCAAAAACTGATCTTCCACAGCACACTACTGAACTCAGTGGAACTTTGTTCTGGCTCGACAGAGACTGCTGCCAATGATACACGGTTACATGGTTCTCCTGTCATGAAGATAGAACTGAGTAAACTATCTATACAATAATTAAGAATCGGTTTGCATGAGAGAGTGCCGAAAGGCACAAGGAAATTACCCTGCCTGAGTGTAGGTGCTGACCTACCAAATATTATCTTGTGTGTGGTAGAGCCATTGGAGGACAATGACGAACTGCACCCATCGTCTTGTTTTGTAGCAGAAGTGTGATATGCATGCAATAAGTGAATAGAGAATATATGGCTCCTATTAGTGTGAATAATTTCAGCCCCTATGAAGTAGCTTTGCGAAAGGGTTATTAGTTGCCAATTTGAACACTCTGGATGAGAACTATTTTTGGCAGGTCAAGTGTCGACCTCTGGCATTACCAAGCCACCAATACAGTTGTATTACATGAAAAATTTCAGCGTTTTGAAGGAGAATATAGGGTAGCCAAAGACAAGCTATTGAAAAAGTATTGTAGATTTAGTCAATGCTAGTGGACCATTGCTGGCAACAGCTATAGCACAACACAGAATCGCATCAGCAGACAAATCTCCTATGTTTAGGAAACTATATAGAATAGTTCAGCACTTCAAACTAATAATGGAAGAGTTTATCTGTCAACAACTAAATGCAGGCATTGTCGAAGAAGGTCACATTGGCCACCATTGTACCTAAAAAGCAATTGCATTGCAGAAAAAAGTACAGATTCCGTTTTGAATATCGGTGTTTAAGTCCTAGAACGGTTGCAGATGCTTATCCTATACCAAATATTACAGAAACATTTCACAACTTAGGTTACTTCAAATAATTTTCCACAATGGATCTAAAGAGTGGTTACCACTAGTTGTAAGGATTGCTGGAAGACCAGCCAAACACTGTTACATGGTTTGGGACATTCCCAGCATGGATGGATGACATTTGGTCTAAATAATGCAATGGCCACATGTCAGTTATTTCTAGATGTGATGCTAAGAGATTTGAAGACACCCCATTGCATGGTTTACTTGGATAACACTGTCGTCCTTTTGAAGGATGTGAAGCAACACACATAAGAAATGTTTAAAAGGTGGCATTCAAACACACATAACATCGAGCATTGAGAAGTGCTACTTTGTGTTAACGGAAGTAAACTATCTATGTCATGTGATTAGCCAACATGGTGTGAAAACAAACTCAAGGTTGATAAGTGCAGTGTGTGATTTCCTGCCACCAGAGACTACTAAACAGCTAAACTCATTTCTAGGATTAACTGTTATTCTAGAAAATTTGTCAATGAATCTGCTGATATTCTCAGTTTATCTCTGAATGTCAAGCCACATTTGAGAAATTAAGGGAAGCACTAACTCCTAGTTCTGAACCAATATTTTCAAATTAAGAAGAGGAATTTATCGTCTCCTGTGACCCAAGAAATCAGGAAGTAATAGGGTGGGTTCTAAACCAGGAAGTTAATGGGAACATCCTGTAATGTATGCATAAAGACAATTAAATAAAGCCAAAAACATTAGTCAGTCAGGGAAGAGGGGATGTTGAGTTTAATATACTCTGTGACATACTTCAGGTGTTACCTGTATGACAGAAAATTTAGTCTTAACTGAACACACGGCATATGAACAGCTATTGGGATTGAAAGATCCATCAAGCAAATTGACTCGATTGGCACTGAAATGAAGGAAAATAAACTTAGAGGTAATACGCAATCTGGGCAAGATCCAAGATAGTTCTGAGTGATGGAGAAGAAAGACTACCGCCATATGAGCATTTGTCAAGCTTTGAAAAACGGCAGAAGCCACAAAAAATAAAATACAACCATTAGAAGTTGAGCTCCAATCTTTGAACTACATAGTAGTTTGTGTTACTGGGCATTGTCGTAGAGACACAGAAATCCAACATGTAGTATTATCATTGTATGAAAGATCAAACTTTTACTGCAGAACTGCTTCAAGGGGAGAAGGATCATGCATCAGAGAAGGAACACAGTTCAAACCAAGACATGACCTCAGTACATTAAATGAAGACAAACACTTTGAAATATTAGCTGTTGAATTAACAAGGCTTCATATCACCAAGAAATTAATCATTTTGTGTGTGTATAGATCTCCCAGTGTTACTGTGGACACTGTTTTCAATAAATTAATAGAAGTTCTAGATGAAGTCTCAAGTACAAAGCTCAACATAATTCTGTGCGGCGACATTAACATCAACACTAATATCAGAAATGAATCCAGCAGCGCCTTCATAAATATCCTTCAATGTTTTGGCATGTCCCTATTGGTCAATAGTGCAACAAGGGTTACTACAATGACTGCAATAGTAACCGACCATGTGGCCAGAAATATGGACAAGGAAAAATGTGATGTAGCTGTAACAGATATCTGACTATCAGACTGTCTCTGTCAAATAACAACAGTAAAATCAGGCATCGAATCATTCCCTAAACTACAAGCCTAAGTTCTAAAAAGTAATAGAAACAATTATAAAAGACATATTAGTGAATTACCTGAATAAAGACAATCTTTTAAGCTAACCACAGTTTGGTTTCTGAAGTGACAAAAATACAGAATTAGACATAGTAGAATTCACAAACGTTGTAGTTCATGCTTTCAACAAAGATGAGTATGTCACAGGCATATTTTTGGATCTTTTTAAGGCCTTTGATACTGTAGACCACAAGATTCTATTAAATAAATTAGAAGCTTAAGGTATAAGAGGGGTAGCTAATGACTGGTTTTGATCATACGTATGCAGATAGGAAACAAAGAATAGAGGTAACACATACTTCAAATAGATCTAAACATTTAGTAAAACACTTATCAGAACCAAAATACATTAATATAGAGGTTCTGCAAGGTAGCATATTAGGACAAATACTATTCCTGATACACATCAATGACTTTCCCAGTAGTGTTACTCATGGTGAAAAAATTGACAGCAATATTATAGTCACAGAAAAAACAAGAGAACTGCTTGCAAAGAAAGCAAATGAAACTCTCAAGGAAGTATAAGCAATAAAGTGACATTGAACATAAAGAAAACAAATGCCATGAATTTCAGTTTGAAGAGAGAAAATGACAATGTTAAATTAAATGCAGATGGCACCTCTATAGACTGTACAACAAATGCAAGATTTCTAGGAATGAATATTGATTCTCAGTTGAAGTGGTGTGAATACACAAAGGTACTTGCAAACAGAATGTCATCAGCATGTTATGCCCTTAGAATCCTGTCAACAGTGTGTGACACACAGTGTCTTTTAGTTACATACAATTCACATGTACACTCAATTCTTAGCTATGGCATTCTTCTTTGGGAATCAGATGCACAAAATATCAAAACAGTTTTCAAACCCCAGAAAACAGACACAAGAATAATAACCAAAAGTAGTAGTTGAGCTCATTATAAAGATCTTTTCAAAACACTGGGGATTTTAACTGCTCGGTGGGAATGCATTTACCAGTCAGTTGTATACATCAAAAATAACATTGGTAATTATTGCACGAACAGCTCTGTCCATGACCATGGAGCAAGAGTTAGACTCAAGTTACATTTACCAAGAAAAAATAAGCACAAAACTAAAAACAGCATTTTCTACCAAGGAATAAAACTGTACAATATATTACCAAAAGAGGTTAAAGAAATTGCAAAAATACACTTATTTGAAAAGGCAGCTAAAAAGTACCTCTTATGCAATACATTTTCTACACCAAAGGATTACTTAGATAAAACAGAGTAGAGGTTTGGTTAAAAAAAGTTATAGAAATAAATAATAATAATGATTATAAAACATCCAACATTCCACATCACACCTTCACACTACTTTTTTCCTTCTTTTTTCCTTTTCTAGAAAAAGATACCCCCAAGCTATGCATAGCACAATACTAGCACCTCTTCCTCTTTCTGAGCTCAACAACTCACTCATCATAGAAGGATACTGACTCAGCTTTTCGGGATAGCAAATGGGAAGTTGCGGTACAGAAAATAGCCCAGAGATCACCAATGGGTGTGTGTGTGTTTGTGTGTGTAGTGAGTGAAGTGTTATGAAACAATGTGTGTATAGTGTGTGCAGTAACTGGTAGTGAGATAAGAGTTAACAGAGTGGCAGTACATTATTTAATAAGTTATTTGTAAAAAAGTATTGTATACCAGGAGTAAATCTAATGATTGTCTCTAACTAGAAGTCTGTAAATGTATGTGTATACGAATTAGCTTATTTTAAATTGGTCTAAACTTGTATACATTGACATGTCCTATGTCCTTGTAACAAGAGATCTATGGATGAATAAAGCTACTACTACTACTACTACTACTACTACTACTACAAACCACTGATTTGGAATGTCACCTATTCAAAACACAGCCACAGTTCACGGCGAATGATGGACAATGGAGCTTGGGACACGCATTGTAGTGCCAACAGCACTATGAAAGGAAGTATTAAAAAAAAGCTTATGACCACATCTTATCAGGACAGAGTAGTGGAGAATGCGAAGACAATATGTAAGAAATTTCATGTTGTGTGCTCAGAGTACCAATTTATGCCATCAGCAAATATTTCTTCGAAGATTAAAGGTAGCACCCAAACCATCTGAAATGGTGGGGATTAACAAATTGATTCCATTTAGCCACACACCAGTAAGCAATCATTACATGTTAACTAGCATAGACTATTTTTTGCATTATATAATCACGTAGGTGCTCAAGCAATGGTGAATTACTGTTCATGTAAGTTTGGTTTCCCCCACATGATAGTAAGATTCAGGGAACCAACTTCATGACATTTACCTACCAATGTTGTGGCTGCATACATTTCGATGGCACATAATAACATTGGGCTTCCTCTATACGAGCTGGTGTATGGAAGGAAGATGCTGTTACCTTTTGAAGTTATTAAACCTAAGATAGGAAACAACGGGTAACCGATACAAAGTTTTGTGAGAATTTTAAGAGACGAATACAGATCAAGTATGGAAACGAAGAAATCGGTTAGACAATATCGAAGCCCATACTAAGTCATAAAAGTGACGTTGCCAGTAAATGTTAAGTTTCAGCTGCCAATGTGTACAACCATTCTCTATGTGCGGCACGTTAAACCATTCGTAAGTGCTCTATTTACGTTACCACATGTGCCACTGCTGATACAAGCGATGAGAATGGGGTGCAAGAGGGCAGGAATGGAATCAGAAAGTCAGGCTGCAAGCAAGATACCTTACGGACTAAGCTCGAGCCAGTAAGAGACGAGTCTTACGGAATACAGGATTTAGCTTTGTGGTAAATTATGTTAGTTTCATATCGTTATCTTATTTTGTTGAGATTACAATATTTTGTTAGTCAGAGGTGATCTAAGCTTTTATTTTGATATTATATTTAGTAATAGGCTTCGCAGGGTAGTATAATGCGAAAGCAGAGCAAAGACGTGCTAACATAACAATGATTTGCTTCGTTGTTGTGTGAGAAAGGACAAGGTTCGAAAGGTGGAGGAAGAGTTCTGTAGATACGTTTCAACCAGGTGGTGTCACCACCAAATGATGTGTGCCATAATTCTGGTGATGTTACACCTCCTCAATGGAGAAGTGGTGGATGCACTGGGGAATCTGTAAATCAAAGGAAGAGTACTGTTCTCCAGGCAGAAGGACGTCACACTAAAAAGCCACCTTTGGACACTGAGGTTGGCTTTCAATGCACAGGAAGTAAGGAATGAGGGAGGTAGTCTCGAGGAAATTTTCACCGGATTACATCTCGAGGCCAGAGGAAGGAAATATTGGAGGAGACATGAGGAGAATACGAAGCTTTGCAGCTCTCCTGTGACTGGCTATGGGCACAGTGAGCCCGAGTGATAGATCTAGCGCCGGCCGGTGTGGCCAAGGGTTCTAGCCGCTTCAGTGTGGAACCGCGCGACCGCTACGGTCGCAGGTTCGAATCCTGCCTCGGGCATGGATGTGAGTGAAGTCCTTAGGTTATTTAGGTTTAAGTAGTTATAAGTTCTAGGGGACTGTTGACACAGCTGTTAAGTTCCATAGTGCTCAGAGCCATTCTTTTTTTTTTTTTTTTTTTTTGATAGATCTAGCGCCGCACATATTGTTGCCTCAGATAAGAGGATGGTTAGACGCAAGTGGACAATATCGGGGAGTTGAATGGCACTCTGGGACCATTATAGTCAGTCTGACACAGTCTTCGATGCATTGGCCAGAAAAACCATTACAGGTACTACCAAGATCACAAACTAATTTATTGAAAAAGTACCTTGATACATGATCTTCTCCGTTCGTTGGATGAATCTATAGCTACGGAGATTGGACACATTGCTGGCTAGCAGATATTCCAGTGTTTACAGCAATACCATAATGAACAGAAGAGCGAAATCATGACGACAAAAGTCTAGATTTGTTGTACCTTTGTGGTTATCACTCCACTTCGTGTAGCCTTCTGTAACTGTCATGAAGAAAAGATTTCCTTGACTAGGGATATTTTAGTGACAGTCCACTGTTTGACTTCAGTCAACACCAACAATGCAGCTCACGACTTGGCTGCTAAACTGTACTTCATCTTGACCTGCTAGCAGCCCGATTAACTCACCATCGTAGAGGAACATTTCGACCAATACACTGGGAAATAAGTAGAAGGTTTGCTTCTACAGTTCAATTTTTTCAGTTAATCAGATATTTTAGCGTAGATGAAACCTAGTCAACATAAATGTCATCAAAGAGGAAAATGGCAATAATAGTAGACAAGCAGACAAAAGCATAGATGAGTTAGGTACCAGGAAAACAGATCAGAACGTCTTAACTGCCTAAATTACAGCATCTTCATTGCAGTCACTACCGGTATATGTAGACTTGGGTGTGCAACTAGTAAATGAACTCTTTCAAAGAGCACACGACATACAATCCCTACAAAAAATACATAGTCAGCTTACAGTCCTGTGGAGCCCATGACTTCCCATGTTGAGGCAAGGGGTAACATTAAGAAGAAGAGTTTATCAACTCGCTTTAGGCCAATCATAGCGTGCTGCGAGACTCGATGAATACATGACAGTTAAGATGCGCCATAAGACTTCGCTTCAGGAAACTAACAGAATAAACTGGAAGAAATTTTTTCGAATGGACTTTGACGTATAGGGAAGAGCATGTAAGCTGTTGAGTGAAAAGGAATTGTCCACAATTCGTGGAGAGAATGGCTTAATGATAGCTTGGTGAAGGGAATCAGCTGAATGTTTGCTAGCCGTGCTACTTCCTGATAACAGAAACACATATACTGAAATACATGCACAGTTTCGAAGCGAATTACGCAATGAATATGACAATCGGATGTTGTTGTCACCTTTTGCTCACGAGCAAAGTTGGTGTCGCAATTTCCGTGGTCTAAACTGGAAATGTATCAGGCTTGGGAGGGGTCTATCTTAAGGTTGTGCGGTCCACTCAAAAACTTCTTGTCTTAAGGAGACTTTGCCAATAGCTAGGATCCAAGAGACTTGGAAATCAGCTAGGCGAGGAGTGACTGGAAACGGAAAGGATTAAGACGCAGCATCACAGATAACCTACAAATACTTTTCCTTATTGAACGTCTTGGCCAAGATCAGAAGCATCTGCTTTGTGACCAGTTGCAAGTGTACAAGGAGCCCTTGGGTCAGAACCAGTGCCATTATAGATTCAGGAAAGGGAAGGCTGTAGATGATACGGTTAGTAAAGCTCTTCAGGTGGTAGAAAAGTCGACTAAGAAACGTGAACTCATGACTGAAATCGCAGGCATATTGGGTCATCTCTGGTGGCCTGCGAAGTTCGCATACCTCCGAGATCATGGCATTCCCAAATGTTTGTACAAGAGTTTTGCCGATTATTATACTGGACTTAGTGCCCAGTTGCATACGGGGAAAAGCAAAGTAATCAAAAAGAATTCCAAGAGCTCTCCCCAAGGCTCCATAAGTGATGCATTACCATAGAATCAAAGTTATGAACTTCTATTGAGTCTGCTACACAGGGCCGATACTGTGGAAGGTGTTGTTACATGCACAGATGACGTCCTGGTAGTTGTTCATACGGAATCCAGGGCGAGATTTGAGGAAAAGGTAAATGAAGTGATTGTTCCGATGCGGGGTAACAAACTAGTACAGATCTCCATAGAACCACATAATTACTTCTGCAGGGAAGACTTTCTCTCGCCAGAGATACTACGCTGTGGCTTGACGGAATCCCTCTAAATTTCATTACTATTTGGAGGTTTCTACACGTGAAAAGGAACTTTCTAAAACTCGTAAAGTCCGCTACTCAGAAGGCGCCTAAAATATGCCAAAAACTGCCCGTGCTAGCACTACCGGCTATAGCCGGCCGGACTGGCCGAGCGGTTCTAGGCGCTACAGTCTGGAACCGCGCAACCGCTACGAATCCTGCCTCGGGCATGGATGTGTGTGATGTCCTTAGGTTAGTTAGGTTTAAGTAGTTCTAAGTTCTAGGGGACTGATGACCTAAGAAGTTAAGTGCCCAGTTGCATACGGGGAAAAGCAAAGTAATCAAAATAAATTCCAAGAGCTCTCCCCAAGGCTCCATAAGTGATCCATTGCCATAGAATCATAGTAATGAACTTCTATTGAGTCTGCTTCATGCTGTGCGACCACATCAAGAAGCTATTTTCTATGCTGTTGTCGGTTTCGCTGCCAGCGTCAAGGCGGATCGCCTTCGACAGGAGGGTTACAGGACGATACTGCACGAATACAACGGAGCGTACTCCTGACGCTCGTCAGTGCCTTTCGCACTACACCTGTCTGGGATTTACTGGTTATTCTCGGGATATTTCCAGAATGAGATTTTCACTCTGCAGCGGAGTGTGCGCTGATATGAAACTTCCTGGCAGATTAAAACTGTGTGCCCGAACGAGACTCGAACTCGGGACCTTTGCCTTTCGCGGGCAAGTGCTCTACCATCTGAGCTACCGAAGCACGACTCAGGCCTGGTACTCACAGCTTTACTTCTGCCAGTACCTCGTCTCCTACCTTCCAAACTTTACAGAAGCTCTCCTGCGAACCTTGCAGAACTAGCACTCCTGAAAGAAAGGATATTGCGGAGACATGGCTTAGCCACAGCCTAGGGGATGTTTCCAGAATGAGATTTTCACTCTGCAGCGGAGTGTGCGCTGATATGAAAATATGATAGGAAGGTAGGAGACGAGATACTGGCAGAAATGGAGCTGTGAGTACCGGGCGTGAGTCGTGCTTCGGTAGCTCAGATGGTAGAACACTTGCCCGCGAAAGGCAAAGGTCCCGAGTTCGAGTCTCGTTCGGGCACACAGTTTTAATCTGCCAGGAAGTTTCATTCTCGGGATATGTCTGACGGATATCATGGTGCGTTCAGAGCAGCGTTGCATTGGTTGGTGCGTGAAAATTAGATCGTGTGTACGAGATCACAGGAGCTCATTTCCGTACATCCATGCATATAGAAAAAATTGATGTATGATCCACATCCGCTTCGAAGCAATTGGACCGATTGCAATCTAGCTTGCTACACACATCACTTACTGTGTGGAAAGAATCGCTGTGAGGGTAAAACCCTCGAACCATTAAATGAGTGGGATTGGAAAAGTAGTGTAGCTCAAGAGCGAATTCCGTCTTTATTCATCCAGTACTTAAGAATGAGAGCAGTTAGTGATTTCAAACCTTCACTAAACTTCTTCTTGCTGACAGCCCCACAAAATGATGAAAGGAAAAAGTTTATTGCTTACTACATTGTCGCTGTTCATGCACTAAAATTGCCGCATCAGGCATCACATTTTGACTTATTACAGCTTTGCTACTAACTGTGACACATTTTGCAGACAGTATTGTCATGTAAAACTGAATGTGCCCGTAAAATTATATCGACGTACTAAAGCGTCAGTTGTGTGCCATTTAATTTACCGAAAATTACAGCAACAGCTGTTCATCATGGTCTGGGAGGAATGACAACTAATTTCACCTACGTTGAAAAAGTACTTAGTGCAAACGCTTCTCCCAAATTAAACGCTGTAATTGTAACAACGAAAATGTAGTAAGCAATAATCGTTTTTGCCTTCACCATTTTGTTAGGGCTGTCAGCGAGAAAAAGTTTAGTAAAGGTTTAAAATTACGTGTAACGTTTGTTGCAAGTCATTAACTGCTCTCATTCTTAAGTACTGGAGGAATAAAGACGGGATTCGCTTGTGAGCTACACTACTATCCAGTCCCACCAGTTTAACAGGTATGCGGTTTTTACCTTCACAACCATTCTTTCCACACAGTAAGTGATACGAGTATCAAGTTAGGTTGAAATCGGCTTAGTGGCTTCGAAGAGGATGTGGAACAGAACTATTTTTATTATATGTATGGATGTATGAATATCAGCTCCTGTGATCTCGTACACACGATCATATTGTTCACGCACCAACCATAACAACGCTGCTCTGTAACGTACCGCGATATCCATCAGACATATCCCGAGAATAACCAGTAAACCTTAGACAGGTGCAACTGAGCAAGCATTTCATTTGTCTTTCCCTGAAGCCTCGCCCTGGATTCCGCACGTACAGCTACTAGGACGTCATCCGTGTATGTAACAACACCTATAATATGGGACCCTGCAGCAGACACAGTAGAAGTTCAGTGCTAAGATGCTTGAACAATGGACCACTTATGGAGACTTGGGGAGAGCCCTTGGCATTATTTTTGATTACTTTGCTTTTCCCCGTAAGCCACTGGGCATTAAGTCCAGTATAATAACCGGCAAAACTCATGTACAAACTTTTGGGAATGCCATGATGTCGGAGGTATGCAAAGTTCGCACGCCACCAGAGATTATCCAAAATGCCTACCACGCCAATCATTATGTTTCTCAGTCGAATTTTCTACCATCTGAAGAGCTTTACTAACCGTCTCAGTTACAGACTTCTCTTTCTTGAATCTATAATGGCACTGGCTCAGACCCATGAGCTCCCTATACACAGGAATACAGAAGATCCAACAGACAACGGATTGTTTCGTCTCGGGATTGTTTACTCGGAGGGAGAGCGTTACGGATATGCTTAACGGACTCCATTTTCAGACACTAGAACAGATATGTTGTGCATCAAAGAGAGGTTTACAGTTGAAATTCCTGGAAGAGTCGATAAATATATCAATTTCTGTTCCTAAATTCTCTTGAAATGACCACAAGAAAAAATCAGCCGAATTATAACTCATACGATGGTTTATCAACAGTTATCCTTGCCACGCGCCAATTGCGAATAGAACAGGGATGGGGCAACAGTTTGTGGTTTCAGAAGCACCCTCCGCCACACTTTGTAAAGTGACGTGCAATATGTAGATGCAGAAGCAAATGTATATTTAGTCCCACTTTAACTAACCTTATCAAATCCATTTCTTTGATCGGCAGCTCTCCAGCTAACTGTCAGCTCTCTGACGCCGCCAAATGTTGGATTGGTTCATAAGTCCGTAGCGTTTTTCCGTAAGTTTAATATATACAATACGTACAAAGACTGAAGTCATCAATATTGTCTTCTCCTTCTCTATTCACAATAGTCTGCCATCGCTGGGGTGATTTTTCCATTCCGTGAGTGTATAAATCACGTAGTTTTGAGACGAAGAAGACGTCGACTCATGCTCAAACCGCATTTTCATCCGGAAGTGAAGTTCCTTGTAGGTTATTCGACAGAGAGAGGAAAAGATGAAAACTGAGGGCGCAAAATGTGGTGACCGTGGTAGGTGCGGAATGACTTCCCAACCCAACTCCTGTATAGTATTCAAGCAGAATGTGTGCGGGCGTTATCGTCAAGCAGCAACACTTTATGCAGTCTTTCTGTTCGTTGTCCTCGGACGGTGTCTGCAAGACGTCTCAGTTGCTGACAGTAAATGGTTCAAATGGCTCTGAGCACTATGCGACTTAACTTCTGAGGTCATCAGAACTAATTAAAGCTAACTAACCTAAGGACATCACACACATCCATGCCTGAGGCAGGATTCGAACCTGCAACCGTAGCGGTAGCTCGGTTCCAGACTGTAGCGCCTAGAACCGCACGGCCACTCCGGCCGGCTGTTGACAGTAAATGTCAGCAGTGTTGGTTACATGGCGGGGAAGCTGTTCGTCGTACACCACGCCGTCGCTGTTGCACTAGATTCACAACATTACACTGAGGTGACAGAAGTCACGGGATGCCTGCTAATATCGTGTCGGACTTCCTTTTGTCCGGCGTAGTGCAGCGACGTAGCATGGACTCAACAAGTCGTTGGAACTCCAATGCAGAAACCCTGAGCCATGTAGCCTCAACAGCGATCCATAATTTCGAGTGTTACCTGTGCAGGATTTTGTGCACGAACTGATCTCTGAATTGTCTCCCATAAATGTTCGATGGGATTCATGTCAGGTGATCTGGATAGCCAAATCATTCGTTCGAATTGTCCAGAATGTTCTTCAAACCAATCGCGAACAACTGTGGCTCAGTGTCAAGGCACATTGTCATCCATAAAAATTCCATCGTTGGGAACATGAATGCTCGTAGATGGTCTCCAAGTAGCCCAACATAGCCAGAGGACGCTATCGTTCCATGAAATACACCGTACATCATTGTAGGCATCACCAGCTTGTACAGCGCCCGGTTTCGTGGAGTCGGCGCCATAGTGAAAGCAAAGGCACTTGCGTCGGTCGGCTGATGCGACAGCCCATTAACGCCAAATTTTGCCGCACTGTCCTAACGGATACGTTCGTCTTACGTTCCACATTGATTTATGCGATTAATTCACGTATTGTTGCTTGTCTTTTGGCACCGAAAACTCTACGCAAACGCTGCTGTTCTCGGTCGTTAAGTGAAAGTAGTCCGCAACTGCGTTGTCCGTGGTGAGAGGTAATGCCTGAAATTTGGTATTCTCGGCTCACTCTTGGCACTGTGGATCTGTGGATACTGATTTCCCCAACAAGTCCCGAAATGGAACGTCCCATGCGTCTAGCTCCAGCTATTAGTCCGCGTTTAAAGTCTGTTAATTTCCGTCGGACACCTTTTCATATCAATAACCTGAGTACAAATGACAGGTCTACCTATGCACTGCACTTTTATACCTTGTGCACGTGACATTGCCGTCCTCTGTATATATGCATATCTCTATCTCATGACTTTACCTCAATGTACATGCTGAAAAGTATTTCAACCGACTAATTCTGCGAGGTTGTAGGGGACATCAAAACAAATATTTTTCCCTATAATGTCATTTTTTCCTATGAGGATTACTTAAACCGGTAGAGGAACATTTCTCTGGCGGCAAATAAGGTTGCGCATCTCTTCCCACACAAAAAATTCCAGAGGGGACATATCTGGGGATCGAGCAGGCCATGGTACAGAACAACTTCTGCCAATCCACGTTTCTGGGAACCGTCGGTCCAGGAATCGACGCATACGACGACTGAAATGTGCCGGCGCCCCGTCATGTTGGAACCACATGCGTTGTCTTGTAGGGAGCGGGACGTCTTCCAGCAATTCTGGCAATGCTCTGGCCAAAAAATTGTATAGTGCCTGCCATTTAATGGCCTAGGTAGCAGATACGGCCCAGTTCAACAGTCCCCAACAACACCGACCCACACATTAACGAAGAATCGCACTTGATGAGGACTAGTAACTGTGGCATGTGAGTTATCCTCACTCCAAACATGCGAATTGTGCATGTTGAAGACTCCATCACGCCCGAACGTTGCTTCATCGGTAAACAACAAAGAGGATGGAAATGTATGATGCATTTCACACTGTTCCACGTACCACTGCGAAAAATGTGCTCTGGGTGGATAATCAACTGGTTCCAGACTGTAGACACGCTGTAAGTGAAATGGACGTAACAATTGCTCTCGAAGGACTGTTCTTGCATTCGTCTGATTCGTACCCATGTTACGTGCAATTGCACGAGTGCTGATTGAAGGATCCCGCTCCACATGCTGCAAGACAGCTTCCTCAAATTGTAACGTTATTACCGTGCGACGGCGTCCCTGTCCAGGTAAAATGCTAAGTGAAACGGTCTCACGCAGACGTTGGTACACAGCAGCAAAGGTCGTATGATGCGGGATACGGCGATTATGATTTTGTTGTTGATAAACCCGCTGTGCAGCTCGTCCGTTGTGGTGCGCTACGTAGTACGCACCAACCATATCAGTGTACTCACTCCAGGTGTATCGCTTCATTATTAAACAGAGACAATGCACTGCTACACTGGTGGACAGCAGTTGCCTACAACTGAGGACCGTAATACACCCTCTTCAACTGAAGATCGTAATTCGGCCTCTAACAACTGAAGAGCATAATACGGCCTCCACCGGTTTAAATATTCACCATAGGTAAAAATGGCATCAGGGAAAATATTTGTTTTGATGTCCCCTACAACCTCCCAGAGTTTGTCGGTTTAAATACTTTTCACCCTGTATTTTTTGTGGATGCGCGCAGTTGTTGGTAGAGGAGATGTTGCTATATTTTGGCTGAAGCATTCCTTTATTTTCGTTATGTTAGCATAAAGACACCATTTCTCGACACCAGTAACGATACAGTTCAGGAGTGGGCGATGTTCTTCGCGATCAATTGGTGACTAGCAACCTTAGATGCCTACATGGCCACACCCTGATTTTTCTGATTTTGGCTTAGAGCATGCGGTACCCATGCCTCCGATTTTTGAACGTTCCTCACTGCATGCAAATGTCACACGACAGTGGAATGATCACAGTTCATCACATCTACAAGTCTAGAGTACACTGACGTGGATCATTGTGGATTAATGCGTTTAAACGATCTCCATCAAACTCCGAATGTCTTCCTGAACGTGGAGAGTCACTAATATCAAAACGAGAAAGCAATTTTCTTGCCGTGCACACATGGCGCACATGTTTTTAGCTGCCTCCACTTCTGCCGCCCGTCAACTGAAATCGAACGGAAGGATACGTCAGAAATGTTGGGATTTCTTCACTTGGCACTCCATTTTCTGGCATCCACAGCTCCACTCACTATCTCCAAATGACAAAATGGCAATACGTAAATTCAAATAGTAACAGTGAACTACAAATAAAAAATGACAGTCGAGAAATAAAGCTATTGCAGCCGGAATACCAACTTGCAAAACAAAAACGCTACGAACTTATGGACCAACCTAATAATAATACCCTTACACTTGATTTGGAAATACACTATCATCGACCAGCTACTGTTACGCCAAAGTGCCACAAAAATCTAATGTCTGTTCACTAAACTACTGAAAACCGTCTACTAAAACTCCACGTTGAGTTCCCGCTCCGCCATACAGGGGTCCGCGCCATGTCCCCGATTTCAAGAGTTCAGAGCAACAAATTTGTTAAGTATTTTGTCTTCTTGGGCAGTCGGTACTGTACTTGTCGTCACGGGAAACGCTCTGGATATTCCTTGCAGAGAAAATATTCCCGAGTGCCACACTCGCATATACTGGAAAGTAAATACTTACACTTTTTTGTAAGTTACCGTTGTTAGGCGACTTACGCTGAATAATCTTGACTGATGGTGTGTTATATAATATTTTATTTTATTTTAAAAATACGATGTAAAATTTATTTGTTAAGGCAGCTTGCTGTACACCATGAGTTGCATGTCAAAATATTTAATTTTCAGACCAGTACTTGGGAATATAGTCCATCATCACTAGCATCTTATACAAAAGACGAATAAATAAATGTATACATATCGGTATCCATAATATAAGGACATTTTGTGTATATAACAATATAAGTATAAGGTTAGTTACGTGTTGTGTGCGTCTGAATAAAAAGGGTAGTGAGACAGACTCAATCTGTACACTGAGCAAGCAGTAATGGAAACAAAAAAAAAAAAAAAAAAAAAAAGGACAAGGAGTTAAAGTTCAGGAAGCAGAGATAAAAACTTTGAGATTTGCTGATGAAATTGTAATTTTCTCACAGACAGCAAAGGACTTGGAAGAGCAGTTGGACGGAATGAAGAGTGTCTTCAAACGAGTAAATAAGATGAACGTTAACAAAAGCAAAACGAGGATAATGGAATGGAGTCTAATGAAATCAGATGATGCTGAGGGAATTAGATTAGGAAATGAGACACGGTAGTAGACGAGTTTTGCTATTTACGGAGCAATATAACCGATGATGGTCGAAGTAGAGAGGATATAAAATGTAGACTGGTAATGGTAAGAAAAGCGTTTCTGAAGAAGGGAAATTTGTTAACATCTGATATATATTTATGCGCTAGGAAGTCTTTTCGGAAGACATTTGCACGGAGTATAGCCATATATGGAAATGAATCATATGCGATAAAGAAAAGAATAGAAGCTATTGAAATGTAGTGCTACAGAATAATGCTGAAGATTAGATGGGAAAATTGCTTAAACAATGAGGATGTACTGACTGGAAATGGAGAGAAAAGAAATTTGTGGCACAAGTTGATTAAAAGAAGGGATAGGTTGATAGGACACGTTCTGAGACATGTTGGAATCACCAACTTTGTATTAGAGGAGAGTATGGAGGGTAAAAATCATATAGAGAGATGAATACAGTAAGTAGATTCAGAAGGATATAGGTTGCAGTAATTATCGCCGGCCGGAGTAGCCGAGCGGTTAAAGGCGCTACAGTCTGGAACCGCACGACCGCTACGGCCGCAGGTTCGTATCCTGCCTCGGGCATGGATGTGTGTGATGTCCTTAGGTTAGTTATGTTTAAGTAGTTCTAAGTTCTTGGGGACTTATGACCACAGCAGTTGAGTCCCATAGTGCTCAGAGCCATTTGAACCATTTTTGCAGTAATTATCGGAGATGAAGAAGCTTGTGCAGCATAGAGTAGCGTGGAGAGTTGCATGAAACCCATCCACGGCCTGAAGACCAGAACAATAACAACAACAATGCTGTGACTGACAGCAAAAAATATTTATTGTTAGAACTGAAATCACAGATCTGCAATCACTCGCTGTTAACAAGTTCGAATTAAGGAAAGATGGGGAAGGAGTCAGCCGTGCTCCCTATGAGGAACCATTCCAGCTTTTAACCTGGAAGACTTGCGGAAAATGGCGGAATGCCTCAATCTGATTAGCCGGACGGGGATCTGAACCACCGTACGAATCCATTGTTTTAGCTCAGTACCACAACAAGTGATGAGTAACGAAAGATATTCCGATATCATTCTTTGTTACGCAGCAGTTAGACTGATTTATCACAAAAGATACGGATCAGACCAAAACGTAACTCGCAAAGTGAGGGATAAGAAAATAAAATGATAGTATCAACTGACAGTAAACTCGACGGCGCAATAGTAATCAGCTCCGTTCTGTCGCTGGTACCTCACAAGAATTCTTAGTCCATCTCTGGTATTGCAGAGACGAGTAGAGAAATCTGTAGGTTTTCGACTAAATTATGACTGTGCAATATTTCGAGAAAAAAAAAGAACGCTCTACTAAGGATCCGAAAGGTAATATAACGGGACTGTGCGGTTCTGCAAGGACTGAGAGTGTTGGAAAACAGTAGAAAACAAAGAAGGGAGTGTATTCAGAGCACGGTATGTGCACGTTAAGAGCTAAACATTGCATCTTCTTGCGGGGCTGTGGTGTTTATTCAGCAATGGATCATGCAAGCTGGCTCGTAAACGTTGGAGCACAGTTAGTGGAAGAGCGGCCGCTTCGCTCCGGCCAGATGGCGATTGCTGCAGTATGTTTGCCAGCTGTGCTGCAGGAGCCCACTGCACTTTCTTACTGCACCGCACGCTCTATTTACGACGTGCTGCTTCACAAGACTGCTTGATGAACTGAAACGTCTGGAATCGTCTGGAAACAAATCCATAATGTTCGAATTCACCATTAGCAGCGCCCTGCTTGACGCAGTCACATCGTTTAAATATTTGGGCGTAACATTGCAAAGCGCTATGAAATGGAACGAGCATGTGAGGATTGTGATAGGAAAAGCGAATGGTCGACTTCGGTTTATTGGGAGAATTCTACGAAAGTGTGGTTCATCTGTAAAGGAGACCGCACATGGGACGCTAGTGCGATCTGCTCTTGAGTACTGTTTGGGATCTGTACCAGGTCGGATTAAAGAAATACATCAAAGCAATTCAGAGGCGGGCTGCAATATTTGTTACTGGTAGGTTCCAACAACAAACAAGTGTTGCGGAGATGCTTCGGGAACTCAAATGGGAATCCCTGATGGGAAGACGATGTTCTTTTCGAGGGACAGTATTGAGAAAATTTAGAAAACCGGTACTCGAAGGTGACTGCAGGACGATTTTGTTGTATCCAACATACATTGCGCGTAAGGACCACGAAGATAAGATGCGAGAAATTGGGCTTATACGGAGGCATGGCTGGCTCAAATGGCACTGAGCACTATGCGACTTAACTTCTGAGGTCATCAGTCGCCTAGAACTTAGAACTAATTAAACCTAACTAACCTAAGGACATCACACACATCCATGCCCGAGGCAGGAATTGAACCTGCGACCGTAGCGGTCGCGCGGTTCCAGACTGTAGCGCCTAGAACCGCTCAGCCACTCCGGCCGGCTACGGAGGCATGCAGACAATCGTTCTTACCTCGTTCTATTTGTGAGTGGAACAGCAAAGGAAATGAGTCGTAGTGGTACAGTAAGTCAAAAATATGACTGAGGTACCTTTTACCAATCAACCATTCAGACGTATTGTTATGAACTTGCGGGTTGACGACTGAGAATTACTGACACGTATATTTTCTGATAATCTTTATTTATTTTTTTCCCGCTGTTGTATAACTTTTTCCTTCAGAATCCACTTCAGACATTTTACTTTCATGCCGAAACCCTCGGCCACGCTCCGTAAGGTGTATTGCGGAGTACCGACGTAGATGTAGATGTAGAGTTAGGTTTATGCTTCTTTTGCAGGCACAAATGCTATGTGTGTGTTGACTTGTGACAGTGTCGGCATTCGGCTTGGCGGAGGAAGTAATGTTTGTGGTCTTGCGTGATGTAACACTTGACACATGATTTCGGAGAGCATGGATTTGTTGCATAATGGTGAGGTTTCTCATGCCCTGCTGACGCCGTGGCTTGCAGCTATAACATGACTTACCGGAGCACACCCTGCTTTGAAGTAGGGTTGGGGAGTGCTGTAACAATAAGCACAGTGAAGTTAAGTTCCGCGAGGTCTTGTACTTCCTGAGCATCAGTTACTGTAAATACATCACTGAGACAGGGATTTCGATCCTTTGGAATCTTAACCCGTATTCTGTTGTCTGCAGTGTTCTGAAAAATGGCATCACGAAGCATTTAGTCTTGAAAAGAAGCTCCAGAAGTGCAGTTAAATTTACTGTTCCTAGTCTTGCCCTTGAGTTCAGTGATTCATTCCTTGTAAGAACGATTACTCTGAGGACAAGTATGGAAAAGTTTGAAACGAGCAGCAGCTACATGAATTCGGGCTTCATAAAATTCATCATTTTTAGTGGTGGTGGTAAGTTCCTATTGGACCAAACTGCTGAGGTCATCGGTCCTTAGGCCTACACACCACTTAATCTAACTTAAACTAACTTACGTTGAGGACAACACACACACCCACGCCCGAAGGAGGAGTCGAACCTCCGACGAGAGGAGCCGCGCGAACCGTGGGAAGACGCCTCAGACCACGCGTTTACCCCGCGCGGCTTATTTTTACTAACGACTTCCTCATCGGGTAAGGTTTGGGATTCCACTTCAAGGAACTATTTCCTATACAACCTAAAAGGTGACACTGATACTCAAAGGAAGAAGACAGAACGACGTGACTCACCTGCGATTTTTATAGGCTGTGAAGTGCTGTTTGGAATGGATCTGGTACTTCGTCCAATCGTTTTGGAGGCGGCACCTGGCCACCGAAAATCTGTGCTTCATCGTAGTTCGTTATGCTTGCTGTGCATCTAGCAGTCTCAAAATGCTCGACAATAAGTGTTGAATTGGTCGGCTCTAATACTAAGTAAGTGCAATGAGTTTTGATCTTCGGACGTTACCACTTCATACAAAATTTAAATCGCTTCAAGAATTGATATAACAAATTTAGGAAAACTGTAACAATAATGAAAAAATGAGGAAATCTGAACACTCTCCACTCCTGGTTGTTTTTAGAAAAGAAAAATCTCGATTTGTTCCGCTGACACTGAAGAAATACACTCCTGGAAATTGAAATAAGAACACCGTGAATTCATTGTCCCAGGAAGGGGAAACTTTATTGACACATTCCTGGGGTCACATACATCACATGATCACACTGACAGAACCACAGGCACATAGACACAGGCAACAGAGCATGCACAATGTCGGCACTAGTACAGTGTATATCCACCTTTCGCAGCAATGCAGGCTGCTATTCTCCCATGGAGACGATCGTAGAGATGCTGGATGTAGTCCTGTGGAACGGCTTGCCATGCCATTTCCACCTGGCGCCTCAGTTGGACCAGCGTTCGTGCTGGACGTGCAGACCGCGTGAGACGACGCTTCATCCAGTCCCAAACATGCTCAATGGGGGACAGATCCGGAGATCTTGCTGGCCAGGGTAGTTGACTTACACCTTCTAGAGCACGTTGGGTGGCACGGGATACATGCGGACGTGCATTGTCCTGTTGGAACAGCAAGTTCCCTTACCGGTCTAGGAATGGTAGAACGATGGGTTCGATGACGGTTTGGATGTACCGTGCACTATTCAGTGTCCCCTCTACGATCACCAGTGGTGTACGGCCAGTGTAGGAGATGGCTCCCCACACCATGATGCCGGGTGTTGGCCCTGTGTGCCTCGGTCGTATGCAGTCCTGATTGTGGCGCTCACCTGCACGGCGCCAAACACGCATACGACCATCATTGGCACCAAGGCAGAAGCGACTCTCATCGCTGAAGACGACACGTCTCCATTCGTCCCTCCATTCACGCCTGTCGCGACACCACTGGAGGCGGGCTGCACGATGTTGGGGCGTGAGCGGAAGACGGCCTAACGGTGTGCGGGACCGTAGCCCAGCTTCATGGAGACGGTTGCGAATGGTCCTCGCCGATACCCCAGGAGCAACAGTGTCCCTAATTTGCTGGGAAGTGGCGGTGCGGTCCCCTACGGCACTGCGTAGGATCCTACGGTCTTGGCGTGCATCCGTGCGTCGCTGCGGTCCGGTCCCAGGTCGACGGGCACGTGCACCTTCAGCCGACCACTGGCGACAACATTGATGTACTGTGGAGACCTCACGCCCCACGTGTTGAGCAATTCGGCGGTACGTGCACCCGGCCTCCCGCATGCCCACTATACGCCCTCGCTCAAAGTCCGTCAACTGCACATACGGTTCACGTCCACGCTGTCGCGGCATGCTACTAGTGTTAAAGACTGCGATGGAGCTCCGTATGCCACGGCAAACTGGCTGACACTGACGGCGGCGGTGCACAAATGCTGCGCAGCTAGCGCCATTCGACGGCCAACACCGCGGTTCCTGGTGTGTCCGCTGTGCCGTGCGTGTGATCATTGCTTGTACAGCCCTCTCGCAGTGTCCGGAGCAAGTATGGTGGGTCTGACACACCGGTGTCAATGTGTTCTTTTTTCCATTTCCAGGAGTGTATTAACTACTAAAGTATAATCCGACGGTGTAACGAAGTGAACGACGTGGTATCGTACAAAGATCGCGGTGCCGTAACAAAGTGGACACCTTGCATCGGTACCATAGACGAAAACGATGTCTCGTTGCATACTGCAACGACGAATGGGTGGGGCTGCCGAAAACGCACCCTCTCTCAGCTTCGCAGCGCCACCACACCAACATGCCGATGTATAGCCAAGCAGACGAAGGCTCTGCCCAGATCGTGACAACATCGTCTAGTTAGGACACATATGTTATTCATGACTTAGATTGAACTGTCATTCTGAACGTCATAAACTTTGTACTTCAAGAGAAGAGTTTAGTAAATGTGTGAAACAAGTAAAAAACTCTCGGTCCGAAAAGGTCATGAAGGCGCAACGGTTCCGACCGACCGCCGCGTCATCCTTAGCCCACAGGCGTCACCGGATGCGGGCATGGAGGGGCATGTGGTCAGTAGACCGATCTCCCGCCGTATGTCAGTTTACGAGACCGGAGCCGCTACTTCTCAATCAAGTAGCTCCTCAGTTTGTCTCACAAGGGCTGGGTGCACCCCGTTTGCCAACAGTGCTCGGCAGACAGGACGGTCAACCATCCAAGTGCTAGCCCAGCCCGACAGCGCTTAACTTCGATGACATGACGGGGACCGGTGATACCACTGCGACAAGGCCGTTGTACTGAGCAGCAAGTGATGCTTTAATATTCAAAGAGTTGCAGATATTGACACATTTTCAGCACATTCCTCTGGCAACGGGTTGTATAAAGTTAAGTAATCTTTTTATCATTCTTGTAAGATTGGAACTAATATTTCATAATTTGTAATTCCACTTCACCCTCTCCCAGAACAATCAAAGAACCTACACTTTCGGGACGATTGTAGTTCCTGAAGTTCTCACTGGCTTCGCGCTACGTTCACAATCTCATTGCACTATCGTCCGCGCGCTCCGTGTGATCAGACAGTAGCCTGTAATCTAAGCTAGTCGCATGACAATCTAAGGCGAAGCTCTGAGTACGGGTCTCGCGAGCACCCTCTTGCAACGGTTCGCAGCGGCCGATTTAAGTGTTTTTTTTTTTTTTTCCTACAGGAATGAGAGCTACTCGTAACGCATCGAGTGCAGTCGATGAAGACACCGCCGATACCGCATATATATTGCAAATAAATACATTTATGTTTCAGTGATTCTGTAGTGTTTGATTTGTTCTAGTGTTCATCCACCTCGTTATACGGCCGGACCCAACGGCCACTTCTGACGACGGATTTGTGATTTGTGCCTACCTGGATTCACGGAATAAGATTCTACATCTCTACATTCTGAACTAATCAATATTTCTATCAGTAACGGCAGAACAAATCGAAATTTTTCCTTTCTAGAAACAGCCAGGAATGAAACGTGACTGTATTGAAATATTTTTGCGTTATTTTTCACAGTGTTCCTAAATTTGTTATATCTATTGTTGAAGTGATTTAAATTATGTACGCAGTGGCAGCTTCTGGAGAACAGCCACTCATTGCATTTATTCAGGCTCAGAGCCAATAAATCCAAACTTTGCTAGCAAGCATTGCCAAAGTGGTGAAAGTAGTGCAAGTAAATACGAGTGTGGCACAGAATGTCGACAGCCACGTGCCGCACTTTTCATGAAAACGAAGAAGAATGGATGGAGTACAGCATACAGCTCGAGCAGCACATCACAACTTACAAAATCACTTGTAAATCATGACGTTCTTTCTTCCTTTTTTTAGGGGGGGGGAGGGGTGGGAGAGGAATGCATACTGTTCCCTCAAGTGTGGCCCAAAACCCTACCCTTGAGTAAGACTTTCGTAAGTCTAATGAATTTTTTGAAGCTTAGATTCAATTAGTTGCTGCTCGTTTCGAAATTTTCCATACATGTTGTCAGAGTAATCAGTCTTACAAGGAATGGGTCACTGAACTCCAGGGCAGGACAAGGAAAACTGTACTTGTGGAGCCTCTTTTGAAGGGGGAATGTTTCGCGATGCTCTTATTGCGAACGTTGCAGACAACAGAATAATGTCTGAGGTCTCAAAGGATCGCAATACTTCTCTCAATGATGTACTTAAAGTAATCCACACTGAAGAAATAGAAGACTTGGTGGAACTTGACTTCAAAATGGTGTAATTTTATTGGATATCCCTAATAAACAAACGCGAGTCATGATGCTCACATCAACCCAACAACATGTTTTGAATAGTTACATACAAGACGTGACGGAATCGTTAAAACCAAGCAGCTAGCGCACCATCATTGTATGAAGTTGGGGCTTGACACGCAGATGGAACAAGTGACTGTCCACTGTCACGCATGCGCAGATAACGAGCCAGACGGTCATTGAAAAAAATCTAAATTTTTTAGGTTCCTTCTGGAACACACGGTGGCTTATTACCGTCGATACATGCAGCAGATATGTCATTCCGAGGAATTCGGCATCTAGTGCTATCACTATAAGAACACTGGCTTCTGTCTTTTGTTTAGAAGGCATGCCACGAGCAAAGATTTTGGAGAATGGTTCACAGTTTTCTTTCTTGGAATTTCAAAAATTTTGCCAACGTAACGGGGTTCATCGTATCCGAACGCCACCGGCGCCGTCTCAATCGAACGGTGGAGGTGAACGTTCCGTTCGTACTTTCAAGGCTCAGATGTCCAACTCTGGTGTTTCGCACTTCAGAGAAAGTGCTTTGCACCTGTCGCTCTCTGCCTTTTCACTACGCTTATCTGGCAGAATTATTACATAGTCGTCATCACTGCACTCTGCTGCATGTATTTCACTCGCGAAACCTGCTTCAGGTGCCAAATTCGCAGCGAAGTTTCACAGGAGAAAAAATGGTTCAAATGGCTCTGAGCACTACAGGACTTAACATCTGAGGTCATCAGTCCCCGAGAACTTAGAACTACTTAAACTTAACTAACCTAAGGACAGCACACACATCCATGCCCGAGGCAGGAGTCGAACCTGCGATCGTAGCAGTCGCGCGGTTCCAGACTGTAGCGCCTAGAACCGCTCGGCTACCCCGGCCGGCTTCACAGGAGAGACACAGTTTTCTATCGTGTGTTTAACTAGCCTGACATTTGGAAATCCGACATCATCAGTCAGACGACCGGTCGAGGTGATTATATCGTTCGTGGCAAAACAATCACCCACCAGCAGCACCGAAATCAATTATGTTTTCGTGATTATTGTGATCTGACCGTAGATTTTTATGTTTTAGAAACGCTACCTGCATCGCAGACTGCTCAAACCGAGCAGCCCTTGCCGGAACCTGATGAAGGTGCATGGATCGTCCCATGACTGGCTCGCCTGTGCAACCACTGCCGCAGTCAGGCCATCCGTCGGCGTTCACAGCGAAGTCCGTCACGAACATCGAGCCTGCATCAGCCGTACAGCTGTATAACCCTCGGCGTGCAGAGCAGCTCCACTGCTGCACCCACCTGGATGAACGCCGTAATTCCGGCTTTTTGACATATGTTCCAGTGGCTCACAAGGCGAATTTCGGGACGGGATTTGGTTGGCGCCATCCCCCATCGCGCCACAGCCAACTCCATGAGCATCACCACGGCCCAGAAACCCCCGTCGCCGCGCGCACCCACACTCACTGACGACAATTTTGGATTTCGAGGAATGCAGCAAGAACGGGGACTTCGTCCCTCGCACACTGCGCCTCACGTGCCGCTAACATACCCGTAAAAGAAACATTTAAAACGGCTCCGTGAGCCATTGCCACACGGGGATCGCTATCGGCCGCCGAACTGGCATCAGCCCACTGCCTGCAACTGTGACCGGACCGTCCGTGTTTTTAAACAGCTACAGTCAGAGCTCCGCCTGAGATTGTCCTCAGATTACTCTCACATCACACCGAGCTTACGGAAGACTTATTGTGAGACATTACGAATCTAGCACGACACTATTGCTACTTCGATTGCCACTGAATATTTTAATCCAATACTAGTAGAACAGTGAGAGACAGCAATGTTATGTGAAGTTAATCCATGCTAATATTATAAATGTGAAAAATCTCTGTCTCTTTCGTTTTCACGGCTAAACGACTAAACCGACTTCGATGAAATTTGGTATAGAGGTAGACTGAACCCCGAGGAAGAACATAGGCTACTTTACAAAATACTACCTCTCAAACGGGTAGGGATGAAAGAAGCGTAATGCAAGGCTCTCAATTTCCCGGTCTATATTCGTCCACCATTTGAGAATGATAACACTTATTGACTATTAAACATAATCAGACCATGAGAAACCTATTTCTCGCAGACGCCTGCCCCAAACATGATGACTAGAGAAAGGATTACCGCATACTATGTTCTCGGTATTCATGCGATTGTCTACCGTCCTACAAAGCAGCATCTGTGAGGCAATGGTTTGTGGACAGTAACATTCCTGAATTGGACGGTCCTGCCCATAATGCCTACCTGAACCAAATCGACACCTCGTAGCTGAGCTAGAACGTCGACTTCGCTCCGTACCTCAGCGCCTAACATCCGTAACTTCTCTGGTTTCTGCTCGTGTGGAAGAATGGCCTGCCACTCATTCACAATCATTCAGACACCTCATCGAAAGTGTCCCCAGTAGTGCTGAAGCCATCATAAAGTCGGGAGATAGACACAACACGTATTAGTGTCCACTAATAGCTGCGCGGATACTTCTGTTCAGATAGTGTACAGTCAGTGACAGGATTTGCGAGACCGCTGAACTGCAAAGATTTATGTCTGTTAACACAGCATGACATGCAAGGAGACAAAGAACTATTAACATCATCTCTATAGCCGTCAAGTCTAAAAACTATAAGAACATGGTCAGAGTATTTTAGATAATGTGGGAGACTATATTACTGCTGATTCGTTTTATCTCTTATGTTTATATGCTGTGATCAATGAACTTACGAAAAAATGCTATTTGGTACGCACTGTACTGGTACAAATGAATTACAACTTATCGTGGTAACATTACGGAAATGGTCTTTTTTTAAAATAAAAAGTAAGTATCAGAGACAATCTTCAATTAATAAGATGACACAGATTAGATTTCGAAACAGTCTGTGTGTACGGTTAGTTCACAGCCATACGGAAGCAGCGTTATAAGACTGCCAATGAAGTGTCCCTCACGGGGACACAGGGAAAACAGTAATCCAGTTTCAACAAGTTTACTGACAACAAAAATACGTCTGCTTGGATGGTAAGAACAAAACGCATAAAACACAGCGACTCGCTAGGTACTAGTACAGAGCCTTGACAGATACGCAATCTGCAAGTCACCTGTTGGTTTATAGTATGTAGTAACACCAACAGGAGCTTCGTAGGAAAATACTCTTGCATGAAAATAATCCTAGTTCCAACAATGTCGTCCTGATTAGGTCCAACACAGGCACAGAAAAGTTTATCCTTAATGTAGTCTAAGTCCACAAAGGAAACAGCGATGATAGCTGCGAACAGTGGCGTTGGTTCCTACGGTGGGGTTCGTAAGCGTCCTGAGACGATAAGTAGCACCCGCCTGAAAGACAGGAAAGGCTCTCAAAACCAAAAGAATTGACTCGCGTAGTCCGTGCTCCGGCCTTTGTAGTTGCCGGCGGCGGAATATTTGTGATACTGTTTCCCTGTCACGTGATGTGCGGCCTCGAATAGGTCCCTTGGAATTGGCGACCTCTCATAGCGCTGGTTCCACCGCCTGATGTCCGCTCGTGTCTGTGACATGGGAAGCCCGCGATGCTACGTGCGTAGGGGTCATGTAGACTGAATGTGTGTCCGACGAGTTGCTGCTCTCTTTTTCTTCCATCTCCGACCACGAAAGCACGCAAAGTGGTAGGGGTAGATACGTAACGAAATTCAATTAACAAATCATAATTACCTGAATAAAATTGACAGAAGGGGAAAAAAACAAGCACGAACAAGTTTGCAATTGGATATGTTTCTCACCTTTTGATCTACAGGTTACAGAATCAGGGTACTGACAACACTTACGAAGGAGAATATGTCTTAGAATTTCTCTACTGATCGTCGATCTGCCTGCTAGAAGAGATAAAAATCCAGTCACCACCGAAATTAGAACTGAAAACTAACGAATTCTGCCACTCAAAGGGCGAACAATTTACTGCTAACCTAGCATTCATCTGCGTGCAACAGGGCTCCCGTGTTGTTCCAGTGATCGCTAAGAACGAGAATTCTCAACGCAAATAGCGAAGCGAACTGCAGTTTCTATTGGAATGACCTTCCTGCACTCAAAACCATAAATTTGCTAGCTCTAAGTCATCTGTTGCCAATTTTCCACTCGATAAATATCCTGCAGACTACCTTTCCTGAGCCAATGTGTCTTGAGATGGCTGGGAATCTCGCCCTTGGAAGATGCGGTGTCGCCGGCTGCCACTGCATCGACTGGGAGCAGAAATACCTGGAAGAGGCTCCATGAGTTTTATTCGCATTTCTGTAGGAATGATTTGGGTCTTAAGCGTATCTACGAATAGCATTCAAATGCATCGCTGCAACTCGAACATCATAAATAAAGAGCAGGCATGAGTATTCTGGCAGTGCACGTCTTTTGCATCTATCATAGGTATTTTTTTCTGCCTTAAGCAAACTGTAAATTAAAAAACTAATTCACAGGAAGCAATTGGTTTTTTATCATTACCAGAGGTTATTTTCATTATGAGTAAAAGACAATCAATCAAATTTTATATACTTGAAAACAGAGTTCCGTATGAATCATTATGAGGCTATTATCATTATGAGTAAAAGAAATGAATCTAATATTATATACTTGAAAACAGAGTTCCTTATTAATGCGTGAATTAACACCACATTTAATACTTAATAACATAAATCTAAACGCAAAATAACACAGTTGTGTTTGATAATCAAATTTCACATGCTGCAAATCACACATAGTTTCGAATCACAACAGTAATCTGTGCAAGGGAATTTTTCGAAATAAACGAAAAATATAACTCATAAGCGAAGAAGATAATTAAACAAGTGAATCATTGCAATGCAAGTTCGATTCCAGATTCTGATAATATGAGGAGATGCAGTTTTGATGAGAACGTGAAACAAGTAATGAAAAGTGCCGTCAGTAATGAGTGAAATACGTGATTCCTAAGCAAAACTGTCATTCATTGAATAATAACTTAAGAAAGGAAAAGTAGCATCTAATTGTAACGATTACAATATAACTGCTGGTTATGCTTTTTCAGTAATAGCAAACAGAGCCTGATGAATGAGCTTTCCAATTTCCAGGAAACTAGACATAGAAAGGAGCCCAGGTGACAGGAAGTGACTAGGTTAACGTGGGAGGGAATTTCTATACAGGATCTCGCAGTTGGCGCATTTCGCTCGTAGTTTATTTCTCGGTTGTTTCACATTAACACCTCTAGGACATCACAAAATTCATATGTGAAATACAGAGGTGAAACTGTTAAAACAGTCTATTATTTTAAATATTACAGCAACTGTAGCCCGATCTGAGTTAGTGGACACCGCTAACTGTAATTTCATTTCATCTTTGAGACTACTGGGAAGGCTTAATAACGCTTTGAATATTATCACTGAACACATCAACTTGTCTCCTGCGACGATTGCTCATCCGCTCTTGCTTACATAAAAAGTCGGTCACGTAAGTAGGGTAAACCCAGAAGGAGAAAAAGGCCTGCAGACCCTTTACATCACCATGGAATATCTTTAAAAAGTTATGCATTAGTAAGACAACGAATTTAGATGAAATGAGTGGGATGAAATAAAAAATTTCGAGATGAAACGTAAAACACTTCTTACACATTTTTTAGTCCACCAATTAACTCCCGGGCTGAAAATCGGACATTCTTACGTTGCTCCCGCACAACAACTTACGCTTGTTGTACACTTCTTTGTTTAATGTTCGCTTATAGTCAGCTTATTTGATTTCGTCACTTTCTCAGTCAACGGATCTGGTGTGGGAGGCCTTAGTTCCTTTGCGGCTATCTTTTCCTGGTAATTTACTGTTATGTTAGCACCGAAAATAGATTCAACAGCCGGCCGCGGTGGCCGTGCGGTTCTAGGAGCTGCAGTCCGGAACCGCGGAACCCGCACCAGTGAGAACACGTGCGGGAAGTAACGGTACTGTAGTTCGAATCCTGCCTCGGGCATGGATGTGTGTGATGTCCTTAGGTTAGTTAGGTTTAAGTAGCTCTAATTTCTAGGAAACTGATGACCTAAGATGTTAAGTACCATAGTGCTCAGAGCCATTTAGATTCAACAAAGCTCATGTCGACACTACACACGAAAGCCGACTCTCACACAGTAAACAACCAACTCCAAAAACTGCCGTTTGTGGAAATGATTAAATTCAAGTAGTAATGTCTACCAACATGGTCACTTTACTAGAAGACAAATGAGGCTCTAAGATTCATAACGGCTTACAGCAAACTGTCGTCGATCATACATTTAAGTGAATATCAGAGAAACTCAGACAGATTTTCGCGAATGTGCGTATTCCTATATACAGTACAATGTGGGCCTACAGCACAAATAAACCTGACTCCCTGTAACATCAACATATGTCAAAAGGATGAATAAATGCTACCCTCACACAATTGACCATTATGTGCTTCAGGCTCTTACGGTCCAGATGATGAACAGGTATTCATTGGACAAATATATTATACTATAACTAACATGTGATTACATTTTCACGCAGTTTGGTTGCATAGATCCTGAGAAATCAGTACCCAGAACAACCACCTCTGGTTGTAATAACGGCCTTGCTACGCCTGGGCATTGAGTCAAAAAGAGCTTGGGTGGCGTGTACAGGTACAGCTGCCCATGCAGCTTCAACACGATAACACAGTTCATCAAGAGTAATGACTAGCGTGTTGTGACGAACCAGTTGCTCGGCCACCATTGACCAGATGTTTTCAATTGGTGAGAGATCTAGAGAATGTGCTGGCCAGGGGAGCAGTCGAACATTTTCTGTATCCAGAAAGGACCGTACAGGACCTGCAACATGCGATCGTGCATTATCCTGCTGAAATGTAGGGTTTCACAGGGATCGAATAAAGGGTAGAGCCACGGGTCGTAACACATCTGAAATGTAACGTCCAGTGTTCAAAGCTTACAATTAAGTGGTAGGGGCTAGCTGTGCACGTCGTGAACTGTGTACGTTGTTCATCAAATCCGTGTTTATGTGATCCATAAGCCAACTGTGTCACGGCAGTTTCGCATTTGCTAAACTGAAGGTGTGCCCGCGGGGCTGATGCCAAATTTTATGGAGTCTAGAGGAATAGCAATTTAGCATAGCACGGAAGATTTTGTGCCATATATTTCAGATTACCGCATGTCTGTTACGTTTAACTGGATTAAAAAAATAATAAATCCTAAAGGAGTCAAAACTTAGAGTACCCTTCATCTCTACACCCTTCATCTCCTTTCCCAAGGTGGCTTCTGTCAGCTCCCCCTCCCGGATGATGCCCTCTCTCCCTCCATTTATCCCTCCTATCGACTCTGAGCCTCACCTCCCCCTCCTTTCCTCTGTCCTTTCCCTGGGCTCCCTCTTCCCCCCCCCCTACCGTCGTGTTTTTTACCCTCTCTGCCTCCCCCTGTCATTTTGCATTCCCCTCCTCTGCTTTTCCCCACTCCCTCTCGCGTCTGCCCAGCCCCCCTCCCCTAATATGAGTCCTCGTCCTCCATCGGCTCCTTGCCCGCCCCCCTACCCCACTTCGTATTTCCTCTCCTTCCCCCTTTTCTTTCCCATCGTCTGTCCAAGTTCCCCCCATCAGCCCTCAGCTGTGGTGTGTCATATTTGCACCAACTTTCTAGTGCAGGGTTCAAGTAAGTGGTCAGTGTTGTGTGTCTTTTCCAAAGTGTTGCGAACAGAAACCATGTTGTCGCTGGGTGTGACTTTTATATCTCTTGCGAACAGAAACCGGACTGTCGCCGTATTTTTTTAATTGTCTGTCTATTATTTTCCCTGCCTGCTTTCTGTGTATTTTTTTGGCATCGCCAACCCTTTGTTTTATGTTTTAAGTTCCACAATTTTCCGCCATTTTACCATTTAAGTCACCGCTCTTATAGCCTGCTTTTATTATTTATTATTCATTTTTATACCAAAAAAATTTCTGTAGGCTGAAGTGCGGCGTACTAAGTTGCTGTCAGCTCTCCCCCTTCGGAGGGAATCGTATCTCAATAAAGGAAAAAAAAAGATAGAGTGTTGTGTGCTACTGTGCTCTTACGCAGCAGCCGCCACTGTCGGTGACACTTCAGACTGATTGGTGTCGACACATGCGAAGAAAAAAAAAAAAAAAAAAAAAGGCCAGCGTGCAGAAGTTCATGTGAATTGTAAGGTCGGTTAATGTCACATTAGCACAAAATTTCACCACAGTCCTACGTAGCGACAACTTGGACGTGTAACACGATAGGAAGATCGTCGCACTCCGTCTTACATACATTTCACCACTTCTTTTAACTCTGCTGCGAGGGAGTCAGATCTAAGACACCCAGCGCTGAAATCACGCGGTATTCTTAGGGGTGGCCGAGGAAAACATTTCAGATACACCGCCGCTCAGAATCGTCACGAAAAGTCCTCAGGGAGTGGCATGTAGGGTGTCAATGAAACCACCCTTCCTTTGGGGTGTTGATTGCCACATATTTCACTGCCGGAGATGGCAGTTTGCCGTGCGATGACCAACAAGACGACGTTCTTGATAACGTTTGACGCAGCTGATACCCTACACACGGTTTAACCTTTCTCTGAGGACATCGTGGCCAGCAACCATACTGAATGTGATAGCATCCCTGTGGAGTCCAGTGCAATGGAATTTTTGCTCGGGTGTACAGTGTAGATCCACTAGGGACCGTTAAAAACCAGTCAACTAAATCTCAACTTGATCCGAAGCAGCAAAGGGTGCTTATACGTTTTCAGCCCTCCTGTTTCGCGCATTCCTGTGGCATGATCGTGGCTGGGTGCAACATTGATGAATAGGTGAATAAAACGGTAAGATGTCCCTGTGAGACCCCTAAGTTCGACAACGCTTTCGGTGCCATCCTCCCACATTTGTTGAGCACTCTAAGAATGTACATGTATAGAGAAAACCCATGAATAGAGTCCTAGGCGCCTGCAGGCGCTGCTCTTGCGCCTAATAGTATGCATGCGGGATCGGAGGGGTGTCTACAATCAACTAGGACTCTCGTTACGGGTTTGATCTGTACAGGTACATTTTTAAAGTGCTCAGCAAATGTGGATGGGTGGTACCGAAAGTGTAACCTAACTGGGGGACTCTTTGTCAGAGTCAGCGTTACAACCCTATGTGATTACACCTCAGAAAGGCGCAAACAGGAGGGCTATAATGCATACGCACCCTTCGCTGCTTCGGATCGAGCTGAGATATGGTCGAATTGTTTTGAACGGTCCCTCCACTGTACACCAGAGCAAACATTCCATCGCATTGCACTCCCCAGGAATGCTGACACATTCAGTGCGGTTGCTGGCCCACGATGTCCTTAGAGAAGGGTTGAAACGTCTGCAGTGTGTTAGCAGTGTCAAAAGTTTCCAAGAATGTCGTCCTTCTGCCCACTGCCCTGCGAACTGTCGTTTTCGACGGCGAGAAGTGTGGTTTCATTTACGCCTTTTATGCCACCCCCTGAGGCCTTATCGAGTCCATTCTGAGCGGCGGTTTATCTGAAATGAATTCCTTGAGCGCCCATAAAAACACCTGACCTCCATCGCACAAGCGTGAAAAGAAGGCGGCGAAAAGTAAGTAAAAGGGGGTGCGACGATCTTCCCATCACGGTGACGCTGGGCAAAAACGTGGTGAAAGTGCAAATGTGACGTGATTAACCCGCCTTCAATGAACTTCTGAGCTCTGGCCTTTTTTTCGCATGTGTCGACATCCATCTGTTTGAAGCGTCGGCGAAGCCACGCTGTTGCGCATTTGAAGAGTAAGGCTGTAAGTACCTCTGATACATATTTCTCACTTCTACGTCGCAATGAGGACAATTATGGGCTTTCGAAAAAGTGATCTTTTAATTGTGTTGTGCCGTGTACTTTCAAGTATCTGCCAATGTAACTCCACGCCCGCACTTGCAACATGGAAGTCTTGCAGTATTTCACACTAGAAAAATATTACGGCCAATTCCTATGGCCCCTTAAATGTCAATCTTCAGAACTAATGTACTACCGAAATTAATCACCATGTCCTGCATCCTTCGTGACTAGTATGATGTAACTGAGCTTGTTAAAGTAAGTTTAAACGGTATTTATCCGTGGAAAGTAACATATTTCATTTTCTGTGATTTTTGGACTATTCAATCTCTCTCTCTCTCTCTCTCTCCCATTATCTCTCTCTCTCTCTCTCTCTCTCTCTCTCTCTCTCTCTCTCTGTGTGTGTGTGTGTGTGTGTGTGTGTGTGTGTGTGTGTTTCTGAAACTATGTAACTCCTGACCATTTCGATGAACTTGTGGGATGCTAGTTGCGGACTGCATCGCTCCAGGACTGTGGCAACAACATTATCGCGTAGCTGACATTCCCCACTGCGATTTGGAGTTATGAAAATGTTTAAAACGTCTCAGAGAGATAGTCAGTACACGTATTTGACGTTTTTAGCTGCTCTGGGTGCGATTTAAAAACGGAAATACTTACGGAAGACATGATTTACGTTTCATGTCGAACTGTTTAAATTATTTCATCAACTTCATTTCACCAACAGTCATCGCTTACCAGTGCTTAATTTTTTCAAGAATTTTCCTTCTTGGTTTAACCGAGTTATGTGAACCTCATTTCTTTATTCAAGCAATAGGCGATGATCAATCTTCTCAGAAGACAAGGTGATGCGCGCGGTGACTATCTTGGAAGTCAACTAAGTCAGACTCGGTAACAAGTGCTTCAATATGTAAAACAGGAGTCCCTTTTAACAGATACACCTCGCTAGTTAACATATGAATGTTGTGATAACTAAAGGGGTCGTTAGTGTGAAACAACCGAAAAATAAATTACGAGCAAACTGGGCCAACACCGGGATACTGCACATGAATTCCACCTTCATACTAACCTGCGATATCCACTTCTTAGTACTCTGGTTCCTCTCTGCCTTAACCTGTCTGAAAATTGAAAAGCTCATTCATCAGGCACTTTTCGCTGTTAATGGTACAGTGCCATCAGCAGTTATATTGCAATCGTTACGATCAGAAGCTACTTTTCGTCTCTTTGGTTTTTATAGAATGAATGACAGTTTTGCCTAAGAATGACAGATTTGAAACATTATTGTCGGCACTTTTTATTCCTTGTTTCAATTTCTGGTCAAAACTGCTTGTCCTTTCATGTTATCAGAATCTGGAATAGAACTACTACAGAAGAGGGGTTCTGCCGAAATAATCTTGCCTGCTCTTTATTTATGATGTTCGAGTTGCAGCGGTGCATCTGCATATTATTCGTAAACACGCCTAAAACCCAAATCATTCTTACAGAAATGCAAATGAAACTCATTGGCTTCTTTCAGGTATTTCTGTTCCCAGTCAATGCAGTGGCAGCCGGCGACATGGCATCTTCTAAGGTGAGATTCCCCGTGCCACCCACTTCAAGATTCACATCGGTTGAGGAAAGATAATCAGCAGGACGCCTGTCTACTGGAGAATTGGCGACATTGTAGAATAAACTTGGAACTATTTGACAGTCGATTTACTTCCTGGTTTGGTTCATAATTATTCCGGTAAGGCCGGCCGCGGTGGCCGAGCGGTTCTAGACGCTACAGTCTGGAACCGCGCGACCTCTACGATCGCAGGTTCGAATACTGCTTCGGGCATGGATGTGTGTGACGTCCTTAAGTTAGTTTGGTTTAAGTAGTTCTAAGTTCTAGCGGACTGATGACTTCAGAAGTTAAGTCCCATAGTGCTCAGAGCCATTTGAACCATTACTCCGGTAAATTAACTCGATTTCTTCTTGTCATTTAAATTAAATATTCTGAATTATCCTCGGTTAAGGGATAAACAAGGTAGCAAATTTGTGGTGTTGAGTCCAGGAAGTTCGTTCCAATAGAATCTGAAGTTCACTTCACTACTTAAGTTGAGAATTCTCGTTCTTAGTCATCACTGGAACAAGCGAGCCCTGTTCCACGCAGGTGATGCTAGCTTACCGGTAAATTGTTCACCCTTCAAGTGGAAGAGTTCGTTAGTTTTCAGATGTAATTTCGTTAGAGACTGGATTTTTACCTCTTCTAGCAGGCAGATTGACGATCAGTAGCGAAATCCTTAAACATATTCTCCTTCATAAATTTTGTCAGTACCGTGATTCTGTAACCTGCATCTCAAAAGGTGAGAAACTTACCCTATTGCACTCTTGTTCGTACCGTTTTTTTTTTCCTTCTGTCAATTTTATTCAGTTAATTGTGGAACTGAATCATTTGTTAACTGGCTTATGTTATTGCAATGAAATGAACACCCTTAGCTTCTTACGGGCGTTGACAAACGTCAACGGGGACAGATGAAAATGTGTGCCCCGACCGGGATTTTTTTTTTTTAATTGCGGGACTCGAACCCCGGATCTCCTGCTTACATGGCAGACGCTCTATCCATCTGAGCCATCGAGTACACAAAGCATAGCGCGACTGCAGGGATTCATCTCTGGCACGCCTCCCGCGAAACCCACATTCTCATCGTATTGTCCCGCACTACACTCGTAGTGCCCCCGCCCATTATACTCATTACTCACGGCGCGTTGCCGATTCCCGTAAGAGTTCGGGCACTGTTTGTGCATTCGCACAGAACAAGAAGACATTCAAGTGGCCGGTGAGCGTTAACTATATGTTTACTAAGATGGTATCTGTTCTTTCGGACATGTTGAGAATGTGGGTTTCGCGGGAGGCGTGCCAGAGATAAATCCCTGCAGTCGCGTTATCCTCTGTGTCCTCGGTGGCTCAGATGGACAGAGCGTCTGACATGTAAGCAGGAGATCCCAGGATCTAGTCCCGGTCGGGGCACACATTTTCATCTGTCCCTGTTGACGTATGTCAACGCCTGTAAGCAGCTAAGCGTGTTCATTACATTGTAATTTCATTCTAACGAGCTGCATGGTCACCGATGGTATCTATTCTTCAATTTCTGGTCAAAACTGCTTGTCCTTTTTGTTATCAGAATCTGGAATAGAACTACTACAGAAGAGGGGTTATGCCGAAATAATCTTGCCTGCTCCGAAAGAACAGATACCACCTTAGTATATATATGGCTTATGTTACGTAACGACCTCTACCGCTACATTTGCACATTTTCGTGATAGTCTTGTGGCGTCACTACAGTATGCATGACAACTGAACGTAAACACAAATTGTTTCGAAGTCGAAAAAATTGTTCAAATGGCTCTGAGCACTATGGGACTTAACTTCTGAGGTCATCAGTTCCCTAGACCTTAGAACTACTTAAACCTAACTAACCTAAGGACATCACACACATCCATGCCTGAGGCAGCATTCGAACCTGCGACCGCAACGGTCGCGCGGTTCCAGACTGTAGCGCCCAGACCCGCTCGGCCACTCCGGCCGTGATTGTGTACACCTTCTTAATTCGTGACTATTTGGGATAGTCTGTTTTATTGAAAAAGACTTTTTTGGTAACGTTGTCATGATACGTTGTAATTCATTTGTGGTGGTACACTACGTACGATTCAGTGCTTTTTCGTTAGTTTATTGAACACAGCAGGTATAGACAGGAAATAAATCAGCAGCAGTATAGTCTCCACCATTATCTAAAACTGTCTGATAACGTTTGGATAGTTTTTTGACTTCACGTTTATAGACAATATACTGGTAGCACTTCGTCTCCTTGCATGTTATGCAGTGTTAACGGACAGTAAAACTGTGCAGTTCGGCGTAACGATGAGGGTGGCGGGGTCTCGCAAATTCTGTCCAGAATTGCTACTCAAACTGAATCTGCTCTCATATGAGAAGAGCAACCAACCTTTCTCCTCGCTGGTCGAGTCTCTATGCTCTTGGCATCATCGCAAACGGTGCCGCGGATGTGCGGATGTCAACTGAAGACAACGTACTGGTCGTCGGGCAAAGCGGCCACTCCCACTAGTCGCTGTGTCCTGTGACGCATGCCTCGCAGTCGTCTTAAATGGTACTGCAATGTGGAGGCCATCTGCTGCTGTAGTCGAACCTGATCGACCACCTGCCTCTTGTTGTGAGTCCCGCCCCATTAGGCGCCATAGTCACGCTTACCTCACGCCACGTGACGTCATGATTTCTGGGATACTTCCGGCAGCATACTGCGGCACTTTCATTCATTTCCACCGAGTTGTTAGTATGTTGTATTACTTTATCTATCTCGTACTTAATATTTGCGGAGCAGTGTGTTTAGACACTGGCATAATTTTAAATATCGGTCTGAAAGTTTATTCTCGATGTCCACAGTGACATCCCATAGGTAAACATTAATTTTTCAGATACTTTGTGGGACTGCTTGTCCGGCGCCAGAAGAACGATTTACAAGATAGACATTTTCATTCGGTCGAGAAAGTTATACCAAAATGTACAGAAAATACTCGGAGCAACAGGTTTGGATAGTTACTGGTAGACACTAAGAGGTCTAATTAACAGTGGACAAAGGGTAGTACTTGTGTTTAGAAATCATTTAGTGTGAATTCTGCAAAACCGAAGGCCAGTTTCAAATGTTCAAATGTGTGTGAATTCCTAAGGGACAAACCCTAGACTAACACACAACTTAAACTATCTTATGCTAAGAACAAGACACACACCCGTGCCCGAGGGAGGAGTCGAACCTCCGGCGGGAGGGGCCGCGCAATCCGTGACATGGCGCCTCTAACCGCGCTGCCACTCCGCGCGGCTGGCCAGTTTCCTTCCAACAGTTATATTTCACAAAACACACAATTTATTTATCACAACAACGAAATTTAACGTAGGCAAGCTGCGCAGCAGTTCCATTCACTTTAGGAAAGATGTTTATTAAAGCAACTGATTAAAATATAATTTAGTTGTCAGTTGCTTTTTTTCATTTTCATCTGTCCTAAGCAGACAAGGTTAACCCAAATTGTAACAAAAAAAATTTGGGGGAGGGGTTGTTAGGTCATAGAAGTACTTCTCGTTAACGTCGAGGTCATTAGAGCAGAAGCATCACTGCAGATACGGAGCGCTCGAGGAAGGAATTGATCGAGCCTTTCTAAGTAAAATTCCGGAGATTAGTAATTTAAAGAAATCACAGGCAACCTAAGTAAGTACAGCTGGTTGATATTCGAAACGTGATCCTCCCAAATGGGAGGACAACACTTTATTGTGTCGGGTTTGGTTGGGTTGTTTAGGGGAAGAGACCAAACTGCGAGGTCTCATCGGATTAGGGAAGGACGGGGAAGGAAGTCGGCGGTGCCCTTTCAAAGGAACCATCCCGGCATTTGCCTGGAGCGATTTAGGGAAATCACGGGAAACCTAAATCAGGATGGCCGGACGCGGGATTGAACCATCGTCCTCCCGAATGCGAGTCCAGTGTGCTAACCACTGCGCCCCCTCGCTCGGTCAACACTTCATTATCTCCAACGGGGATAAACTTGAAAGTAGTAATACAATGCAATTTCTGAGTCATCAGCAATAAACTATCAAAAAACGAGCTTATCTTAGTCTATCAACAATGGAAGGAAACAAAAGGTACGAAATATTTCCTGCTCATATAACACAAAGCTGTCTCGAGAGCAAAGCCAAATCCTCTCCGATACAACTGTGATCTAGTGATTTAGTCTGCTCTGCCACTGAGACATATAAGAAGCGTGCATACGAAGCAAAAAATTAAAGAGTAAATAAGTACCACGTGTTGCCATCCCTTCGGTTGTTATTTAGAGTTCCCTTATAACATACACTTGTGCACCTGTTCTGTGTCCTGGAGGCCAGACGGTCCGTGCACAACAGGCACATGCCACAAAATACGCCCGCACGAGCCGCGGTTTGTTTACAGGTTTTTTGTTTGTCGCGGGCGCCTCCCCGCGACAGACGCGCGCATGATGTAGAGTCGGGCCGCGTCTATTAAGTCGGCCTTCCTAATGAGGAGCAGCCAGGCTGCGGTGCGAGGGAGCCAGCCGAGCTGGCGCGACCATTAAGATTAGCCCGAGTTATTAATACGGCCAGAAGAAAGAGCGCGCCCCCGCTGCCAGGATGTCACTCGGATTAATTACTTTGTGACGCGAGCGCTCTGTAAGATAGCTAATTACACGCTCCACGAGTTCGCGCCGATGAAGAACTGTCCCTGCTCCGGGCCGGGCCGGGAGAGTGGTGGTGGTCTTGTGGAGGAACTGCCTCCCACCCGCGACTTCACGCAACTCCGCTTTGTGCAAACACCGAGCCCTCGCCCGGCGCCAGCTCCTGTGTCTTATTCCGCCGTCGCCACACTCGCCTCTAGCAGTAGAAAGCCACGAAATTACAGGTTCATCTTGGATTGAGGCGTACTTATTCATCTCTTTATTAGATTCCGTGGACCAATGCGAGTCAAAGCTACTTGATTATAGATTGAGTCAGAATTAAAAATATCACAGCCGAAATAAACTAAAGAATTAGTGAAACAAAGACGTGAGAAAGCATACGATAACTAACACATTATAGAGAAATTTCGCAACCTCAGTATGGAACTCCTGTACAGAACAAAAGCAGTGTTCCACAAGTAAACTTTTCATCGTAGATCTGAAGACGTCAGGCCCATGATTCTGTTTTTTCAACTCTGATGGAAGCCTACTGAAAATGAATCCTCCTGAATAGTACTCACCTTCTGTACATTAATCACCGTTTGGTTTTCATACCTTACGGTATTCATGTTTGCAGATTAAATTCTGGGAACTCAGGTCCGCATATCATGCAAACAACCACAGGCCACTGTGACCGAGCGGTTCTAGGCGCTTCAGTCTGGAACCGCGCAACCGCTACGGTCGCAGGTTCGAATCCTGCCTCGGACATGGATGTGTGTGATGTTCTTAGGTTAGTTAGGTTTAAGTAGTTCTAAGTTCTAGGGGACTGATGACCTCAGGTATTAAGTCCCATAGTGCTCAGAGGCACTTGAACGACTTTTTGCAAACAACCGTTATTTATAAATGCTCAGATGTGTTTCAGCGCCTTTGTACCAACAACTATGTAAAGTGTTAACATATATTAAGGACTGAATCTTGTAATGAAACTGGACCTAAAGCATCTCATGTCAGATGTAGTTATTGCCTTATATTCTAATTTATTCAGTTCTGTAGAAGATTTACATTACTGTATACCTGTACCTTGTCATTTGCGACTAATAAAACTCGCAATAATATTATTTAGTTGCACATGATAAGCTACCGGTGTACAAAAATGTAAACTGATTCCTACAGAACCCAAGAGTGTAGACTATTAGATAATGACAACGATGATCGAAGACGTAGGGCCGGCCGGTGTGGCCGAGCGGTTCTAGGCGCTACAGGTTGGAGCCGCGCGACCGCTACGGTCGTAGGTTCGAATCCTGCCTCGGGCATGGATGTGTGTGATGTCCTTATGTTAGTTAGGTTTAAGTAGTTCTAAGTTCTAGGGGACTAATGACCTCAGAAGTTAAGTCCCATAGTGCTCAGAGCCATTTTTTTTTTTTTTTTTTTTTTTTGAAGACGTAGGTTGCAAGTACTATTCTGAGATGAAGAGGTTGCCACAAGACAGGAACTCGTGACGGGCCGCATCAAACCAGCCAGGAAACTAATGACCCCCCCCCCCCCCTCACCCCTGCCACCAAAAAATGCAATAACTGTTTATAGGCGTACTTTCGTTAGAATTGCTAATACGTAAAACGTGTTTGCATTTTAGTTTTACAGAACCGAGTAAAGTACGCACTGATGGTCGCACAAAGGTGCTGAAATATCTATGTGTATTTAGGAACAACATTTGTTTGCATAACAGGAGGGCCTGGATTCCCATAATTTCTGTACAACGCGTAAGGAAATATTATGCGAGTGTAAAATTTGTTTTTCGTCTAGTTTTCGCTGAATGGTTGTTGCTGTTCCTTCTGAATGAGGTATCATTGTCAACAGCTAATCCCATGGTTTCTCTCTGGTACATGATGGCTTTGTATATATTTATTTACCAGTTTCCGTAGGAAAAAAGGTACTTCGTTGTGGAACAAGTAAATAAATAGTTTACAGAATGCTGATCAGTAGGTTTACAGGCAAAGGACACCAAAGAATAAAGAAACACGAAAAACTTTGTTTGCGTGTACGGCTAAGTAACACATTACGGAGTAAAGCTCTCAACTACTGCGAGGAACTCCTCTACACAATAAAAATCGTGTGTCAGAAGCAAACCTTTCAACTTAGATTTGAAGACTTGGGTTTATCATTCATTTTTCCCAAATACGCTGGAAGGCTCCTGAAAATGAATAGTTCACACTTTTCTGCGCAGTGTTTATAGAAGTATCAAATTATTGTATGTTCAGATTTCACAGTTAAAAAGTGTTTCGTAGTACGTGTGTTCAGATTTAGGTGCTAATTTTGTTCTTATTGTTTCAGCATACATCCACAAATCGTGGAAGATTTGGAGGCAGAGGTCCAACAGTGGTAGCAGCGGCAGCAACAATATCGTCGTAAGTAGTGTATATACCTTTTTCTTCGTATACGTAATATGTTGCTATTATTTAGCGATCAGTCAGTGAGTCTTTGCTGTTGTACAAGGTTTCGTGGATCAAATTCGATAAATGTTACTTTTTCACTAAGAATTTCGTATATATCCACAATTTTTTTTTGTAATATGTTGTTGTAGATAATTTCGATAATCAAAATCGATAAACGTTACTTCTTTTTTCCGTACATCTCCAACAACATTTTTTTCGTCTTAGTATTGTGTATACGCAATTTCTTTCTAAAACTTTCATTGTGTTGTGTACATAGTTCTGCGAAGTCAACGCGTACACAAATTTCCCACTAGAGCGCGCCCTGCTAAGCACAACAGCGCAGGCGCACTACGAGATGGCGCTGCCATAGAGATGGTCCAAATTGTGCTTCCGCCGATCCGCGTATTAATATGTAACGCAGCCAATGAGATTGCTGCTAACGTAGAACCTTTTCTCCTTGCGGATCACACTCGCGCAGTGATACATAAACGCGCGAGGTATTATAACGAGTGTACAGACCTCCGATTAGTCAGTCTGCATTTGTCTGCACCAGTCTGTACGAGTTCTACATTTGTCTGTGCCAGTCTATAGTCAAGTTTCAGTCTGCGCCTAATAAGATTACCATATTCCTGTACATAGCCATGAAGATAAATGTATAGACACTTTTGTCAAGTATCAGAGATATATGTGCGAATACGATTAACGTACCAATACCAAAGGAACTTCAGATTGTCAATTGTAAATAGGATCCAGAACCAAGTTAAATAATTTTTATGCTTGTTATTATTTTAATAAATGTGTGTGAAAATTAATCAAGTTCTGTTTAAAATTGGTTACCGTCAATCTGCTACTCTAAGTGTGCAAGTGGCATTTCTATCGTCTGACCTAACGGCAGAAGATAAACACGCCACGATAAGACCACGAGACATATTGCTGACACTCGCGTACTTCGTTAGAGCGACAAGTCAAATAATCTGATGGTGTGTGTACTGAAGGTCTTACAGTACGCACACCACACATTGTATACGTAAATTGTTGTTATTATAGAGGATTTCAAGGATCGATAAAACGATACTTCTTTTTTCTTTTCACTAAGAATTTCATTTTGTTTTAGTACATGCCAAGCGGATAATTGATGACCTGGCTGCTGAGAGTCAGCAACAACAGCAGCAGCAACACCATTGTGAGTAGTATAGTGCTGTCTATCCGTAATATGTTGCTGTTTGACAAAGATTTCATATTATACATGAAATATTCTTTGTTTAGATGATTTCCTCGTAGAAGACGGCGAACAGGGAGGGTTATATGTAGGGGAAAAGTTGGAGCTATCGCTGATCTCGTGTAAGTGCATTTTTTTCTTGTAGTTTTTTTCCATTTATATTATTATTAGATCATTATTTAGGGGAGCTGGACAGATGGGTCTTCCCAAGTTCAGGCGAGGACGAAGAGCCACCGTTGGTGGAGGACATGCAAGAAGATCGCCAGAACGAAATAGGTAATACATACTCACTTTCTACATCTATTACATCGATACTCTGCAAATCACATTTAAGTGCCTGGCAGAGGGTTCATCCAACCACCTCCACAATTCTCTATTATTCCAATCTCGTATAGCGCACGGAAAGAATGAACACCTATATCTTTCCGTACGAGCTCTGATTTCCCTTATTTTATCTATGTGATCGTTCCTCCCTATATAGGTCGGTGTCAAAAAAATATTTTCGCATTCGGAGGAGAAAGTTGGTGATTGGAATTTGGTGAGAAGATTTCGTCGCAACGAAAAACGTCTTGCTTTTAATGATGTCTAGCCCAAATCCTGCTTCATTTCTGTGACACACTTTCCCATATTTCGCGATAATACAAAACGTGCTGCCTTTCTTTGGACTTTTTCGAAGTACTCCGTCAGTCCTATCTGGTAAGGATTCTAAAAGAGGACGGACAAGCGTAGTGTAGGCGGTCTCCTTAGTAGACCTGTTACATTTTCTAAGTGACCTGCCAATAAAACGCGGTCTTTGGTTAGCCTTCCCCCACAACATTTTCTATATATTCCTTCCAATTTAAGTTGTTCGTAAATGTAATACCTAGGTATTTAGTTGAATTTACGGCTTTTAGATTAGACTGGTTTATCGTGTAACCGAAGTTTAACGAGTTCCTTTTAGCACTCATGTGGATGATCTCACACTTTTCGTTATTTAGGGTCAACTGCCACTTTTCGCACCATTCATATATCTTTTTTAAATCGTTTTGCAGTTTGTTTTGATCTTCTGATGACTTTATTAGTCGATAAACGACAACGTCATCTGCAAACAACCGAAGGCGGCTTCTCAGGTAGTCTCCAAAATCGTTAATATAGATAAGGAACAGGAAAGGGCCTATAACGCTACCTTGGGGAACGCCAGAAATGACTTCTGTTTTAATCGATGACTTTCCATCAGTTACTACGAACTGTGACCTCTCTGACAGGAAATCACAAATCCAGTCACGTAACTGAGACGATATTCCATAAGCACGCAATTTCACTACGAACCGCTTGTGTGGTACAGTGTCAAAAGCCTTCCGGTAATCCAGAAATACGGAATCGATCTGAAATCCCTTGCCAATAGCACTCACCGCTTCATGTGAATAAAGAGCTAGTTGTGTTTCACAGGAACGATGTTTTTTAAACCCATGCTGACTGTGTGTCAATAGACCGTTTTCTTCGAGGTAATTCATAATGTTCGAGCACAATATACGTTCTAAAACCAAGCTAAGCAAGAAAAATGTCATTTCATGGAAGGAGGTAAACAGTAGGAAGTAAGATTAACCCAGAAAAGATTTCAATAAGGAAGAGTATGATGGGGAAAGGAAGGAACATAAAAGTTTACTATCGAGAAAAAGTAGAAAGGGATAAGTACAACTGAGAAAACAATTTTTAAGCTTTAAAATAATGCAACAGAACAATAGAGAACATTTTTGAAAAGTAAAGGAAAAGAGGAGAGATGAGTTTATATTTTGAAGTTCTGTTACAGCTAATGCCAAAAAGAAGACATTTCAGAGAAAAAGACACGGGAGTCGGAGTCAAGGTGCGAAGTTTTCGAAATAATATGAATTACTTGTAGTTAGAATCACAAAATGTAGATGGGGAGAAGAGATGAATAAATAAAAACAATGGTAAGAAAAACATTTTTATAGAGTAAATGGTTCAAATGTCTCTGAGCAATATGGGACTTAAATTCTGAGGTCATCATTCCCCTAGAACTTAGAAATACTTAAACCTAACTAACCTAAGGACATTACACACATCCATACCCGAGGCAGGATTCTAACCTGCGACCGTAGCGGTAGCGCGGCTCCAGACTGTAGCCCCTAGAACCGCTCGACCACTCCGGCCGGCTATAGAGTAAATGATAACTTTTGTAAAGTTTAATAAAAAATTTAATGTTTGTAAAGTTGTCGCGTAATTTAAGGGGGTAAGGGTTATAATAAAATAGATAATGATATCATGTGAAACAGAGAAAAGGTGGGGGTGTAAGAGAAGTAAGATAATCAAATCAAGGACAAATATTGTATTAGATATGAAGTCAGCAGACAAGGTGCAGCATCATTGCGGCCAGATCGACGGCAGGACTGAGGAGAGCAGTTAGGCGTGAGAGGAAGGGACACTGAGTGTGAATGCCTGGTACGTCACCTTACAAGATGACGAAAGGAGAGGCCTTGGTGAAAGCAATGGTCCAAGAGGATAACACCTCTGGGGAAACGTTTGGAGAGCTACAACGCATCCTGGACACAATCAACATGTACCCTGACGTGAGCTTTATTCATACGAAGGCCACATACAAGCGTTATAACAATGGTTTTGCGAAAGTGTTAGACACTTGGCACATCTATCACGAACTGTCTAAAGCAGAATATGGAAAGATTATGGATGTCCACTGAACCGTAACAGAGGCGGACATACGACAGCAAGGACGAGCGGGTGTTTAAATTCACCACAGGAAGAAGAAGAGACGCGTTTCTGTAACTGAACGTGCAGAATAGCTGAAACTGTTATCAGACCATACGGAATTCAACAACTGCGAAACAACCCCTGAACACTCATGGGATGAAGGAAGAAAACGATGGAAGGCTGTCCAATCTATCCAAATGAACAACCGAATACAATAAAAGAATACACAACAGTGTCAAAGAAGACACCATAAGAACGGAGAATAATGAGATAAATCAGGAGTTCAATCCCAGTTCCCGGTTCAGAGAAGAACGAAGATAAAAGTGAGAAGACAGTAAGATGTACCAAGAATAGAAAATCCCACGCAGAAGATTTGGAAGAAGGAAGAACCTGGACCAGAAGAGATCAAGAAACTTTTCCAAATCCCTTCCCATACAAGACCATTACTGCATTCAACTAACAATGAGAATCCAATTTAACTGTTCTAGAAGTACAAATATCCGATATTCCTATGGAAAATTGCATTATCTTCAGATGTCATAGCGAGAAATAGGAACTGACTACTGTTATGAGTACCTAGAGACGAATAGACCAACGATGAACCGACATAAAGATTCAACGAATGAAGAATAAAAGTTTTATGCTGCCAAAAACGGTTCTCCAATACAATGTCACCACGGGCACATGAAAAATGTAACAAAGGCAACCACGCATTCACAACACGATCAGACCTTCAGCAAACTTTCTCTCTGCGGACCGTCACTCCATGCTCAGCAGAAACGAGGCGAGGCGCATGCCAATCGTCATTCCATGCTCAACGGAGACACGGCGAAGCACCCGGCCGACCGTCATTCCACGTTCGACGGAGGAACGTCGAAACACATGAAAAAAAGTGACGATTTCAATGAACTGTCTGTGACAGACTACTATCGGAACTAATAAAAAAAATTAAATTTGAAGACTTTTAGGTGTTAGCAATAGATGTTTTTAAAACTTTAATCTTGACATATCAATAATATTTCCTTGTATTTCATATTTTTCAACATGTTTAAATTAAGAAAACCTAATATTAACATTTCTTGGGAGGTTAAGATTCTAATGTGTGATACGTTTGTCAAAATAGAGGACATTTAAATATAAATGGGTCTAGCTATTCCATGATGTCAATTTAAATTAATTAGTAGGATTAGTAGTAATTAGTAGGATTAGAAATTTAATATGTTTGAAAAAGTCAAATATGAAAATTTTTGTAAAGTTATAATGCGTAGATTTAAGATTTTTGGGGAATATAAACATGTATATGAATAGGATCATGCCTGTAAAGTCATGAGAATGATTCAGTTGAGTTTAACATAGATCATAAAGCTTTATTGTAAAAAATGAAACTTTCTTAGATTATGATTGATATGAAAGTTGTAGATACAGTGGAAATTATTGAAAAAGGGGAGGATAATGTTAAATGAGGTTTCCTCCACTTCAGCACATATACATCATCATTTAACATAAATTAGGCAATCAAAGAAAACATATCTGTCTCAAAGCAAAAAAAAAAAAAAAAAAATTAGGGATGATACAAATTTACAGATAAGCTCAAATTGTTTGAATTTAAGATAAAATTAAAATGTAGACTGTTGTGTTGGCAGAAGAGCCAACACCGAGTTACTAGAGGAGGCCGAAATGCACTCGTTTTAGTTCACGCAGGCTGGCGTGAGGAGGGAAGAACTATACTGACGTGAGGACTGGAACATGACAAGGAAAGCGGACGTAATTAGTATAATACTTAACTGTAATCCATTAAAGATGAACGTCGCTCTTGACGGTACATGGTTCACAATATTATCTGTTCAGAATACAGTCGTAGTAACTGAATACGGCGCCTTGCTAGGTCGTAGCAAATGACGTAGCTGAGGGCTATGCTAAACTGTCGTCTCTGCAAATGAGAGCGTATGTAGACAGTGAACCATCGCTAGCAAAGTCGGCTGTACAACTGGGGCGAGTGCTAGGGAGTCTCTAGACTAGACCTGCCGTGTGGCGGTGCTCGGTCTGCAATCACTGATGGTGGCGACACGCGGGTCCGACATATACTAACGGACCGCGGCCGATTTAAAGGCTACCACCTAGCAAGTGTGGTGTCTGTCGGTGACACCACATAGACAACTATACTGAAAGAAAAGGACCTTACATTAGTTAAATAGAATTGTATAACAATCATAAAATTAGAAAGAATGTTAAATTTTGAAAGAAAAAAGAACATCACTTAAGAGCTCAAATCTGTAAACATGAAATCAAGTACAATGTAAAATAGAATAATAAGGAGACTAGATCGAACAAATGTTTAAGGTATACAAAATATTGAAATAGGAAGTTGGTCAGTAAATATGTCAATTGCAAACAATTCTGCACTGGCGTCAATCAATTTCTCAACCATTGATTGACCCAGTGCAAAATTGAACACGGAAGGAGGAGGATACGTAAGGTGGCAGAATAAATGAAGGTCTATTTCTCACCTTATGTAAGAGTTTTATACATCATAACAGGAAGGTGAATATGAAACCTAACTTACTTTTGGCAGTAATGAGCAGATTTGCCTATAAGTTGTTGTTGTTGTGGTCTTCAGTCCTGAGACTGGTTTGATGCAGCTCTCCATGCTACTCTATCCCGTGCAAGCTGCTTCATCTAACAGTACGTACTGCAGCCTACATCCTTCTGAAACTGCTTAGTGTATTCATCTCTTGGTCTCCCTCTACGATTTTTACCCTCCACGCTGCCCTCCAATACTAAACTGGTGATCCCTTGATGCCTCAGAACATGTCCTACGTCCGCAGCTCGTGGTCGTGCGGTAGCTCTCTCGCTTCCCACGCCCGGGTGCCCGGGTTGGATTCCCGGCGGGGACACGAATTTTCTCTGACTCGTGATGACTGGGTGTTGTGTGATGTCCTTAGGTTAGTTAGGTTTAAGTAGTTCTAAGTTCTATGGGACTGATGACCATAGATGTTAAGTCCCATAGTGCTCAGAGCCATTTGAACCATTTTTTTTCAACGTGTCCTACCAACCGATCCCTTCTTCTAGTCAAGCTGTTCCACAAACTCCTATCCTCCCCAATTCTATGCAATGCCTCCTCATTAGTTATGTGATCTACCCATCTGATCTTCAGCATTCTTCTGTAACACCACATTTCGAAAGCTTCTATTCTCTTATTGTCCAAACTATTTATCGTCCATGTTTCACTTCCATACATGGCTACCCTCCATACAAATACTTTCAGAAACGACTTCCTGAAACTTAAATGTATACTCGATGTTAAGAAATATCTCCTCTTCAGAAACGCTTTCCTTGCCATTGCCAGTCTACATTTTATATCTTCTCTACTTCGACCATCATCAGTTATTTTGCTCCCAAAATAGCAAAACTTGTTTACTACTTTAAGTGTCTCATTTCCTAATCTAATTCCCTCAGCATCACCCGATTTAATTCGACTACGTTTACAGCATTTGTAGACTATAAGTATGTAATGCAAAAGGGATGACACTCAATTGACAGTATTAACAAACCGCTCCTATATAATACATGTCAATGAACAGAAGGTGAAACAAGCAGCAAGAGGAAACTTTCTGTGTGGAAGGAGGCACGGCGGAAGCAGAGCCCGCTCCACGGAATGCACCGCGAAAAGCTCTTAGGGGGCGTCCTGCGGCGGGAGTCAGTGACCGGACAAGTGATGCATACTGGAGAGCAAGCAACGGGCCACCTGCTTCAGGCAGTGTTGGCTTCGGTCACACAGCTTGAGGCTGTTGCCAATGGGCATCACTGTGGGGGTCCGGATGGGGGTTTGTCGGGGACGGCCAGCTCGTCCCACGCATCCCCCGATCGGACTACGACTGTGGCTGCCCGGGATACTGACCACATTGAGGCTGATCCCTCACCTGTGGTAGAGTTGGAGGTCATCTCGAGGTGTGGCAGGGGGCGAAAGACATTCCGGAGGGCTGAACGGAAGGCCTCTCCAGTTTGTCTCACGAACCAGCTTCAGGCTCTGCCTCAGGCTGATACTGATCTTCGGCCAGACAGGGCTGCTTGTCCTGTTCCAGAGGTTGCCCCTCAGTCTGCAAGATCCGGGCGGTCGCAGAGGGAGGGTTTACTGGTAGTTGGGAGCTCTAACGTCAGGCGCATAATGGGGCCCCTTAGGGATATGGCAGCAAGAGGTGGGAAGAAAACCAATGTGCACTCCGTGTGCATACCGGGGGGAGTCATTCCAGATGTGGAAAGGGTTCTTCCGGATGCCATGAAGGGTACAGGGTGCACCCATCTGCGGGTGGTCGCTCATGTCGGCACCAATGATGTGTGTCGCTATCGAACGGAGGAAATCCTCTCTGGCTTCCGGCGGCTATCTGATTTGGTGAAGACTGCCAGTCTTGCTAGCGGGATGAAAGCAGAGCTCACCATCTGCAGCATCGTCGACAGGACTGACTGCGGACCTTTGGTACAGAACCGAGTGGAGGATATGAATCAGAGGCTGAGACGGTTCTGCGACCGTGTGGGCTGCAGATTCCTCGACTTGCGCCATAGCGTGGTGGGGTTTTCGGTTCCGCTGGATAGGTCAGTAGTCCACTACACGCAGCAAGCGGCTACACGGCTAGCAGGGGTTGTGTGGCGCGGACTGGGCGGGTTTTTAAGTTAGATGGCCTCAGGCAAGTACAGAAAGGGCAACAGCCTCAACGGGTGCGGGGCAAAGTCAGGACATGCGGGGACCAAGCAGCAATCGGTATTGTAATTGTAAACTGTCGAAGCTGCATTGGTAAAGTACCGGAACTTCAAGCGCTGATAGAAAGCACCGAAGCTGAAATCGTTATAGGTACAAAAAGCTGGCTGAAGCCAGAGATAAATTCTGCCGAAATTTTTACAAAGGCAAAGACAGTGTTTAGAAAGGATAGATTGCATGCAACCGGTGGTGGCGTGTTTGTCGCTGTTAGTAGTAGTTTATCCTGTAGTGAAGTAGAAGTGGATAGTTCCTGTGAATTATTATGGGTGGAGGTTACACTCAACAACCGAGCTAGGTTAATAATTGGCTCCTTTTACCGACCTCCCGACTCAGCAGCATTAGTGGCAGAACAACTGAGACAAAATTTGGAATACATTTCACATAAATTTTCTCAGCATGTTATAGTCTTAGGTGGAGATTTCAATTTACCAGATATAGACTGGGACACTCTGATGTTTACGACGGGTAGTAGGGACAGAGCATCGAGTGACATTATACTGAGTGCACTATCCGAAAATTACCTCGAGCAATTAAACAGAGAACCGACTCGTGGAGATAACATCTTGGACCTACTGATAACAAACAGACCCGAACTTTTGGACTCTGTAAGTGCAGAACAGGGAATCAGTGATCATAAGGCCGTTGCAGCATCCCTGAATATGGAAATTAGTAGGAACATAAAAAAGGGGAGGAAGGTTTATCTGTTTAGCAAGAGTAATAGAAGGCAGATTTCAGACTACCAAACAGATCAAAACGAAAATTTCTGTTCCGACACTGACAATGTCGAGTCTGCAGATACTGAAAACAATAATTATACATGGAAATACGTGCACAGCATCCCTTCCAGGTATAAGAAATATTTTCAGGAGATCTTGATAACCATGGAAACCTTTCAAACGTTAAACGTGAAAATAATATGAACTGCAGGATGCAGATAGTGATTAAATGGGGAATTATGTATGCAGATTATGCATAATGTACACTGCAGGAAAATAAAAACAGTGCTCCTGGAAAGAAGATGTCCATTTTGATCCGTTGACGGCATATGCGACGTGGGCGATTTAGCGTCGTCCGCCAACAGATAACGTAGTGGTGTAGCTACCTAGGAGCCATCTGTGTGTACCCTTTAATGGGGAATGCTCATAGCTAGAAGGCTCAGTGTGGTGCAAACGTGTGAAGCAAGCAGGTAACCAACCATCCCACTGAGATGCACTCGTTCTTCCTATAGTCAAATGAACAAATTTGAAACAGATCAAGGCGTGGCCTTTTGAGTGGCGGGATGGCCCTGTCGGACAGTTGCAGCATATCATGGACATACTGCGTCAGTTGTGGAACGATGCTTGCATCAATGGTCACGTGAACATTTTCACGCCTGTATAAGAGGTTCTGGATGTCCATGAGGCGCAGATGCCCGCCAGGGTCATCGTATTTTAAGGGCAGCAATGTCAAGTCGTACAGTTACCACAGCATAGAAAAGAGGGCTTGTGAGCCCCGACATGTCAACATAAACCACTGCGAACCGGTTATTAGCAGAGGGACAACAGGCAAGCACACCTGTAGTCTGTCTTCCACTCATGCCACAGCATCGACACGCACGGCTCGACCAGTGCCATTAGAGGACCACTTGGGAGATAGAATGGCGCGCTGTGGTCTTCAGTGATGAAAGCAGATTCTGCCTGCACGCAAATGATGGTCGTCCGCGTATACGGTGTAGACCGGCTGAGCGCGGTCTCGCAGACAGGCTGGCCCCATCCTAGGCCTTATTGTTTGGGGTGCGATAAGATACAACTCTCGTTCCCCTTTGCTGTTTCTGGAGGGGACACTAAACAGCGCTCGGTAAGTGTAAAATGTTGTTAGGCCCGTTCTTTGCCGTTCTTGCAACAGAAAGGTGACATGTTTTTCAAACAGGATAATGCTCGCCCAACACGCTGCCCGTGAAACCCAGCGTGCTCTGCAAGATGTGCAGCAACTTCCCTAGCCAGCACGATTGCTGGACTTGTGTCCATTTGAGCGCGTGTGGGATATGAGGGGCCAAAAAGGGACTCGTACGACTCGTCAGCCAACAACTCTTACAGAACTATGCGAACAGATGAAGCAGGAGTGGCAAAACGTATTCCGAGACAGTATTCGCTACCTGTACGATCAACTGGATGCAGAGTCAGCGCCTGTATTGCTGCCCATGGAGGCTACACCAACTCTAATATGGATGTTTCAGCATGTTCATTTCATGTACTCCATATCCATTGTTGCAACAATAAATCTTGAGGGAATTAGAAGCTTCTAAAAGGCTGTACTACTTTTTATCCGGCAGTTTATTTACCAGGTCTTTTCATGCCGCATCTTACATCTTGAAAGTAAAAAAATGAATTAGGTTACAACATAGCATATGTACACGTACTTTCCAATTTCATAAACAAAGTTGTCAGTTGCGCTAGATAAACATACTAGCACCGTTTTTCTGATAATAATCGCTGGTAATAAAATTAGAGTTACCTTCATATTTCACAGAAAAATAGTAAAACAAGCTGAATTTCTTAAGTTAATGGTAACTAGTCTAGAGCAGGTTTCCAGCTCATACCCTCAATTGTGATAGCAAAAATAATAGCCAAACTCAAATATGTGCCTGAAATACGGCACGAAAAAAAAATTGGTTCAAATGACTCTGAGCACTATGGGACTTAAAACTTCTGAGGTCATCAGTCCCTAGAACTTAGAACTACTTAAACCTAACTAACCTAAGTATATCACACACATCCATGCCCGAAGCAGGATTCGAACCTGTGACCGTAGTGGTCGTGCAGTTCCAAACTGTAGCGCCTAGAACCGCTCGGCCACCCCGACCGGCACGGCACGAAAGTCTGACTTGTTACATGATCAGTTCTAAAAAAGTGAAATGTTGATAAAATGTTCCAACCATATGATAGTAAAAGAGGCTCCTCTGTTATAATGGATGTGAAGGGTGCCATTAAAATCAAGAAGGTTGTTTATTCTCTGTCTTTTGAAGGTACAGATGTGGGCCAGTTCTGTTATATTGAGGGGGACTTCATTGCAGCATCTCTCTCTTGCTACAGAAAAAGAATTTTAATAAATCGGTTGTTTTAAGGAGTGAAACGGAAAAGCTTTTGCTCTAATGAAAACTAGTGTTTCTGCTGTGCTGCTGTTAAAAGAGTCTTAAGGCTGAAGAAAGGCGTGAGGAATTTTAAATGTTAATCAAAATGGAATGTAAACAGAGACTATGGACGTCTCTGAGCTTACCCGCACGTAGGCGTGATAAATATTAGTAAGATAATGAAATGTGAAGAAATCAATGAATGGCACATGTAACTACAAAACTTGATGACAGGTGCTTCTGAAATTCAATACCTCTCTTTTTTGAGAAGTAGTTCAAAACTCTCAGTGCATGAGGTGGTGAGTGAAAGAACGTGTGAGCCGCTTTGTTAGACAACATATATTGTATAATATAGTCAAAGCCGTTTTGTTACTGTTTTTAAATTTTTGCTTCCATTAAATATTTAAAAAAATTTAATAAACTTGTTATTTTTTCTTATTTTTTTCTTATTTTTTTTTTGCAGGTCTCTCTTTCAGAACTTCTACAGAATTTTTTTTTACTCCATCACCTAAAGATCATGCTGTGAAGTTACAAAAATTAAGTAACGCCTTTCATCCACTGCATCCCATAACTCTCCTCATTACAGTAATACTCTCAAACAAAATTAAACTATGTAACGAGGTGTCATCCTGTTTTAAATGGTGGCAAATATTATATTAATATATGATCTAAAATTATACAGTGTGTGAAACGTCCCCTTAGAAAAATTATTGAATTACTGTGATGATAAATCTCTTACATTAGTTGATTTTCAAACAGCTGAGCAAAACTGAAGGTACTCAGACATTTCGCTCTTTACCTATTCTGATCAACACTAAGCTGACACATAATATTTTTTAGCGCAAGGCAATCTCACTTTTAATAATCCCTATAAAAGAATGGCCCTAACTAACATTAACCTATACGTTTCACAAATCACTTACCTAACAAAAATCTTCGTTACTCGAACTACTGCAATACAGCGAGCGCCACTACTGCCAGCTTAATAGTGTTCATAAGTCATAATATATATAGCAGTTCATGACATCCAGTCTTACAAATTTACTGTCTCTGTCCAGATCACCCGTTCTCAAAACTCCGCCATCTCACTCACCACATCCACCACTGCTGGCGGCTCACCTCCAACTGTGCAACGCTACGCGCTGTTAACAGCCAACTGCCCAACACTACAATAACAAACAACAATGCAAACTAGCCACAGACTGCACACAGCACAGCCAGTGATTTTCATACAGAGCGCTACATGGCGTTAGCAATAAGAAAACCTAAACAGCCTACTTACATAGCCCCCATGCTCTCCACAAAAAATTTTAGAAATTGTTTTGGGCAGTGGCCAAAACATATTTGTTAAAAAATTTTTCACAATTACAATAACAAAGAAATTATATGCACACACTTATTGATACAATGTTGGGCAAAAGCTAAAATTTTCTCACAGTCCATTAAGACAGTCCTGATCGTTCATCACAGTAAAATAGCAGTGTTTTTCTCAAAGTCTGAGCAGTAAAAGCCATCTGCTGTGACTGTGCAGGTGCACAATCACCATTGAAGAGTCTTGCAGAGAATATAGCAAGTCCATGAACCACCAATTGTGCACTCACGAAAATTTTTTTTGAAATGTCCTTAGGACCAGCAATGCTGTTATCCAGTCCCTTGCTGAATTATTAACACACGTACAAGCACTAACAGTCCTCTTTTTTCACATATTGTGCATATACTATGACCAACTGAAATGTGTGCAGTGAAATGAATGCTTACAAGTAACTTAATTTGATAAACTGGTGTCAATTACAATTTTATAACATGAGAACACAATTACAGAGATACAGAAAACATAATTAAAAACATAATAATACAGATAACATTTGTAGTAATACAGGCTTTACAAAAGAATAGAAATAAACATATACATCAGTGTTACATGAATTATGACATAAGTAAATACATAAAAGATCAGAATAACTTTTGAAACAGAACTGAAGTAAT